>NC_138759.1:7624139-8245179 GCF_965113315.1 Podarcis vaucheri
TAGAATTGTAGAGTTGGAAGCAGTGGCGTAGCGTGGGTTGTCAGCACCCGGGGCAAGGCAAGTAATTTGCGCCCCCTAACCCGTGGATTTGCACCCCCTAACCCTAACCCCCAGATGTTGCGCCCGGTGCGGCCGGCCCCCCCTGCACCCCCCACGCTATGCCACTGGTTGGAAGCGACCCTGAGGGGCTTCTAGTACAACCTCCTGGAATGCAGGAATCTCAAGGAAGAGAAATGCTTTTGCTTGGTGACTACAGATATCAAGGTGCCAGGTGAGCTTCATGGAGAGGGCATGCCACAACCGTGGAGCCACTGCAGAAAAGGCCTGTTCTTGTGCCGCACCCACTGGGCCGCTTGTGGAGGAGGCACACGAAGGGGAGCCTCTGGTGATGATTGCAGGGTCTGCAATCCCCATCACCTACAGTAAGCATGGTCAATAGCCAAGAAGAATGGGAGGTGTGTTTCAACAACATCTGGAAAGACCAAAGCTTCCACACACCTCTTCTACTTGGATACAGCCCAATATGAATACGCTTAGGACTATCTTGCAAATATTTCATCACTTATCTTTTTTTGCAACGCTTTCCCAAGTAGGAGCTTAGTCTGCCTTTGTCCTCCAATGACATCTCTTCCACTCAGCTGGGGTTTGTGTCTCTTTTTGCTTCCAGTGCATTTGGAAACCCATTTGCCACTTCTATCATAGGACACCATTTGCAGCACTTCCTGTGTGGAGTGTGCATGTGTTGAAGTGTGAGAAATATGAAAGCTATTTATATATTTTAAGAAGACCCGTGACATCAATGCATGTTGTTGTTGTTGTTGTTGTTGTACATGTGGCTCCATCCACTGTTGTCCCTCCCCATCCCAAGGCAACCAGATATATTTTCTGGGTGCATATCACATATGCACAGACGCTGTGCAAGGCGAAGGACTCTTGCTGCCCATTTGGAGATTCCTGTGCTTTTGATTTATTGTGCCAATTGCTTAGGAGAAGTTGTCTCCTCTCTGGCCAGAGTGAATCCTGACAGCTTAATTTATCACACATGCTGTTTGGTAGTCCAATGCTTTATATAAGCTGCTAAGCGGAGATCTGGCCAGTTTAACAAACTGATTACTAATACCCTTTCACCTCATCCAGCACATTGATAACTAATTTTTCTTTGATAAGAACTGGAGACACAAAGTCAAGAATACTCCTAATTGAAGAGCTGCCCTAGGTTTTGTCTAAATGGAATTGGCCCTATAAGAGGGTGTTCAAAACAGAATTGATCTATTATTGCTATTGGTGACTGCCATACATTGCAACAAAAGGGCAGAAATTGGGATCAGTCAAAACTAAGTGTAGCTTCTCTATTAGAAATTAATTAGCATGGTATATTTGGACTTTATCCAGGGAGATTTAGCTCAATGCTTGGCTGGGTATTCAGTGCATTTAAGAACAGAACCAGACAGAATGGCCAAATGAGCCAACCTTGTTTTAAAATAAATAAATAGCTGATGTTGAAGCATCACAAGAAGATTGGATCTGGGAGAAGGTGTGATGGCCTGGGATTCCGATTCGGAGGATGAAACAGAGGAATCCCAGCCTGCACAGGAGTCCCCGCCTCCAGGGCCGGCTGAACTGGGGCAAGGCCTAGATGCTGAGGAGCCTGCACCTGTGGCAGTGCATCAGGAGCTGGCCCCAGGTGAAGCCCTTCTGGCCCCAGAGGGGCTTGATGACTCAGTGGCCACAGGTGAGCCTCTTCCAGGGCCCAGTAACCCTTCGGCCTCTCCTGATCTGCAGAGGCTTAGGGCAGAGAGGCGAAGGGAACTGGTTGCCCCCAGGAGGAGTGCTCGCCTTAAGGCCAGAGGAGGCGGGGCTCCTGGGGGTCGGGACCGCCCCTGACCTTGGAAGAGGATAAAAGCCCAGTCAGGCCGGCCCCAGGTTGCGGGAGCAACGTCGTTGTTGGCTACGGACCTTCCTGTGTTCTTGATCCCTGCTCGGCCTCCTGTTCCTGACTATCCGGTACGCCTGTCCCCTGCTCGGCTTCCTGTTCCTGACTATCCAGTACTCCTGTTCCCTGCTCGGCCTCCTGTTCCCGACCATCCGGCGTTCCTGTTACCTGCTCAGCCTTCTGTTCCAGCGTTCCTTTTCCCCGCCCGGCTCTCTGCATCGGACCTCGCCCCTCTTCGTGTGGACTCTGCTACACTCACGGTACCTTACCCCCGGGACCAGCACAGAAGGTTAAAGGGGCCACAGTAGACCTCACTGAATTCGTCATCACGTCTTGCTCTTCCAGGAACTTATCCCCATGCTGTCAATATGTTTGCACGATGAGCCCTCTATGGATCGGACGAGCAAGCTACCATAAAGGTAAAGGGGACCCCTGACCTTAGGTCCAGTCGCGGACGACTCTGGGGTTGCGGCGCTCATCTCGCTTTATTGGCCGAGGGAGCCAGCGTACAGCTTCTGGGTCATGTGGCCAGCATGACTAAGCTGCTTCTGGCGAACCAGAGCAGTGCATGGAAACGCCGTTTACCTTCCTGCCGGAGTGGTACCTAGTTACCTACTTGCACTTTGAAATGCTTTTGAACTGTTAGGTTGGCAGGAGCAGAGACCGAGCAACGGGAGCTCACCCTATCACAGGGATTTGAACCGCCGACCTTATGATCGGCAAGCCCTAGGCTCTGTGGTTTAGACCACAGCACCACCCGCATCCCAGCAAGCTACCATACTATATAATTATTGATATTATTGATATTACTTGCATTAAAAACAATTAAGAACCAACAAAAACCCTAAAAACACAGCTATACAATTAAAAGGCAGGACTAACAAATCCCACCCCATTAAAAGAGCCCAAAATGTCACCCTTTGAACGAAAGGCCAAAAGGCTGGGGAAAGAGAAAAGTCTTTGACTGGTGCTTAAACATAAAGAGGGCGGTGGGCACATCTCACCCTTGAGATCACTAGCCAATCCCACCACGGGAAGTTACAAAATTACTAAATCAACAGGTAGCATGCATACAAAAACTAAGAGTTCTATCACACATTTCTGGATAGAATCTAACAGTTTTCTTGGGCTAGTGATTCTCCTCCCCCCCCCAATACCCCACCTTTTTGAAAATATTATGCCACTTGGGTACCAAAATGTTTCGGGCCCTGGGCATCCCACCCCAGTCAAAATATTTGCACAAGTTTTTAGATTTTTTTGAGGCAGGGGTTGGATGGCTGCACCTGCTCTGTGTAGGGTTTGGGGGGTAGATAGATGGATGGAGAAAGGACAGCTCTTCACATGCCTAGAAAAGCTTCAAGAAAAAGCACATGTGAGTTGATCTGCATGTGCTTGTAGCGTGCAAAAGGAGGACAGCGAGCATCTTCTCAAGATGAACAAGCTGGTCTTATTTTAGTAGCTCCACTTTTCACATTTACCCAGTTTTTTTTAAAGCACTCCAATGATTTATTTGGGGGCTTCCAATAAAGACCCAATACTATTTCTGCAGCAGGGTCCCTAAGCATTCAGGAACACTGGAAACGGAACGTGCTTCAGTTCCAAGAGAACGGTGTGCAAGTTCTGTTATATACCATGGAACTTAGAGGAAAACACTCCTGAAAAGACTACGAAAGAATATATTGCAGCACTCCAAATCACTTGCCCACGTACGTGCACAGAAAAAGAGTAGATCTAGCAAAAAGAGAGAGATCCGCATCCATCATTGCAGCACATCCCTAATTATTATCTAATTATAGTATTAGCGTATAATATTAGCAGGGCTGTGGCTATCATTAAGGGACCCTGCACTCCTGAATTTGCACATTATCAGGATTATCAAAAAGGATAGGGCTGACCACAGCTCAGAAGCTCCTTACCACTCAAAATCACGCCAAGTACGCTAACTTAGTCATTTCTCAAATGCCAGTGCTGTGGAGGTGGTGTTCCTTGAATGCCAAGCTCAGTTATTTTAGGATAAAGCTTTGTTGTCTCATCATCGGGATGAGGCAGCCAGCCACCCGTAACTTCCCAGACAAGTCGTACGCTGCCTAAAGCCTGAGAGATGCTGCAAGCCATAATGGTCCTTGGGAAAGCTCATGGCTGTTGGAACCGGGTTAACTCCTTCCATGCAGAGACCTTGCCCTTCACGGTCCAGTTGCAATCTTTGTGTGGCCAGCTGGTGCAAAGCTGTGTGGCAGGTGTCTGCACCACAGGTGATAATTGAGAGCCAATATATATGCATATGTACAAGAGGCCTGACATGTAATATGGCAAAACACATTCCCTGAAAATCAAAGCAGCAGAAGCTCTAGGGTCTACAAGCAGCTATTTGGCGCATGCCCATGAACATGTAGATAATGAACATACTCTTCAAGAGGCCACTTTTTAGCCTATATTTAATGACAAGGGTCCACCAAACCTCATGAATCACTCACCCCTGTCCTGTCAGATACTCAGAACACCCGCCTTCCACCTGGCCCTTATATCCAGAAAGCAAAGCAAGTGAGCATTATTTTAAGGCTTCCGTATTCCATCCTGCTCTAAGAATTGAAAACAGATAATGCGACAACAGCCCAACACATGCACCTTAAGATTCTAGTCTGTTTTATCTCCATCCCTTTCTGTATAACAAGGCTGGAGTTAGCCTTTTTAAAAAAAATCCCCCAAGCTCAGGTAGGTAGCTGTGTTGGTCTGACGCAGTCAAAATAAATTAAAAAATTGTCCAGTAGGACCTTAGAGACCAACTAAGTTTGTTCTGAAGACAGGAGTGCCTGGCGTGCTCTGGTCCATGGGGTCACGAAGAGTCGGACACGACTAAACAACAACAACAACAAAGTTTGTTCTGGGTATAAGCTTTTTGTGTGCCAGCACACTTCTTCAGATACACTGTGTATCTGAAGAAGTGTGCATGCACACAAAAGCTTATACCCAGAACAAACTTTGTTGGTTTCCAAGGTGCTACTGGACATTTTTTTTATTATTTATTTATTTATTCCCCAAGCTCAGTTGGTTAGAGCGTGGTGCTGATTAACACCAAGGTTGCAGGTTCGATCCCTGTATGGGAGAGCTGCATAGTCCTCCATTGCAGGGGGTTAGCCTAGATGAACCTTAGAGTCCCTTCCGACTCTACAATTCTGTGATATACAATCACACAATACCTACCTGGATATTGAACCTGAGGCCTTCTGAATGCAAAGCTGATGCTCTGGCCCATCACTCTCCCTTCCCCGTGTTTCATTTCAGCTGGGGCTGAGCATTAAAGGCTTAAGCCGGGGATAGACTCCTACATGTGGAGGGACACAGGTTTCCTAACCTCCATCAGCCCTGCCCCATGAGCCATATTGGCTGGGGCTGATGGAAGCTGGGAGTCCAAGAACATCAAAAGAGCATGCGTCAGGTTCTCCTGAGAGAGCCAGCGTGGTGTAGTGGTTAAGAGCGGTAGTCTCGTAATCTGGTGAACCGGGTTCGCTTCCCCGCTCCTCCACCTGCAGCTGCTGGGTGACCTTGGGCCAGTCACACTTCTCTGAAGTCTCTCAGCCCCACTCACCTCACAGGGTGTTTGGTGTGGGGGAGGAAGGGAAAGGAGAATATTAGCCGCTTTGAGACTCCTTTGGGTAGTGATAAAGCGGGATATCAAATCCAAACTACTACTACTACTCCTCTTCCTCTTTTTCTTCTTCTTCTTCAAACATACCCAGGCTAAACAGGTGAAAGTGTGGCATGCCAGGGAACAGACAGAAGTTCATTCAGTATCTCAGAAAAAAGATTTCCACAAGAGTTAGTGTTAGTGAAGGGGAGTGAAAGGCGGGATATCACATCCAAACTCCTCCTCCTCCTCTTCTTCTTCTTCTTCTCCTCCATAGACCAAACGCTCATCATTTCACTACACTTGTACCTTCCCTTTGCTAGTCTGGCCCACTGACGTCCACTACTCCACTCATTGTGTTCAGGCTTCAGGAACTCCACCCCACAGGCACCCCCATAAACTGCACCCTCACCCCAGCTTCCCCATCCAGAAGGGTGCTTTGTTTTTGCTGCCGCTTTGCTTGCTGTTCTCACAGGGCTGCAGAAATTAAAGCAGCGAAGCGAGCCAGTATAATAATTTCTCCCCGTGTTCCCGTTTGATCTCTTTGGGGTATTATTGAGCATTTTACATAATAATCCTATTAATAGAAGTGATAGGCAGCTTAACGCAGTGTGAGGTCACCCACACTAGAAGAGTGAGACTGGTATTAGTTAATCACCAGAAGAGAGAAAATGAGGACTTTGATCAGAGAAAGAGATTTGCCACACTCTAAAAGCTCCTACCTGATCAAGCCAGGAATATTTCATAGGAGGGGAGGCAGGAGAAACAGAATATAGGCTATTGTGAGAGATTCAGAGCAAGTTGCCGTTGTAACAGTGATGGCAGCCAAGGCAGATTGATTCTGTGTGTGAAGTTGGCAGAGCAGGCGAGAGTTGGAACTTCAAAGGTCCTTTTCATAAGCATTGGATATGAGGCAGACTTTAGTATCTTCAGAATCTTTGTATTTTCCACCCCTATATTTTTTAAACCCACAAAGTTTCTAGTCCTTAGGTTTTTTTTATACCAACTTGGTGGGGAGGGGGGAGGGAATAGACTGCAAGTCTTGAAAACCGAGAAGCTCAGAAACTGAATACCTGCCAGAGTTAGCTCAGTTGGTTAGACCATGGAGCTGATTAACTCCAAGGTTGCGGGTTTGATCCCCGCGTTGGCCAGCAGCATATTCCTGCATTGTAGGGGGTTGGACTAGATGACCCTCGGGGTCCCTTCCAAATCTATGATTCTATGATAAGCGAGAAGAGGATGTAGCTGTAGTGGTCATAAAGCTGTGCGTTTCATTCACATCTCATAACTGGGCTTCTTAGAACAGAATGTCAACATTCAAGCTTTGCTAAAATTGGCAATTACCACTGATATGGTATCTAAGAACCTGTCAGAGGCCTCGTGCCTTATTTCCCAAAGCCCAGTGTCTCACGTACATGGCTTTGGAAAGGCAGCATGAGGGCTGGGGGTGGGGAGTCAAGTTTTGGTCTTGCTTCTCCATTGCAACTAGGTAGTGCGTGGCTCACAGATTCCGTGTCAAAGTACTCTTACAGCTCACTTGGTATGAAAAGTTGGGACGCCCGTCCTGAAGGGTCTGCCCACCCTCCATCCCTTTCTACTTGTATGTGTTAAGTTCTTGAAATAAAAAGAAAAGCTCTGAGCTGAGAATTGGTGGAAGCTGCGTCCAAGCTGCTGCGCTAAGTTTTCAGGAAGAATTGTCAGAAAAGTGGATTTCCTAAAGCCCTGGATTCCTCTCCTGCTGAATCTTTCTCCTTCAACATTTTCCATTCCTCATCATCCAGCCATTCCCTTTCAATCTCCTTACTTGAAGACAGGGAACAGAGATGCACCAATATATATTGCCAGTGGCCTGGTTCACACATTATGCTAAGCCGTGGTTTGACCATGAGTTGCCCCACAGATCATTAAAAACAAACCATGGCTTGTTTCTGCATTGTTTAGCTTGTTTTCTAACTGCTCTTACTGTTAGGATATTTCCGTTCCACCTTAAAAGGGAGCAGGCTGTGAGTCACAGAGTCTGCGTATTTCCTGTTCACAGGAAGTTTATGTTTTCTATTGCTTTCGTTTTCTCTCTGTGCTGGAGACACTGATGCAGGTAGTCATGTCTTTCTTTGTTCTGATCAACGCTGAACAAAACTTGTAAATAATGCTCTCCTGAGTGCGACTTTTGCTGTGCATTATCTGCTGATAGAGTGTGCATGAGCTCTGGAATGTGGCAAGCTATTTTCTAGAAACTCATGCCGCTAATCGCTGATACTGCGTGCCTACGGGAGATCGATGGATCGTCCGGCAGACGGCTTGGGGCCATGATGGACTTTGTCTCCCTGGCAGTATCCCAACACTTACCTACTGCCTTTGTAGCTTGGTAAGCATAAGGGGTGCAGTGGCCATACAAACACACACTTAAGGAAGGATGCTGTGTTCACACGCAATAGCAACCGTACTTAAAGCAAACAAAGTTTTGTAAAACAAGATATCATGATTTCAGATGATGTTAAACAGATCAATAGCTAAGTGGCTGGGCGGGGTTTAATAAAGTATGGCTTAGTGTTGTTTTTTAACTAGGCCAACAGAGGCAGCCCAAGGATGGCATGTACTCTGGGAACTCATCTGACGTAAGGCTTCCTTTTTTGCACAAGAAGAAAGTTAACAATGCAGAGTGTCACAACACCTAATTCCCATGAGACTGGATTTGTCCAAATTATGCCACACAGACTTCAGTTTTACATCAAACTTTCCGGATGACTCTATTCCTCATTTGACCAAGATTTGACTGCTAGTATTTCTGGGTGTTTGTAAATGTGTGCACTTGTAGGGGTAATTTCTACCCAACTGACACCCAGCTAGGAAAGACCCACCTGATCAGCCCCTCCCACCTGGTTACCGCAGCAGGACTTAGCACTTAGCCACAGGGAGTTGAACTGCAGCCAAGTGGTTCCCAACTGGAAGAGGCAGTTAGAGACAGACCGCATTAGCCTTCTTGCTCATTGGATCCGGCCAATGCTCAATTTTCACCATACAGTGGTGCCTCGCAAGACAAAATGAATTCGTTCCGCAAGTTTTTTCTTCTTGCGAGTTTTTCGTCTTGCGAAGCACAGTTTCCCATAGGAATGCATTGAAAATCAATTAATGCGTTCCTATGGAGACTGTCCGGGGACAGAGGGGAAGCGCCGCTCTGTCCCCTCTTTTGAAGCAAGGGGCGGAGGGGAGAAGATCGCTTCTCCCCATTGCAGCCCCTTGGTTCAAAAGGGGTCCGGGGAGAGAGGGGAAGGCGCGCGCACGCCTTCCCCTCTGTCCCCGGAGATTGCGGGGCTGGCAACGGGGAGAAGCGATCTTCTCCCCGCCGCCCCTTGCTTCAAAAGAGGTCCGGGGACAGCGGGGAAGACGCGCTGTGCTTCCCGCTATCGCCGGAGCTTGCGCGGCAAGCTTCGTTTTGCGAAGCAAGCCCATAGGGGAAATCGTCTTGCGAAGCAACTCGAAAATGAAAAAACCTTTCGTCTTGCGAGTTTTTCGTCTCGCGAGGCGTTCGTCTTGAGGGGCACCACTGTAATCTAGAGTAGCTTTCATTTTTGTTTTCCTTTGAAGTCTTATGCCAAAATACCTAAATTTGTGCCATTCAGATATTGTTCCCAGCATTTTAGGGTCCACTAAAGAGGTCCATCCATCCATGGCAGTAGCATAACTACTCAGATCTAGTAAGAGGGCGTTCTCACTTGCTCTTTCACTCTCACACAAATATTTATTCAACTGGTCACACAATGCGGCGCTGCCTTTAAGCATTATTCACAAAGCAAACACTGAATTCCTCTGACAGCTCTGAAGAGCGAAAAAGAATCAAAAGGAGTCAGGTGGTGATACTCGAATACCTTTTATTCCCCCCCTCCTGTAAAATGGCTTGTACTTCCAAAACGTACAACAGTTAAATTGTGTTAATATCCATTCACATTGATGTATATAAAAGGCCAGCTTTCACAAACATAACTCAGAACGTTTAACAGCTGGTAACACTTTTGAAGTAAACATTGCCATTACCCCCATTCCCAGTGGGCTCATGGGAATGAGATGCAGTTCTGAAATTTGGGCTTGGGTTTTTGTTTTGTTTTTAAGAAATGTATTTAGAGCATAGCAAAAATATACTTTTACCTGTTGGATCATGCTACAATTTTATCCAGGTGCCGAGTTCACAAGGAGAACGTCAAAAAGTCATGTGTGCCTTGAAATGCGTTTGCAGAGGGCTTGCTGCTGAAATCTCTCTCAGATACATGGCAAACTACCATAGGAGTCTCAGGAAAATCCATATCTCATCGGCAAAGGCATGGCTTTGCAGGCAAACAGTCTCAGATTCCATCCCTGGCACCTTCGTTGAAAGAACCTTGAAGATCAGCCTGGGCAGGGGGCATCAGAGGCGAGAGCCACTGCTTGTTCAAGACAGTACTCAGCAGGTATCTGGAAACTTACATCAGAGCCTGTGTGCTATGGTCTGAAACAAGACTGAAATGGTATTGCCATTGTTGGGGAAGAGATGTGGCAAAATAAAATAAAATAAATGCTTTTCATGAATTCTGGGTGACCATCTCACCCCTCAGTCACCTCCTGTTTATGGCTCAGAGCAGATCAAGTACTTTGATCGCTTTTCTTTCTCTGAAATAGGCTTTTCTGACAAAGTTAAACACCACCACTATTCTGGTCAAGAAACAGCACAGGTTGGCTAGGTTAAAATCCCAAATCAGTCAGATTCCACAACTACCCACTGCCCTGCTCTTCCTTCCAGATTGCCCTTCAAACAATTATCACGTGCATTTTCTGTGCCAGCAAGATCAACAGCTATCAAAAACTAGAAAGTGCTCTAACAACACAAAGTCTTGGGGCAAATTAAATACTAGTTAATTTATCGCGGCATAAGCTTTCATGGGCTCATCAAGCCTGACAAAGTGTGTTTGAGTCTCTGAAAGCTGATGCCACAATAAATTTGATATTCTTTAAGGTGCCACAAGACTCCTTGCTTGCTTTGCTGCAAAGAAACCACATCTCTCAAAACAATGAATGCTCTTTTTCCCCCCAAGCAAGCTTCTCAGTGAAGCCAAGGAGAAATTTGCATAAGCAACTTGGGATCGATAGGAATTTTTGTTTTTTGTTTTGCTTATTTTAAAGGGAAATGGTTTGCTGATCTCTGCAGGGGAAAGTTACACCTCAAGAACAATTTAGGACTGTTCACTAAATTTTTAAGGGACCAAAGTTGCTGCTGGGCTCAAATTATTTTCCAGAGTCGTTTGGATCATGGGGTTGATATGGCTGGTTAAGGCACGCCCATTTAAAATCAAATTTGGGGCAAAAAGGAGAGCAGGGGCTAGAAGAGTAAGTTATTATGGATTTTCTAAATTAGGCTATTCTCTAAAAACAGGTGCACCAAAAGGGTTATCCAGAACTGGAGAGCCAACTTCCATGGAACGTGTAGCCATCATAAATCAATCTTAGGCAATATGATAGTTCAAAATGAACTTCCTCTCCACAGACATTAACTGCTCCTGTACTTTCTACCTAGAAATAGTGAGAAAGACATACAAGCATCAGCAGGAAAAGATGTTTAGAGCCAGAAGTTGGAGTTTAGCCAAAGCTTGTTTGGAAGCAGCTAAACAAGAACAGTTCAGTGGGGGGGAAACAGATTTCATATTGTTATGATGCTTTCAGAGACAGATGTACACAACATAGGTAAAACTATCATTTACTAAACCAGTCTATGTCTTACAACATGGAGGTATGAAAGCTTTCAATGGCAAAAAATTGTGAAGTCTACCTATGCCCTACACACCAGCAGTATCACTCACTCGTGTTAGCCACAATGAGACTTCGTTCAACAAAATCTGGATTGATTCAGAAAGAACTTAACTCCTCTGACTTCAGTATTTCTCGTGCTAATCAGCATTGGAGCATGGATCCGGATTCAATGTGCTCTCAAACACTGACAATCATGGCAGCACAACAGCGATCTTATACACTGGTTTTGCCATTCACGGTAAAGTCTGGGATAATCTAAACTTCAACTAGGAAGTATAGGAACTACGAGAAGAGCAGAAAGCAATGCAATTTGGACAACTCTTTGGATATACAGAACACCGGAAAACTTTATGGAAATGAGCATGACAGAGAAGTCAGTGCTTCAGAGCTACTGAAACACAGCCTGAGCATTATGGAAACCTGGGAAATCTTCCAACTGTTCCAACATCATTCTCTTTCTCACCAAAATGCAATGAAAACAGGGGTGAATCCAACACTTTTGACATTAATGTTACAGTAAATCAGTTCTTCTTGTTTCTCAAAGCGGCCCACTAGCAATCCACCCACTAGGTGCACCTGTCACCGTGCGGAACTAGGTCACAAAAATGGATTCAGAATCACAGGTTGCACTGTCCAATGGATCCTTTTTGAAAGAGTCTGGAGTAGCTTCAATGTAATCCACAACTGAAGTGGGAACAATCTCTAGGTATACATTCACACATGGAAGGAAACCTAATTGTGGGAATATTCTACACCTGAGCAGGGCCTGAGTCATCGCTACTGTGTTTTTTCTGTCCTTGAAGTTGGCAAGCAAGGCAGATTTTAAAACTCTGATTTTATGATATTTTGCCAGTCGGCAAAAGGCCTCTTGATAACAGAGCCTGGGGAGCAGCAGACAGAATAAAGGAGGGGTCTGAGGCACCTATGATAAAAGATCAGGATGGGGTTACAAACCGTGACACAAAAACAGGGTTATCGTCAGAATTTGAGCTACACATTTGTCTTGAGGAATATCAAAGGTGAGGAGCACTCATTTTAAAAAGGCACTAGGACAAAGTGTTTATAAAACAATTGGCCCTATTTCCCAACCTACTGAGTGGGGCAGGCAAGCTACGGAGTATGGCATTTGACAGAAAATGCAGCAGAGTGAGTGAAACCTTTCCAAACAAAAGAAATTGGTGCATCAACTTAAAATGCTGAACTTTTTTATACAGCAAAATTGTATTAAACAGCAGCAGATAAAAACAACATGCCCCATCACCCAGTGGGCAATGAACATCTGAAAATGTTTAAAAGGTTAACTATAAAACAATATTACATCCAAAATATGAACAGGCCAGTTCAAGTATATACACAATATATTAAAATCATATAAATTATATATTTATACAAAGGGCACACACATAGCAAGGGGTTGCTGTGAATTTAACAAAATGGAGATCCAAACTGCCAGAATCACTTCAGATGTGCAATTAATTTTTCCCTGCGGGTTCTTTTTTCATGTCAACATTGAAGAACTAATACCTCTGATACCACAAGTATGGTGGGGGGGGGGGGATGGAGAAGCATAAAAATACCCCAAGCAGATGAAAATGCAAATATGGTAAGGGCATTATAGCACATGAAATCCCAGTCAGTTCACAATGAGCACTGAGTTGCCTCCTTTCCCACAACTCCACCCACCCACTTCAAACCAGGAATTTCAAACCACATAGGGGATGAATTAATTCTGGGTATTTAATAGTAACATTTGGTGTTTCTCTGAATCTCAAAATAGAGAAAAGGGGGGTGGGGAGGACAGATGGCAAACTGAAAAGTTAATAAACTGTGTTAAACTATTGCAGGATGTTTGCACATTGGATAGCCTCATAGAAGGAAGCTCAGCAAAACAGCTTATTTTTAATTACTGATTTCAAAATAGCTACCAAATATTTAACCATCTGTAGGAGGATTCTTGGTGACTCGCATGTTTAAGACTCAAAGAGTGTCCCAAAACCAGCCATCATATCATGGCCAACGTATCTTACGTTTTGCAAGAGAGCAGATTGAAATCTCCTTGCTGATGTAGCAAAGCAGCCACTTAAATAACTAGATTTATAACAAGTCAGTTTGCTCACAGGGCCAAGACATGCAAGGGGAAACTATATCCAGTGGCAATAAAGCCAAAAAGGCAGAATTAGAAACGGACAGAAAACTGTGAACATGGTGAATGTAACTGCATATATGTAAAAAGTAACACAAATTGCATCAGATGCAAAGCTGAAAAGGGCTGATATCATATTGTGCCTTACCACCCCTGGGTTTTCATGAAAGCTGTTTTCATGTTATCGCAATTCCCCGTGTTCCCACATTGGTGAAGGAGCCAGTTTTCATTGGCTTCAACCCCTGGTGCTGCAGCAACACCAGAAAATGATGGAGCCATATAGGCAAGACCAGCCTTGGTGGGAAGGGCATGCACACCACGGCACAGCCATATAACAAAGTCATTCAAACACACAGTAAGGGCACAGGATGAAGTCACAGAAAAGTGGCTCTTGCAACACTATGACAATGTATGAAGGGGCTCAAGGTTGGTCACAAATTAACTTAATGTTGGTGCGAAATCTATAAAACAGAGGGCAGGATGGTAGTACTGTGGCTGTCAGAGAGATGTGCTGCCTCAGGAAAGTCAGAAGCAAACTAATCTTTTTGCACATAAAAAAAGTGACCTAACACATCTGTTGGACCAGATAACCCGTATCTTAAATCTTCCCACATTATGTTTCACGTGTAATGCTAAATACAGGAAGAACATGCAAGGGTAACTTCTGTGTCAAAAAGACATTAATGTGTGAAGTGACAGCGATCTCCAAATTTCAAGTAATTTTGAGTGTTTTTTCTTTCTTTTTGGACAGCTGCATTAACACCACACTGCAGAATTCCATAATATTTTTGTGCTATTGTTTATGAAGCCAACCTTTCGTGTTCACGGCTTGTTTAATGCATGTATCTAGTGAACATTCACCCAGGTTTGCTCACACATTCAGTACATCCTCTTTGAGAATGAACTATTCAAGTTAATTATATTGCAAATTAAAAAGAGAGAGAGAGAGAGAGAGAAAAGGACAGACAAATTACATTCTGTATGCTCCTTTTAGCTTGAAAAAATATGTGTCTTAAAGGCTTGTCAAAGTTTAGAAGAAAAGCATTTCTGTTAAAAAATCCAAGATTAAAAAATCATTAAGACATTGGTATCTTTTTTTCTTCTTCTGATCAAGGGTACTAAGAAAAAAATATTACAAATATACTACAATTTTACCAAGAAGATGTCATCATGAACATGCTTCTGTTGAGCATGCAATGCCACTGATATCTGTTTGGTTCCAGGTATCAGCGTATCACCACACTCCACATTGCTCCCAGCTGGTTTCTCCCCCCAACCCGCCCCCGAAAAGCCCTCATTAATAACAATCCTATAAAAAGGTAAAATCTAGAGTTAGTGGCAAATTCTTTATCTTCACAGTAAATTGTTAACCATGTGAGCTTTTCCGTGGTCATCTGTAAAATGGTGTCGTCAGTCAATTGGACCCTGAAAAATAAGTTTGACACAGTTCTGATCTCCGGACAGCTGGGTAGCGCAGAAAGGGCAGGCAGCATGGAACGCATGAGTACCATGTGGCAGTGGGATCTGGGACCAGTATTTGGCAGACTTCTCCGAGCACACATGCCCACAAGGGGTGAAAGCATATGTTGGCGGACCGGCATCAACATAAAAGCCTGCCTCGCACCCGAGCCAGAGAGGCACGTAGGGACCAATGGTTCTGCACATAGGACACTCACGCTCGTTGGCTTCTGTGTCGCTACGGTGCCCCCAGTTGTGATAGCCATGGACGTGGCCACAGCTGAGGTAAGCCCAGGGCTGTTTCTCTTCCACCACTTCCTTGCGGTTGATGCTGGGAAAGGCCAGCGTGTTCAGCCCCACGGGGCACTGGGGTCTCGCTGCATTGATCTCTTGCCGTAGAGCCTCTATGTGTTTCTGAGTCGGTGTATGAAATAAGCCATCTGCTGTTCTCCACAGGAGTGTGGCTCCACACAGATCAATGAGAGAACCATCTTGCAAGACGTTGGTTTCATTTTCCACCTAAAAGGGCAGACGGAGATGGAGAACGGTTTGACAGCTAATTCATTCTGAAGCGAAGTGACCCCACCCCACGCAATGCATTTTCCACACACACCCCTTTTCTGTCAGCCTCTTGTACATCCAATGTAGCGTTCAGCTTCCTTCTGTTCTCCTACATGGATTTTATGTAGAAATGTTGATGCGACAGCCCCTCCTCTACAGCAAGCTGCTACAGATTAAACAAAAAAAGCAAATCCAAATTCCTTTCTGTCTTGGTATCTCCATTTCCTCCTCAACTGTTGTTGTCTTGCTTACTGCTAAATTAGGCAAAAGTAATGGAACTTACAATGCACATGTCACTCAATGTGTCATGTAAACTGATGTAACTGCATAAACAAGAGTAATATCTTTTGACAGATCCTGCAGGATAGCCATGATACTATGTCGTTGTGGCAAGGGTCTTGTGGTCTCTTATAAGTCTAAACACATTTACTGTAACAAAGCCCACTTTGTCAGAGGCATGACATGGCAAGTTGGCAAGAGTACAGTGGTACCTCGGGTTAAGAATTTAATTCGTTCTGGAGGTCCGTTTTTAACCTGAAACTGTTCTTAACCTGAGGTACCACTTTAGCTAATAGGGCCTCCTGCTGCCGCCGTGCCACTGCCATGCGATTTCTGTTCTCATCCTGAAGCAAAGTTCTTAACCCAAGGTACTATTTCTGGGTTAGCGGAGTCTGTAACCTGAAGCGTCTGTAACCTGAAGCATCTGTAACCTGAGATATCACTATATATGCATGCACAGTGAGTCTGGCCACAATTGTACACACTGTGGCCAAAAAGTGCAAGAGATCACCAACAGCCATGTCTTCACACATTCAGCTTATTAGGAGACAAGGCCAGAATTACTTCAAAATTGTCACGCGCTTTGTGTTCAAAACTAAAACTCTTCTGAAACTTTTGTTCTTTTGGCACACAATTCATCAGCAACAAGTTTGGATTTAAATGAAGCAGAAAGGTCATACTGCAGACTCTCACAGTCATGGTCAGAACCATCCATCACAGAAACTGCAGGCTGAGAAGAATGCAAAGCAGCATTTTCTGCCTAGCATTCAGGAGACATTCCATTTTTGGAGCAAGATGGATTTTTTCCCTCCCTTATAAGGCCACAGGATAGGACAAAACATTAAGCCTCCATTCAAGTTAACCTGCAACATACCACAAGGCAACCACTGTGAGCCCAGTAAGGCACAATTCCCAGTGGTATGGAAAGACTTGGCTACCATCATGTACACTCTCGTAACATCAAGGTGAGATTACTGCAACATGCTCTGTTGGGGCTGCCACTGAGGCTACAAGTAGTACAAAACATCAAGAGTCCTAGCTGGAAGCTGGTGTGAGGGCACCCAACAGAATTATTACCCCAACTTCAGTGGCTTATTAGGTACTTCTACACTTAATTGAAAATGGCAGCACTGAGCTTTAGGCCTAGGATCAGTATATTTTTACTGTAGTTTTACAGTTTGTTAGAAGCTGGCCAGAGTGGCTGGGGCAACCCAGACGGGCAGCATAATAATTATTCAATTATTATTATATCTTAAGGGCTGTTATCTCAATAATTAACTGTGCTACCACACTTTCAAGGATTGCCAGCTAGGTCTGTCTGGCCCCTTTCTCCTGGTGCTAAGACACTTTTATTTAGGAGATCTTTAGGACTAGAGGATTAGTGCTTTGTTTGCTGCATTGTTTCTGTTGCTTTATTCCTATCTAGGTTGCATTTTTAATTATGGTTTCTTTTCATATGGAAGCCAATTTGAGTAATATGGAGAAATATGGCTAGAAAGTTTTGAAATAAGACCGCTATCATGAACTTCCCAACTTACTAGTTTGCCTCTTTGCTGAGCAGATCTTGTTTCACGCAGAGTATACACATCACCACAAACTGAAATTTCCCGCCAGACTCCCGGTTTTGATTCTTCAGTGAACCCTCCTTTTGGATGCATGACTAGAACGCCATTGGTTGTTAATCCATCCATGTGTCCATCAGGATTCTTCCATTTTGCTGCTTTTTCCTATACAGAAGGCCACAGGAAGAAATAAAAGATAAATTACTCAGCCTTTCCACATTCAAAACTTGTAACGGTATTCAAGGTTGCAACCACAAGTAAGCTAATAAAGGAAGGGTTGCTTCGAATTCTAAACTCAACATTTAGCACAGAACAGCAAAGTAAACATCTGCACACAATTACAACTATTACTAATAGTTTGGCGAAAAAAACAGCTTGCCTCTATATCAGAAGGGACAGAAAGAAAATCGCATTAGTGTTTAAAGTCCTAAACAGCCTAGCCCCAACTATCTGAAAAAACTGCCTCCTTCCCTACTCTCAATCAGCCTTCCATGTTCCAAGCCATGGATCTCTTCATCATTTACATATACTGCTACTCTTCCTCCCTTCTTGTTTGATCTATTCCATCTGAGCAGGTTGTACCCTTCAATTTCTACATTCCATTCATGAGTCTCACCACAGCAGCCTACATGTGCCATCCTGTATTAAGGGCTCAAGTTCTTCTTGCTTGTTTCTCTTTTCTCAAAAAAAGAAATAAATTATTAACCGGCCAATCAAATCAAATTAAATCACATCACATAAATTCCGAATTCTTCTTGCTTGTTTCTCATACTCTGTGCATTTGTGTAGAGACAACTGAAACCATGAAACACACTGCTGCTGCCTCTATAACACTCAATAAGGAGTCACCTGCCACCACCACCACACGTCTCTTCCTTCTCTGGGAAGTAGCAGGAATCGTTCTGTATGCTGTACCTTCTGCTGCCACCTTGATGTGTTCTGAGGTCTGCAACCACTGTTCTTGCTTCTCTGGCCAAGAATCAGTGTCTGAGGTGAGGGCATAGAATCAATTTTGTAGCTCCAGAGATACAGCATGCTCCTGATAGCCCTACTTTTTGTGTCATGTTCCTCCAGAGGATTGTCTCCTGAATTGGGCAATCTTCCTCCTCCCTAGGGGTACTCTGCCTACATCTCTGTTCCAGGACAGTCCACTCTAGTCTAGCAAGAATGTCCTCATGTTACCCGGTGGCTTGAAGTGTGGACAGGTGGGCCTCAAGTTGCTGGACCTCTTCTTTCAGCATGGTGACCAAGCTTACAGATAGCAGTTCCAGCACCTCTCAAGCATATGGAAGGATGGGCCTTTCTGCAATTCCACTAGCATTCCATCACCTCCTCTATCGTCAATTTTGCCCAACTGGGCACTTGATTCCACATTGCAATGAGGAAGCAAAGGGTGAGATTAATCAATCCTACTTCCAGATTTACTATGGTAACATTAGCTCATGATGCAGCACATAGTCTTGCATGGAGAAGATCCCAAATTGATATTCTGGAATATCCAGTTAAAAAGATCAAGTAGCAAGTGATAGGAAAGATTTTGGACTGAGACACTGCAGAGATGCTGCCACTCAGAGTAGACTATGCTGGGCTAGATGGAAAATAATCTGACAGTTTCCTATGTACTATGTGTTAATTTTAAGAAAAAATAATCTGCAGTTGAATGCCAGAAAACAGCCGTCATGTTGTGATAAGAGGGCTGGTTTATGCAACAAGTTGTCATGACAGAGAGGCTTGCAGAGAAACTAGGTGTACTTACCCCAAGGAATATGTTTTTAGAAGAGTCAAATCCTGCTGCAAAGATTCTGGCAGTGTACGGTGTATTCCTATCACAGACAATGCGGCAAGCAAACCTGGAGATGGTGCTTTGGGTGATCTGAGTTTCATCACCATTTTGACTGCCAGAAATTGTATCTGTTACAACAAAATCTATGGGGCTCTCTGTCGATCTGCCAACCTGAAGACATTGAAAACATATTTTAGAGAAATACCTTAGATGATACTGTTACATTATACATTATGTCTAGAAAGGTTGTTTGCTAAAACACAATAAACTGACTGACTGACTCTTTGGAGAACTATGCAATGTGAGAGCATGTGAAACCTTAAATAAGCAAAATCTATGGGTAACTTGTACATTCAGGTAGATTCAAGTATTATCCACAAATCAACAATTAACATAAGTAGGCATCTTGCTCTCATTCTAAAACTGTTTTAGTTACATGGGGTACCTTCAAAATTTGAATGGCTTGTAATAAAACCAAGCCCCTCAGAAGATCCCCCACTCACCACAAAAATGTATAAAAGCTTTTGTCTGTTTTTAGATTTAAAAGATCCACTCTACAAACCAATGTTAAGTGATCCTGAATTACTTTTAAGATACCCTAGTATACAAATTATAACACAATGGGTTCAATTAATGAATTCCATTAGCAGAAGGCCTTCTCAGTGGGACTTTCCCCCTCCTCTCCTCGCATGGCTCCCCCCAAAATAGTTTCTGGTCTTTTGGGGGGAGAAGGCCCAGAACAGCATGGTTCATTGGTGGGTGGGGGGTCACTCTATCTGACAAGCTGAAATTGCTTGCCATGGTAGAACAATATTTTAGCACAAGAATGAATTTCTCCTAACGTCTTTTAAAAGGTAAAGGTAAAGGACCCCTGACAGTTAGTCCAGTCGCGAATGACCCTGGCGCTCATCTTGCTTTACTGGCTGAGGGAGCCGACGTTTGTCCACAGACAGTATTTCCAGTTCGTGTGGCCAGCATGACTAAGCTGCTTCTGGCGAAATCAGAGCAGTTAATAGAAATGCCGTTTACCTTCCTACCTTCCTATTTATCTACTTGCACTTTGATGTGCTTTTGAACTGCTAGGTTAGCAGGAGCAGGGACCGAGCAACGGGAGCTCACCCCGTCATGGGGATTCGAACCACCGACCTTTCGATTGGCAAGTCCTAGGCTCTGTGGTTTAGACCACAGCGCCTTTCACTAAATGCTAAGGAGGAAATCATTTCACACAGAGAGGGAGCTATATTGTAGCATGCATACGTGCTCATGGCTCCACCTTTCTATGAAATAATTTAGGAGCACAGAAATGTAAGAAGCTGCCTTATACTGAGTCAGAACATTGCTCAATCTTGCTCAGTACTGTCTACACTAACTGGAAGTGGCTCTCCAGGGTTTCAGGCTGGAGCCCCTTCCAGCCCTGGAGTTACTAGGAACTGAATTTGGGACCTTCTGCACACAGAGTTTGGATCTGATATCCCGCTTTATCACTACCCTAAGGAGTCTCAAAGCGGCTAACATTCTCCTTTCCCATCCTCCCCCACAACAAACACTCTGTGAGGTGAGTGGGGCTGAGAGACTTCAAAGAAGTGTGACTGGCCCAAGGTCACCCAGCAGCTGCATGTGGAGGAGCGGAGACGCGAACCCGGTTCCCCAGATTACGAGACTACCGCTCTTAACCACTACACCACACTGGCACACACAGGGCAGATGCTCTACCACTGAGCTTAAGCCCTCCTCAAATTTTCTGCTTCATTGGTATTACTTGACTCCTTTTGGCATCAAGATGTCAACGGCTGCACTTGAATGTTTCACTTATTAAAAGAAGAGGTATTAGTGGTGTGTTATGGCATAAAAACTATTACAGATTGCTCAGCTGCAGAAGCACTGTGATGGGTGAAAATGAACGTGGCAAGCCCTGAATTTCTGTTACTGCTTTAACTGCAGTAAAAGTAATATATATTTGTCTTGCTCTTGAAGAGACTAATGTTGCTTCTTGGAGCTATGCCATAAACCAGAATTATGAACTTCCTAGACCACAGCAAGGAAATCAACAGATTTTAAGTTGGGTCTCTGTGCATCTAAGATTTGGAAAGAAACATGCAGCAAATTAAATATCAGATTAAATATCTGAATCGCATGGATTCTTTCTTCCAAAAAAGAGAATTCTATTTAAAGCTGTCTTCTAATATTTGACATTGACTACCAAGGTACAGGGTTGAGTTTAGGAAACATTCTAACTGCAAAATTCTGCCGGATTTATTATTTGCTAGAAATATTTGCTGTGGAAGACAGGGTAGAGAAGATAAGCCTTCTTACTTTATTCTACTAAAATGCTAATCAAGCACCTCTGTAGAAAAGATGAAAATATAGTACAGGTGACTTTCAATTTACGCTGGTCCAGGAATAGCGCATAAAGCCAAAATCGTGTATTGTCAAAACACATCGGGTTCAATGGTGGGTGGGATTGCCAAAGTTTTTTATTCCTGGGTGCCTGTCCCTTTCCACCCTCTTTTTCTTTTTAAAAAATGCTTGCAGGATTCGGGGGGGGGGGGGACTGGTTGGCGGCTGTGAGAACAGGGTAGGACTATATAGGCCACTGGCAGATCCAGCAAGTTCTTCTTATGTTCTTAGTTCAACAGTTCAGGAATTACCAGCCCCCCCCAGCCCCTCTATGTCTAAAGCCCAACTGTCATAGTCCAACATTTGTAAGATAAATCGCCTAGAAAGCTTCACACATTGTCTGCTATTCAAACTAGCATAACACAACCACTTCACTCCTTGAAGATCTTCAATAACTTTGGCTCAAGTGGGGCGATCAAAGCAAGACCACAGGGGGCTGGAGTAAAGGGAGCCAATGTGGAACATTGTACATTGTGAGTCTTTTAAAAGAGGCCTCGTGGAACATGTGCCCTCTGTATCCACGGGGCTTCTTTTAAAGGACTCACCCTGTATTTCTCCCTGCCCCAAAACAAATCGCACCCAGCTGAAAATCCTGGAAGACCCAGGATCTACCCACACTGGAAGAATGGCAGACGCAACTGATAGACTACATGGAGCTGGCTGAAATGACCGGCAGAATTCGAGACCTGGGAGAAGAGATGGTGGAAGAGGACTGGAAAAAATTTAAAGACTACTTACAAAAACACTATAAATTGTATGAATGTTAAGAGAATGCACGATTGAAAGTAACAGGGCACCAGCAACTCGGATGCAAGATATATGAGAATAAGTGAGGTTTAATGAAATGATGAAATTTGAAATAATATTATGTCCAAATCAAGCAGTTTAGTTTATGATAAAGTTATATAAAATCTGGAACATAATATTTGAGACAAGATAAGAAATTGAAATAAGGTAATAAATTGCTGTCTATAACTATGTGATCGAGAACGCAGAGAAGGGAGATGTGAGGAAGTCTTAAGATCATGAAAATATGTCTGTTGAACAATTGTATTTTATATCTATTTTTCTTTTATTCTTTGTCTATCTTTCTTAATTTTATTTTGATTTCTCTGTGGTGATGGTACTTTATATGTTTGGTGGTTTGTCTGTTGTTTAAAGAAAATTGCAATAAATATCTTTTTAAAAAAGAAAAGAAAATCCTACAGTTTATGAACCGATGAACTGTCAACTAAATAAATATTTTAGAAATATTTATCCCAAACATGAGCCTTGCATTTTCAGTACAAATTGGCATTCTCAGAAAGCCCAGATATATATAAAGGTAAAGGTAAAGGTAAAGGACTCCTGACAGTTAAGTCCAGTCGCGAACGACTCTAGGGTTGTGGCGCTCATCTCGCTTTACTGGCCGAGGGAGCTGACATTTGTCCGCAGACAGTTTTTCCAGGTCATGTGGCCAGCATGACTAAGCTGCTTCTGGCGAAACTAGAACAGCGCATGGAAACGGCGTTTACCTTCCCGCCAGAGCGGTACCTATTTATCTACTTGCACTTTGACGTGCTTTCGAACTGCTAGGTTGGCAGGAGCTGGGACTGAGCAACGGGGGCTCACCCCATCGCGGGGATTCGAACTGCCAACCTTCTGATCGGCAAGCCCAAGGCTAAAAAAGCCCGCGGCAGCTAAAAAAGCCAATGCAATTCTGGGCTGCATCAATAGGAGTATAGCATCTAGATCAAGGGAAGTAATAGTGCCACTGTATTCTGCTCTGGTCAGACCACACCTGGAGTACTGTGTCCAGTTCTGGGCACCACAATTCAAGAAGGACACTGACAAACTGGAACGTGTCCAGAGGAGGGCAACCAAAATGGTCAAAGGCCTGGAAACGATGCCTTATGAGGAACGGCTAAGGGAGCTGGGCATGTTTAGCCTGGAGAAGAGGAGGTTAAGGGGTGATATGATAGCCATGTTCAAATATATAAAAGGATGTCACATAGAGGAGGGAGAAAGGTTGTTTTCTGCTGCTCCGGAGAAGCGGACACGGAGCAATGGATCCAAACTACAAGAAAGAAGATTCCACCTAAACATTAGGAAGAACTTCCTGACAGTAAGAGCTGTTCGACAGTGGAATTTTCTGCCAAGGAGTGTGGTGGAGTCTCCTACTTTGGAGGTCTTTAAGCAGAGGCTTGACAACCATATGTCAGGAGTGCTCTGATGGTGTTTCCTGCTTGGCAGGGGGTTGGACTCGATGGCCCTTGTGGTCTCTTCCAACTCTATGATTCTATGATTCTAAGGCTCAGTGGTTTACACCACAGCACCACCCACGTCCCCTTAGATATGTATAGTATTGCATATTACTAATAAATTAATAAAATTTGTATACTGCCCTTTATCCATAGACCTCCAGATGGTTCACAGCACAGAAATACAGTATTTAGTGTGGCATAAGATAGTACTGTACACATCATGATTGTGAATGGACCAAGCAGACCTAATCCCCTAATACTAGTGAATCTAAAGAGAAATGGACCCGCATGGTGGAAGAATAGGACAACACTGGGAGCTCCATGTAATATGCTGAGTTTTCCAAAAGACAGGCAGGTTTTTAAATTAACAAACAATATTCTAGTACGCACTGTGCTTTGAAAGCACAAGAGACCTCTCATCGTTGCGAAGCACATAGGGATGTGACAGAAAGTATTTTAACTGAATCTAGGTACATACAGGAACAAAAAAAACCTGATGAACCCACCCACTGTCTAAACACTCCAGAACTACCTCTGCCATGAATGAAAATCTGAAACAATGCCTTTAAGTAATGGCTTTGTTGGTGCTCCTGGAAGAAAACCAACAACCTATTTTTGAGCATCTGTAACTCAGTATATTTACTGCTGAATGAATATGTCATTGGAAAGACCTAGAGAGCATCACTAAATGAAAGTATAAATAATGCAGCCACCAGCAGTTCCCACTGGGAGTGCTTTCAAAAGAGCAAGAGTGGGACACAGTCCAGGCTCAAGATTATTATTGAAAGGTCTGTAGAATGCCTTTACACTTTTGCCAACAACAAAAGCCAGTAGTGAATTTTGAAAGCATGACACGCTGAGCAAAAAAAGAGCTGTGACAGTTCAGAGTGAGATAGTGGGAAAGCTTTTCAGTGTCAGAAAAACAAGCATGCAAGTAGTTAGTGTGCAGTCACATATGACACACAAAGCACATACTTTGCTGCATGTACTTGTACCAAAGCTTCGCAGTGTGCACTTCTAAAACCAATGTGCAACCTGCCCATGAAGGAACCAGCAGGTAAGACCCTTCCTTCAGAGAGAGCAACATCTGAGAATAAAGCCTGTATTCTAGGACACCATTTCTGTAAGCCATTTCAGGACATCTTCACACAGGAAATAAGCTATAAAAGTCCACAAACAGCTGTTTTTAGGTCATGCAAATGCACTTACCTGAAACATATCTGTATCTTTGTCGTGTGTATATTCCACTACCACCGTCTGGCTTCTTGACAACGTGTAGGATATACTGTGCTGCCCTTTACAACTGATGGCCTGTGGAATAAGAGAGTTCCTGCTTTATTTAAGTAACGCCTGATTCAGGGAAAAGCACATCACTTCAACATTTGTAAATGCTGTTACAGCCATTACCGAGTTTCTCCCTATCCTGGCTAATTCGATTTGTTTATGCGGTTTGCAGCAAGTGTGGCTCAGCCGCAACTCTGGATCACAACAAAGAGCATAGCTAAGGGACTTCCCATGCAAGGTGTGACCCCGCCCCCCCCCCATGAGCAAAGCTCTTGCTTATGGACAGAAAATTACAAAGATCTGTCCTTTAAAAAACAAACCAAGCTAGAATCAAGACAAATGAATCTTGAATGCAACCATGCAAGTTTCACTTTTCACACTTTCTCTCTTTTGGGCACACAATTTTTTTCAAATGACCCACTTCCATAATCCAAAAAGAAAAATAGCCTGTGAAGCTTTTCTTTACCATGTCTACCAAATCTAACCCAGATGCCTTGAAGGAGCAGTGGCTTTCAAAGGCAGGTACTGTATCTTTTCCAGGCCTATTCTGCTTCTAGAGGGTCTTTATCTAGAGATATTAGGGACCAAACCGAAAAGCATCCATGTACTCAGCGACAGGTGAAAACAGATTTGTAAAATTGGCTAAATACTGGTCAGATATTTTAAAAGCATTTTTAGAACAAAAGGGTATTTTCATCAACTTGCTTGATAGCTGAGCTAATCACAAATGAAATTAACTTTTAAAAAAATTATAAACAAATAACTTGGGATAACAGTCAGCTATGTTTTATTCAAAGTAAACTTATTGAAATCAATGCTCGTTAAGTTCAATTGGTCTACTATGAGTAAAACGTAACTGACTACCACCCATAGCTTTTAACTATGTTCTGGGAGGAATTTAATGTGATTGTTCAGCCAGGGCAGGCATTATGGCTTGCCAGACAGAACTATTTTCCCTTTCTCCTCCCACATGCTGTTGCAGGGATTTTTCCAACGCCCCCCCCCCACACTGGGGGGGGGAGCCCCATTGCACAAGAGAAAATCTTCTCATAGGACTTCCACTGATGGAACCCATTAGTTGAATCCCACCCTTTTCTCCTTTGGCTTTTATACAGAAATTCCAGGATCATAAAATTAAAGCAACAGTGCCTATGAAAAGCAGATTTTTGAAAGCAATTTTACTAAGGCAGCTTCTCTGAAGCACAGTTAAATAAAAAGCAGTCAGCTGGCATTCACTGACCAGTCTCTGACACTGAGCTAAGGACCCTCCCATAATAAAGGGGAAAGATGAAGCCACAGTGGTGACAGATATGCTTCAAAAGCTGGAACTTTCCATAAAAGAGAATAGAGTCTGGCGACCAGTTCACTAGAGATAAATGACCCTAAATTTTGTTCTGTCTCTGTCTGTTTAGATATTTGATTAGAAGTGGAAGAAAGTTGAAAGAATATCAGCCAACACCCAGGGCTTCTCAGCTATTGGATGATAAGGGCCATTTCACTGGTTTTTATTTGTTTGGGTGCACACCTAAGGTGCATTAAGAATACATCTAACAATGTAAAGTACAACTTCAAAAAACCTCCAAATAGTTAAGAGAAACAGACACTTCATACAAAGCACAACAGTCAGAAAACCACAACTGTCTTCTTGTTGAGCACATACATTGTGACAAACCAATTCTGTTGCTGAGTAATATTCTAAATGGCCCCAAGTGGCTATGCAAACAATGAAAGGATTGTTTAGGACTGGAGTTCACACAAGGAACTGTGAAATATTCAAAGACATAGGAGCCAACTCCTAGGCTCTGAGGTCTCTTCAGCCCCCACCCCCATATTTGAGGTGGACGGAGGGGGGGGCAAAGTTAATGGGACACTGCCATTCAAATGGTATGTGTTTGCTGTATCTTCTGATGGGTTTTGAAGGACAGGGCTTACCTGCCCCCCCCCATATTTTATTCAAGTTGGCATCCTTGCTCAACGAAAAGTCTTAACATAACATTCTGAGATGTTCCAAGATAGTACCAGAAGCTCCTCTTTCAGGGGTTTCAGAATGTTACTGAATTTGTGTGTGGTACTGAGTAAAAAATGCATCAAAAGTAGAGAACGGTGAGTGCATCTGAACCCTGCCATAGCTTTAAGTTCAATTTTATTTTTGTTTTTTTAAGGGGTTCTCTCCTCCCTTAGACTGTGCCCTTTTGATTTCTGCTGCAGTAATAAATTGGGAACAATAAAGGGTTACCATCTGCACAGGTCAGAAACAGACTTCACTTTGATGAAGGCTTTACAGATGACTTAGCTTGATAAAGGGTGCAAGGGACTGGGAGACTAGTTAAAAGACCTTTGTGTCTACAGAAGCTACTAGCCCACATGGAAGGGCAAACTGCAACGAGACACCTGGTTATAATTAGAAAAGGGGTCAATGCAGCTTTACCAGGCATCGTAGCCTGATTTACATAGTCAAGGGCTCAGGTGGCTTGTTAGGAGTGAACGGCCAAAGTGCCGTAATCATTACAAACTCTGGATCCTAGGCTGAACACTCTTAAGAATAAGGGCAGCACAGCAGAAAACGAGCAGCCCAGTGCTATACACAACTGGAAAACAAAATAAGACGCTAAGTGAGAGTCTGGCACAAAATGCTGCATCGGTGAAACAAATTCATTTTTATTTTTCTAATGCCCCCATCCCATTTAAACTGAGAATTTGGAATCATTAATATGAATGACAATTGTTCAAGCAAATTTGACTCCTTTTCCTCTAGGGAACTAATTGGGGCAGGATATTCCTAATAAGTTATTTTTAGCTCTGCTGCCTAGGGTACTAGAGTGGAATTCTGTCCTCATTAGCTTGTGAAAGGCCATGGCAGACTTCCACACAAATCCAACTCATGCATGAGCTGACATTTAAGACCTGGTGAAAACCTCTCATTTATTCTAAATATCCTATAGCACATTGCTAATGTTCAAACTCCACTTCTTAAATGAATATTTGGTTCTTGTTAAAATAACCACTCACAGATTTACTTTTGTTATTTTCCTAAACCCTTTATATGTCCGTTGGTTCTCTAGACCAACTGAATAGATTTATTGTTAACTATTACTAACAGATGTTGTTCAACTGGTCATTTTGCTTAACAGATAAGAAAGCTGTGGTATTTGGAATCATTCAAACTGAATTATGAGCAGACCTGTATAACAACTTGAACTAAAAATGGTTGATTTTTGTAACAAAATACAGAACTAATGTAATTAAGAGTATATGGTACCCCATCATGCAGAAAGAAAACTGCTCAATGTTCAACCAAAAAAAGCCAATTAAGTTCACCAAGAATTTTGATACATTATGCATTTATGGCTACAAGATTCCTACTAATCAAAAATCAAGGTCTATGCCCTGTTTTTCTTAGGCCTCATTCTCACTGAGGACCCACTTCGACCAATGGGGTGGGGGTGGGCACATGCCTGTGTTAGAAACTGGGAATAGAAATGGCTCCTGGAACCTAGGTTACGGAAGCAAAAACAGAATAGCTAGTTACCATTCCCCACCCCCACCCCCGTTCAGCAGCACTTTCTATTTATTCTTTCAAAATGCATGAACTAATTCACTATTCACATCAGTGACACATGGTTAATATCATATTTTCAATAGCAATTCTTAATTGGACACCACAGACATAAATGGGGCTCAGCCCCTGCAATGGCAGCCAAAACCCTAAGTCATGAGAATAATGAATATTTTCAAATACCAGCATATGTGTGTGTAGGATGCGTTATGTAAAGTATTGTGCTGGATTTAAACTTAGTTTAAACAGTACTACTTGTATAACAAAAGCAGCCCTTTCACCCTAGCCTTAGTCACACACACGCGGCTTTAGTCACTGAGGTCCCCAATCCATGCACGTTTTGCTTGGGAGTCTCCAGTGCCACTGCAGAAGCCTTCCCACTGTTATTGGATAAGTCTCAGCATCAGCAAGAGATTGCCAGCCCCCCCCCACTGCCGCTGCTCCTTTAATCTGGTGGTGGCAGGTGGGGTGCATAGTTGTCAACTTACAGATTTGAAAATAAGGGACCAGCAGCCTCGAAAATAAGGGATCAGCAGCCAAAATAAGGGATTTTAGTCAACCAGCAGCCAAACGAAGCCTCAAGTGGTGGTTCCCACAGCGCAGCAACCCGGCAAAGGGGATGCAGCAAGGAAAACCACCGTCACCTCTCCACTGGGAAGCACTGAGCAAAGGCAAGTCCCCAGGCAACGTGGCCGATTTGATCGGCACAAGGCATGCAAGCTCCACCCCCCCAGTCATTCTTAGACTCCTTGTTGGGTGAGCAACACAGCCAAGCAACACAGTTGGAGTCTCCCTCCTCCCTGGCCGGCAGGGAGGGAGGGAGAGGAGCTGCTTCCTTTGAAACCCAGGAAATTTAAGGGACATCATCAATATGGGACAGCAGCGGGACACGGCGCTGGGATAAGGGACTGTCCCGCCAAATAAGGGACGCTTGACAGCTATGGTGGGGTGCCCATGAGGTGCCACTCCATTGGGGTTCCACCACCTAAGTGTGCAGTGTGCCTTATGGTTGGGCTGGCCCTGGCATTATCAAGTCTAGTCCCCTTGCTAAACAGCAGTCATTGGAAATGGGAGGGCGGTGAAATGGACAGACGAGGGATGTCACCATCTGTCTTTGGACTGTCACCACTTCATATGTAGAGAAGACTGTTACTTTGTTAAACACACACCAGATGAAAATTAATTGGCCAGAATTACTGCTTCTATGTTGTAAGACAACAGTAAATCTGGGAAGTGAAATTGATCTGTATTGCCAATAAAGCCATTAAGTGTAATTTTCTGGTAACCTTTAGCAAAAGAGAACATTGCCATGGAAACCTCATGAGCTTTGAGTGTCGAGAAGGAAGCCCATCTGAAGCAGAATATTAGAAACCATTTTTAAAAGAATTCCCACATGTTTTTAACCACACACCTGGCCATCTTCAGTGTTTTTTCTTGCAAGATAAGGTCTTTTAAAAAATAACTCAGCTAAGCATGTGCATTTTGGAAGCGCTTAAAACACTTTGAATCCCACTGAGAATTTAATGCTGCAGAACATAAAGGTGAAAAATATTTTTTAAAGTAGGACTAAGTCAAAACTACTCATTATTTTAAAAAAACATTTTGGCAGTGCCTTCACCCCCACCCCACAAAATCTCCCTCCCTTGAGAGTTTTTCTGTACTTCTGGTGAAAATGCCCATATACATTTAAATTGCTCTCACCTGCTCACAACAGCACAGCCAAATTTATTTACAGCGGTGCCTCGCAAGACGAAATTAATTCGTTCCGCAAGTCTCTTCGTCTTGCGGTTTTTTCGTCTTGCGATGCACGGTTTCCCATAGGAATGCATTGAAAATCAATTAATGCGTTCCTAGGGAAACCGCCTTCAGATCAGGTCCAGAGACAGACTGTCCCCGGACCTCTTCTGAAGGCTGGGGGGGGGGGAACAAGGGCTTTTCTTTCCACCCCCAGCATTTAAAAAAACCCCGGGACAGCGGAGGACTTCTCCGCTGTCCGGGGCGATCTTAAAATGCTGGCGGGCGGCATTTTAAAAGGACTTCTCCGCTGTCCGGGGCGATTTAAAAGCCCCTGGGAAGGCAGGCAGGGGGGACAAAGACTTTCGCCCCCTGCCCGCCTTCAGAAGGTGTCCCCGCCCCCCCTCCCCACTTCGGAACAGCTTTCCGAAGTGGGGCGGCTGGGGCAGGTGTCCCCGCCCCCCCTCCCCACTTCGGAACAGCTTTCCGAAGTGGGGCGGCTGGGGCAGGTGACCCCACCCCCCCTCCCCACTTCGGAACAGCTTTCCGAAGTGGGGCGGCTGGGGCAGCTGTCCCCGCCCCCCCCTCCCCACTTCGGAACAGCTTTCCGAAGTGGGGCGGCTGGGGCAGCTGACCCCGCCCCCCCGCCCCACTTCGGAACAGCTTTCCGAAGTGGGGCGGCTGGGGCAGCTGACCCCGCCCCCCCGCCCCACTTCGGAACAGCTTTCCGAAGTGGGGCGGCTGTGGCAGGTGTCCCCGCCCCCCTCCCCACTTCGGAACAGCTTTCCGAAGTGGGGCGGCTGGGGCAGCTGTCCCCGCCCCCCCTCCCCACTTCGGAACAGCTTTCCGAAGTGGGGCGGCTGGGGCAGGTGACCCCGCCCCCCGCCCCCCCGCCCCACTTCGGAACAGCTTTCCGAAGTGGGGCGGCTGGGGCAGCTGTCCCCGCCCCCCTCCCCACTTCGGAACAGCTTTCCGAAGTGGGGCGGCTGGGGCAGCTGTCCCCGCCCCCCTCCCCACTTCGGAACAGCTTTCCGAAGTGGGGCGGCTGGGGCAGGTGTCCCCGCCCCCCCTTCGGAACAGCATTTTAAAACCTTCCCGGGACAGAGACTTCTCTGCTGTCCCTTGGAGATTTTAAAATGCTGGGGGTCGGCAGCGAACGCTTCGCTCCCGCCCGCCAGCATTTTAAGATCGCCCGGGGCAGGCAGGGGGGAAGGCAGGCAGGGGGGAGCAAAGACTTTTGCCCCCCGCCGGCCTTCAGAAGAGGTCCTCTTCTGAAGGCCGGCTGTGGGCGAAAGTCTTTGCTCCCGACCGCCAGCATTTCCCTATGGGCTTTCGTCTTGCGATGCAAGCCCATAGGGAAATTCGTCTTGCGAAGCGCCTCCAAAACAGAAAACCCTTTCGTCTTGCGGGTTTTCCGTCTTGCGAGGCATTCGTCTTGCGGGGTACCACTGTACTAGTTATGTGGTGTGTATGAATTTGTGGTTGGAAATGGGAGAGAGCACAGCCATTACAATGATATTCATATTAATTCTAAATTGCATTTTTATTTTCAATTGAGAAAAACGAGTCTGAGAGCACACTTTAGGGTGTGCTCAATTTCTACATATAGGAAGTTTGATTTTTATGTACAATTCTCCACCAGTCTGAACTGTACTTGTCCCCAACCTCCAACATTGCTGAAGTACACCATGCAGTTGTTCTGAACAGGTAAAGTGGCTTGCCCCTTTGGAAGGGCTGCACAGAAAACTTCAAAGGAAATAATTTATAAAATTTATACTTTACTTGCACATAAATGTCTGACTTAAATCCAGAGAAGACTGATCAATTATTCCAATAACAATTGCTCCCCAACCAATTCATTGCACCATCAGGCTGAGAGAGGTAGTGAAAAAGTAATTGTAGTCACCACAAGGTACATAGCAAATGTTGTCTGTTGAGTCCTCTCACCACAACACATGGTTTTGTGCAAAACTAAGAGAGTTAATTTTGGATAGGTGTCAAAACCAGTTGAAGCAGCATAGTGCAACTATCAATATTCGCTTCCTTTAACCCACTGAAAGAGACTCTCATAGCTGGTAACAATCAAGACCAAACATGTCAGATTAGATTTCATATTATTGAGCCCAAATAGCTATAATGCCAAATCCTTCGTTAGAGCTATGAATATACACATACATTCCACTGTAAATTGGGATCAGAGCAGGAAAAATAAAGTGATGGTTTGTAAGTTCTGTAATACTTGCTTCCAAGAAGTTCAGAGTCTGAGTGGGTAAACAGCACACTCTCTCATTGGTATAGCACGCTAATGAGATAAGACCCATCAAATAACTCCATTATTTTCGGACACTACAAACTGAATCTGACGCAAATCTATTTTGTATTGACAGCCAAAGATACTCTCGATAGGCACTTTAAGAGAGACCTTTAAACAGCTTCCCAATCTCTCTCGTGAGAAATGAGCAGAGACAAGAATTTAACCCTTGCCAAAATGCTATCGATTACACACACAACTGGCATCCCTTAATGCTGTGCAATAGCGAAACACAATCGGGGGGGGGGCAGCTGGTTGAAGGCTGCTTTTCCATGAGAAGAAGGAAAAAAAACAATGGGGAAAGATATCTTCCTTTTGATTGCCAAGCACTGCAATTTAGCACAAAACAGCCATAAACTATATTACTATCAGGGGCTTGAAACAGCAGCCGCAGGGACCTATCACAGGTATTAAGATCCAGCTCCTACCCCTGCTTCCAGGAAACATCACTCTGTATCTCAACAGGGTCATTCATTCACAGAGGCAGCTTGAGTGTTCTCATACTGTATATGCCAGCCCTCCCCAATTTGGTGCCCTTCAGATGTCTGGAGTACATCATCCCATCAGGAAGGCTGCTATACAACCCACTGAACACCTTGAGCTCAGTGTTTCCTTTCTCAAATATTTATGACTATCTGTCAGCCAACCAGAACATTTACTTTCTGTCCCATGGAAAATAGCGCCAGAGGGAACATCCACACCACACATTTAACAGACAGTTTCCATCAAAGAATCCTGAAAAATTTAGTTTACCCCTTGCAGAGCTACAATTTCCAGCACCCTAAACAACCTACAATTCTCAGAATTCTTTGGGGAAAACCAAGCGATTTAAATCAATGGTGAGGATGTGACCTATATCCCCAGTAGCACCTAGTTATTTCTTCTGGAAAGCCTTGTGTACTTATATCTTCAACTCTTGTTCAAGAGATTCAAATGTAATTATAGAGGGTCAACCAGAAGTCCATTAATTTTGCAGATGTTCTCAACTCTCTCTTCAGATGACATGTGAGCACAAGTTTTGAATTACCACCTTAGGTTGGGTAATCATGCTTTAATGGTGAAAGTAATTTCTATGTGGTTTTGTCTAGGAATTATCTAAAATACAAATAGGTAAACATTTAAATCAGCAGTCTTCAAGCTTTTCAGACTCGGGATCCCACACACCCATCATGACCCACTCTGTCCTTCTCCCCCATCCTACTTGTCCTCATATTAAGCAATATAAACAAAAAGGAGAGTGGCATTGAATGTCAATTCTCTGCCACAGTTCTACCAGCTGAAGACCAATTAAGGGTCTTGATATAAAATTAGTCCACCCTGCTTCCTATAGCTTTACGTATCTGCTCACAGGCACAAACATCCGAAATGCAACAGAAACTCTAGCACTCAGCTGTACATTAGTACAGTGGTACCTCAGGTTAAGTACTTAATTCATTCCGGAGGTCTGTTCTTAACCTGAAACTGTTCTTAACCTGAAGCACCACTTTAAGGCTAATGGGGCCTCCGCCGGAGCATGATTTCTGTTCTTATCCTGAAGCAAAGTTCTTAACCTGAAGCACTATTTCTGGGTTAGCGGAGTCTGTAACCTGAAGCGTATGTAACCCGAGGTACCACTGTAAAGAGCTCAGAAGGGGAAGCCTTTCCTTAAATTCACTCTGCAGCAGGTCTTGAGTAGCCTCATCATCTTTTTTAAAGGAAAACGAAAACAACCACCAAAACCCTTAAAATTATGTCATTTTATAACAAAGTTAGCACTACTAAAATCTCTCTATAGTCCTTGCTTTGGGGAACCCAACACAGTCCTAACATTTTGGGGGCTGTGCATAATAATGTAAGCCTTACTCTTTGCCCTTGGTACAATTTACCATTATCTGTTGCTAAATGATTTTGGCTATGCCTGCGCAATACAACCAAAACTTATTTAATATTATTGTACTAAATAATTTTATAATCAGAACAATTTAGCCATAATGATGTGGAGTTAAAATCTTTATGGAGTACAGATAAAAGGTCTTCTAAGTTGAAGTAAAAAGACGTAGTATGAGGAGACATGCTGGTGTGGGACAAACAAATGCCTTTGAAAAAGTCTCTAAATGTCACTGATGCTGAAAGAAAGCCCTCGGTTCTGCTGCTCAAAAATAGACCGAAAACTCATTTGTGCTTATGTCAAAGTGACTTGCCCATAAATCATCATGCTCGGAATAGGTTTTCAAAGCCACTTAATGTTCTTGAAGTTAAGTCTTACGTTCTGCTATCCCCAGGCTTTGTTAACTCTGCAATATCGGCTGATATAATATACCTATTTTGAAATGTCTGGTTACATTGAACAACAAGTAAAGTAATGCATAATGAACATTAAATATACTGCCTAGCCATAAATTCACCACTGAAGTGCCTGTTCATGAGATTTCAAAGACATTTGGTTGGCCACTTTTAGGAAACAGAATGTCGAGCAAGGTAGACCTTGAACAGATGCGGCAAGGCAATTCTTGAGTTCTGAGCGAAAATGTCATTCTGCCGGCACAACTGGATATAGTCTTCCACTCATCTACCCTGCGTGCACCCAAAATCTCCAGAGAGCCTACTCCCAATCCTCTGGAGTAGATTCTGAAGGTGCACAAGGGAATGAAACAAAGGAGAAGCCTTGTTGCACAAGTAGATGTTTGAGTGAAACAGCAGAACAGAATACAACTCCTACTACTACTATGCTAAGGGGTCAATTTGTCTTTCATGGATAATAGCCATTTTTATATACCTACAGTCAATTAATTTCCCAATCCTTTTTAAAAACCAAGTGAGTTGGCAGCCACTCAGAAACTTTTCGTCCGCTCTACGTCTTTTGAGAGGAAACATTTCCTCCAGCATAATGTCACAGCTTCTCTCAAACATAGGATAACCATCTTATTCTGCTGAAAACAGTTAAAGCCCAACATCAATAAAGCAAGACAAATTCCAATTGTTAACAAAGGGGACATTCATCAGGCGTACCTAGTGTGCACATCTATAAAATCTGAGGCACAGTACATCTGAACTCTTGAGAACAAGGGTAGCTTCTGACAAATTTGAAAGAAAATACATTCAACCTATATGTAACTTTTCTTACAACATATAGTCGTCCCCCATAATTTGGACTTCCTTGATATGGCAGTCTGAGGTGGTAAATAGTATTTACAGAAGTAAACACTGTTATTATGAACGTGACAAAAATTGTAGAGGTGTCAAAGACATAGGTAAGAAACCTATGCAGTTGGCAACCAAAACAAGCAGGATTAATTAACAGTGCTTCAGAGCTGTTTCAACACTTCAGGCAAGTACATGGACTAAAAGAGCTGGTATTACTAGGCAAGTAATTTGCCCAGTATATACCAATGAATGAGTATTAGAATGAATCAGTAGAAGAGCTGTCTGGCTGTTTTGTGGGGATTTTGTAGGATTATGCATTAAATATGATATCTGAATTCTAGTTAAGAATTTAATCTCAACCACAGTAAGCAAATTCTCAAGAAAAATTACTATGGCTGAAGCTCCCAGAACTTTGCAGCAGCTGTTTACACTATTACCCATGTCACTGAGCTAATTATGCTCTCATTACAATATAGCATAGCAAAATGTCTCTTGAATATCATTCATTGTAGCATCTACACAGGTGCTTAGCCTTGCTCATGAGTAAGCCATAAGTATTTTTATTTACCTTTGTGTAACCACACACACACAAAATCACAGAGCCATGTTCAAAAAGAAAAACTGAATTTCTCATCTCAAAGTTATAGAGATATCTGGAAACAGCCCATTTATAAAGGGAGTACAAGGCAAACCCAGTTTAATAGAAGCATCTCAGATATCCTTTAATACTAATAATTTCCAAGTTTTAATTCTCACTAGGTAGCTTAATACACATGTTCTACACACATAACTCCAGATTGCCTTTAGTTCATAATAACAGATAATGGATGCCCTGTGCTTCTAAAATAACTGTTCATTTAGCACAAGTTGTACTTAATCTTGTTTCAATGAAGCTATTTGTACAACACCAAAACTGCATCCTGTGAGTTGTTTATCTGAACTGATGGTGGCCAGGAGAGATATATTGGGATTTGTGGCAGGAAGCTCAATGAAAATGCCAACCCAGGGCGCAGCAGCTGTGATAAAAGGCAAACTCCATGTTAGGGATCACACTTGGAATACTGTGTACTGTTTGGGTCATCGCAGCTTGAGGAGGATATTACTGAGTCCACAAAGGGCAACAAAACAAAGGGCTGAAGCATTTCTCATATTAAGAACATTTGGAGCTTTTTCATTTATGGAAAAGGTGAGTGGAGGTGGGGGACAGGATAGAGGTGTATTCAACTATGCATAGTGAGGGGGATGTGGATAGAGAAATTTTCCTCTCTCTTACATAATACTAGAACCAGGGGTCATCCAATGAAATGCTGGAAGACTCACGACAGACAAAAGAAGGTACTTCTTCACACACAACTTGGATGGCTTTTAAAGGAAATTGGACAAATTAATGACACAGAAGGCTATCAACAGCTGCTAACTTTGATGACTATATACTTCATCTGGTATCAGACAGCATGCCTCCAAATACCAGCTGCTAGGAATCACTAGTGGGAGGGAGTTCCTGTACTCAGGTCCTGTTTATGGATTTTCCATACACATCTGGTTAGCCACCGCAAGAACAGAATGCAGGAATAGGTGTGTCTTCAGTTTGATCCAGCAAGGCATTTCTTATTCTCATAGCTCCCTACCGCCATTTGCTAAACATATCTGATGAGCGTATTCTAGGGACGTCCAACTCTCAAGGGACTGTGATCTACTCCCGGGGGGGGGGGACTGGCAGTGATCTACCCGTGGGGGGGGTGGAGTTCAGAGTTGTTAAACTTTTTTTAGGGGGCAGGTCAAATTTGTTGAACTATTTTTTAAAAGTGAGTATGCAGAATTTTTTTTTTAAAAAAGACGCTCATCCGGGAATCAACCTGCCAATCGCGGTCGACCGGTTGGACACCCCTGGTGTATTCCAATAACTATTTGTAGGCTGGTTCTTTATGGCTGAAGGCTCCCCTTTTTAAAATAGAAAAGAAGGACATATGTAAATCATCAACAAGAAGAAAACGAAATGTAAACATGATTATTTGCCACTTCACAAGCAGGTTGCCAACCGCAACCCACACATACTGTGCTTTCCAGGATTTCTGAAGCTTAGGAGAGGAGGCGGCAGCACTGGCATGACTTTGCATAACAAAGCCCTTCAGGAGAAAGAGACAAATTAAAGCATTAAGAGCTTCTTCATTTATTTTCCACCAGTTTATAGCCAATTGGGTCTTTGCCTGAAATAAGCTTTACACAGCACACACTGATTCCTGTCAGTTTACTGAGATGAGCAGAGAAAAGAAGGTGCAAAAAGGTCTATGTCCATCACGGGAGATCATGCCTCCACCCTCTCCTGACCTAGAAAAGGTGTATCGGTGTTAGCAGACATGCAAACTGATCTGAGGATGGAAAGAGGCACAAATACTACACATCTAGAGAAGAGGAGAAGCTGGTCAAAATCATTGCTCCAGAGCCAGAGAGATTCCTCCACTTGCTCACTCAGCTAATTTTCAAACAGTCCCATCAATTCACTGAAGTATTGTGGCTCCTCAGTCTCTGAGGAACACCAAATGTTCCAGAAGTAGTTCAAGGATGACCAAGAAACAGAAGTGCCACACAACCTTCCCTTGACCTCTTCCTCTCCACCTCCACCAGATTATTCTCCTTTTAACTGTCTGGATATCCCCCTGCCCCTCAATTTCTTCCCTTCTGACCACCCCATGCATCCTTTCTCAAGGGGCAGTGTTCTCTGTTTGGATCCTGTCTCTCTGCAGGAAACCATTCTGCTCTCTCCTCCTTCCTTTGTCCCTATGTTCAAATGTAACGGCCCCTTCTTTTCTTGTCTCCCCAAATGTTGTAGGATAATTCCCCTTTTCTTTCAAATCTAAAACTCCCCCACCCCGTCCCTTTTAAGATGGCAGCCTATTTCTCCCCTTTTGGAATTTTCTGCACCCTAAAAAACTGGCCAGCTTTGTGAGTGGAGAGATTCTTGATAAGAAGCTGCTTCTGCAATCAAATTTTAAAATAACTGTTTAGTGGTGTGAGGAATAGCTAAGCCGCAAGAGTGCCTATTTTTTATTCTAGTTATCTGGCACCAGCATTCAGAACCTGGTACTTTTCTTCATGAACCAAGCCCCAAAGATGTTGTATATCTCTAGTGCATAGAGTAGAAATAGAAAACAACAACAACAACTCCAGAGCAAAAAGCAATTCAGTAAAAGATAGTTACAGCCTAGGCTGAAGACATTTTATAGTACAGTAAGACTGCAAATGTAAATAATGGTTTGGATTCTTCCCTTCGTTCACCGCCTGCCCCCCCCCAACCCCAAAGAGTGGATTTATTTTATTTGTAGCAATGTGTATCAGTAAAGGGAGCTCTCTGCCATTTATCATACAGATGACTTATCTGGCTGGAAGCTAGAATTAGAAGAAAAATATGACAGAAAAAATGATAGTTTTGAGCAATGGCAGCTATAAAGCACAGCATGCACCTTACACTCTTCTCCTTAAGTGAAGCAACGTCAAAATCTAAATAATCTCAGCAAACTGGGAGGTCGGATGCTTCAATATAGTCATCTGAAGTAAATTTTTATATAGACCTTCAGCCTACTAGTTCTTTCAAAAATACTCTACTTACACATATTGATACCCTATACTGAGTCAAGCTAGCCTATCATTGTCCTGTTAGCTCAGTACAGCTGACAATGACTAGCAGCTATGTCTCCAGAGTCTCAGGTAGCAGATAACTGTTGATGCCAGACTGAACCTGGGAATGTGTGAAATAATACCATGAGCCAGTGTTAAGAAACTCTGATACATACAGTTAGCTAATTGACAAATGGCACCTTAAACCTGGGTTGCGGTTGCCACAACGGTTTGTCTAGGTGCCAGTTCCACCTCACTGGGGCTTATCAACATCATCATCGTCTGCATTTCTATACATTGGTACCTCGGGTTAAGAACTTAATTCGTTCTGGAGGTCTGTTCTTAACCTGAAGCACCACTTTAGCTAATGGGGCCTCCTGCTGCCGCTGCGCCGCAGAAGCTTGAATTCTGATCTCATCCTGAAGCAAAGTTCTTAACCCGAGGTAATATTTCTGGGTTAGTGGAGTCTGTAACCTGAAGCGTCTGTAACCCGAGGTACCACTGTACTGCTTTGGATTTTAAAGCAGTTGACAGCACATTAAAACATCAAATAAAACAATCCAGATGAAAACAAATTCAAGCTTCCAGGAAAAGAAAAGCCAATGCAATTCTGGGCTGCATCAATAGGAGTATAGCATCTAGATCAAGGGAAGTAATAATGCCACTGTATTCTGCTCTGGTCAGACCACACCTGGAGTACTGTGTCCAGTTCTGGGCACCACAATTCAAGAAGGACACTGACAAACTGGAACGTGTCCAGAGGAGGGCAACCAAAATGGTCAAAGGCCTGGAAACGATGCCTCATGAGGAACGGCTAAGGGAGCTGGGCATGTTTAGCCTGGAGAATAGGAGGTTAAGGGGTGATATGATAGCCATGTTCAAATATATAAAAGGATGTCATATAGAGGAGGGAGAAAGGTTGTTTTCTGCTGCTCCAGAGAAGCGGACACGGAGCAATGGATCCAAACTACAAGAAAGAAGATTCCACCTAAACATTAGGAAGAACTTCCTGACAGTAAGAGCTGTTTGACAGTGGAATTTGCTGCCAAGAAGTGTGGTGGAGTCTCCTTCTTTGGAGGTCTTTAAGCAGAGGCTTGACAACCATATGTCAGGAGTGCTCTGATGGTGTTTCCTGCTTGGCAGGGGGTTGGACTCGATGGCCCTTGTGGTCTCTTCCAACTCTAGGATTCTTGGATTCTATTCTATGATTCTATGATTTCCAATCCTTCTCGAAGTGACATTTTGCTTTCCCTTTATTTATTTACCTGCTAGGAAGCCAGTGGGTTAGACTCAGAGTGTCAGGATAGGAACTGGGAGATCGGGGTTCAAATCCCCCCTCGGTCAACTGGGTGACCTTGGAGTCAGTAGCAGTCTCCTAACCTACCGCACAGGGTCGTTGGAGGGATTAACTGAGAGGCAAGGGTGAACCATGTGCTCCTTGAAGAAAAAGGTTAGAGATAAATGCAATAAATAAGCTCTTCTGCTTACTTGCTTATGAAAGCTACAGGGGCCAGCCAGATGGAGACATCAGTTGCCTGGCATCCAGAGATCTCCACATGGTCACAAATGGACCTGCGCCTGGTGCCCGGCTAATTTCTAACACTGCCCTGAGCTGGCAAATTACCGTATTTTTTGCACCATAACACTCACTTTTTTCCTCCTAGAAAGTAAGGGGAAATGTCTGTGCGTGTTATGGAGGGAATGCCTACGGGTGGCATGCCTACAGATTTTCCTCCTCTAAAAACTATGTGCGTGTTATGGTCGGGTGCGTGTTATAGAGCGAAAAATACGGTAATAACAGCAGGGCGAGGGGAACCAAATCCAGAAGACATTCACCCAGGAGTTCTTAAAGAATTAAAAAAGAATAAATTGCTGGTCTTCTAATAAAATAAGCTCTATATCCAAGGACTGGCCAGTGGCTAAATTAACACTGAGTTTTAAAAGGGATCAAGGAAACTGGTGGAAACATTATTAAAGATAGAATAAGTCTTGCCAGAGTAGAACCAGAACGGATTCTGCAAGGGTTAGTCCAGTCTCACTAACCTATCTGCCCAAGGCCAAAGTTCTTATGACGCCATCTCAGTTTCATATATGAAGAGGCCAACTCAAGAGTGCCACAAATCTGGCACCAAGCAATTCTTAACTATGATCCAGTTGCACCAACACTAGTTCTGTGGGGTGCTTTGGTTCTTCTATAACAGGCTTCCTCAACCTCGGCCCTCCAGATGTTTTGAAACTAGAATTCCCATCATCCGATTGGTTCCCAAACTTCCGAGGTACCGCTGTATTCTGTTGTTGTTGTTGTTTAGTCGTTTAGTCGTGTCCGACTCTTCGTGACCCCATGGACCAGAGCACACCAGGCACTCCTGTCTTCCTCTGCCTCCCGCAGTTTGGTCAGACTCATGCTGGTAGCTTTGAGAACACTGTCCCACCATTTCGTCCTCCGTCGTCCCCTTCTCCTTGTGCCCTCCATCTTTCCCAACATCAGGGTCTTTTCCAGGGAGTCTTCTCTTCTCATGAGGTGGCCAAAGTCTTGGAGACTCAGCTTCATGATCTGTCCTTCCAGTGAGCACTCAGGACTGATTTCCTTAAGAATGGAGAGGTTTGATCTTCTTGCAGTCCATGGGGCTCTCAAGAGTCTCCTCCAGCAGCATAATTCAAAAGCATCCATTCTTCAGTGATCGGCCTTCTTTATGGTCCAGCTCTCACTTCCGTACATCGCTACTGGGAAAACCATAGCTTTTACTATACGGACCTTTGTTGGCACCGCTGTATTCTAGGAGACCTCAAACAATTAAAATGTCTAATTCTGTTCAATTAACCAGAAAGTGGTTTTTAATGCAATGTGGCAAGCTGTTGCCTGGGCTTTCCTGGGTTAGGGCTCCTATCATATTCTGCTCAGAACTTTCCACTGTTGACTCCCAATCAACCCAATCCTCCATGAGGAACCATTGGTGTTACATGTTACATGTCTTTTTACTCAAGCTATTTTCTCATGTTTAGTTGTGATCTTTCAGAGGAAGAGACAGCCTTCTGGTTTCTATTTTAAGCAAAGAGGTACAAGAAGCCAGAAAGAAATAATAAATAAAATTATTAAGCGCCCAAGTATTATTCCCTCTCTACATCCAGAAATCTGCATGACTACAAGAAGGCTGCAGACCATGGAATGTGAAATCCATTGGAGAGGGACCATTTGCCTTTCACAATGCCAACAAAGTTGAAATCAAAGCCCATTTCAAATGTTCATTATTATATTTCTTTATAAATCACTTCCCATGAAGCATCTCAAAGAGATTTCACAATATAGCATAAAACAAGTTTGCCTATAATAATTAATGTGGGGGGCAGCATTACAGAAGGTTCCATCACCCCACATACATGTGTTCACAGTAAGGCCAAAGAATACCCCATGCATACAAGTATAATTACACAGAATACTTTCTGCACAGTTGGAAACCCTCTTTGAGAACAATCGTATGTGTGTGGGTTTTACAAAAAAATAATATAAAAAATACGTAGAGATTAGAAGCAGAACTTGCCACTTAGATACAGCACACCCACACAGTGCAATAACTGCATACACTATGGATATCGGGAAAGGATAAACACACATGCATTTTAGCTCACATGACTGCAGAGGAAACTTCCATGACGAGCAGTTTTTGCTCAAACAGTGGCGCCTCACAAGACGAAATTAATTCATTCTGCGAGTTTTTTCGTCTTGCGAATTTTTCGTCTTGCGAAGCACGGTCAAGTCACAACTGCACCTCTTCAAGCGGTTTTAAGAAAAAGGAAACAAACTTGCAAGACGTTTTCGTCTTGCAAAGCAAGCCCATAGGGAAATTCGTCTTGCGAAGCAACTCAAAAAACGAAAAACTCTTTCGAGTTTTTTGTCTTCCAAGGCATTCGTCTTGCGAGGTACCACTGTACCTGGAGATGACCCACCAAGTGATAATCCTTTCCCCAAGATTTCTTGCCTATGTTCAAATTTTGTACAGAAAAGCTTTTGGAATTTAACCCACTTTTCTTCACTTGACACAAACTATAGGTTCTGGTCCAGAGAAAGAGAGTTTCAAGTACAGACTGTTTTAGACATAATTTTATTACATTCAAAAGGCATCACACTCATAAAACACTTTACTGGTCTCAGCTCTACAAAGCTGAGGGCCTTCTTGGTAGTGGCGCCCACCCTGTGGAACGCCCTGCCATCATATGTCAAGGAAATAAACAACTATCTGACTTTTAGAAGACATCTGAAGGCAATCCTGTATTGGGAAATTGTTTATGTCTAATGTTTTACATTTATTTATTTGCTGTAGGCCACCCAGAGTGAGTGGGGAAAGCCAGACAGATGGGTGGGGTATTAATAATAATAATAATAATAATAATAATAATAATAATAATAATAATAGATCAACATGTTAAAGTTGCAGAAGTGCATCTACAAACACTAGCATTTTTCTCAGCAAAGAGAAATTGGGACCATTCTCTATAACTTCTAGTCCCGAGGTATGTGGTGGGAATCTCCATTCTGATCATAAAGGGGGAGTAAAGAAGAAGTCTCCCTTTCTTGTATACTGGCTTATTAGAAAAAATCCTGTTCCTCAAGGCCTGTAATTCTTTGAGGACAAAATGAGTGGCTACCTACTATGCACTAAGGAAACATCTAGTTTGGCTCTTAACCTCTCCAAGTTCAAGAGCTGTTTAATGCACATGTAAGAGGCTAAAGATTATGACATTTTACCAACAGGTTAGCTTTCAACCAGGAAAGTTCAGGAAGATGAAGAAACTGAGAATATAGATGACCTCCAAACACACTTTGATCAAGTGAAGAAGGGGGGGGGGGTCAGAAAAGCCTTAAGTACCATTTCCAGCTGTTTTATTTAAGACAAGAGGAAGACCAATAGTGCCTCACTATAGAATGCCTAAATGGAAATACATAATAAAAAACTGCACATATAAAAACTTCAAGGCACTGTGAATGCTAAGAGAAGGGAAACAATTACATGAGAATGGTGTTGAATGTAATTTTCATCGAGACATCTCAGTAAAGAGTTCCACCACTGACTTCCAACTGGATGATGAATGCACCCTTTGTAGGATAAAGGAAGGCCTGAGAATCCAAAAATGTGGTTGGAATTTCAAGTACAGTGGGACCTTGGTTCTTGAACTTAATCCGTTCCCAGAGTTCTTTCGACTCCCAGAACTGTTCAAAAACCAAGGCACGGCTTCCGATTGGCTGCAGGAGCTTCCTGCACTCAATCGGAAACCGCATGGGACGTTAGGCTTCTGAAAAATGTTCGCAAACCGGAATACTTACTTCCGAGTTTGCGGCGTTCAGGAGCTGATTTGTTTGACAACTAAGTTGTTTGAGAACCGAGGTACCACTGTATACTTTCCAGCACCATCTCTGCGAGCAACCCAAGAGCGTGGATCAAAAGTCACCTGAGAACTGAAACACACCAGCACTGGCACATATCTGGCAGAACAGCAATGCGGGAAAAGCCACTGAGAACACCTTTACCTGATATTTTATTGGTTTAAATATTAAGAAGCATGCTTCATGTACTGTTGGAATAAATGTGCAGCTGTTGCTTAATTATTGCAAGAAAAAAGGGCATTCTCCCTGAAGGATGATGTTCCTATGGCAGCAGTATCACATTTGGCCAGCATTTAAACACAACAATATTTTGTCACTGGGAAAAAATGCAATCTTCACCAGCAAATAATGGGAAATACAGAGCAAAGTGTATTTTAAGGACTTTGGAAGCTAAACATTGCCCTCCTCACACTGCCTCTCAAGAGGGACACTTGGAAAAAATCCGTTTTTCTTCTCTCCCACGCCGCTTCAATTTATCTACTCATTTTTAGTTTCTTTCATAAACAGGAAGGAAATATAACCAGAAATATTGGTACTGAAAGGTCCTGATTTCAGTTTAACTTAATTAAGCAATGCCAAAGATTATTTGTTTTGATTTTGGCTCATTTAATAGTTTTCCTACAGGAGCACTCTGTAAATGAAAAGGGGATGGCGGGTCCTGGTTCCAACCCTGATCAAACAGACGAGCTTACTAGTGTCAGGTGTGAGCCAGCAATAAATCACACAAATTAAGTGAAATTAACTCTGTATTAGAAGAAACAGGCTCTGCTCAGGAGTGCCAGGCCTAATGAGAACAGCAACTCTTCTTTGGTAGATCTTGCTCCTATGAGGCAGTTGTGGAGACAGGAGGTCCCAGCCTTCCCACAGCAGCCTGACTCTCCTCCTCTCCTGGAACTTTCCCAAGCCATCTGAGACTATGCCAGTGTGCCTGCCTTTGCTCCTATCACTTCATACCTCTCCTGGTCTTGGGAGACTAGGGGGAGGGGAGCTTAGAAGGCAAGACACCTCTGCTTCTTCACCAGTCTGACTCATCTCTGCCTCTTGGCCTCCCTCCTCTCCTGCTTTAGCTTCTGCGTCCAATTCTGGACTTCTCTCTGCCAGATTCTCCTTGCCCATTAAACCTTATTACCTCTTCGGCTTCTGACACCTCCTCTTCCCAGGTCTTCTCCCTCTGATCGCTCATCATTGTCCCACCACCAATCCCCAGGCTCTAAGCCTTCTTCCCTTGGGAGTTCACCAGCTGGCGCCTCCCATCATTCCTTTGTGTCCTGTCCATGGCAACTCGTAATTTCTACTGCCACACATGCTGCTCCTTCCACATCACTCTTTGGGAAGATCTTCCTAGAGTTTGATGTTGCTAATTGCAATCAATACCTACAAAATGTACAACCTGTGTGCTTTTACTCAGGGAGGCCACAGCCCCTACAAATTTGTTCTTCAGGATTTGGAAAAGAGTGAAGACTGAAAGAGCTCCTGCACACTTATGTAAGAGCCAAATTGATGGCTGTTTCTTTCTTCCCCCACTCAACCTTGTGCAAATAACCTCTCCTTTCTACTCTTAATGACTTGAGTGATAACAGCTTATGGAAGGGGCCATGGGCCAGTGGTAGAGCACCTGCCCTGTGTGAAGTCCCACCTCTGCCTAAGAATATGGAAAGGTGCTGCCAGTCAGAGTAGGCAATGCAAGAAAAGGCTAGAAGGACAAACAGCCTGACCTGGTGTTAGGGATGCAAATCTAGTTTCAGTCCATGTTACTTTTGCATGTGTTCCTCAATATTCCCATTTTCATACTAATTGTGTGGTTTTTTTAAATCCACATGAACATTTGCATTGTATTTGAATACTTATCTCAAAATGTATTTTTCTCAAAACATACATGTCTAAATATATTCTCTCTCCATTTATTCATTTTAAGTGTATTTGATACTTTTTTTAAAGCCAAGAATTCCTTTGAAACATTCAGGAAGTGAAAAAGCCGGTAAATAACTAAGTTCCAATGTGCACTTTAGTCCAGGAACAGATCAGGTCGATTTGTCTCAGAATTCACAAAACTTAACTGTTCAAGCACCCCTATCTGCTATAAAGCAATTTCCTATGAGAGTTCTTGATTTTTGCTTTTATACTTGTAAACATTCATCATTTTGATAGATGGGCCACATACAATTTACCTGTGCACGAAGACACATGCAGCAGACATACCACACTCCATAGAATCATGGAATGTCCAGTTACCTGGGTGGGAAGCAGATTTTGTTTTCACCACAGGGACATCACTAAATGAAACACAAGTGAATCACAACTATTGTGATTCATGTACATGGAAGAAAAGAGAAGTGGGCAACTATGAAAATCTGTTGGGATGCGGACTAAACAACTTCCTGCCCCTATCAACCCAGTCAATCAGATTTAGTCCGCCCCATGTTGCCTTCAGGTTCTTGGTCATGCTAGAGTACAATAAGATATTGGAGACCAGCAGAAATAACTTACTTTGCCCTCTAAATACAGATCAAAGGAAACTATTGTGATGCCCCAAGCGGCTCACATAAGTAAGAAACCGATGGCAGCTTGTCATTTTAACCCAAGAAAAACACTGCTGACAGTGATTGATGACATGATAGAAGAGTGAAAAGTCAGAGAGATCTATCTTGCACCTTACTGCCTTGGTGTCTCTCTTTGCCTCAGCCACATCTGTTTTCTGAAATGTATATTCAACACAAAATTGTGAGTTCATTTCTAATGGCTAGAGCTTGTTTCTCCTTTTTAAAAGTTCAAGGCCTCCTGCTGGTCTAGCTGCTATTAAGTAAAGCCTGTTTTCTTCTGATTTCATGGTTTGACACCACACACACACACACACACACACACACACACACACATTTACACGTATTTCAATAACTGCAGGTATTCCTGGATGACACTGATTATCTAAATCCACTACAATCTGGGTTCAGACCCAGCTTCGGAACTTAATCAGCCTTGGTTGCCCTGATAGATTACCTTTATCGTGAGAGGGGCAAAGGGAGTGCAACCCTGTTACTTCCACTCAGTCAGTCTCTCAGTGGCTTTTGATACCATGGACCATGGACTCTCTCCTCCTGGATTGACTCAATAAGATGGGTATCAGAGGCACAGTATTATGGTGGTTCTGTTCATATCTTCAGGGCTGTATCCAGATAGTAGGACTGAGTGAGTGCTCCTCGCCCCCTCTGGTGTTCCGCAAAGAACTATCCTCCTCTCAGTGCTATTTAACATCTATATGAAGACACTGGGAGAAGTCATTAGGAGTTTTGGAGCAAGATATCACCAGTACACTGATATACGCATCTCCACTTCTCCATAACAACTGAATCAGGAGAAGCTGTGAAAGCTCTGGATCAGTGTATGAATGCAGTAATGGACCAGATGAGGGCCAATAAACTGTGCTTAAATCCTGGGTAGATGGAGCCTCTTTGAGTGGCTAGCTCCCATGTTTAGAAGACAGGCAAGTTGCCTGTTCTGAATGGGGTTGCACTTCCTCTGAAGGAAGAAGCACCACCTTTGTCTGGTTCACCAGCTATGGCCGTTCCTGGACAGGGATAGCTTGACCACTGTAGCCTACGCCTTGGTAACCTTTAGGCTGGATCACTGCAATGTTCTCCATATGGGGCTGCCCTTGTGTCTGGTTCTGAAGCTCCAGCTGGTGCAGAATGGAAGCATATAGCCCCACCATATCTACACTTATATATACCGTATTTTTCGCCCTTTAGGACGCACTTTTCCCCCTCCAAAAATGAAGGAGAAATCTGGGTGCGTCCTATGGGGTGAATGCAGGCTTCAGGAAGCTACCCGCTAGCTGTGGGAGACGCAGCTCTCCCACGGCTAGCGGATAGCAGCCTGTTCTGGGGGCTGGGGTGGGGGGAAGCTCGGGAAATATTCCCCCCCCCAAAAAAAACTAGGTGCGTCCTATGGGGCGAAAAATACGGTAATCATAAGATGGTGCTCAGCATCATGATTCTGCACACCAGAGATATTCCCTCTGATCACAATGTTCCTAAGAGGGTACATTTCCAAGACATTGCTCTCCAGATGCCTCTCATGAGTACGGAAAGCAGAACAAATGTAATAATTCAAAATATAAATCCGACAGGTTCTTTCTATTTAGATTTTGTTTATATTCCATGCTTCCTCAAAACTTAAAAACGTAGCACATACAGTGTTCTGAGGCAGTCTCCCATCCAGACTTTGACTAGACTCAGACCTGTTTAGCTTCATATCAAGACGGCCGCATTACGTGCTTTTAGAATGAGTCCTACCCATCTGGAAGGAAGACCCCATTTTCAGTTAGGTCAATTTCAATATTTGAGCCAACACATCACATTTCATGCTTTGGAAGTTCAACTATCCGCATTATCAAAACAGCCCTTGTTTACATTCTTAAACATTCACCACAGTTGATGGGCTGACATTATCGAAAAGATAATACAGGAGTCCACATGAGCCTTTATCTTTCACTCACCGCTGTGCACTAACCTAAGCACTGGGTTACACTACACTGACTTCTGACAAGCAACTACCAACACCAGGTAACAATATATGTTTACTCCAAATCCAGACATGTGTTTTTGCGTGCATATGCACACACACACATTTTAGAACCTACAAAGAAAAGTGCAGACTTATTTGCTTCTGTGCATCTACCACATGCATGGAATCATAGAATCATAGAGTTGGAAGAGACCACAAGGGCCATCGAGTCCAACCCCCTGCCAAGCAGGAAACACCATCAGAGCACTCCTGACATATGGTTGTCAAGCCTCTGCTTAAAGACCTCCAAAGTAGGAGACTCCACAACACTCCTTGGCAGCAAATTCCACTGTCGAACAGCTCTTACTGTCAGGAAGTTCTTCCTAATGTTTAGGTGGAATCTTCTTTCTTGTAGTTTGGATCCATTGCTCCGTGTCCGCTTCTCTGGAGCAGCAGAAAACAACCTTTCTCCCTCCTCTATGTGACATCCTTTTATATATTTGAACATGGCTATCATATCACCCCTTAACCTCCTCTTCTCCAGGCTAAACATGCCCAGCTCCCTTAGCCGTTCCTCATAAGGCATCGTTTCCAGGCCTTTGACCATTTTGGTTGCCCTCCTCTGGACACGTTCCAGTTTGTCAGTGTCCTTCTTGAACTGTGGTGCCCAGAACTGGACACAGTACTCCAGGTGAGGTCTGACCAGAGCAGAATACAGTGGCACTATTACTTCCCTTGATCTAGATGCTATACTCCTATTGATGCAGCCCATAATTGCATTGGCTTTTTTAGCTGCCGCGTCATGGAGGAGAACTTGCACCAGCCAGCACCACTCCCAACAGTCCCTAATGTCTGTGCATTGAACAGAATGGCAAAAAGGATAGAAATTTATACAGAGCACTGTGTATGTAGGTTCTGCTTTCTGAAGTTCAACTGGAAGAGAGTTCCACAAAACAGGGTACACAATACTGAATGCATGGCGACTTGTAATTACAAGCTGTGCATCTGAGTCATGGGGGAGCACTAACAGTGACTCTCCCAGAGACTTCTATACTGGAGCAGAGATATAAGTTATCAAGTGGTCCCTGAGGTATCCTGGACCCAAGTTGCTAGGGCCTTGTAAATTAATACAAGAACCATCTTGACCAGTTGCATATGAGCAGCTGGAGCAAGATTTTGAGTGCCTGGGTTATATGTTGGTGATAGTCTGTCTTCATCAACAGTTCAGCTGCAGCAATTTGCACCAGCTGAAGCCTCTGGGTCAGGCCCAAGGTAGCGCCACACAGAGCACATTGCAATAATCAGGTCTTGAGGTTTCAGGTGATTAAGGACAGAATAAACAGAAAAATGCAATTTTTGTTTTGGCAAACAACTCAGAAACATGACACAGAGGCCAGAATGCATTAATATTCTGTAAAGTGAGAATTGCATTTAGTCTCTTGCGAATCCTAAAGGTCAATGCTGAAAGAGCTAGAGCAGAACCGAAAGTTTTAATGTTAGTCTGGAAATTATTTCTAAGAACAAAGCATGTTTCTTGTTCTTTTGTATTTGAGTTTGGAAATCATATGACTATAGAACATGCAAAAATAATTCCTGGCCCTCTTGATTTAGTTTCAGGCTCCATAAGCTCCAAGAAAAGTTATCTAAAAAAAAGGCTTTCAATTTATTTTATTATTAATTTTTTTAAGTTCAAATCTGCTTTTGCACTTTGGAAATAGCAATAGCTGTAACCCATTTCATCACTGTTCTCTGGGCAGACATCCAGAAACCATACCTTACACAGCGATTTAAAAAGCACAAAAGCTCTTTCATAAGGGTTCAAAGAAAGTGCAAGAGAATTATGTTGAACCTGGCATCAATTTCCACTGAAATGCAAAATAATAAAGGATTTTAATTACCATATCTCACTTAACTTTTATTGTCTTTGTACTCACAAAAGCCAGTATTCTGCATATTAAATTCAAGGTGCATGATATGTAATCAGGTTGAAGCTGTTTTTAGGTAACAAGGTGCCTCTGGCACTCTCAACAGGCTTTTGGCAAAGTGATTAGCTATTGTGAAATCCAGATGTTAGAAAATATGGTATTGGGGGAGGATTTGTTGAAACAAATTTGGAAATTGGGATGCAGAAAGGGGAGGTATGGGGAAGTCGGCGAAGTAAGGTTTAAGAAAAAAGGATTTGAAATTATACATGTTTGTTTATGTGTTTGTTTGTTTGTTTGTTTGTTTGTTTGTATTGTGTATTGTTTGTGTTTATATAAAGTGTGAAAAACCAATAATTTTTTTTATAAAAACAAAGAAAATATGGTATTGGATGCAATTTCCCCTTTCTGTTACCCTCATGAAAACTGATAGTGCAAACAAGCAAGGCTTGTGCACAGAAATGTTAATTTTCCTCTGGTCTTAATTCCTCATTTTGACAATACACGTGTACAAAAGAGTAGAATTTGTTGTATCTGATTCCCAAGAGAATAACCCTACAACATGGAACTGTGGATATGAAAAAAAAATCACCCCAAGTAGTTATACATGAAGAATGCTGTGTTCTCAGAGAGCTGCGCACTCCACCTAAAAGCGTGCAGCAAAGAACTCAAGTAAGAAATAGTAATGCAGCAGCAGCAGCATCTATCTAAATGACCTGATAACATCAGAAACATTTACCATATTGATCTGAATATAAGCCGCACCCGAATATAAGCCACACCTTTAAAATTGAAGAGGGGGGAGGCAATACCCAAATATAAGCCGCTCCCTTAAAATAGTGCAGGCACTCACACCCGTTCCGTTTTACCGTATGACTATTTCAGCAGCGATATCGTAAAAGCCAATTTTTGTAAGGTCACGAATTTAAGCCGCACTTTAGCTTTTCACGGTAGGAATTTGGGGGGGATACAGTATATCAGGCACAGAACTCATACAACTCCCATTTCCTCAGAAATTACTGGATCCTCAAATGTGCTCTTCAGGGGTCAAGTTGTAATCAGTGCCTGTTCACTATTAAGACTCTACCCCCCCTACCCCCCAAAAAAAATACACCCACTCACTCTGAACAGTACTCGCACTTGAAACTGGAAATCCACAATAAGCTTATTGCCATTTGCTTCATATGTAAACATCCCAAAGGATTTCTAGTTCTCTTAACCAGTTCTTTAATTTTTTGTGGTATTTGTGGTACTTTTCATTCTTTCTTCTTGGTTCCTCCACTCCCTTTCCGGGTCTGTTCAGACAATATTCCATCCCTTGAACTCCTAAGCACACTGCAAGATGGTCTTGGATTTACATAATAATAATTTATTATTTATTATTTATACCCCGCCCATCTGGCTGGGTTTCCCCAGCCACTCTGGGCAGCTTCCAACAAAACACTAAAATACAATAACCTCTTAAATATTAAAAGCTTCCCTAAACAGGGCTGCCTTCAGATGTCTAGCAAATTCTGTTAACAGAATGTCAGGGAGAACCCAGAGTCCAATAATGATGAGATTTCCTGGTGTAATTGTTCCTTTATAAGCATGGGGAAGCTAGGAAGTGAAAGGTGTAGAGTCGTCCAGGGGTGTGGGGAGAAGAGAACCAACTGGATTTCAAACAGGCACTACATTTTGCGCTCTCATTCATGCGCAATGGCTTTTCTCCTTCCTTGCTGTCCTTCTGCCAGCAGAAGACTTTCTTGTTCCAACAGGGTTTGGGGTAGAGACTGCTTTTCATGAAAGGGCTGGTTCCATGCTGTTTTTATTGTAATTATTTGTATGAGATATAGATAGATAGATATAGATAGATAGATAGATAATTCTATTAATGTTTAATTGTTTTTTAATTATTCTCTTCCTGCATGTTTTTAGCTGTAAGTTGCTCTGAGTCAGGGAAAACAGCAGAGCAATAATAATAATAATAATAATAATAATAATAATATCCTTTTATCTGTGAGAGTAGGTTTTCTGGTGCATTCGCCTTATATCACTGCTAAAAAATATATCATTTTCCATAACATCACAAAGCTTTATTCTTTATAAAGAACATTCCATCAATTCTGGAAATCTATATATTCTTCTATCTGAATTCACAAATGTACATACAGTTTACATATCACAGATTTCAGATCATCAGTATTCTCTTTCTTTCCAGGATGCAGATATCGGCATTTCCATCGCAAACAAGGTTCCTCTATAGAGTGAATATCATACAGAACCACTCTGTGTGTTCCATAAATAGTTTGCTATTATTTGGCTCTTTGGAGGTCTTGTTTTATTGAAAAGCAAACTAAAATAACATCTTACATTAGGAATGGCCAAGTTCAGCAAGTACGCATGGGGAAAGAGGAGGTATGATTTAGATTCAAGCTCCTCGGCCATATTGTGAATTTCCTCACACCAGTCAGCTATAATACAGTCTGCACTAGGGGAAACCCAGAAACTCTCCAGTCTTTCCTCAACTGTGACATCATTACGGAAGTATAGGCAACGTCCCATGGAGTAAAATTCTGCTCATGGCATCATCTATGTCTTAACAAAATTACCAGATAAGGTTTCTAAAGATGAAGGCAAACACTGCAAAGTTCCTTTTTGTTAAGCAAGTAGGTATTAAGAAAAGCAGGATATGAATGCAAGAATAAACCAACAACAGTTAGTCATCTGTTAAACCCCTACAGCAGAGGAACTGAGGATTCCCCTATTTCAGCTCATCCTTTCAACAGAAGAGCAGTGTCTTCCAGTGACTGCAGAATACCATGCCAAATCATGTTTAGACAGCTATTTTTTTTCTTGAGCCTTTCAGTTTTAATCTAAACTCCTCCCAATGGCATTACACAAACAGACAGCGGGACAGACCTCTAAACTCCTCTGCACGTTCTAAGAAGGAGCCCACCTTTCCTGTCTGCTCTTAGTAAGATGAGAAATAAAAAATACTTGCAAGCATGTTTAGATCCAGCATTTGAATTTTATTGCGAAAAACATTCGAAATTTATGAAGTACAGCTGGCTGTTGCATGGACTCGTAACATTCCAATAGCTATTATTAAATTGCCATCACGGTATAAGAGTGAATAGCTTAATTTGTGTACTCAGTTTCACATCCACATTGTTCCTTCATTTAGACTATCTTTATGTGTCCTTAAATCTGCGGTGATCCTCTCTTAATGCAATATAGTTGCCTAGCAGATGGATTGAGAGTATTTCAGATTTGGGGATACTATAATCAAATTCTGTGTGTCTGGGCAACAAGGTATGTTGGATTTTTCCAGTCCACTATCCATTGTCATTCAGACACAACCAAACACAATCAGCTTTCCAAGTCCCTGTCCACATGGTTTTTGCCTTGGGTATCAGAGACTTGGGAAGGATTTTAAAGAGAAAACATAAAACTCAACTACACTGATGAACTGGTCTTGCAGAAAAATATATCAGAAAGAAAAAAAGCTATTCCTTAGTTTACAGTAGTGATATGTTAGCTAAGTAGAACATGACAGGGAAGAGAAATATAAACTGTATAACTAAGTAAATTCTTGTCACACAAAAAAATTAACCATGAATTGGGTTTTCAGTAAGAGGAGTGGGGTCTGGCTTTGGTTAACAATTTGCTATGAGAGAATGCAGAACACTATTCTTGATGGAACCGAAAACATCTTCTCAATGAACAAATGTATTCCAACTGCAAAAGAAGATACAGTGGTGCCCCGCAAGACGAACGCCTCGCAAGACGGAAAACCCGCTAGACGGAAGGCTGCTCCGAAGCCTGGCGGCGGGAGGAGGTCTCTCCGCCCCACCGCCAGCCTTCGGAAGGCTGCTCCGAAGCCTGGCGGTGGGGCAGAGAGACCTCCTCCCGCCGCCAGGCTTCGGAAGGCTCCTCCGAAGGCTGGCGGTGGGGCGGAGAGACCTTCTCCCCACGCCAGCCTTCGGGTGGCTGTCCTGAAGACTTGCGGTGGGAGGAGGGTTTTCCTTCCCACCGCCAACATTCAGAATGCTGTTCTGAATGTTGGCGGTGGGGAGGAAAAACCCTCCTCCCACCGCAAGCCCCGGGAACAGAGGAGAAGCGCTGCGCCCCTTCCCCTCTGTTCCCGTACCTGTCCTGAAGGCTTGCGGTGGGGAGAAAAGCCCTTCTCCGCACCGCCAGCCTGGCAAGCGGTTTCCATAGGAATGCATTAATTGATTTTCAATGCATTCCTATGGGAAACAGTGCTTCGCAAGACGAAAAACTCGCAAGAAGAAAAAACTTGTGGAACGAATTAATTTCGTCTTGTGAGGCACCACTGTACTGTACATATCTAGAAAGGCAAGCAAATGGCAAGGCAGAAAAACACAGGAGAGGGGGATTCACGTAACCAGCCCCATCAGTGGAAGCCCTGTACAAGGACTTCTGCATATTCAACAGGGCTCCCTTCTCCATAAAAAAGAGAGAGAGAGAGAGAAATCCAAGAAAAGCATGTAGTGGGAGGAGAAGGGAATCATTCCATTGGGCAAACTGCAGTGCTCTCAAATGACTGGAAGACTGCAAGATTGAATTCCACCCCTAATCACCAATACTCTGCAAGATCCGCATCCTTTTGCAATCTCAGAGGCTTAAGTGCTTACCTTAGATGCTTGAGGTGTTGAAATCACATGAACTGTGCTGGGTTTGACGCCGTTTGCTTTGGGTCTCTTATAGAGAGCAAACCTGCTTTTCCTACGCCCCCTATCACCATTAGGGAGGGAGCCATTGTACCTAGGAAGACAAATGCAAAAGTTATTTGAGAGACTGCTTTACGTGTAGTGGGAAAGGAAGCTGAAAATCATAAAGACGGCAGTGAGAGATGCATGGTCTAAGTCAGGCTTCCTCAACCTTGGCCCTCCAGATGTTTTGAGACTACAAGTCCCATCATCCCTCACCACTGGTCCTCTTAGCTGGACTGTGGACCACCAGTTGTATGCATGCAAACTTCATTCAGATGACTAGTGGTATGTGTCAGAGCTGCCCGAGGTCCCAGCTCACAAAGGACCAACGCCGGTTCGTTGTTATATACAAAAGTCTTTATTGAAGTTCAGTTCTGCTTTCACAGCCGCAGCGCGCAGCTCTACGTCCGAAACTCTAGACCGCTGCTGCTTTGGGAGTCCCCGCTGGCCCCTTGTTTCTGGTGCGTCCCCCCTGGGACCCCCCTTGCCCTGACCATCGGCGCCTCCTTCTGGGAATCTTCCGATCCGCTGGAGAAGCTCATGGAATCTCTCGGGTCACTGTCATACTCCCCTACGCTGCCCTCAGATTCTTCCCCTTCGCTCTCCATTTCCTTCCTCCCCTGTGCCTCTGTTCCTGAGCCCCTGACAGTATGTTTGTGGGTTTGTGGCTAAGGTATGGGAGATGGCATATCCAGAGTACAGTGGTGCCTCGCAAGACGAAATTAATTCGTTCCGCGAGTTTTTTCGTCTAGCGAATTTTTTGTCTTGCGAAGCACGGTGTCGGAAAAGTTTTGGAAAAGCTTCAAAAATCACCAAAAAAGGCTACCACACCGCGTTCTATGAGTTGCTCCTCGAAGTCAAGTCGCAACTGTATTAACGGTGTTAAGAAAAAGGAAACAAACTTGCAAAAAACGCAAGACGTTTTCGTCTTGCGAAGCAAGCCCATAGGGAAATTCGTCTTGCGAAGCAGCTGAAAAACCGCAAGACCCTTTCGTCTAGCGAGTTTTTCGTCTTGCGAGGCATTCGTCTTGCAGGGCGCCACTGTATTAACTATTTATATAGATTTTAAATTGTATTTTTGTTGCTTCTTTTGTTGTATTACAATCTGAATTCTATAAATTTGAAATGGTAATACATGAGAAATAAAACCAGTAATAAAAATGCAATTAAAAACTATACAGGACCCAGCAAAGTGCATTACATTTGCTACAGCAGGCAGAAAAATCATTACGTGGTCCACCAAGAGCTTCAGCAATGTTCAATGGCCCATGAAGAACAAGCCTGGGAACCACTGGTCTGCTTCTATGGAAATGGAAGTACTCCTTCCATTTTCAAGCCATTTGTTAAGCTGGCTGGCATTCATGACCGTACAGACTACTGTTCACTAAGCTTGTTGCTATTCTAAGTACAAGATTTTGCTTAATTCAAGTACTGTGTCTAGTTAAAACAGAGCAGAAGTTGCAGGAGACAGCTAATGCTTGCCAACAAAAGGCTTCAAAATTGCTCAGCCAGCCATACCAATATGAAAGCTCATGACATGCTGATTTAGCCATACCTGTTTAGCTAATCAAAAGCTCATCATGGAATAATGTTTCCAAAATCTCCCACAGGCACTCATCTGTCTGACACCAGCTCAGATATAGCCCAAGAATAACCCAATTTCAAGAGAAATATGACTTTGCTGCTTTGTGCTGAGAACTCCACGCTATAAATTACTTAGAACCAACACTTTGCAGTGGAGTTTTTAAAACCACACATTCCCTTAGTTCTTGAATAACGTTCAGTTTTTATTATGGATTTTAAGCACAGGAGCTTATTTCAATGAGCACAAAACCTTCTTCTTCTTCTTCTTATACTTATTATTATCATTTGAATTTATATACTGCCCTATACCCGGAGGTCTCAGGGCAGTTCACAGAACAAAATCAAAATATAAAACCACAAAATATATAATCAAAATAAAGACAACAACCCAATAACCCCAATAAGATCATTTCCATTAGTGGCAGCTGCATTCAAGTTCCCTAAAACAACAAAGTGAAACCTTAGCTATGTAATGATAGAATCCTAGCATTCAGTCCCGAAAGGAGTAATTACCAGTGGAAATTCTACATTCATATTTATACACACACCATGTCCCAGCAACAAAACACAAATTGAGCCACTCATTGGAATAAATGGGGCTGCTGAAGCTGGCACATATTACCCACATGTAAACCATCCTGCCCATCAACAGTCTGCTAGTTTAGCCCTGTTTATTATTATATTTGCACAATTTCATCACTCTTTACTATAGGAAGAGCGTAGACAATTATGTCGCTTTCACTCCCCTTCACTCATCCTACAACACAGTTCTTCCAAAAAATAAACCCTGTCAAAACACAATGATGCTAAATGTAAACACTACAGTGGTGCCCCGCAAGACGAATGCCTCGCAAGACGAAAAACTCGCTAGACGAAAGGATTTTTCGGTTTTGCGTTGCTTCGCTAGACGAATTTCCCTATGGACTTGCTTTGCAAGACGAAAACGCCTTGCGCTTTTTTCTTAAAGCCTCTTGAAGAGGCGCAGTTGCGACGGACCGTGCTTCGCAAGACGAAAAACATCGCAAGACGAAAAGACTCACGGAACGAATTATTTTCGTCTTGCGAGGCACCACTGTATTTATGAATTAGCCCTTGCTGTGTCATATTAAAATAAAAAGTAACCCCAAGTTTATCCTCAACTCATCGCCTTGCACACAAACAAACTGTGTTTACACACAGTAAGATGTTCAATGCTTCTCCTTTTTGTCTTTCACTCTGCAGCAGTTATTCAGGGAGTGTAGATAAAAAGCTCCACTGCATCAGGCACCACGGAAAAATTATGAAGAGAAACAAGATGATGCATTTAGCACTTAAAGGGCCTTCACAGTATTTCCATAAAAGAAGCAAGTTAAACTGAAGAGGCATGATGCCTCTGACCATGAGGGTACAACACTGCTAAAATGGCTAGTAGTTACTGACAGCCTTGTGCACTGTGATTTTGTCTAAACCTCTTTTAAAGTCACCCAGGTTGGTAGTCATTACTGCCTCCTGTGGGAGGGAGTTCCATAGCCCATAGTTCATGTGCTGAATGAAGAAGTACCATATTTTTCTATGTATAAGACTAGGTTTTTTTCCTAAAAAAGAATGTCAAAAATTAGGGAGCGTCTTATATTCTGGGCCACCTCCCCCCATTTTCTTAAATCTGAGTCCCCCAAAATAGGGGGTGTCTTATACATGGGGGCATCTTATACATGGAAAAATAAGGTACTTCATTTTATCTATCTTGAATCCTCCAACATTTGAACAACTGATTCACAGCCATATTTCATTGCTGCAAATTCCCACTTTATCCATTTCTTTGTGTGTGTGTGTGTGTGTGTGTGTGTGTGTATCCTGCTTTATCGTAAAAGTCAAAGTGGCTAACAAAGCATTTGTTTTTAATCATCAGATAGACCAAGAGACACACAGTGGAAGAATGTAAAATAAATAGTTCTTCAAAGAGGAACTCTTTCCCCACCAAAGGCGTAGTAACTGTAGCCAACTGGACGATGACCAAAGGGTGACTAATACTAAAACATGGACTAGTACAGAGAAATGTAAGTGGAAATATACAAAGAAAGAATGAAAATGTTGCCCCCTGAGGTAATTATCAGACAGCAGTTTCCTACAAGGATTCTGCAGTGACAGTCAAAACAAAATTGGATGGTGGGTGTCAGGGAACTGACATCAGAGGAAAGGGAGGTGGTAGGGCTCCCAGAGACTGGGAGAGAGTCAGCAGCTAAAGCAGGGACAAGGAGGGGGAGCGAGGGGTCTCTGGAGGAGGATCTCAGTAATGCTGAGAGAGACGCAGCAGCCCAGGCAGGAAACAGCAGGGGAGAGAAAGGGGTGAGAGACACTTCCAGCGAAAATAGCGGGGAGGTGTCAGGAGCAACTGCAGGGAGACCCATGCTTCGCCGGAAGCTGCCACGTCGTGAGTCCAGGAGACGCGTTTCCGTTAAGGAACTTCTTTGCTGGAAGCGCTTCCGCAGGCAGCCACTGTCAGACTCTACTAGTGACTAGAGCAGACATGTCTGAGGAGCTCTGTCACACACAGAGGTTTGTGGGGCCGCACAAACTCTGAAGGGGCACAATTTTAAGCACAAGCAGCTAATCATCCCCTGACAGCAGTCTGACAGTCTCTGTACGCTGCCTGTGCAGGAGAAAGCATCATGAGCCACCCAGCCGGAGCCGGAGGAGCAGGGGGTGGAGCTGGTCCAAGCTTGGAAGAAAGGTATCAAGCTCTGGAGGTCCAACTTGCGCTGCAGACGGCGAGGCTCGAGGAGAGAAGGGCTCAGGATGCTGACAAAAAGGGGAGAACCACTCAGTTCCCCAGAAAGGTACCAGGATTGGTGCAGAAGTTTGGGGGGGACCCCAAGGATTACCATGCCTTTAGGACTGAGATGCAATATGCCCTGAATGTGCAGTTTGATGAGTTCCCTGATGAGGAATCGCGAGTTGCTTTCGTAATTGGGCATCTTGAGAAGGGGGCGCGGGACTGGGTTCGACCCCTGATGGCAACGCACAACGATATCCTAAAGGACACTATGAAATTCTTTCGTGCAATGGATATCATGTTTTCCAGCGATATTGAGGAAGGGGCGGTACGCAGACAGCTAATGGCTTGCAAGCAGGGAAGCAGATCTGTCCGTGAGTACTGGACTGAATTTACCATGCTGATTCACAGATTGGGGTGGGATTTATCGGCAGCACCCATTCAGATGCTATTTGAAGAAGGTCTTTCTTCAGCTGTGAAAGACGAGCTGGCCAGGAGCCCCAGGGCGGTGTCTATGGATCAGCTGACCAAATCTGCGCTGACCATTGGAGCGCGCCAGGAGGCAAGAGCCTTGGAGAGGCGGGAAGGGAGAGGGGAACGTTGGAAGGAGTTACGCATTCCAGACATTCCTGAGCCAGCTTTCCCGCCGGCAGAGCCGATGGAAATCGGAACAGCCCGCGCGCGCGCAGTTTCAAAGCCCAGTGAGGGGGCGAAGAAGGAGGGAAAGGGAGCCCGGAAATGCTATCTCTGCCAGCAGCCAGGCCACTTTGCCAGAGTCTGCCCCCAGAGGAAGGAATGGCAAGGGATGGTGGGAGCAGTTGAGGGGGAAGAGCAGGGAGAAACGGAGCAGGTAAAAGCCAACGCCTGGTTGCCAACGTCACGGCACTGCAGCCAGGCCAAAGAGCAGTGAAAGTGCCCGTGCCAGAAGCTCCTCGACCTGCTCTAGTGATTGAAGTGTCGCTAGAGCTGCAAAATGGACACCCCCTAAAAATAAAGGCGCTGTTGGACTCAGGCAGCTCCTGCAATTTTATGAGCAAGGAGTTTGCTGCTGAACATCAGATACAGACTATCCCTTTAAGCAACCCCCTGCAGGTGACCACGATCGATGGCAGGGAACTGTTGGGAGGAGGAGTTAGCTTGCAGACCGTCCCAATGATAATGAGGGTGGCAAGGCACACAGAACTGATAGCGTTTAATGTGGCCACCTTGGGAGGCGCTCCCATTATTTTGGGAATGAGCTGGCTAGCCTTACATGATCCGCTGGTGGGCTGGCATCAAAGAGTGGTTTCCTTCGGTTCAGCACATTGCTTAGAACACTGCAGGGGGGAAAAGGGGTCAGCAGGGGCCCAAGCCACCCTAGCAGGGACTGAAATAATGGGGAAGGGGAAGGTGCCACCACAGTATGCTGATCTCAGCGACGTGTTCAGCGAGAAGGAAGCTGACCAACTACCCCCGCATAGGCCCTTTGATTGCCAGATCAATTTACTCCCTGGAGCACAGCTTCCTGTAGGCAAGTTGTATGCCATGTCAGACAGGGAAATGCAGGAGTTGCGAGCGTTCATTGACAAGAACCTGAAGAGAGGCTTCATCAGAGAGTCCAAGGCAGCGGGGGGTAGCCCAGTGTTTTTTGTGGATAAAAAAAACACGGACAAGCCGAGGCTGGTATGTGACTTTCGGCGCCTAAATGCAGTGACAGAGCCGGCGGCTTTTCCTATGCCCAGGATTGATGATATTTTGACCAGGGTGCGAAAAGGAAAGATTTTTACAAAGCTGGACCTAAGGGGGGCGTACAACCTGATACGTATAAGGAAAGGGGATGAATGGAAGACCACCATGTTCACCCCTTTGGGGGCATTTGAATACCTCGTTATGCCTTTTGGATTACAAACAGGCTCCGCGTGTTTTCAAGCCTTCATGAACCACGTACTGGGGCCTTTGCTCTACAAGAATTGCATGGCCTTCTTAGATGACGTGTTGGTGTATTCGGAGAATGAGGAGCAACATGTGAGAGACGTCAGAGAAGTGTTGAGCAGGCTGCAAGCCAACAGACTGTGGGTGAAACTGGAGAAGTGTCAGTTTCATACCAAGGAGGTGGAATTCCTGGGGTACCGCTTGTCAGACAAGGGGTTGGCCATGGACCCCGGCAAGGTTCAAGCGGTGCTGGAATGGAAAACACCCAAGACCAAGAAGGATGTGCAGAGGTTCCTAGGGTTTGGAAACTTTTATCGTAAGTTCATCCGAAACTTCGCCCACCTGACGGCGCCCATCACGGACTGTCTCAGCAGTAAAAAGAAGTTTGTTTGGACGGGGGAGGCGGAGCGAGCGTTTGAGGAACTGAAAAGGGCCTTCGCCTCGGATGAACAACTTCTACATGTGGATTTACAAAAAAAGCTGAGGGTCGAAACAGACGCTTCTGACAGAGCCATAGGGGCGGTGCTTCTTCTGCAGCCGGGGAAGGAGGGGTCAGAGTGGCGACCGTGTGCCTTCTTTTCGCGAAAGCTGAACAAATCTGAGAGGAACTACACGGTGTACGACCGGGAACTTCTTGCGATTCATGAGGCCTTCCGGAGATGGAGGCACCTGCTAATTGGTGCACAACAGAAGGTGCAAGTGTGCACGGACCATAAGAATCTAGAGTATTGGAGAACTGCGCGAGTGCTCAACCAACGGCAGTTGAGATGGGCCCAGGAGTTCTCCAAATTTAACTTTGAGATTTGTTACGTACCAGGCCCGGAGAACGTTAGGGCGGACGCTCTCTCACGCAAACCTGAATATTTGGAGGGAGAGGGTGCACCCGAAGAGACCCATGTCATTCCCGAGGACCGCTGGGTGTGTGGGGCGGCATTGGTGGGGCAAAGGGAACTGGTAGAGGGAACGGTGCAGGATGAATACACCCAGGACAAACTCAGGGGTCTCAGGAGGGAGGGAGACAAACCCGGGGGTTTTGAGGAGAGAGATGGGGCGTTGTACTACAAGGGAGCGTTATACATACCTGAAGGGGAATTGAGGGAAAAGGTACTCAAGCAACTGCACGATAGCCCCACAGCAGGGCATTTTGGGCAACACAAAACCATGTGGCTGGTTACCAGGGAATTCTGGTGGCCCAAGGTCAGGGAAGATGTGCGGGAATATGTGAGAGGGTGTGACCGATGCCAACGAGCCAAGGGGGAGAGGCGGGCACCGGCAGGTTTATTAGAACCACTACCCACGCCGGAAAGGCCATGGGAGGCAGTGGCAATAGATTTCATGACTGATCTGCCCAGGTCCAAAGGGAAAACAGCCATCATGGTTGTGGTAGACCTGTTAACCAAGATGGCCCACTTTATAGCCTGCTCACATGCGGTCACAGCGGAAGAAACCGCTAAATTGTTTGTGGAAAATGTGTTTAGGCTGCATGGCGCCCCCTTGAGGGTGGTTTCTGACCGAGGGAAACAATTTACTTCCAGGTTCTGGAGGAAGCTCATGAGCTTATTGCATGTAGAGGTGAATTTCTCTACTGCCCGTCATCCAGAAACCAACGGGCAGGCGGAAAGAGCTAATGGTGTCCTCCAGCAATATTTGAGGTGTTATGTGAATGACAGAGAGAATGATTGGGTGGAGAAGCTGGCGTTGGCAGAATTTGCCTACAACAATGCAGAGAACGTGTCCACGGGGATGAGCCCTTTTTTGGCTAATCACGGGTGTCATCCCCGAGCCTTCCCAGGGGGGGAAGGGGAGAACTGGAGCGTTCCAGCCGCAGAACAGTTCGTTGAAGAAATGGAAGCGATCCATCGCCAGCTCCAACTTAATTTAAACAGGGCGAAGGAGGAATATAAGAGGCAGGCAGACAAAACCAGAAGGGAAGGGGAAAGCATTAGGGTGGGGGACCAGGTGTGGCTGTCCACCCAAGGGTTACCATTTAAAGGAGGTTGTAAGAAGTTAAGACCCAAAAGACTGGGCCCATTTGAAGTCACGCAACAGGTCAACCCAGTGGCTTTCAGACTCCGGTTACCGAACCACATGAAGTTGCACCCAGTGTTCCACAGGTCGTTGCTGTCACCGTATATAGGGGACAGAGAGGGGAGGGTCAATAGGGGACCAGCTATGGAGGAAAAAGAACACAGCTACCATGTAGCGGAGATTCTCGATTCCAGGTGGAAGGGAGAGCAAGTAGAGTATTTGGTAATGTGGGAAGGGGAGCCGGAGTCGGAAAACACCTGGGTCAGGGCAGAGGATGTAGATGACGAGGTTTTGATTGAAACTTTTCATCAGAGATTCCCTCGAAAACCCCAGCCAGTGGCGAGGTTCCGGAGGGAATACTTCGCCACCACCGACGAAGAAGAAGAGTTGGAGGGGTTCTCTGATTCCGAGGTGGAGGAGGATTCAGCGAGTCGGAACGAAGACCGATGGAGGGAAATGTTCGAGACGTCTGAAGATGAAGAGGATTCTTTTCGGGGTTTCAGCTCCTCACCGCCCAGAGGAGAGAGTAGGGGCGGGGGAGAAGGGGGCCCTGGAGGGGAGGTGGATGTCAGGGAACTGACATCAGAGGAAAGGGAGGTGGTAGGGCTCCCAGAGACTGGGAGAGAGTCAGCAGCTAAAGCAGGGACAAGGAGGGGGAGCGAGGGGTCTCTGGAGGAGGATCTCAGTAATGCTGAGAGAGACGCAGCAGCCCAGGCAGGAAACAGCAGGGGAGAGAAAGGGGTGAGAGACACTTCCAGCGAAAATAGCGGGGAGGTGTCAGGAGCAACTGCAGGGAGACCCATGCTTCGCCGGAAGCTGCCACGTCGTGAGTCCAGGAGACGCGTTTCCGTTAAGGAACTTCTTTGCTGGAAGCGCTTCCGCAGGCAGCCACTGTCAGACTCTACTAGTGACTAGAGCAGACATGTCTGAGGAGCTCTGTCACACACAGAGGTTTGTGGGGCCGCACAAACTCTGAAGGGGCACAATTTTAAGCACAAGCAGCTAATCATCCCCTGACAGTGGGCTAATTGGGGCACAAAGCCCAGGCTGAGAATGTTCCCAAATAAGGAACTACGTAGGCACAGAATCAGTATGTATGACCACACCAAAACCATGAAGTAGAACAGAGAATAACCCATACCACAGAGCAGCAAAACAGATTTGACGCTAATACCTTCTTAAATAGCCATGGTTCTGACTGTGACATTCAGACTTAAGGCCAGACTGTTTTTACAGTGTGGATGTGCTCCTTCCCAAGAGATTCTTCCCACACCGCTCTGGTAATATGTGGATGGGGTCAACTGAATCATCACTTCCCATTCAAATATTGATGGACTGGGAGGAGACAATATTCAGGGTAGAAGAGAACTATAGGACTGGTCCTAGTCATGTATTTCCAAGATCTACAAGACACCACAGCAGCATGAGAAAAAAGGCAACGAGATATGGGCTCAAACTATGAAAGTTTTCCACTTGCTTTCCACATACAGTGGTACCTCGGGTTAAGTACTTAATCCGTTCCTGAAGTCTGTTCTTAACCTGAAACTGTTCTTAACTTGAAGCACCACTTTAGCCAATGGGGCCTCCTGCTGCCGCTGCGCCACCGGAGCACGATTTCTGTTCTTATCCTGAAGCAATGTTCTTAACCTGAAGCACTATTTCTGGGTTAGCAGCGTCTGTAACCTGAAGCGTATGTAACATGAAGCGTATGTAACCCGAGGTACCACTGTACTTTGATGTTGGCCTAGCTCTGATTCCCTAAAACAACAGAGGACTCAGAATTATACTTAGGCAAAGCAAGTTCCATCTCCTTGGCCCCAACTCCCTTGCCTCAGAAGACCTGCTGTTTGGCAATTGCCAGGAAGGAAGGACTGCTTCCATTATCAGCTGAGTGATATCCTGCAATTTAAGACAATCTGGTGGGAGCTGCTGCCTGGTATGACCAGGAAAGGACAATGAAGGCAGGAAATGCTGCAGGAAGAATCTTAATCCTATAGGGAAAACTTGTAATTTCTGTTACTACACTACAAAATTTAGGAACCTGTGGCCCTCCAGATGTTGCTGGACTTTAATTCCATCAGCCCTGACCATAAGGCTGGATACGATGTCGTTTGGTCTAACAACATCCAGAGGGTCGCAGTTTTCCCATCTCTGCTGTGCTAGATTTTCACATGATTTTACTTTGAGAACATTTCGTAAGCTGCTATGAGAGTGCCTCTCGAGGCTACAAAGCAGATTAGTATTCTAAATAAAATATCACTTAACTGAGCTATCAAAAACCACTTTGCAAGTAATGCCATTGCTGACGACATTTCACATTCAAAACCAGAAAGGTATGAAACAACAACTCCAGGCATCAAGTAGTTAGATAATGCCTTGAGTTGTGAAAAATCATATGAAATCATTTGAATAATTTTTGATTAAAGTAGTTATAGACGGGAAGTCTACCAAAAAAAACCAACAACACCACATCAACAAACCAGCAGCCCCTGCAAAATATGCAGGCAGGCTTCAGCTTGCAAAAAAAAAAAAGTCAATCTGATATTTCAACTCAACCCAAAACTGAAGCTTCTGAAAATTCCACATACTTATTAGGACAACATTCTGTAAACTCTGTATTCAGCCCCACATTATAGGTAAATACAGATGTAGGTGAAATACACAAAAGATCCCATAACTAACATTTTAAGCCTACCTTTTTGCTATACCTGTTCTGCAGAAAAGTTAGCACAACCAATCTTTTATATATAGTAGTAATTCTTAATCTGAGCACACTTTTTTTGCAGTAACTGTAGCAATGAAACCACCCCATTTTGAATTCTTCTTGCTCCCTAAAGCCCAAGTATTCTCAATTCTACTTAGAGTCTTTATTGACATTGATGTCTTCTTTTTATCAGTACAAGATACAGATTTTTTTATTTAAAAAGTTGCCTGGAAGGCCTGCAGCTGCTAGCAAGCTTTAACATTTGGTCCTTTGTGGAATGGTTTTAAAAAATAGCAGTACAACAAAACACCCTACTGCTGGCTTTCATATGTCATTAATGTTGGAATGACATCTATCTAGCTTATAATTTAAAGAACTACTAAAAGCGTTTAAGCGTTCAATTATGCAAGGCTTTTAAAATTCACAACCATTTGAGGCTATGCCCAGTTATTTATAGCAAGGGATACTCTGTTCACCATTTCAAAAGATCAAACTCTAGTTTGAAGGACACTGACAAACTGGAACGTGTCCAGAGGAGGGCAACCAAAATGGTCAAAGGCCTGGAAACGATGCCTTATGAGGAACGGCTAAGGGAGCTGGGCATGTTTAGCCTGGAGAAGAGGAGGTTAAGGGGTGATATGATAGCCATGTTCAAATATATAAAAGGATGTCACATAGAGGAGGGAGAAAGGTTGTTTTCTGCTGCTCCAGAGAAGCGGACACGGAGCAATGGATCCAAACTACAAGAAAGAAGATTCCACCTAAACCTTAGGAAGAACTTCCTGACAGTAAGAGCTGTTCAACAGTGGAATTTGCTGCCAAGGAGTGTGGTGGAGTCTCCTACTTTGGAGGTCTTTAAGCAGAGGCTTGACAACCATGTGTCAGGAGTGCTCTGATGGTGTTTCCTGCTTGGCAGGGGGTTGGACTCGATGGCCCTTGTGGTCTATTCCAACTCTAGGATTCTATGATTCTATGCAGCAAATCAGTAATGGAAGGCCATAACATTGTTGTATTGTGTCCATCATTGGTCCCTATATATAAAGATCTATGGCAGCCCAACAGGTTTGGGTGAAACTGTTGTTCTGAGTGAGGTTTAAGCATATGAATAATGTGTCCACACATTCTTAGAAGAGGAACATTAGTATCTTCTGACCCTTTTCTAAACCACCTCCCGATGTGCACACATCACTCTGTAGAAACTTAGGCATGTTCTATTTGCACTGCAGACAGACTTAAATGCATCTGATCAATTACTTTATTGCTATGTGTTCTGTTAAAAGTTGGATTTATAAAATCCCGCTTTTTAAATTTGCCCACACTACTATGAAAACTCCTGAGAGGTTTTTAATCACCCCCTGTAGTAATGGGAAATGCCAGTTTATTTATTATAGCTTTTTAAAAAATATTATTCTGTCTATAGATTCATATCAGCGAAATTATGATTGGAGAAAGGAGGTTTTTCACCTGTATGTGATGTTCTTTAAAGGGTCATCTGTGCAGTCCCACAGATAGGGATACTGATCATATGCTGACTGTCTTTTGCAACCTACCTAGCACTCAAGCTGAGGAGCTAGCACTCAGGCTTCTTCCCTCAAGATGAAACTTTTCCTCCTCAAGAGGTAGGAAAAACATCTTTCTGCTGCATTCCTTCATGACCACCACAGGAATACCCCTTGTAAACATGGGAGACGCTAGCAACAGAGAGTGGGTTTGGAGGTCTTTAAGCAGAGGCTTGAGATATGGGAGGTCTTTAAGCAGAGGCTTGGGGCATGGGAGACGCTAGCAACAGAGAGTGGGTTTGGAGGTCTTTAAGCAGAGGCTTGACAACCATATGTCAGGAGTGCTCTGATGGTGTTTCCTGCTTGGCAGGGGATTGGACTCGATGGCCCTTGTGGTCTATTCCAACTCTATGATTCTATGAGTACAACAAAGACTCCTCATAGGACATCTGTTAAAGACAAGCAAACTGCATTTTCTTCATCAACATCTTTTTGAGAGGCAACATAATACAGGTTGGCAACCCTGCAGTGGAAGCCTTAAACAGGAAAACATACTGCTGAGTTTGGCTCTATCACTGACTATATCTGCTGCTTTCATGTCCAAAGTGTAGCATTTTACAAGGGGTGGCAGGATGGATCAGGTAGCTGAGTTGCTTAGTTGTGGAATAAATATGCCATTGCAAGTAAGGGACAAGAGAGGAAGCCATGCCTCTAAATAACCTTTGACAATACAGTGGTACCTCTGGTTGTGAACGGGATCCGTTCCAGAGGCCCGTTTGCAACATGAAAAGCCCGCAACCTGAAGCGCCGTATCTGTGCAGATGTGCGGTGTGATTTGGCGCTTGTGCGCATGTGCGAAGCGCAATTTAGCGCTACTGCGCATGCGCAAGCAGCAAAACGTGGAAGTAACCATTTTCGGTACTTCCAGGTCGCCGCGGGACGCAACCTGAAAAAACGTAACATGAAGCAAACGTAACGTGAGGTATGACTGTACATGAGAGATTCTGCCTTGCCCACTCATAATACAACAGCATCGAGAGCTCATTACCCACTTCTGGCTGGTGCACAAACTATAACCATTACTGAGCAGCAACAGACTTCTCATGGTCATTCATATATTGGTATCCTCATGATCAGACAACTGTAATGATCTGTATGTGGAGGTACCCTTGCACCTGGCTTAGGAGCTGCAGCAAGTAGAAAATGCAGCTGCTAGACACCCCCAGTTTTACACATTTTACACTGGTGTTGAAAGATTGGCACTGGCTGCATATTAGCTAACAAGTTCAAGGTTTTGTGACTGACAGGATACTCAGGAGCGCAAGAAGCTAACTTATACTAAGTTAGACCACTAGGTATATCTAGCTGAGTATTGTCTACACTGACCAGCAGCAGCTCTCCAGGGTTTCAGGCAGAGGCTGTCTCCCAGTCCTACCTGGAGATGCTGGGGAATGAACCAGGGGCCTTCTGCAGGCAAAGCAAATGCTCTGCCAATGAGCTGTGTCTAGGAAATAAATTCATTTCAGAAATTAACACAGCAGGGTTCTAAAAGCATTTCCATAGTCTGAAAAGGGACTATGAATGCACACATCTCTAAAATAAGGCAGATAATTACTGTAGGAAAACACCCTTCACCGTGACTCTATGCACTGTAGAGAAAAAGAGCAGGGAAGAGGGGATTTAAGACCATTTAACTGAACTACTTTGGCAAGGCTCTGCTCCCACCACAGGAAGCTGTAATCTGAAGAGCTGGTGCTTCCCATCGTGGTTAATTATAAAAGGAAAAGAGACTGTGCAAAAGGCAACTGATAACTGTGGTAAACAATGGAGGCTATTTGTGGAATAAAAAGTAAAAGTCTTGACCACTCCACATCAACAAGGAACTCCAGAGTCTCAGCAACATCCTTCATAAGCATTCACATTTTAAAAACAAAATGATCTGGAACGCAGGCTTTGGAGACAAGGCAGTGCACCACTGGCCCATGCAACTGCAGGATGTTGGCATACACACGTGTGGGAAACAGATCTCCAATAAAACTCAAGTTCCCTTCACCCCCTTCGCACGCGGGTGCTGTTCGCCCGGTGGCCTGAATTGTGCCATTGCATTTTTCAGCATTGATAGTGGAAGTACGTGCAGAAGACCTAAGTACAAGAAGCTGTCCTAAGTATCTTCACAGAACTCTGAACTTCACTCACTTCTGCATAGTGACAGTACTGCCCTGTCACTATTTCATCACTTAACCCAGAAAGTGCACCCAGTCCAGACAGGGCAACTGGCATGTGCATCAGATTCTTCCCATGAAAATCAAGCAGCCACCAGAAAGAACCATGATCACAAATGGTAACATTCTATGTTTAATTCAAACCCTGGTGTTATGGACTGGGTGGGGGAAATGGGAGGCTTTCAGTATCATAAGCAAACAAATTCTCAGCAGCTTTCGATACCATTGACCATGTTCTAGTTGGGGGTCACATGCCCTATGACAGAGAGGGTCTGTAGTTTAGGGTTCCTCCTGGATTAATAATAATAATAATAATAATAATAATAATAATAATTTATTTATACCCTGCCCATCTGGCTGGGTTTCCCCAGCCACTCTGGGCGGCTTCCAACAAAAGATTAAAATACATGAATCCACTGCTTTTACCTGAGGCACAGACAGCCTGGGGGACACAAAGTACATTCCATCAGTTTAGGCTGATGACCCAACTACAACACTATCTGGGTAAGGATTTCTGACAGCAGTAATCTGTGTTATGGTAACGTAATGACTGGATTACTGCAGGGTGCTTTACGTGAGGCTGCCTTTGAAGACTCTCCAGAAACTGCAGCTAGTACAGAATGCAACCACCCAACTGCCGAGTCTCTAGGCAAGCCAAATATAACACTGACCCTGCCACAGCTGCACTGGATGCATGCCTATTTTCAAGTCCAGTCCAAAGTGATGGTTTTGACCTATAAAACCTTGTAAAGCTCAGTATTCCAAAATGCATCTCCTGATATAAACCTATGAAGCCCTTTAAGTCTTCAGCCGAGGGAAGTGTGGAAGATGGCAAAAGAGGGAGAGGGCCTTTTCAGTTGTAGCTCCCCTCTTGCGCACCATAATTAACATCCTTCGGGTATCAGGTAAAATACAGTGGTACCTCGTGTTACGTACTTACTCCATTCTGGAGGTCTGTTCGTAACAGGAAACCGCTCGTAACATTCTGTAATGGCGCCTCTGGCTGCTGCCGTGCCATCGGAGAGCGACTTCCGCTCGCATCCCGGGGCAAAGGTCACAACAAGGGGCATCTATTTCCAGGTTAGCGGAGCGCATAACCCGCAGCATTCGTAAGGGGGATGGGACGTATCACGAGGTACCACTGTTTTCTCTCTTCCCCCAGGCGTTTGAAATATTATGATGATTTAGCTATTTACTGATCATATGTTTTTGCTTCTGCTTTATTAGCTATTGTATGTTTTATATGGTATCGTATTGTTCTTTTTCTTTGTTTTACATTCCTCTAATTGTGCAAGTGACTTGGAGATTCTGTATGCAGTAAGCGACTTCTAAATTGAATAAATAAACTACTTTGTAAACTGCTTTGAGGGTTGTTGTTGTTTACAATCAAGGAGTGCATAACTTCTGTGAAATAAATAAATGCCAACAACGGCAAACAACAACTTAGTAAATAGAAGGCAGCTCCATTCAGAGGAATTATTGAACCAACAAGCAAGCTCATGTCCTGCCTTAATTTGGAATCATTACACAATGGTGGCCCCTTTGATGAGGATGATCACCATTCCTACTAAACCACGACTGCCCATGACTGTGTTTATCTAGTTTATGCTGTTTTTAAAAATAATTTTAAAAATAACAATAGGAGAGGGGTTGGAACTAGAACCCACCTTTCCTAGTTGCTAAGGCACAATTCAAGCTGTGGTTTTAACTTGAAGGCCTAAGAAACTTGAAGCCTGAACAGTCAGTCATCTGTTCCTTCATCATTATCTCTGCTTAGGGAAATCCAACACCACAAGGGCGGGCGAGCAAGTTGGTAAACATCAGAGTCCAGGCATGTGAATGTTACAGGTATAAACCGTGGAAAAAGACGCCCAGCTTCTAGTGTCTTGTCACACGCAGGTCTCTTTGCTCAGAGTCAGACACAGATCTTTTACTGCCTCATATTACATTTTCCCATAGCTTCAAATACGGGGTATCATTCACTAGACTATACTGAGTCTTCAGAAGGTAAGATGAGAAACAGTCCTGATTATAATCTCTCACTTTATGAGTGCAACCTACAAATGGTGCATACCAAAAAAAGGAGCACTCAAGGCTCCCCGCCCCAACTCTAAACCGTTTCCCCCCAAAGCTTAGTTGAACCTGAACCTCAGCCTGATTACCTTCCGGGCAATACAGTATCTTGTGGTGTGCATTTAACTGCCAGGAATGTTTACATCATGATTTGCATTTGCACTTCCTCCTCCACCACCAATATTTACTGTATTTACATATCTTAGAGAAATTGGAAAACAATGAAAAGATCTTCATAATAAGCACCTGTGGAAATAAAAAGGCTGCATGAAGTGTCTTTAAACTCCGTGCCTGCTCCCAAGGAAGCCATCGGTTTCCCTATCTGACTGCTCTGCTGTAGCCACAAACTAATCTGAGCACTCAGGAGACTACATTTTAGGCAACTCGTTGAAAACAAAAACCTTGAAGCCTGACAGTATGATATGGTTGGAAACACCAGCCCACCTTGCTCAGTTTTATCTGATGCCATTCTCAAGCTAACTGCTTCCATTAATTACAATATTCTATCTCAGTCGGGAAGTAAAGGTAGCGTGCACAGCTGAACCCTTATTAGCAGGAACTGTAGATTAGGGAAGGATGGGTTTCCCACCCTGTTTTATTTCTAAGTATTAATTCTAATTAATGCAGTATTAATTGTAAGAGCAATTAAGTAAATGAAGTATTGGTGCAACTGTAAATAGAAGCAGCAACTTCATTTTGCATACCAGATGGAATACACACAACAGATAATCACCAATCACTGATGCTATATAACCTCAAAACATCCTCCATTCATATCAGAGTGGGCTTGAAAGTCCTTGGAGACTTAACTGCCACAGGGTCTGCTGCCTATAGATTTGCTGAGGTGAAGAAACTTGTTATCCATGTGAAAGTGTGTCCAACACTAAAACTTAAGTTCTGGGTTGCTGTAGGACAGCATTTTAAACAGGTCAGGCACCAGTCACATTTTACAACTGGCAACCGGCCTTTTGGAAGGATGTGGAGATGTCCGGGTGCAAGGTTTGATACCTAATTTCTCCACCTGGCTCCACGTGTGCCTTTTCATGTTGAGCAAACATTCCGTTTTGGCGCCCAAAACCCAGGTTCCAGGTACCCTGTGGCCAAACAGCTTTCCTATCCCAATTTTCTCACACTGCTATAGGGCAGATCTAACACATAATTCATTATTTTTGCCCTTTTATAAGCTTTTACGCAAAGGAAGAAGGAATGCCACACTCAAGTGATGCATTACTTACTTTCTCCTTTGGATATGTATATATTCATTGCTGCTACTGCTTCACAACTCTTCTCGTGCTGCAGAGAGGGCTGTCTACTTTGTCTCCCACCATGAACAAAGCATTTTTATCCAGTCAATTTTTTTTGGGGGGGGGGAGCTTTATTCATTTAAATCAGCATTCTGAAATCTCAAGGACGGGATGAGGAAATGTGAGAGGGAATAGATGGCTTCCTAACTGCTTATTGTGATGGACAATCTGCACTCTCTTCAGCCCCAAACAGGAAGAACAGTTTCCCACTCCAGCTACATCTGACAAAAAACTGTAGGACAGTCCAAAATGCAGGAAGGGTGCAAAAATGAAGTGGCTGAGTAATAAGGTGAAATAAGAATTTGCAAGAATGGTTTGATTATAAATGAAAATATGAAGTAATATTATATGAGGACATATAATTAAGGGTAAGATAAGAGGGTATGAATTTGCTGAATAAATTTTTAAATGGAATACAAAGAGGGAGGTGAGGGGAAGTCAGGAAAATAAATAAAAGAATGGTAGAAATTGAAGGGAGGGATTTTTATTTGTATTTTTCTTTTTTCTTTTTTTGTTCCTGTTTTTATGTGGAATTTTTGGTTTTGGTGTTTTTCTGTTTTTATTGCTTGTTGTTATGTTTTTTTTGTTTTTTGTAACCTTTTTTCTTGTTAAAATTTAATAAAAATATTATTTTAAAAAAAACAAAAACAAAATGCAGGAAGGGTGCTTCCACAGCAAGCTCACCATTGAAAGAATATCTGGGTGTATCCCTGAAGGACATATAATACATAATGAAACACAACTTTTAAAAAGTAGAAGCAAGTTTTTAAAATTAGAAGATTAAGTGTAAGTTAATTTATATATTCAGAAGGTTCCAGGAAGGTACTTTCAGGAGACTGCAGAAAGAGGACAATCTTCTTGAGTATAAAGTAATTTAGTTTAATGAGCAAAAGCTATTACTTGTTGTAAACAAAATACAGTCACACTTGGGGGGGGGGTCTTCAGGATGGAAAAACTGAATATTCCAGTAACACACCAGAGCTAAAATAGCTTCAGAAAAGTTGGAGATTCTTTACTATGGTAAACAATATTTCAAGTTCAACTGGGCGCTGTTAACACGAGCTACCCACGTTGGTTCTTTGCATTAAAAATGAAAACCATACAATGTGTCCAATGGAAAGATAAATCATCTATGTTTTTCATCTAGCCTAGAGAAGAGAGGACAAAGACGTCTGCGAAGCTCTCCACTCCAAGTCACATAAAACAGGCAGTAGAGAGGAACCCAAGATGGCTCAGAACACCCGGGCTCATTTCCCCAGGATATGCACAACTCAGCCACCCAACGCAACTCTCTTAAGGCCACCTGCCACTTCTCAACACAGACTTGCAAAACATTTGATGTTTTCTAAAGGGCACCCATGACGACATGTGAAGGTAAGTCCAACAAGTCCTAGGCCTAGCTAGATGGCATTTGGGATGCCTTAATCTGTCTCACTACATCCCCTCTCCTGATAAGCCTATTGTAAACCAGACTAAGTTCCAAACCATTCTCTCACTGGGAATCACAGTCCAGGTTCTGACCCATAATTTTTGTGGGGGGGGGGAGCTCGGTTTATGCATGCAGAAGGTCCTAGGTTCAAACCTCAATATCACCAATTAAAAAGCATCAGTTAACAAACAATCTAATCCAATAGAAAGTAGTTTCCTATGGCACTGACCACAATATTATCAAGCTGTATGTGACACACCTGGAATTTTGCCACTGTCATCTCCTAGCCATCTGCAGTTGCTCCATATCTATTACATGGTCAACCATTTCTACCTTCCCCAACTCTAGACCGACGCACTGATTTACTCAGCCAATCTCCACAAAGGCACTTCATGTATTTACCCCTCACTAGGCCAATGAACTCCACCCCGTCTTTTTCAGTAGCTCAGAAAGGGGCATGAAAGAGCAGGTAGCAAGCATTCTGAGCACCAGGAAGCCTCAATAGCCATAGCCCAAAGCAAGGTGCTAAAGACCGTCAACCTGAAATCAGCCTGCAATCCATGTTCTGCCCACCCACATTTTGAATGAGTTGTTTCTCAATGTAAGCAGTTTTCCTCCCACAAGCCTTTCTGGGGCTTTGAAAAACAAGCACGATTACATATTCATTGTGTTTAATGAACAAGCCTTGAGGCCCTTTTTCTTCTGTATTCAAGAACAAGGTTCCTTCAACTGCCTTTCCGCCACCACCCTCTTAGAAGTACTGTAAAACTGGTGCACTATCTGGTGCTACAAGCACCACATCATCTGTGTAATCCCAAAAGACCTCCACAAATTTGATCACTGAGAGCGATAGCCTCTGGCCAGGATGCCGAGCAAATTCCTTGCCCTCAATTCCCCATGAAACGAAGAGAATATGGGCAGAGGAATCTCATGCCACACTGGGCATGCAGAAAATGCAGAAGATTATGTCAGCTCAAAACTTCAGCACATTGTGAAAGGTGGGCAAGGGATCTCCCCAGCTTTGGAAAGGCAGAAGCAGCAAAACAGACAATAGATTGCCAAGAATATACAAGAGAGTTTATGGTTGCAGCTTTCTATGCTTTTAAAAGACAAAAATTCAGCAAGTGAAACTTTTTCCATATTGTATCTCCAGAAATCTTCAGCTGTTGTATTTCTCCTTTTCAAAAAGAATAGAAGTCTGTCTGGAAAAGAAGCTTCTCATCCCTATTTAGGGTGCTTTCAAGTTGCTTTCAACAATATGGCTCTCATTCCTGAGGGTATCCGAAAAGATGACTGTGCACCGCAGAAGCATTAATGGACTAGGACACAGCCATTCTTTGCTCCAAGGAATATTGCATCACACACTCTTACAGATTAGAAAGCAGTGATAACTTTTCTTATGAGGGCTTGCAAAAAAATTCCCCTTTGAACTTTGAGAAGAAAAAAATCCACAGCTACTGGGTTCAAAAAAATTCCATCACATGACATGCTTCTTAGACTTAACAGTAATCTCTTAGACCAACCATGCCCAAAGGTTTACTAAGTCCACAAACACAATTTTGCCTTTGTTTTGGGCTTTGCTGGTAGTTTCAAACTCTGCCCTTGGAAATAAACCCTCTCTCACCCTCTGTATGGCATGAGACAAAAAAAAGATGCAGCACATGTTCCATGTTTCTGTGTAAGCACAAAATGGTGACTACAGAACTGGTAGAAATGTAATGTATTTAATATCTCAGTTTTCTTTTTAAGAAGTATTTTAGCCCTTATGGTTACAAATATATGTTTAAAACTTGTGCAGGCAACATGACTATGACTGCAAAAAACAACACACCTATGAAAACACCACTATTAAAGAGACACAAAAATAAGAGACCCTGAAAACAAATATAATGCAAAGCAAAACTAGGCCCCTAAAACCTCCATCTATATGTTACACAAAAGATCCAGAATTTGATCTACCAACTTCTTTTTAGTGAAATGCAGTAATGGGGTTGCCAATTTGATTACACATTGTGCTGGGTGAAAGGTGTTCAATACTTCCCCCTTTCTAACATGGTTCTCAGAGTCAAAGGTCACACACCTCAGCTACTGTTCTGCCCCAAGGAACAAGGACAAGCATCCACACAGCCACTCTCTGTGAAGGAGGACACCTGACACCACACAGATCCCGATATTTGAGACCTCATTTCCTTACAGTTTTTAAACTGGTGAGAAACAGCAGGAGCCCCCTCAAAGCAAGGAGAGAGAGACTCCTGCTGTTTCTTAATGTCAACCAAACACAACAAGTGCCTAGTAAGCTAAGCCAACATTTGTGGACATCTTAAAAAATATAACAGTATTTACCCCCGCAAGACAAATGACAGCATGAGGATGATTTTGATTGGGGTCAAAAAATGAGCAGAAAGGGATGGAAACTCCCTCTTCCAGCACCCTAGTTCTTACCAAACATGGTTTTTTTTATTTTAAAAACAAGCATCAGATAATCAGCATGGTTGTTTTGTGTATTATTCTTTATTTCTTATTTATAGTTTTTATCTTACTGGAAAAGGAATCAGTCTCAAATACTCTGAAAGGGGTTCAGGACAACCCAGTCAGATGGGTGGCATAAATAATAAGTGTGTTGTTGTTGTTGTTGTTGTTGTTGTCTGGCCCTCATTCAGACCACCACTAAGTGCGGGCACATTGGCCCAGGGCTTGCATGGCTTCTCTCAATTCAGCTATTCCAGAGAAATAGAGCTCAGTATCATCAGCACTCTAGCGACACATCTCTCTGAATCTCATAATGGCCACTCCCACCAATTTCATGTAGATTGGTGCCACTATAAAACCATGGCTAGGCTATGTTCAGGTGAAGAATAAATGGAAGCAGAGTGTAGCAAAAAAGGCCACCCACCGAAGCATTAATACACATAACAAACACCCTAAACAAACAAACAAACAAACAAACAAACAGAACATGTTAATGGGCTTTCACACTAGCAGCTTCTGAAGATGTAAAAAAACCCATTGTGCTTGTCAGATTTTCCTCAGTAGGGGAAAAGCTAGATTGGCTGTTAAATAAAGTATGGGCTGGCATTTAGATGATTATGAGATCCTGTGGACAGTGCAAAAACTTCCAAGTACCAGAAGCACACAATTCCACAATAAACTCGTGTCTGGAAGTTTCCTAAGCAAGCTGGTCTTTCCCTGCCTTCCTGCTAAAGCAGAAAGCTGGGCAGGGCTGCCACCTCAGCCTCACGCCAAAAGGCAAAGACAACCATGGGAGCTACTGCTGGAGGGTTAGAGAAGGCGAGAGTCCTGCCAAATGATCGAGACACCTGCTGTATTTCCAGCAGCTGCACGCTGGGACTTGGCACCACTGTATCAATCTGTACACCTGCCTTTAAAAGTTCTTTCCCACTAAAAAGGGCCCATAATCCTTAAGGTGGAGGGAAGACAGTGGAAATGTAGAGGCATGCGGACAGACACAGTCCTAGGTTTTCCTCTCCAAAGGAAAAAAAGATGACACCAAAACAGAAAAATAGGAAAAAACAACTTCTAAGGTACACTGAATATTATTTATTTAGCCCATATGCATGGCTTTAATCCCCTTCCCCTACAGAATCTGGAGTTCACACCCTGAGGATCGAAACATTCTAAGCCAGAGGTGGGGGAATCTGGCCTGCCCTACCCAACACGGGTCATTTTGACAGGCCGCCCACCTGTCAATCATGTAGTGCCACAATCTATTAGGTGATGCCAGAATACATTTTTTTTTTTCAGATGCAGGCACAACTCAAGCCACACTTTTGCATAACCTCCTTGAATTTGAGCTGGTGATAAAAAGGAATATTTGTGCTTACAGCAAGCCCCACTGCGGGAAGGGATCAGCTTCCCTATGGAGTTCCTGAGCAGGACTCCTGTAGCACAGCAAATCCCTTCAGAGCTTACTGCAAGTCTCATTGGCACTGACAGCAATCCTCACTTGCCAAGGAACAATCAAGAGCACATTCTGAGAGTCCCAATTGTTATCTTGCAATCATCCCCAAACCTGGCATTACATGTGACAGGCATGGAGCAGGCAGCAAGGTTTGGAGAAAACAATTCCTCTTCAGTTCTTTGTGAATTAGGAGGACATAAGCCCCCATCCACAGGGACACCCCGTGGGGCAGGGCATATGCACCCCCTACACAATTTGAGTCCTCATTTTTCTCTTGACACGAGAAGAGAGCTAAAGATATTGGGCATTATTATATATCAGTAGACATGAAATGTCCTGAAGTGATCCTGGAAAACCTACTAAGTTATATTAGCAACATACCAACTCAGTAATTTTTAGGTCTGCTGAAAAACTTTCCTCTTACAGTACATTTTGGAAGCCTCAAATCCTTTCAGAACTTGAAACTCAGGTTATGCTCTTTTTGGCTTGAGGCAGAGCAGGGAGAAAGTGTGACATTCTACTCCAGTTATTGCATTAGTAATTCAATACAGACAACAGGCCAGAAACCTAATGTGGTTACGGCTCATGAGTTCCCAAACCTAGGGGAAAATAGGTAGCAGAGACCAGAAGACCCACTCTATCTTGTCTCACTCTATCCACCTTGCACATCTTTCCCATCCCTCTCACATGTACACACCCCGCCATAGGAAACCACATACGCAGTGGCAGAAAGGAAGATAAAGGGGGTTGGGGGTGGAGGAAAGGCCTGCCTACCTGCAAGGAAGGAATGTCAACTTTTTTCTAAATTAAATTTGATGAAAGCTAACAAAACTTTTATTCCTCTTAGGGGCTCACTATGGCAAGGTAAGTGAAGAAAAACCAACCACATGGTTTTAAAAACAGCCGAGAAACTTTCCACTATGTATATGAATTGCAAAATTTATGCTCATAGTTTGCTATGAAGTCACTAGTTGACTAGCATTATCAGAAAGGTTTACAGTGCATATTTTACTATCATATTTAATTTTACTGAAGCAGCAACTAAGTTTGACTTTTATTGGTAGGTGACTACAATTTGTTTATTTAACAAAATTTGTATACTGCTTAACTGTAATGAAAACCTCTAAGCAGTTTACATAGAACCTAAAACGTGCATTAAAAATGTCAGGAAAACCAATGTTAAAAGCATAGTGCTAAAAGTATAACCTAAAATAACAGATTAAAACACACATCAGTTCCACACATCTGGAGTACAATGAGGCGTATACTAAATCCACAAATCAGGTAGAACAACTACTCTTATGCAATGCTGCCCAAGGCAGCTACTACAGTAGTAATGTCTAAGTCAGTTACTGCATAAACCAAGAGAGCAGTAGAAATGTATTATGCAGTTCTATCAAAGATAAGGCAGAGAAATCATTCAGGTCCTTTGAGCGTCTCAACAAGTTACGAAAGAGCACACCAATGAGTTGCCTTGAAGGTATATACATGTCTGTGTGGTGTAGTATATAATACAGTTGTACCTTGGTTCTTGAACAGAATGCGTTCCGGGAGTCTGCTGGATGTTCAGCTTCTGAAAATCGTTCAAAAACCGGAACACTCACTTCCGGGTTTCAATCATTCAGGAGCCAATTTGTTTGGGAGCCAAGGCATTTGAGATCCAATTTACAACTGTATCTCCATTTGTACTGAAAAATAATGGAAAACTCACTTTGAAGTTTGAACACCGTAAGCTAAGAACAAACCCTGGCTACAGCTTGTCAGTAGTTTGATGCAAACCAGAGTATGGAACACATACAATGCTAAGACCAAACCATGACTTAGTGCAACAGCAGGAGGACTGAGGGAGGAGTAAAGTGGCTGTGACTTTCTTACTGTTCACTTGCTCCTTCATGCTAAATCATAGTTTAGCTTAGCATTGTGTGCCAACCAGGCCATTGCTATATGTAATAAAATTAAAGAGGAGAAGTCCACAAATATCTAACTGTAACAGATTTGCAAGGAACTTTTCAACGGGCTGGGCCGATTGCAAATTTCAGTGAAGCCTCCGGGACTCCTCCTATCCAAAATACAGCCTCAGGGCTACAACTTGTAGAAGACTGTTCAAGCCAAGTGTGTGTGAAAACAATGCTGTCATTTTCTGCCCAGAGGCAATGTTCAGTTTAAATCCATTCTCAGATCTCTTCAAAAATTCTAAATCACAGTTCAAGAGGAGTGAACTGCTAGAATAATGTTTAAATTTAAAAGGCTCTGTTTCATTTAAAATTTATTTTCCCTAGTGCAGCCAGATCAGGGTAAAAGTCTGGCAATTTAAGTTCAGATAAGCTACAGCAAAGGAAGCAAAGGCAAATAAGACACGTGCGGCACAATCCTATGTTCTTCTGTGGTGCAATGGGTCAGTGTGTCTGGCTCTTAACCAGAAGATTGGTGATTCAAGCCCACCCAGGGATGGCTGTGGGCAGGATTCCTGCACTGCAGGGGGTTGGACTAGATGATCCTCGGGTCCCTTCTAGCTCTACAATTCTATGGTTCTATGTATGTTTACTCTGAAGTAAATTCCATTTTTGAAATAAAATTAATTTTCCAGGTAACTTTACAAAGGTATAGTCTGCATTTAGCCAGGAGCAAATCCTAGTGAGTTCAATGTAATCCTCTACATGTCCACTGAGAAGAAAATCTGGGATCATGCCCAGAATGATTCTTATTGATTACCATTAAAAAAAAAAAATCAAAGCTCTGGTATTGCATTATGGACCCCACTTTTCCCTTCTAGGACACAGGACTGGTAAAAAGGGCAAGTCATTGACAGATTCATATATGGGCCCAAGAAAGAAAACAAAAACCAGACCATGCTTGGGGAAAAACCTAAACCATTTTTGTCTGCTCAGGGTCAGTTCTCACTTTTTTAAAAAAAGATAAATTCTTACAAGGCACATTATGATCTAAAAGCAATTTCTTGTGTCATGCCAGAAGTATAATACACACATACTATTATTACATCTGTCTCTGAGCAAAAAGAAACCTTGAGAGCCAAAAGTCCTGCCATACACATAGATTCTTTTCTTGGAATCAGCTGGAGGTCTTGCAATTCCCATCTATCCTCAGAATGACTGGTGTAAATGTACCCTATTTCTTAAACTAAATAACTTGAGAAGCAAATCCTGAGCAGGGAGAAGAGGAGCTCTTTCAAAACATCCAAGTAGACTGAATATTTTGTCACTGCAGATGGCGGGGGGGGGGGAGAGACAGGAAGTGCGGTTAGTCAGCATATCTGAAGTATCTGCATTCTTTACTAAGACCTTAAGTGTAAATGTCTTTGAAGCGACAACCAAATAGTACTTTCCTGCAGCATACCAGCTTTCTGGTTTTGGCATACAAACTATAGGGGGTATTTTTAGGAGGGGGAGGGCACAGGTGGTAGATGAAACCAAACAGGAGACTGATTCGATGGCCTTTGTTCTCTTTCCAGATCAATTAATCAGACTCGCAGAAGCCAAGAGGAAGTAGAATGTCTCAATTTGGGGGGGGGGGGTTGAAAAGAGAGAACAGTTAGTTATTACTATTAGGAAGGACATTACCAGCATAAATGCTCACCAAAAAATAGCACTCCCACTGACCCGGGAATAAAACCATCATACTGTCAAGTCAGCCAGTCAAGGTTTCATCACATGGCTGCCTTGTATGAATACATGCAAATGTACTGAATAGGTAACAACACTGCGCAAATAAAATAAGAACACCTGTGTTTTTAATGAGTTTCATCAAAGATGCAAATAGTACAATAAATGCTAGGGAGAAAACAATGGACCAAACAAAGAAATAAACTAAAAACGAAACACAGACAACTCAGTTGGATAATACAGGTGTTTGACCTGCAGGAAAACAGAGCTTTGCCTCTGTTAGTGACCTATCCGGTCAGTAAAAATGCACCGTGTAACAGTTCAATAAAACACTAATTTTTATCAACACCTACTGCTCCCATGCATCTTCATGAACATACTCACACAAACCCAACCCATCAATACAGACTTATTCATTTATATTCATTCACTATATAGATTTTCTTTTCCTTCGGAAAACTTCATACAGAAAAGAAAAGAAACCATAAATAGCAAAAGTAGACCATGACCCCCTAGAAATAAGAATTCCAAAATCCACAGCTGGGCAAAGCTTTTATGGGTCTACCTTCATATGTTATAGCTTCTCAGCTCCAGGCTGAGAAGAATAATTAAGAATATTTCTTACCCCTGAAGACCTATTTATTTATTTATTTGCATCTTTGTTACATTTGTATCCTGCCTATCAACCAAAAGGTGTTCAAGGGAGTTAAAACATCAGCAACAAGAAGAACACAAGTTAAAGAACAATTTCAACACAGCAGTCCAGAAGAAAGTGAGGAAAGGGAAAACAAAAGGTGAGGTGTTAGCAGCAACATAGAATTACCGTATTTTTCGCCCTATAGGGTGCACCGGGCCCATAGGGCGCACCTAGTTTTTGGGGGAAATATAAAGGGGAAAAAAATATTTTCCCCCCAGGCGCGGGGCTGGGGCAGGGGAAGCCCGAGCTTCCCCCAACCCCAGCCCCCGTGGGAGAGCTGCGAGAAGCTCGAAGCCTGGGGCGTGCTGAGCTCAGCGCGCCCCAGGCTTCTGGGTGCAGGCAGCTCTCCGCAACCCGTGGGAGAGCTGCGTGACTTCGCGCAGCTCTCCCACGGCTTGCGGATAGTTTCCTGAAGCCTGGAGAGTGAGAGGGGTCGGTGCGCACCGACCCCCCTCGCTCTCCCGGCTTCAGCGAAAGCCTGCATTCACCCCATAGGACGCACATTTCCCCTTCATTTTTGTAGGGGGAAAGTGTGTCCTATAGGGCGAAAAATACGGTATCTTTCGGCATCCTGACTGGTGCTGGTGTTAGGGATTGTGTCCAGGTATGGCAAGCATGACTGGCAGACTGTGCAGTAATGTGCAGTGGCACTGGACTCTAGTGGGCATGTTGCAGTTCTTGCATTATGATGTTTAACTTTGTAATTTTAGGCGGAGGAGTGGGCAAGATGGTGCTGGCTGAGCACAGGATACCAAATAGCTGGTACAGTGGTACCTCTGGTTACGCACGCTTCTGTTTACGCATGCTTTGAGTTATGAGCTCCACTAACCCGGAAGTAGTTGCTCCCGGTTGCAAACTTTGCCCCGGGATGCGAGTGGAAGTCGCACACCGGAGGCGCACTTTCACTAATGGCACCTCAGGATAAGAACCGTTTCAACTTAAGAACGGACCTCCGGAACGAATTAAGTTCATAACCAGAGGTACCACTGTACTAATGTAACCAGGGGCACAACAATTCCCATTTTAGCTGGACTGTAGCTCTAGAAGGCAGATTCAAAATCCCTTGAAATACATGTGCGCTACATCAAAGTATTACGCCTGAGGAACAAAGTCAATCCTATGGAGAAGCTTTTCAAGTGCCCTTTTAATATACTTTATAGAATCATAGAGTTGGAAGAGACCACAAGGGCCATCGAGTCCAACCCCCTGCCAAGCAGGAAACACCATCAGAGCACTCCTGACATATGGCTGTCAAGCCTCTGCTTAAAGACCTCCAAAGTAGGAGACTCCACCACACTCCTTGGCAGCAAATTCCACTGTCAAACAGCTCTTATTGTCAGGAAGTTCTTCCTAATGTTTAGGTGGAATCTTCTTTCTTGTAGTTTGGATCCATTGCTCCGTGTCTGCTTCTCTGGAGCAGCAGAAAACAACCTTTCTCCCTCCTCTATGTGACATCCTTTTATATATTTGAACATGGCTATCATATCACCCCTTAACCTCCTCTTCTCCAGGCTAAACATGCCCAGCTCCCTTAGCCGTTCCTCATAAGGCATCGTTTCCAGGCCTTTGACCATTTTGGTTGCCCTCCTCTGGACACGTTCCAGTCATAAAAATTGATTCTTTGAAGAGGACAGGATGCAGAGGGCTAGGGCAGTTTGAAAGTGTGTTTGTCACCTACCGTAAATATTTCAGTATACTCAAAGTATAAGAACTCTTTCAGAGCAATAGGCCACCAGCAGTACCTTTAGCTCTCCCTCTCCCTTTTTCTTTTTCTAAAAGCAAAGCAGCTAAAGGTATGCAGTCTATTTTAAACTTTTATATATGCTATAGAGGCAAACTATTGGTTGCCACTTACTTATTTTACTGCCTTTACATACTGCCTTTCTGCTGAGGAACCCAAGGTGGTTTACAATTAAAATGTTAAACAAACAAATGGTACAAAACATTTTGAGGCTGACTTCAGGAGCTGATGTCCAGGCCTGAGCTTCTTTTCTGCCTTCCCTTATGGCAGAGAAACCTGGGCTTCCATGCTTCTGTTACTTATACAGTGGTACCTCGGATTACATACGCTTCAAGTTACATACGCTTCAGGCTACAGACTCTGCTAACCCAGAAATAGCACCTCGGGTTAAGAACTTTGCTTCAGGATGAGAACAGAAATTGTGCAGCAGCGGCACAGCAACAGCGGGAGGCCCCATTAGCTAAAGTGGTGCTTCAGGTTAAGAACAGTTTCAGGTTAAGAACGGACCTCCGGAACGAATTAAGTACGTAACCAGAGGTACCACTGTACATCCTACTGATTTTAAACCAGTGATTACTATATGAGGACAGAGATTGCTTTGCATCAGCAACATCATGCCAAAAGCATGCACACTCAAACAGCATGCTCAAAATCACCACCCATTCTGATTCTTGCACCCTGTACTTATAAAAATGCTTTTCCATCCTTCTCAAGGATAAGCAAGGGGAAATAGATTCAAATTTAAAGGCAAACCTACCTAATTCACACATTCTGAAACCATACAGAAACTGAAACAGTCATTCTTTGAAATTTCCACTCCTTCTCCAAATCTTGCAATGCAGTTCTCCAACCAGGTAATGCATACAAAAATATAGTGAGGTAAAGTGTGCATAAAAATGCATATAATTATTTTAATAATAAATTTTAAAAATGGCACTGTATTGGGAGGGCAATTGCTTTGCAAACATGTGTATATTATGACAAATTTGCATGAAAAAGCTCGTGAAATTTCATGCCTTTTTTTAAAAAACAAACTGATGTGAACGTGTGTATAACTGAACTTAAGATTGGGAAAATGAGAAACAGATTCAGCCATCCTTAATACTAAAATAAAGTATTCAACTGACACTGTGTGCTTTGTCAGAAGCATTTTAAAAGTCTTAGTACCTTGCAAAAGACTTTTGAGTAACCTTAACAGTTATGGAACAAAAGAATTCTTCCTGTGGTTAAGAAACAGGAAACACAGAGTAGGAAAAAAAATCAACAGTTCAGTGCTATCCCTAGGGATTGATATTGGTGCCTATGCCTATTCACCCAAAGTTATATACTGGTATGTTTTAGAAACGTGCATGAACACACATACATGGATGCAGACTTGCTGACTAGCTAAGTCTCTTGCACTTCCTAGGTTTCATATCTGAGGCAGGCTGCTCTGCTTCCCAATTAGTGGACCAATGTATTATATATATTATCAGGAATAGGCAACTCTGCTGGATATTCTTACAAATCACAAAGATGGTCCTTCTCAACTAGTTGTTTTACTGGTCTGGCTTAATTTACAGGAGCAAGCATTTTCTTCATCACAGTATTAGCCACATAAAAGTATACAAGAAAGCCTTTCCCACACATTTACTACCACATTACTTATATTTACAAAGAATCAAGCTAGGCTACTGGGGAAAGGTCATTAAAATGCATTTACAGCAGCAATAACATGCTATTTTTGGCAAGTGTGCACAGTTCTTCCAGCGCAATTAATTTTTCCCAAGTTTACATTTGTACAGAGAACTATCCCTATACAGACATGTCTGAATGTGAAGCAGTCACTGAAGGGTAGAGATAACTCAATCAGACAGAAGGTCCGAAATTATTTCCTTTAGTATTACTACTCACTCACTTCAGTCTTCTTATATTTTTAAAGTTACTTCCAGCACAACCCGTCTTTGCTATTTAAGGGAAATTGGCTAGTTTTATTTGTTTCTTTGCTTGTTTGTTTATTATTAAACAGATCACTTTACTATATCTACAGTTCAGCAATTGTCACAACAAGATGCACTGTTATGATTACATTAACACCTCTAAACCACAAACCATTCAAGTTATTTCTAATCCTCCAAGGATGTGATTATCTCATTCAAAACCTTGTTACCTGGAGTTCTTCATTTTAAGGCACTGGTAATAGCATAAGATTACACAAAGATTACTTATTCTGTATTTTTTTTTTAAAGAATGCTGAACAGATGTTCAAGCTGTTCTGTGATTATTTCCTACTAATGATCCAATTCTGGGGGAAAAATAGCAAAATGCTATTTGTGGCACTGTACTGAATGATTAAGCATCTTGAAAAAAGAAAAGAGGAAGATGTTTTGAGTAAAACAACAACTTAAAATCTCTTCTTTTTCCAAAATAGACTACTATAAATTGGTTCAGGCTCAAGCAGAAAACCTCACCCTCAATCTGCTCAACAGATTTTTATTGTCCAAATATTCTAGCCCTAATGGCACCTTGTGTTTCAAAACGTGGTTTGCTACAATCCAGCCAGGAAAGGATTAGATGTATCACTGGCATAGCTAAAGAACTGCTTCAGTAAAAAGCATAAATCTTCTTTAATATCAGTGTTATTAATATTGGTGGCTGGTACTTTTATAAAATAATTAAAATTGTGTACCAGTGTAAACTATCAAATGCTTCACAACACACAGCTGGGGGAGGTGGGCTTTCTGAGGGGGGCACACAACACAAACCCCTAAATCCAACATTGAGGACTACTGAGAAAGGGGACACACATTGTTTTTATTATTTCACAATGCAGTAAAATACAGCTACAGGATACATTTGTTCATAGAAAGCAATCAGTGAGAATATCCCTTAACAAATGTTTTGAAACTAAACCAAAGTTCAAATTGCAACCAAAGTGTCCTGCACCTCTGTACTTTCAATTACTATTAAAAACCACAACAGCTAATTCCTTTCCATTCCAGCTGTGACCAAGCAAGCAGCTGCAGCACAAAATGAATCTGTCCTACCTAATTAAATTAAGAATTTGACATTAAATGGGAGTTCCAGAAATGACACAACCTGAACAGCACAGCTGAGATTCCCCCTCTGCTTTCAGCATGCCACCACTCCAAGTAAACCACTCTCTGCTGTTAGCAACTTAACATGGATTTTTCCACCTGAAACTGCTGAGATAAACAGCTTTGCCACATCTCAAGCCTTTCAAGTATTTGAAGTCGTGTTACATTTTCACAGCGATTGCTAAAATAATCCATTCCTTAGTAACCAGATTTTGACAGATTCCTTGTGCTGCCAAACACAGAATAGTGTTAAGGAACTCACACCACAGGCTACAAAGGTTTACCAAGAACAGAAGGCTAAAGTAAGAGCAGTTTTCTGCTGCTGGCTTTGTTTCAAGCCCACTGATCCTCTATCCTTTCGGATATGTCCAAAAACAGCTCATGCTTACTGGAGTGTACTCCACAGCATTATTTCATAGACGGGGTGGGTTTTCCATGCAGAGGCCTATGCCTCACAGAGTGTTTCGTGCTTTGTTTATTCGATCAAACAAGTTCACTTGCCCGCTGTACATCATATGCACGCTCAGCTATCGAGATTAAACACACTTGCAGGGCTTGCTGGGGCTCAGTGAACATGGGCTTAGATGCCTTACGTTCAGCATCAGTTTCTGTGGCACTCAGCAGTGAGGCTCCAAGCTAGAACAGCAGGGCTGAAGCATAACACCAAGCGGATTACACAAATAACCCCCTCCCCATGGACTGGCAGTGAAGGAGGAGTGCTGTCCATCTCTTATATATCCCTCCCCACACACACACATCTGCCACCCACTATGCATCAGCAACACCACATAGAATCTGGGGAAACAAAACAATGTCTATCACAGTAAATAATACACTGCCAGGAGTCAGGAAGTGGATGGCACGGAGCCTTTAATTACAAAGAGCATCATAAAGGCAGGGAGTAGCCATCTGCAGACTAGGATCTGTGCAGAGATGGATAATCTCCTTTTGCACATTCCTTTGTATGTGACGAACTTAGAAAAAGAGAGTCTGTCACCATCTCTGCTGCTGTCATATTGCATACTTGGGAACGCTGCAAGTTTTCTTTGAGATCTGTCCAAGCTGGAAGCAGCTCCTGTATCTTACGACACTGATAGCTTTCTCCCTCGCTCTGAAACAGTGGCATGCCTGAGAGGGCTAAGCACACAGCCCTCAGCTCTACTGCTCCCATGTAACAAGCCAAGCTATTATGCCTGGCAATCCTGCAGGCTCACCCAAGATAGGAGGGGGAATTCAGTCCTAGATACATATTAGGCCAGAGGCAAACACAAGCTCCAAGGGAACTGACTAAGCTGTGGGTCAAGGATTAACCAAAGCACATGTCCTCCTGACAAGCTGTGACTAACGTCTGCAGAAAGCAAGCCCCCCCCCCCGACAATTGTAGGGCCACACAACCAGTCCCTAACCCCAACACACACGCAAAAGCACAAAAGCCATGCTTATTGACCAAAGTTTAAGAAGTCCATTGAATCCCCTCCTCACTTCACCCTGGGGGTGTTTTCTTCCTGAACAGTGCACCCTCCCACACCCTTGCATCCCAGGAGTAAACGGAGAAAATGAGGAGCAGGCAGCTGGAGGATCAGCCCCCCCTGTTAATGAATGGGGGCTCCTCTTCTAAAGCCAAACATGAACGAATCAACTTTAGGATCTGTCTCTATCTGTTAACTTCAAGCACAAAGCATACAGGGCCCCAGGCGTGCTAGCACCTGCCTGCCCCTCCCTCTGCACCCTTTCCACCCCTCCCACATGCAAACTACTCCTACCCCTCAAGCACACTCACTAATCCTCCTGCCTCCCCCCTCTGCTTACTTCTCACACAGACTAGACCCCCCTTTAGCTTCTTTCCCTTTGCAGGGGGTCTTCCTCCAGCCACCAAACTCCTCTTTACCTCCTCCCTGCCAGCTGACACACAAGACTCCTCTCCCCACACACACACTCTTGGCAGATGTCTTTCCACCCCACCAACAGCCCCCAGAGGCTTTCCTGCTTCCAAAAATTAAAGGGGGGGGGGAGATGTAATTTTCCAAGGGAAAGCAACCTCACCCCCACCCTCACCCCAAGAGCTAAACACAATCTTTTCCAACCATCCTTTCCCAAGATCCATTTGCATCTCAAAGCAAACAAGCAGTCGTAGTAACAGAGATATTACTATTTTATTCTATAGATGGGTGGGAAAGAACACAGGAGATTAACACATATCCTCCCTTTGCACGCCCAACGCTCCCCATCACTTCAGGGGTCTCTCTCATGGGGCACGTCTGGGTCCCACTCCAGAGTCACTTACCTTCTTCTCTTCCCTCCCCCCTGCACGTTCCTCACCTCCACCCCTCCCTTAATTGGGGAGAAAGGGATCCCCCCCCCTCACCCGTCCAATATATTACTTACTTCTCTACACAAACACACAAGGGTCCTGGCTCCCCTGGTGGGCACTCTCTCTGAACAATCCCCCCCCCCAAAAAAAACTCTCGCAGGGGTGCCAGCAGCCCTCGCCCAACAGCCCCCCCAGTTTTCTCCAAGACAAATAAGGACCCCCCAGTTATCTCTGCACTTTATCAACACCCCCACACCCAGGCCAACTCCAAGGGCCTCCCCCCCAAAAAAAAACCAGGGTCAGGAAGACACCAAGGGACACCCCACTACCAGCACCACGTTTTCCCCCCGTTTCTCAACACACCCTTCAAAACAGAGGAGGAGACCCCAATCTCTGAACAAAACCCCACCAACACACTTTCACCCATTGTGAATTCACAAGAGGGGGATCCCTCAACAAGGCCGATCAGTCACCCCCATAGTAAATGAGTCACCCACCCCTCAAAAAAGACCGCCGCCCCCCTCTTGAATTTAACCCCCCCTTTCTATCATACACACACACACACACAATGGGGGTCTCCCCACAAACAAGCCTCTCTCTTAAAAAACACACACACAACACCACCAGGCAGGATTCCTCAGGAAACACGCGCACACACGTGAACGCGCGTCCACACGAGACACACAATAGAGGAGGGGGCCACAAACAAACAAACAAACAAGGTTCCGCACACACATACATACACACACACCGCAACGGCACCACCGGCTGGATTCCTCGCGAAACACGCGCACACACGTGAACGCGCGTCCACACGAGACACACACAGACACAGAGGTGCGCGCGCGAGTCGACTCACCCGAGCACCACGAGCTCCCCATATTTGACGGGCTCCTTGTTGGGCGCGCAGTGCTCCTCCTGGCTGGGAGAAAACATGGGGCCGCCGCCTCAGCCGCCGCTATAATCCCATGCGGGGCAACAACAACCACAACAACAACAACAACAAAACCTGACGGGGGGGCGGGTAAAACGAAGGATAATATTTTATTCTTATTTATCTATATAAAAAAAGAAGTCCGTCCGGCGTCTCTTTCTTCCCCTCCGCTTCTCGGCCCTCTTTCTTTCTTTCTCTCTCTCTTTCTTCCCTCAGTCAGTCGCTCGGTCGGTCGAAATCGTCCCCCGTTTCCCCCCACTCTTCGCGCGCCCGCCCGCCGCGGACTCCTCGCTCTTCCCTCTTCGGCGAGCGCCCAGCGACAACAGCCCCCAACTGCCAGAGGGGGAGGTCGGGAGAGACCAAGTCAGTAAGCGCCGCCTCCCAGGAGGGGGAGGGGGAGGAGGCGTGGAATGGCCCCACCCCCTCGGCTCTCCTTCGACACCCCCCTCCGTTCCCGTCCCAAAAGCCGCGATGGTATCGTCCGCTCTGTTATGTAAACAGAGGAGTAAAGGGGAAGGGAGGGGGAGGCGCTTAAAGGGCCCGCCGCCTCTGAAAGTCAATGCCGCCTTTCATAAACCAGAGGGATAGGAGTGGGAGTGGGGGAGGAGGAGGAGCGCCCCCTATGGACGACGTTCGAAACTGCGTGAAATTATTATTATTATTATTATTATTATTATTATTATTATTATTATTATTATCATCATCATCATCATCATCTATATTATCTATTATTAACTATCCTCCACCTGGCTCAAGGCGGCTTGTACACAAGAATAGGAACAGGTAAAAACACAGGTGTGGAAATAGCCATCAAAACATAATTAGAAATTTATAGAATTAAAACTAAATATAGATATATATCTATATATATGCAGGTGGCGCTGTGGGTTAAACCACAGAGCCTAGGGCTTGCCGATCAGAAGGTCGGCGGTTCGAATCCTCGCAACCGGGTGAGCTCCCGTTGCTCAGTCCCTGCTCCTGCCAACCTAGCAGTTTGAAAGCACGTCAAAGTGCAAGTAGATAAATAGGTACCACTCCAGCGGGAAGGTAAACGGCATTTCCGTGCGCTGCTCTGGTTTGCCAGAAATGGCTTAGTCATGCTGGCCACATGACCCGGAAGCTGTACGTCGGCTCCCTCGGCCAATAAAGCGAGATGAGCGCCGCAACCCCAGAGTCGGCCACGACTGGACCTCATGGTCAGGGGTCCCTTTACCTTTTTATAGATATATATGTCACCTGATTATGTGTATATATTATCATCATCATCATTGTTATCTTATTTTTATTATTCATAAAACTCGTATGCCACCCTTCATCCATAGACGTCAAGGCAGTTCACAGCAGAAAAATTCAAGGTAAAAACTCAAAATACACAACAAAAACAAAGCAAAGCAATAAATGGTATATAACCATAGAATCAAAAACTGTAGAGTTGGAAAGGACGCCGAGGCTCACGTGGTCCAACCCCCCGCAACGCAGGAATTTCAACAGGATCATATACACACACATAAAAAATCTATGCAAATCCATACAAATTATTACAATTAAAAACAGCACAGCGCCAGGCCTTTCATTAAAACTGTAGAGCTAATGCCAGCAACGAAGGCAGAGCTCTAGGGCTACTGAGTGCACACTGCCGCATACGATGAAATATTGACTTGCCCTACTGAATTCCCCACCCCAAAACCAGGCTTTTAAATTTGTGCCACAATAACTTTCCTTCCAAGATTTAGGCTGTGTACGCATTCTCCCATTGACTCTGGTTTGCGGTGGTTTGGAAAGCAGTGTCCACATTTAATTTTATTTATTTATTAAATTTATATACCAGCCTTTATCCGAGGAGCACATGGCATTAGCCATGGCCAATTTCCAGCTCTGTGATTCTGTGTTTTTCCCCCAAACCAGCTTTGATCCAAACTGAGAAAAGGAACAACCTAGCTGTGTTTTTTAAGTTGGTAATGTGTACGCAGAAGAAAAGTTTTGTGCACCTGTTTAGAATAGCAGTAGTGTTTGGCTATCAGCATAAACCCCACCACCACCAGAGACTGCTTTCTGACCTACAGCAGATACAGGATTTAAGCAAACCTTCTCCCACCGCCACTACTCTTCTGCTCTTCTGCTCAGGATGTCAGGCACCAAGCCTGCTTTTCAGTAGAGTAGACAGAAAAATCAAGGGAAAGAAATACCCAGCTGCGTGTAACCTGGAGTCTGCCCTAAGAAGGGCATCAAAGGCAGAGAAGAAGTGCCGGTTTAAATCCAGTGTGGCTTGTTTTCAGGATCAAGAAGTTCGGTGTGCAGCTGAGGTAAGTGACTTTTCTTCTCTGGACTTTAATTTATCAGCAATTGGAAACGACACAGCACAGAGCCAGTGTGGTGTAGTGGTTAAGAGCGGTAGTCACGTAATCTGGGAAACCGGGTTTGCGTCTCCGCTCCTCCACATGCAGCTGCTGGGAGACCTTGGGCCAGTCACTCTTCTGTGAAGTCTCTCAGCCCCACTCACCTCACAGAGTGTTTGTTGTGGGGGAGGAAGGGAAAGGAGAATGTTAGCCGCTTTGAGACTCCTGAAGGGGAGTGAAAGGCGGGATATCAAATCCAAACTCTTCTTCTTCTTCTTCTTCTAAATTCTCTGGTCTCAACCGCTTCCATTGTTTCATCTTCTGAGACGAAAATAAATTGTCTTAACTGCTGGATTCTTTGTTCTTCGGGGAGTTTTATTTTTTTTAGAAACACACACACAATTTTTAAATGATGAATTTAAAGTGAAAATGTTTAAAGTCCATGTTCCCTCTTTGGAGTCATTTATATGCTGTTTTATCTTTCCAGCCTTAACAAGTACCCTGAGCCTTACAGCTCTTTCTCTTTAGGGAGCTGAGCAGGGTTATTATATCATTCTTTTCTCTCTTTTTTATGTAAAGGAACATTTTTCTCCATCCTTCTCTCTAATTTTTTGGGTTTAGACTTGTGGATAAAAGCAGTTGATCAAATTATTAATGTCTGTTGGGCTACGTGACAGACAAGTAGATATCCCAAGCCAAGTTTATTTTCCTGCCTTGAGCGTCTGGGATGGGAACATTTGGCTTGTATGACTTATTTATGGGATACCTGATACCTGGTTAGCTTTCAAATCAGGGTGGTTACATTCAGCCCTTGCTCCCTGCTACCACTTAGGAATCATAGAATTGTAAAGTTGGATGGAACCCAAGAGTCATCTAGCCCAACCACCTGCAATGGAGGAATTGCAACTAAAGCATCCATGACAGATGGCCACCCAGCCTCTGGTTCAGAACCTCCAAGGGAGGAGAGTCCACTGTTAGAATATTCCATTCCACCTTAAGAACAGATGTGTGGATTGTTGTATGTCACATGCCTGTTTACACTCCAGCACTGCTTGCTGGGAACGTCTGTTTTGTGTATAGCTATTGCTTATGCTTGTTGTCTTTGTCCATGGGGTTTTCTTGGCAGGGATACTGAAGTGGCTTGCTAGTTCCTGCTCCAGGTGGATCACGTTTTGGTCAAAACTCTCCACTATGACCTGTCCATCTTGAGTGACCCTGCACAGCATAGCTCTCTGAGTTATTCAAGCCCCTTCGCCATGGCAATCCAGTGATCCATGAAGGAGAAGGGGAAGAAATGGAGGTAGTGAGAGATTTTACCTTCTTGGGCTCCATGATCACTGCAGATGGTGACAGCAGTCACGGAATTAAAAGTCGCCTGCTTCTTGGGAGAAAAGCAATGACAAACCGAGACAGCATCTTGAAAAGCAGAGACATCATCTTGCTGACAAAGGTCCGTATAGTTAAAGCTATGGTTTTCCCAGGAGTCATGTACCATAAAGCTGGACCATAAAGAAGGCTGATCGCAGAAGAATTGATACTTTTGAATTATGGTGCTGGAGGAGACTCTTGAGAGTCCCATGGACTGTAAGAAGATCAAACCTATCCATTCTTAAGAAAATCAGCCCTGAGTGCTCACTGGAAGGACAGATCCTGAAGCTGAGACTCCCAATACTTTGGACACCTCATGAGAAGAGAAGACTCCCTGGAAAAGACCCTGATATTGGGAAAGATGGAGGGCACAAGGAGAAGGGGATGACAGAGGACAAGATGGTTGGACAGTGTTCTTGAAGCTACCAGCAGTGGAAGACAGGAGTGCCTGGCGTGCTCTGGTCCAGGGGGTCATGAAGAGTCGGACACGACTAAACGACTAAACAACAACAAACAACAACATTGCTTATGCTGCTTGCTTGGACATGAAAAGGGAGAAGACATGTTTTTCCCTTTGTCCTGATGTATGCTGAATAAACTGCTTGTAAATATGCTGACACAACCTCTCCTGCCACTAAAATTAATGGACACGAGTAACTCGGATTCAATAATTTCGTTGAGTCTACACCAAGTAGGACTGAAGTTGGCTGCAATCCAAAACACATAATCAAAGCATCTGAATCAATCCTGAGTTCATGGTTACTATTCTGAATATTAGTGAATCTGTCCATTTCGGGTTCTCTCCATTTCTAATTTTTCCACTTGAGTTTGGTCTTCCACATTTCCACATCAGTTTGCTGCAACAAGAAGAAGTCCTTGTGAAAATTCCCCATCGTTTCATTGCAAAGTCCTCCTAATACAGCACGCATTTGTATGCAATTTCCCCTAATGTGCACATTTTTGCAGCACAACTTCCCCCTAATATAATGCGTTTTGCTATATTGTTTTCACTAATAGATGCACACTTAACCCTGATGCATGAGCATTTATGTACACATTACTTGGCTGGAGGTTTGCATAGGATGGGAGGGGAGGGGCTTTAGCTCCTTCTGGGATAGTTTGTCCACCTTTCATAGAATCGTAGAATTTTAGTCCCCACCCTGCACTTAGCTCTCACCTGTGGCTCCTAGAACCTGCCAGCAGGCAACAGCAGCCACACCCTGGGAAATGGCTCCGTCTGGCCAGCAAAACCAGGTGAGGGTAGCCGATGAGTCTTTAACCCTCTGTGAGTTATGGACTTTCAGGCTGGTGCAAAGGCTCCAGGAACCCAAAGGACTAGCCCGCATGACTGAGGGGTTTTGGCTTTCCTGGACTGAAATGATCTCCAGCTATTCATTTCCCTGGTGCAGACCTGCCCCTGTCATTTCCAGAGATAAGGAAATGTGGGGGGAAGCAGCTAATCTTAAAAACACTGAAGGTTTTTCTGGCGTTTTCCAGGGAGAAGGGAGAAAAATGAGATTTTATTAAAAAACCAGGAGCTGAATTATTACAGATTTATCTTCTTTATTAGGCCACGTTAGCGTGGAAGAAAGCTGTGCCTGTAACTCGCAGTCAGAGAAAGCAAAGAGGTTTTGGCAAGCAACGTGAGAAATCAAACCAGCCAGCCAGCCTTCATTGAGCATCCCCACGTTTTACTCCAAATGCAAACACCTCTTAATAATAATAATAATTTATTATTTATACCCCGCCCATCTGGCTGGGCTTCCCCAGCCACTCTGGGCGGCTTCCAAAAGAATATTAAAATACAGTAGTAATGCATCAAACATTAAAAGCTTCCCGAAACAGGGTTGCCTTCAGATGTCTTCTGAATGTTAGGTAGTTGTTTATCGCTTTGACATCTGGTGGGAGGGCGTTCCACAGGGAGGGTGCCACTACCAAGAAGGCCCTCTGCCTGGTTCCCTGTAACTTGGCTTCTCGCATTGAGGGAACTGCCAGAAGGCCCTCGGTGCTGGACCTCAGCGTCCGGGCAGAATGATGGGGGTAGAGACGCTCCTTCAGACGCTCTTCTGCCTCCTCTAAATCAATCTCACTTTCCATGTCCCACACACTGTCCCTAGAGCAAGGGGTGGGGAACCTCAGCCCCCAAGGGCTTATACACGGCCCTCCACGTGCCTCAGCCTGGCCCCCAGGACACTACACAGCCCATGCCCCCTCTTCCAAGGTCACACTCTTCACCAGCCCCACTTTGCACCCTCTTGTCTGGGTGGGGGTGTGTAGACGAGGCAAAAGTGGGTGGAGAAACATTGCATTGCGGGGGGTTGGACTAGATGACCTTGGGGTCCCTCCCAATTCTATGATTCTGTGATATGTGGCAATAATAATAATAATAACAACAACAATAACAATAATAATAAATTTTATTTATACCCTGCCCTCCCCAGCCAAGACCGGGCTCAGGGCAGCTAACACCAGGTATAAAAACAATGGATTAAAATACAACTTAAAAACAAGATTAAACTACAACATTAAAATGCAGCCTCATTTCAGTAGAAACTCAAATTCAGTAGAAACTTTTTTGAGGATGAAAACGTCAAGTCTTCACCAAGGCCTACTATCCAGACTGGTCCTACGTGGGCCAGAAAAAAGCCAGGGAAGTCCCCAAATAGGAATTCCATCACAGGAGGAGAAAGGGAAAAGGAAAGAGGGGGAGGGGATCAAGTTGATTCCAAGCCAAAGGCCAGGCAGAACAAGTCTGTCTTACAGGCCCTGTGGAAAGAAATCAGATCCTGCAGGGCCCTGGTCTCATGAGACAGAGTGTTCCTCCAGGCAGGGGCCAGTGTTGAGAAGGCCCTGGCTCTGGTTGAGGCTAATCTGACTTCCTTAGGCCCCGGGACCTCTAGGGTGTTGCTGTTTATGGACCTTGAGGCTCTCCATGGGGCATACCGGGAGAGGCGGTCCCGTAGGTACGAGGATCCTAGGCCTTGAGGGGCATTAATACACACACAAAAGCAGAAGCCTTAGCTCAGGGGCAGAATGAATGCTTGGCATGCAGGTTACAGGTTCAATCCCTGGTATCCCCAGGTAGAGCTGGGAAAGATTCCTGCCTTAAACTCCCAAGAGCTACTGCTGGCTGGTGTCAACCGTGCTGAGCTGGATGGCATACCCTCCAACACAAAAAACCAGGACACGCGTCTTCTGTGGCTGGGCTCCCATGTGAGTCACGTGACCCATGCAAGATCGCGGCCCCAGAAGTCATACTTTTGGGTGGCTGGGCTCTCTGACGAGATCACAGCACCCAAAACCACACATTTTGAAGATAATCTTTATTGATTTTATGATTACATACTATACATGTACACATTAGTTTACATTTACATTTACTCCTAAGAGTTGACTTCCCTCCTTCCTTCTTCTGGCTTTTTTATGTCGTCTCTAAGTTTTTCGCATTGTCTTTATCAATTTTGTACAGTGGTACCTCGGGTTACATACGCTTCAGGTTACACACTCCGCTAAGCCAGAAATAGTGCTTCAGGTTAAGAACTTTGCTTCAGGATAAGAACAGAAATCGTGCTCCGGCAGCACAGCAGCAGCGGGAGGTGCCATTAGCTAAAGTGGTGCTTCAGGTTAAGAACAGTTTCAGGTTAAGAACAGACCTCCGGAACGAATTAAGTACTTAACCTGAGGTACCACTGTATATTGTTGTTGTTCTTTCAACTTTATCCATCTATATACAAATAAATCTTTCTGTATGTATACGTCTTGTTGTTTGTCTATTCATTTACAGGTACAATTAGTTACCTTGATTGTATTTTACATTTTAATTCATATTGTCATTAACATCCAATAAAGTTTCTTTTAATTTCCCATTATGAGGTTCATTTCCATTCTACTGATTTCACTATTTCACCTTATCCTATGTATAACATAAATTTCCCCCATTCTTTTTGAAATGTTTCATCACCCTGTTGTCGAATTTTCCCCATTAATTTGGCTATTTCTGCATATTCCATGACCTTGTGCTGCCACTCTTCTGCTGTTGGCAATTGTTGTTGTTTCCCACGCCTGAGCCATTTTGGGGCGCCTCGTGAAATCGTAGCTCCAGAAGAAGCACCTTTTCAGGATGAGGTCACAGCGCCCCAAATGGTCACCGTGCTCTCATGTAAAGAAATGTCGTGACCCGATTTTACCATGACAGTTGAGGCGTACGAGATGCACCAATTGTCTGATTTGGTATTAGGCAACTTCCTATGTTCCTACAGTCCATGGACTTGTTCCAGCCAGCCAGAAACACCAAAGGAGGGTGGAGAACAAGGCTGATGAGGGCAAGTCCTGAGGTCCAGAGAAGGAGAGACCTGGACACCTTGATCCACAGCTCCTCAGCCCCTGCAGTCAAGTATTCTCAGTCTCCATTGTAGCTCCATCCTCCCAGGTTAGCTGTTGGGTTGGGCTCTCCTGGGCAGGAAGAGCTATAAGCAGCATCCTGTGTGGATGGGGACTCTTCCTGGGCAGCAACAGTTGTCCTCCCTCTGGTGCGTTTCTGCTCTTTGTTGCTATTACTTGGCCCTGGCTTCACTCTAGTAGCTTCCTATGGCTCAGCCCTAACACCTGGGGCAAGCCCTCCTACGCACACACAGAAACGAAGATCATGGCCACTGCTCCCATCACCTCCTGGCAAATAGAAGGGGAAGAAATGGAGGCAGAAGAGAAGAAGAAGAAGAAGAGTTTGGACTTGATATCCCGCCTTTCACTCCCCTTCAAGAGTCTCAAAGCGGCTAAAATTCTCCTTTCCCTTTTTCCCCCACAACAAACACTCTGTGAGGTGAGTGGGGCTGAGAGACTTCAAAGAAGTGTGACTGGCCCAAGGTCACCCAGCAGCTGCATGTGGAGGAGTGGGGAAGCGAACCCGGTTCCCCAGATTACGAGTCTATCGCTCTTAACCACTACACCACACTGGCTCTCAGTGAGAGATTTTACTTTCTTGGGCTCCATGATCACTGCAGATGGTGACAGCAGCCACCAAATTAAAAGACGCCTGCTTCTTGGGAGAAAAGCAATGACAAACCTAGACAGCATCTTAAAAAGCAGAGACATCACCTTGCCAACAAAGGTCAGTATAGTTAAAGCTATGGTTTTCCCAGCAGTGATGTATGGAAGTGAGAGCTGGACCATAAAGAAGGCTGATCGCCGAATAATTGATGCTTTTGAATTATGGTGCTGGAGGAGACTCTTGAGAGTCCCATGGACTGCAAGAAGATCAAACCTCTCCATTCTTAAGGAAATCAGTCCTGAGTGCTCACTGGAAGGACAGATCCTGAAGCTGAGGCTCCAAGACTTTGGCCACCTCATGAGAAGAGAAGACTCCCTGGAAAAGACCCTGATGTTGGGGAAGATGGAGGGCACAAGGAGAAGGGGACGACAGAGGACAAGATGGTTGGACAGTCTTCTCGAAGCTACCAGCATGAGTTTGACCAAACTGTGGGAGGCAGTGGAAGACAGGAGTGCCTGGTGTGCTCTGGTCCTTGGGGTCACGAAGAGTCGGACACGACTAAACGACTAAAAGACAACAACACGCTTGCTGCAACTACTGGACAGAAATCTTCTTCTGCAATACATGCTGCTGCTAAATCATTGTCCCAGTTTTATTCATATTCTGCTTTTGTGGGCGCTTGCAGATGACCTACTTACTGAGCCTTCATCCTGATTTGCTTGCACGAGACTTACACGGGGGTTAGACTACGCCCAGTGTTTAATTGAACATTTGTCCTTATTTGAGGGGCAGTTATATGACTATGGGGATTCTTCTTGAGTTGCTAATGGGGTTGTTGATGATTCATTCATCCAGTACTCTCCAGTGCATTTTCCCCATCACTTTCCTAACTGCAAAAAGTCTATTGCGTTTTAGGTGGATTTGTTGCATTGGGGCAGCAGAGCACTTTAATACACGTTGTTTGAGCAAATAAAATTTCTGATACTGTGCTGGTCCTGAGGGTTAACCGTGCGGCAAGGTCCGAGTCCAGTCCGAGGTCGAGGGTGCAGTATGAAGGCTGTCCGTCAAGGCTGAAGCTGGGTCCAAGGCAGGGAGTCGGGAGAGGTCAGGAACTCTGGCAGAAGAGCAGGACAGGGTGAAGGCAGGAACAGGCTACCAACAATGTTGCTCCCACAACCTGGGACTGGGGCTGGCTGGCTTTTATCTGCCCCGAGGCATAGGGTGGCCCCGATCCTCTGGTGACTCGCCTCTCCTGGCCTGGAGGCGAGCACTCCTCCTGCGGGAACTTAGTGCCCTCCGCCTCTCTGCCCTGAGCCTCTGCAGCTCAGGAGAGGCTGGAGGGTCACCGGACCCAGAGGCAACCTCACCTTCCCCTGACGGGGCTGAGAGTGGAGCACCTGCAGGCAATGGGCTCTCCATCACCTCAGGAGCCAGAGCAGACTCAGCTGGTGCCTGCACCTGAGGATCCAGCACAGGTGAGGACCCTTCAGACTCAGGCCCCAGCCCCGGCTCAGCTGGTTCTGGAGGCGGGGACTCCTGTGCAGGCGGGGATTCCTCAGGTTCAGCCTCCGAGTCCGAATTCCAGGCCATCCTTCTTTAAATTTCTTAGCTACGGATTGCTGGAGTTTCCATCCTCAGGGTTTCAATTCTCTTCTTCTCCCTTGATTTTCTAGAGACGGAATCTAGTTTTTGGGAGCCTCCCATATTAAGGAACCAAGTAGCCATTTAACACATTCCAGCTGGGGAGATTCCCTTAGAACTGCTAAAACCAGTAACATATTTTAGGACAATCCCAGTTTTCTGGTGTACATTATTGAACGAAATAACACTCTTTAATTTAAATCAGATATCCAGATGTGCTGTTGCTATCGGGGGGGAGGGTTGATACAGTTGAATGAGTGTGTCTCTGTTTTCCAGCTGTGAAATATTAGAGAGTATGCAAGTAATCACAACAGGACATGTCTGGTCAAGTTAGAACAGTGACATTGATGTGGTGGCATCAGAACCAGGGTTATTCCAAAGGGGCGTCTTTTTGTTGTTGCTGCTGTTGTTGGAAACTCGTGTTGCAAAATACAAGCCTGTTGTTAGAAGCCAACACATCTGGAAACTCCACCCTTTTGGATCAGAGCTGGCTTGGCTAAAAAAAGAAGAGTTAAAGGCTTGTATTCTTCTCATTACTTGCAGAATCTACCTCAGAGATAACCTCAGGAGCCCAGGCGTCCAACACTGGGTTAATGTGGTTTTTTGTTTTCGAAAAGCTTTTGTCTGTTGTTTTGACAGTGACTTATGTGGAACTGTCTCTGCTACGGAGCTGGGGCAGCGAAGAGGGTGAGGCGGAATAATAGCCTCTTCATCTTTAAATTACATTTTCTCTACTTCAGAGCGGAGGGGCGGGGGGTGAGGGAGGAGAAGGCAGAGAGACAAGAGGCAGCCTCACATCCACAAAATAGAAATAAGCAATGGAAGGAGCGGCACCAGACAGTTGTTTGTTTCAGGGATAATGTTAAGGATAACCAAGTATTGCATTAATTCGATTGATTATTGATCGATCTTAACAATTTACATATCACTTAAGGTTGAGACTGAAGTGATCAGGCAGCGATATAAGGAGCCATGCTTGTATCTTAAGGTACCCTAGACCCAAGTTGTTAGTGGCCCTGTAAATTAATACGCTTTGAACTTGGCCCAGTAACAGACGGGCATCCTATGCGAGCTCTTAAGCCCATAAATTGCTGGAGCAGAGGTACTTTGCCCCCACCAACAGTCTAGCTGCAGCATTTTACACCAGCTGGTGCCTCTGGACCTAGTCCAAGGGCATTAATAATATGAATAATCAAGTGCTTTTTTTAAAAAAAAAGAAGCTAGTCTACAAAGAGAACAGAACAAGGCCTTGTCTACAGGCTTATAATCTAGGGCACGAATGGGTAGATGGCAGACTTGTGGGCTATGTTTGGGGGGAGGGTGGTCTATAACACCAAGGTCCATCAAGAAAACAGTAGATGGGGGGGGGACAAATACGCAGGGACAGAGGTTCTCTGAGCACATGCACAATCCAGGGAATTTTTTTTCCATTGCCGTCAAACCTCGTTTCCTGAACAGCTCCGTTTTCGAACGTTTCGGCTCCCGAATGCCAAAAACCTGGAAGTAAATGCTCCGGTTTTCAAACGCTTTTCAGAAGCCGAACGTCTGACACGGCTTCCGCTTGAGTGCAGGAAGCTCTTGCAACCAATCAGAAGCCGTGTCTCGGTTGTCGAACATTTTGGAAGTCCAATGAGCTTCCGGAAAGGATTACGTTCGACAACCGAGGTTTGACTGTACCAGAACTGATTTGCAAAAAATAATAAATAAAAAAAAATTCCAGTCTTGATTTCCCCCAGAACTTCCTTTATTTCAGCAGCCCGACTTAGAAGGAGATGGAAACTCCAAAAGGCATTTTGTTGTTGCCATTGCTAAATAAACAGAGAGAGTCTGAGACCTACCCAGTCTGCAGGAATGGAAAAGAGAGCATTAAGAGTTTGTGTGGAATTACATTCCAAGCTGCGCTTTGATCTTGCTCTGATTCAGCCGTTGTAAGGCAGGGGCAGGCTGACTTCTTTGTTTGCATACCTGTGGTCCACTAGAGTGCTGTAAATTTGCAAAATAGGAGTGCGTACTCGGGACCTCTTAATGGCTGGAGCACAAGTGCCTGGACGGATCAGGCCAAGACAAAGTTCATCTTGCCCAGCAAGAATTGCAACAGCTGGAAAACATGAAGCAGACAACTAGAAATTGGCTAGGGGTCCACCCACCACCCAACCATGACCTCCCTTCTATCTAGCCCTTGTTCCAGAGTTTGCTGTAAGCAGAGGCAAGTGAAGGCTTAATAGGCCAGTTCTCTACATGAATGGCGTTTGTGCACTACAATGAACCCTGACAATGCTGGTTTTCGGGCGGTATGGGCACCAAAGTGAGGGGGTGCATCATCATCATCATCATCATCATACCTACATGTATACAGGTACCGTACTTACTGAGAAGATCCATAAAAAGCAATTGTACTGTTATGTACTGAGTTGAATAGGATCCAAAATGCAGCAGTCGGATTGGTCCTAGAACAATAGGATTCAGAATGCAGCAGTCTGATTGGTCCACAGGCGCCACCCAATCCAGCTCCACAACCTGGTTGGCCTACAGGAGAATCCAAGAATTAGCCAATCTGGTCAGACCTCACCTGGAGTACTGTGTCCAGTTCTGGGCACCACAGTTCAAGAAGGACACTGACAAACTGGAACGTGTCCAGAGGAGGGCAACCAAAATGGTCAAAGGCCTGGAAACGATGCCTTATGAGGAACGGCTAAGGGAGCTGGGCATGTTTAGCCTGGAGAAGAGGAGGTTAAGGGGTGATATGATAGCCATGTTCAAATATATAAAAGGATGTCACATCGAGGAGGGAGAAAGGTTGTTTTCTGCTGCTCCAGAGAAGCGGACACGGAGCAATGGATCCAAACTACAAGAAAGAAGATTCCACCTAAACATTAGGAAGAACTTCCTGACAGTAAGAGCTGTTCGACAGTGGAATTTGCTGCCAAGGAGTGTGGTGGAGTCTCCTCCCTTGGAGGTCTTTAAGCAGAGGCTTGACAACCATACGTCAGGAGTGCTCTGATGGTATTTCCTGCTTGGCAGGGGGTTGGACTAGATGGCCCTTGTGGTCTCTTCCAACTCTATGATTCTGTGATTCTATTCTATGATTCAATCACGTGCAGCCCATTGTGTAAACAATGTATATAAAGCAGATATTGTGGGGGAACTTCCATTCCTCCTCACCATGATGAGCTGAATAAAGAGCATGAAATCCACTCTCGACTCCTAGTATATTTCATGTACCAAAAGGAATTCTGAAATATTTGCAAGAATGCATTCGCCACTTTTTGTCTTTGCTCAGGGCTCCATATTACCAGTCTGCCCCCGATCCCAGATTCTCGAACAACAGGCAGTGATGGCCACTAACTTGGATGGCTTTAAAACAGAGGCAAATTCATGGAGGAGAGGGCTGTTAAAGGCTTCTAGCCATGATGGCTATACTCTTCCAGCGGTGAAATTTGGGGCTTGCAAATTTCAGCAGCAACGCTAAAGTTCGGTGCCCCCCTCCCCAAGCAGACTGCTCTTATGGTCTTAACACAAAGTCAGACATAGGGAGCTGCCTTATTCAGAGTCAGGCCAATGGCCCGTGTAGCTCAGCATTGCCTAGAGCAGCGCTTCTCGAACTTCTTTTGCCCTGCAGACCACTTAAGAATTGCTGATAGCTTTTGGTGGCCCGTTTAATGAATTTTCCTTCCTGTTGTGGAAACAGTTAGATTCGCTATGCTAGCGGCTGCATGATTTGAAAATTCTGTTTCTATTGCTTCTTTTATTCCTCATGTTGCGTTGCAAGAAATAAAAGAAGCAATAGAACACCATGAAAAATCAATGTGGATATTTAACGTGGACATTAGAACATAAGACGAGAGTCAGTTGCATCATGGGAAGCCTCATAACAAGCTGCTGCAGGAGAGAAACCGTGAGCAGCTTCCAGGGAGGGGTGTTTCTGGGACTGAGGTAAAACTGTGACGCTCCCTGGTTATTTTTGCTATCGCATGCTGCATGTTGTTTAACTAATCTTACATTTATAGCATTGAAAAGTGGGGTTTGTGTTATTACATTTACTATTGTTTTGCTGTGTTCTTATGAAATTGTGACTATATTCTTGCTTTGCTATGTGATTATGAAATTGTGGTGTATAAACAACCCCAGCTCCCCCGCCTTTCTGAAGCCCTACCAGGCCACTCTGTGGATGTCAGGTCTGTTTGAGGTGAAAACTCTCTCGTTCCTCTGGCTGGTCAGGCAGGTTGGAAACAGAAAGTCCCAATCTGTGTCTCTCATGCGTTGTGGGTCAACTTGTCCTCCCGGCATGGCCTCCCGCAAGGAGGAACAGTAACCCTGATTTCCAGCAGTTGCAGAAAATTCCTCCTTGTAACTGAAGCAACAAATGCAGCAGTTGCTTAGGAGTGTTCCCACAGCTGCAGTCAATTATCGGCAAGAACTTTAAATATCTCGTGGTTTGTGCTTTTGGGATTACTCATGCCGACTTCCTAAAGTGGTGAAGGAGGCCTTTTGTTGAAGTTTTCCTCCGTACTGACATTTACAAATAGCTCTGGCAAAAGTGCCTCTCTTTTTCCGCCCCGCCTCCCCCTTTTTCTGTTTTGCCATTGGCATCGTTGCAGTGGTTACAAAAAAAATGCAAAAATAAAAATCTGGCTTCTTGTTTTGGCAGAGCAAGGAAGGGCTATGTTTAGGGTTGCCATCTCATGACCCAGCCACCGTCCATGTGCTCATCGATACTGATGCTCATCACTGCTGGTGAGAAAGCCTCTGATGGTGATTGGCTGAGCTGCCCTTATGTCACAGAGTGACAGGGCAGCTGCCATTGGCCGAACTGCTTCAATGCTGTGAAGGGAAGGGCCAAAGGTCAATGGCAGGGGTCGAGAAGGGAAATGGAGAGAGAACAGGCAGAGTGAAGAGATCCCTTGGCCTGGAGGTGGAGAGTTGCATCGTTATTTAAAGATTGTAAGCTCTTCGGGGCAGGGGTCTATCATCTTGAACTCCATAATCCATTGTAATAGCACTATGTAAGTGAAAGCCTGCAGGCTTGCCGTCCAAACCTATTTCAAAATGGCCCATCAACTAGCACTAAGGCTGCGTTCAACAGGTAGTCCTAGAGAGGTCATTGAGGATGGTGTCCATTCCTCCTGAGCAAAATTTGTGGTTTCTTCCTATACAGGGAAGTAGAACTTCCATTGAACAAGAGAGTCTACCTGAGCAGTGGGGTGTCTTGCTTTTAGGGCCTGCTTTCTAGTTTGTCCTCCTGTCTTGATTGATCTTTGACCCAGCCAATGGAGGATGGTCCCCTAGAGTGCAAAGGGCATTGTCCCACAAGCCTCAACCCACCCTCACCTACCTGCCTTCTTCCTTAAAAGTGGTCCAGGGAGTGTCAGTCTCCTCTTCCTCCTCCTCCATCGATTCAACATTGCTTTCTGGAACTTAGCAGGAATCAGGGTGGTTCAAAACTGAGGTGCTCCAGGGAGCTCCCTCAGGGTGCTGGGCTCTCAGCCCAATAACCTTTTACCAAAACACTTACCCAAGAGAGTGAGACTCAAGGAGTAGCAGGGTCTTGACAAGCCAAGGACATGCACAAGGAATTAGTCCAGCTCTACAAACCTAAAGTTAGGAAACAGCCCAAGGACAATTATCACAGGGAACTCAACAGTAAGGGGGAAATGGGGGGGGGGGAGGACCAGAGACATATATGCCCCACGGAGGACCTTAAGGTCCATAAACAGCAACACCCTAGAGGTCCTGGACCCTAAGGAAGTCAGATTAGCCTCAACCAGAGCCAGGGCCTTTTCAACACTGGCTCCAGCCTGGTGGAACACTCTGTCTCATGAGACCAGGGCCCTGCGGGATCTGATTTCTTTCTGCAGGGCCTGTAAGATGGAGTTGTTCCGCCTGGCCTTTGGCTTGGAATCAACTTGATCCCCTTCCCCTCTTTCCTTTTTCTTTTCTCTTTCTGTGATGGAACTCCTATTTGGGGACTTCCCTAGCTTTTTTCTGGCCCACGTAGGACCTGTCTAGAAAGTTAGCCTTGGTGAAGACTTGACGTTTTCATCCCCCAAAAAGTTTTTGATTTGAGTTTCCACTGAAATGAGGCTGTATTTTAATGTTGTGATGCTGTATTTTAATCTTGTTTTTAAGTTGTATTTTAATCCATTGTTTTTATATCAGGTGTGAGACACCCTTGGCTGGCGAGGGCGGGGTATAAATATTATTATTATTATTATTATATTTCTATCAGCTAGAAGGCTCAACAGGGAGACCTTACATACTAGTTCACACCCTAACCCAGCCAATGGTAGTCAAGGAGTTTCAGGGACTTCTTTACTCATGAGTAGACCCCATGCTCACAAGCCACACAATCACTCTGGGTCTGTAGATGCACGCTGTCACTGCTCTTTGACCTGGAGCTTTGAGGCTGGTTTGGGTGGCTGCTCTTCCTCATCTGACACGGACAGCGAACTTTGGGCTTCTTCATGCTGCATGAACTAGATCTTACTTTGGAAGCTGCCAAGTAAGAGCTGTTCGACAGTGGAATTTGCTGCCAAGGAGTGTGGTGGAGTCTCCTTCTTTGGAGGTCTTTAAGCAGAGGCTTGACAACCATATGTCAGGAGTGCTCTGATGGTGTTTCCTGCTTGGCAGGGGGTTGGACTCGATGGCCCTTGTGGTCTCTTCCAACTCTATGATTCTATGATTCTATGATTCTAAGTCCATCTAGCTCAGTACTGCCTGCACCGGCTGGCAGTAGCACTCCAGGGTTTCAGGCAGGAGACTCTGTCATCTGCCTACCTGGATTTGAACCTGAGACCTCCTGCCGCTGAGCCAGCCAATCAGCACTCTGCATAGCCAGGCTCTTTCAGATTGGAAGAACCTGCTTCTCCCAAGCAGAATGCAAGGCGGTGGGTTGCACATCTGTCCGGAAAAGGGCGAGGAGGGATTCCTGGTGTTCTCGCACTCTCAACCTACATGCAAGTTCAAAGCCTTCAGTTGGCAGTGCTCCTAATTTGCCTTGGCCGAGCCTTGAATTTAAAAACCAGAGGCACCCAGCGAGAGCCTCGCAGTGTCAGAATTTCCTCCCCTGCTCCTCCATCGAGCTGCTGAGTTTGGCCAAAAGCACACCTTTCTGCAAGTGAATTAAATCTTGATTTGAAGAATGCAAACCACGGCGAAGCCAGAGTCTCCTTGGGTGGACTCTTGGCGGTGATTAATTACTCGCACAGGGACGCAAGCTTTCCTTTCTTTCTAATTTGAATTTGACTTGTTGCATTCACTTCCTTTGCTGGGAGAGATGAGAAAGACGCAAACTGTCCTATAGTGGTGATATTTAGGCACCCAGATCCAAACCCTGTTTAGGGATAAACCACAAAAAAACAAGCACACAGATTCCACTGAATGTGTTTTGCCCTGTGCATCAGACAGAATTTGCTGCTAACAAAGACGTTTTTCATTGTGCATTCATGATTGTTTTTGCCTATCATGGTTATCAGGGCAGTAATATGTGATCCTGTTTTCAGTACAGATAGCACCTGCAAAGGTTTTTGGGGCAGAAAGATTGCTTTGTTTCCAAGCAGGGCTTGTCCTATAACTTCCTGCCAAAATACTGAACAGTGGTACCTCGGGTTAAGAACTTAATTCATTCCAGAGGTCTGTTCTTAACCTGAAACTGTTCTTAACCTGAAGCATCACTTTAGCTGATGGGGCCTCCTGCTGGTGCCATACCACCGGAGCACGATTTCTGTTCTCATCCTAAAGCAAAGTTCTTAACCCAAGATACTATTTCTGGGTTAGCGAGTCTGTAACCTGAAGCATCTGTAACCTGAAGCGTATGTAACCCGAGGTACCACTGTAATTCTTACACCACAAATGTTCCAGTTTATTTTCTGTCCTGCCGTTGTTGCCTCCCCAGATGGCAATAATGGAGTAATACCAGGGGAAGCACTGCTAGTGTGGCTGTGGTGGTTAGAGTGTCAGGCTAGGATCAAGGAGACCAGAGCTCAAATCCCTGAAGCTCACTGGGTGTCACTCAGAGTCACTCAGTTCACTGTTAACGTTAACTCTTTATGAACAAAGACTTGGCTGAGTGTCAGGCCTAATTAGCAACAGCAGCTCATTCTCTGTAGTCTTGCTCCATGAAATCAGTTGCTGAGACTGAAAGTTCCTTCCTCCTCAGAGCTGTCTAAGTCCCCAAGCAATCAGAGACTGCGTCTGTGTGCAGTCTGTAACTGCTCTGCCCATTTCAGCCCTCTTCTGATTCTGGGAGACTTGAGAGGAGGGGAGCTTGTCTCACCAGGAGGGGGAGATCTCTGTGCGTCTTCACCAGCCCAACTCATCTCTGCCTCCCTCCTCCCCTGCTTCAGCCTCTGCCTCTGATTTTGGACTTTCTGCCACTGATTCTCCCTAAGCCCTGTTACTCCTTCCACTTCCAATGCCTCCTCCTCCCAGTCTTTAGGGAAATTTTTGATGTGTGACATTTTAATGTATTTTTAATCTTTGTTGGAAGCCGCCCAGAGTGGCTGGGGAGACCCAGCCAGATGGCCTGGGTACAAATAATAAATTATTATCATCATCATCATCATCATCATCACCATCACCATCATCACCTGGCGAGAGCCAGTGTGGTGTAGTGGTTAAGAGCGGTAGTCTCGTAATCTGGGGAACCGGGTTCGATTCCCTGCTCCTCCACCTGCAGCTGCTGGGTGACCTTGGGCCAGTCACACTTCTCTGAAGTCTCTCAGCCCCACTCACCTCCCAGAGTGTTTGTTGTGGGGGAGGAAGGGAAAGGAGAATGTTAGCCGCTTTGAGACTCCTTCGGGTAGTGATAAAGCGGGATATCAAATCCAAACTCCTCCTCAAATCCAAACTCCATCCTTCTGACCACTCATCCTTGTCCCACCACCACTCCCTGGGCCTTCTTCTCTTGGGGGTTCCCCAGCTGGTTCCTCCCACCATTCCTCTTTGTCCAACCAGTCCGTGACACTGGGTGACCTTATGCCAAATCACTGTCTCTCAGCCTAGCCTCCCTCTCAGGGTTGTTGTGAGGATAAAATGGGGAGAGCGAGAAGCGTGGATCTGCCACCTTGAGCTCCTCGGAGAGAAATGGTGGGGTGCAAATGCAATGGAGAAATGATAACAAAGCCCAATGACGTGCGCACGGTCCAGCATAAATCCACCACAAAGGCATCAATTACATATTGCGGAATGCAACCACCCAAAATCACCCCACCCTTCTGAAGGAGCCTGAAGGCGATGCGCTTCTTACTAGCTGCACTGAACATGCTACAGTGACTTCCGTCCTGTTCCCATTCCATCCGCAGTTGTGATCCAAAAGCCCTTGCAGCTCTCCCTTCCCCGGGGCCTCTGGCTAACACGCACTGCTTATAAATCCTGAAATGTTAAAAATGTGCAGCCAATCAATCATTTTCGGAATTCCAGTCCACCGAGAGAAGACTGAGAGCAACCAAAGCAATGCAGCCACCCGCCACTTTTACCACGAGGAACAAGTCCCCAATTATGCAAAGGTCACTGCCTACAGATGGAACTGGAGGAGGTTTTTATTTTTCCTTCCCCTTTATCATATCTGCATTTTAATTTTATTTTTGGCTGGCCTCCCTGTGTGTTCTCCTACCCAAAATACAGAATGTGTATACGTAATGGGAGGGATTTGCCTTATGAGGAACAGTTGATGGAATTGGGGATGCTTAGCATAGGAGCCAATTTCTGGGGGTCGAGTTCCCTTTGCCACTACCCCCCAATAAATAATATTTGAGGAGGCTGCCTCCCAAATTGATGGGCATTGCAACTCAAATGGCATGTGTGCACCGCATCCTGTGATCAATTATGCAGGGTGGGACTTACTTGGGACCCCAAATATTTTATTCAAGTTGGCACCCCTGATGTTTAGTCTGGAAAAGAGGAGATTCGGAGATGATATGGGTTTAAGTCCTACCCTCCAGAGCAGGAGAAAACAACTTGCTCCCTCTTCCATGTGACAGCTCTTGAGATATTTGAAGATGGCTTTCATATTTCCTCTCAGTCTCCTCTTTTCCAGGCTAAACATCCCCAGCTCCCTCAAGTGTTCTTTGTACGGCTTGGTTTCCAGACCCTTGACCATCTTGGTTGCCCCTCCAGCTTGTCAACATTCTTCTTAAATTGTGGCACCCAGAACTGGACACAGTATTCCAGGTGTGGCCAGACCAAGGCAGAATGGAGTGGGGCTATTACTTCCCTTGATCTGGATAATATTATTCTAGCTAATGCTAGAATAAAGGTAAAGGGACCCCTGACCATTAGGTCCTGTCGTGACCGACTCTGGGGTTGCGGCGCTCATCTCGCTTTATTGGCCGAGGGAGCCGGCGTACAGCTTCCGGGTCACGTGGCCAGCATGACTAAGCCGCTTCTGGCGAACCAGAGCAGCGCACAGAAACACCGTTTACCTTCCCGCCAGAGCAGTACCTATTCATCTACTTGCACTTTGACGTGCTTTTGAACTGCTAGGTTGGCAGGAGCAGGGACCGAGCAACGGGAGCTCACCCCATAGGGGGATTCAAACCGCCATCCTTCTGATCGGCAGGTCCTAGGCTCTGTGGTTTAACCCACAGCGCCACCCACGTCCCTAATGCTAGAATAGCATTAGCCTTTTTTGCTGCTGAGTCACACTGCGGACTCATGTTAAGCTTGTGGTCTGCCAAGACCCCTAGATCCTTTTCACATGTACTGCTAGTAAACCAAGTGTCCCCCAGCTTATATTTGTGCACCTGGTTCTTCCTGCGTAAGTGCAGGAAGATGTGGGGACATAAATTGTTCCACATCTACCAAAGGGTTGACTCGAGCCTGCCACTTTAGGCAGGCGTCCCATAGAATCATAGATTCATAGAGTTGGAAGAGACCACAAGGGCCATCGAGTCCATGAATTTGCCTCTGTTTTAAAGCCATCCAAGTTAGTGGCCATCACTGCCTGTTGTTCGAGAATCTGGGATCGGGGGCAGACTGGTAATATGGAGCCCTGAGCAAAGACAAAAAGTGGCGAATGCATTCTTGCAAATATTTCAGAATTCCTTTTGGTACATGAAATATACTAGGAGTCGAGAGTGGATTTCATGCTCTTTATTCAGCTCATCATGGTGAGGAGGAATGGAAGTTCCCCCACAATATCTGCTTTATATACATTGTTTACACAATGGGCTGCACGTGATTGAATCATAGAATAGAATCACAGAATCATAGAGTTGGAAGAGACCACAAGGGCCATCTAGTCCAACCCCCTGCCAAGCAGGAAATACCATCAGAGCACTCCTGACGTATGGTTGTCAAGCCTCTGCTTAAAGACCGCCAAAGAAGGAGACTCCACCACACTCCTGGGCAGCAAATTCCACTGTCAAACAGCTCTTACTGTCAGGAAGTTCTTCCTAATGTTTAGGTGGAATCTTCTTTCTTGTAGTTTGGATCCATTGCTCCGTGTCCGCTTCTCTGGAGCAGCAGAAAACAACCTTTCTCCCTCCTCTATGTGACATCCTTTTATATATTTGAACATGGCTATCATATCACCCCTTAACCTCCTCTTCTCCAGGCTAAACATGCCCAGCTCCCTTAGCCGTTCCTCATAAGGCAAGTTTTGTGCAACATGCTGTCCTGCCCAGAAAGTCTGCAGCATCTAAAGCCAGCCTGAACCATATTCCTTCGCAGCCTTATCTGCAGCATCAGATAAGCACATCTGCCGGATCCAATAAGCGCCGCCACTTCCTAGCAGCAGCAGCCACCGGTCTCCAGCCTGCTTGCTCCCCCATTGTTTGTGCTGATGGACGGATCAATAGGCACTCGGTGGTGCCAAAGGGGGTGGGTTGCCTCTTGGGCTTCCCCCGCCCCTGTGCCCTTCGCCCACAGAGCATGGCTGGCACCGTCAGGCTGCAGAGACAAAGCCTCTCCTTTTCCCTCTCTCTCTTTCTGCTTCTTGAAACGCGCCACTGTTAACAAGGAACACTTTGAGCACAGAGGTGGGAAGCACAAAAGCGATGGCTGTGCTGGACTCCGAGACGATGAACCCAGATTTGTTCCAGCCTTGCACCCCCTTTCCTTGCCCCCCACTGCATGAATTTGGTTCTACCCTGACTGTTTCTATCTTGCTTGCCTTCTAGCATGGGATCGTCTTTTTAATAAATAAAAAAATAACCAACATTATTTGTCTAACACCCCAATCTATGAGTAATAATAATAATAATAATAATAATAATAATAATAATAATAATTTATTTATATCCCGCCCTCCCCAGCCAAAGCCAGGCTCAGAGCGGCTAACAACAGTAAAATAATACAACATTCTAAAATCATTTCATTATAAAATCAGTTCAAATCAAATTAATGGCAACCATTGGGCTAGAGTTCTGTGAGGATTGCCAAAGGAGGGGGTCAGGCTGTGCCTTGGACAAAGGCCTGGTGGAACAGCTCTGTCTTGCAGGCCCTGAGGAAAGATGTCAAGTCCCGCAGGGCCCTAGTCTCTTGTGACAGAGTGTTCCACCAGATCGGGGCCACAGCCGAAAAAGCCCTGGCTCTGGTTGAGGCCCGCCTAACCTCCCTGTGGCCCGGGACCTCCAAGATATTTTTGTTTGAAGACCGCAAGGTCCTCCATTGGACATACCATGAGAGGCGGTCCTGTAGATACGAGGGTCCTAGGCTGTATAGGGCTTTAAAGGTCAAAACCAGCACCTTAAACCTGACCCTGTACTCCACCGGGAGCCAGTGCAGCTGGTATAGCACAGGGTGAATGTGATCCTGCGGAGAGGACCCCGTAAGGAGCCTCTCCGCAGCATTCTGCACCTGCTGGAGTTTCTGGGTCAGTCTCAAGGGCAGCCCCACGTAGAGTGAGTTACAATAATCCAGTCTGGGAGACTCTGGGAGTTCCAAGTCCTTATCCAGGGTCCCTTGGAATGAAGGTCAGCAGAGACTCTGATGCCTTTAGGATATATCAGTGGCGGACTTTGTTCTTTCAAATTTCAGCAGTGCCCTGTGCGAGGCCAAAATTCAGGAGTGGTGGGAGGCACCATCCGGGGAACCCCCAGGGCACAGGCGCCAGGATGCCTCCAAGGTCGAAGGGGCCCAGCACTCACATGTGATATAAAACGTGTGATGCATGATATCACACGTGTCTCCCGGTGCAACCTGCTAGCTGTGGGTAGACCCACTGGGGCCCGTTGCAGCCATGGGAAAGCCCAGTGGGACCCACTGCAGGCCAAGAAATATTGAAGGGGCCTGGTCCCCTCTTTGAAAAATGTTTGGGGACCCTCGGCCCCCCAAGATAGTGTCCCTGCCCCAAGGGAACCCCCAGAGGAAGAAGGTTCAGAGCCAGGAGACTAGGGGTGGGACACTGAGAATGGGCCAGAGGTAGAAGACTGGCAGGAAAGTCTGGGTGGTGGGCTTGGCCTGCTGCCACCTCAGGGCTTCACCCCCAAATTTTCTTATATGACTACAGACCAGGCCTGCGCCACCATCTTGGAAGAGGCAGGCAAAGTCTGTGATAGATCTGTGCCTTGCGTATGGAAAACCAGCACACAGAACGGAAAGAAAACACCAACAAACTCAATCGTCACATTTCATCCTGAAACCAGGAGGGCGGCTGTGAAAATAAATGGCTTTAATCCCCCCGGGTGTGTGGGTTTTTTTGGTTTTTTTAGTTCATCCCAGGAATCTGTGTTCTCCTGCCCTGTCGTCAAAGCCCGTTTGGTTTCACTTGACATCCGAGCGGCTGCGAGGCAGCCAGGCATGATGGCCAAGAGAAGAAAGATTACTCGGCACAACCTCCAGGGAGACCTCCTGGTCTCTCCTGAAATTTGAAAGAACAAAGCGGACGCCGCAGCCCGGCCTAAACTCCAGCTAACTGCTCTTGGAACAGTGGTGATTTATCTATGGGCAGCAGCAGTGCTATTGGGGGGGGGTGTGCCAAAACTCCCTGCCTCAGTCGCCAACTGGGAAGCTGCTGCCGCTGCCATCTTGGAACCAAAATGGCGTGATGAGATGCCAAACTGCACCATCTTGTAAGGAGCTGTGACTCTTATTCAGAGGGAGAACTATGTGTTCCACCTCGAGCTCCTTGGAGAAAAAGTTGTTTATATACCAATCTTCTTCTTTGGCGATGCCTCGTAGCCGAGTAAGATTGTCTTCCATAAACACAGTTTTAACAATGAGTCCGTTAGTGACTGTGGAGGCCAATTCTGGATCCACACATCCTTCCACAGTGGGGACATTTGTGGTGTGAGTTGATCACAGTGTGGATTTGCCATGCGTGCCTTCCTCTTAGCACGTTTCTCCCTTGCGTCCTGAGTTCGAGTGTCTTCAAAGCCCATAACACCTTTGGTAAAGGCTGTTCTCCAATTGGAGCACTATACACACACACACACGCACACACACACACCCCAATAGTCACAGCTTGAGCTTGGCCCCATAGGAAGTCAGCAGCCAGTGCAGACCTCTGAGCAAAGGTGTTACCTGCTGACAAGCAATATGATTAAGTGGTATATAAACCTTGTTGAAGGAATGAATAAAGATATAAAAACTGCACAGGAGTTCCTGGTTGTGGGAGGATTCCAACCACGTTCAACTGAACGTGGTTAAAGTCCTCCTTTGGACTTTCCTAGTTAGGAGGCAAAGCCCAGGAGATGGGCAGGGAGTCACAGACCCACACAGCCCCCTACCCAGTTCACTTGACCCCCAAAGATGGCTTTTATTTCCTAAAATGCTTCTGTTGTTTATTTTTTTTGCCACAAGTGGATTTAAGGCCAAGGCATTCCTGGCTGCCAAGGAAACTCTAGAGGAACTCTGTCATGAACTATTAATAGGGAGCTCCGCGCTGCTGCTTCCCAGCAAACCACCAAAGCCACAAAGTTGTGTTTAATTTGCTACCGGAGGGTTGAAGGAGGCATCGCTGCTCCATTATTGCCGAAGTGAGATCTCTGTACCAGGTCTTGGAAACCAGCCATTGCTCAGCTCCAGGAGGAGGGATGGGGGGGGTATCAAGTTCTCTGCAGCAGAGGTCACAGGCATTGCAAAAGACAGCAAAGAAGGATTTGAAATGAAGGTGTGTGCACACACACCCTGCAGAAACGGAACTTCTCATTTCCCCAGAAATGATGTCTGGGTTCACAGGAATGAAATTTGCGCACTCTTCAGTCACTGTTTAACGAGCATCCGTCCCAATCTGTTTGTACGGAGGCTAGACAACATTGTGTCGAGCTCATGTTATCACTTCCCAGTGCAAGTTCCTGTCACTTTCCTTACAGCAAAAAGTTCGGGGTTTCTTGGAAGAGAGCATGGACTCCGCCTTAATTGCGCGTCCTGAATTTTCAAGTGTGCAATCGAATTCCGCCTGAAAATAGCAACAAAGTGGTTCCGACTTTCTCCATATTCTGCAAGCGTCTCATAGATCAGTCGGTAGCATGTGAGATTCTTAATCTCATAGTCAATGTTGGGCAAAAGATTCCTGCATTGCAAGAGGTTGGATTAGATCACTCTTGTGATCCCTTCCAGCTCTACATTCTACGATTCTGTTTCCTAATTATTTCTTCCTGGCAACTTGGTGTCCCTTTTCTGCCTTTGCAGGAGAATTTGAGGTGACTTCTTTAAAAATTGAGAGTTTTGCAGTGAATTTAAGTAAAGGAAAGCATTATTATTATTATTAAAATTAAAATTGTATACTACCCTGTAAATACAGCTCTCAGGGCATTTCACAACACAACATAAAAACACAATATACATAATAAAAACAAGAACAAGAACAACCCAATAATCTCCCCTCCCCAACACATTTTAAAAGGGAATAGGATATCAATCAGCCAAAGGCCTGGTTAGAGGTATGTAAAAATACATAAAGAAAGCAAAAGAAAGCAGAGGAAAATACCAACATTGATATGACAATAAAATGTAATTAAGGTTACAAAACTATGTAGTATAGATGTAAATAGGTGAGCTTCTCATTTCCCTCTAGTATACATCAGTTCACATGTCACTATTGTTTCAGTAAATACGTTCCAAATATCATTATATGCGTCCATGCGCAATCTTTGTCTGAAAGATGCCTTTGAGACCTTGCTCAACCCCCTCCCCCACCCATTCTTCCTAGAATTAAAATCTCTGAGCCAAAGGGGGTAGATGCATCTCATATCCAGGGTGAAGAACATAAGAAGAGAGCTGCTGAGAGACCACCCTGTTCCCACAGAGGCCAACTAGATGTCTCCAAAAAAACCCCAAGCAGGGCAATAAGGCCAGACACTTCTCCCACTGTTAGTCCCCAACATTCAGTGGTCTGCTGCCTCTCAGCTTGGAGCTTCCATATAGCCATTGCGACAAACAGCCATGGATAGTTTTATCTCATCCAGCCTTCCTCAAACTTGAATCCCCCCAATGTTGTTGGACTACAACTCCCATCATCCTTAGCTACCATGACCAGTGGTCAGGGGTGATGGGAGTTGTAGCCCAACAACATCCTGGAACCCAAGTTTGAAGAAGGCCGGTCTGATCCTTTTTTTATTTGATATTTATGCCATGTAATCAATACAAAGCATAGCATGAAGATCTAAACAGCAGACTGAATCCGAAGTAGCAAGTCGTGACTTGTTCCATCAGCGTAAGGATTTCTGTTTGCGTGACAGAACTTTCCCACCCTCTTCCCTCCCCCACATTTCCCCGAAATCTGTTGTAAGGGTTCTCCCAGCCTTCTGGAGCAGATTTGGGGAGGGCGGGTGGCATATGTCAGGGGAGAATAGGAAGGAGTTCAGTAGCACAAGTGGAAATCCTTGCACTGTTGGACGTGTTTGCTGGATACCACCCAACAGAAGGAGAGGGAGAAACCTTTCAAAGTTCACGAAATACAAAGAGATGCATTTGCAATGCAGTTACTTAATATAAGGTGGGTAATCTAACTGGTTGACTAGTTCCTGATTCTTCTTTTAAAAAACTCACACTATTGTTTACCCAGAACAGTTAACATTATTTAACGTCATGGGTACATGTTATTATTCCCTGTCCTGGGACTCCCAACTCTCTTTTTACAGATTGCATTACCAGATTCTTCTGGCCGATAACTTCTCTAAACTTCGCTCCTTAATTAATTTAGCAACATTTAGACGTTTTGACTTCTTCCTTGCGAGTTCTATTTTACTAGGTTTTCGGTTATTTCCCCATAACTTAGCATCTAATATTCCAGCCTGCCTTGCAATATATATAACACTTGGCTTGAATGGCATCTTATTGCATGACCTTCCGCGTAGTTTAGCGAGCGCAGAAGATGGTCCGGTAGAATCTGGTGTCCAAAGATTTCATTACACATAGTAATAACCACCTGCCCAAAGACTTTCACTTTATTGCATCTCCAGCAAAGGTGAGAAATGTCACCTTCACGATCTGCTCCACGGTGCCAACACTTATTGCCACCTCTTCTTCCAACTTTAAAAGACTTCTAAAGAGTCCAGTGACACTGATGCGTCATTTTAAAACAGCTTTCTTTATAACTGCTCGAAACCAGAAACGTAGAACCTCTGTTAAATGAAAAGCTCCAAACTTGTGGCAGTATATTGCAATTTTCTCTGCCATCCCCTATCACATATTGCCTTGCGAATTTTTTATTTTTACCTCAGATAAAATTTTATATAACCTTGAGAACATTTTTTGGTTTGTTCTCTGTTAACAGTTTCCCAAATTCAACTTGTTCTCTATGTTATCGTTTGCCTTTGGTCTAATCTATTTAAACAGGCCTTTTATTTGTATAACCTGGAGGGGGGGAGGAATCGCATTGAACTTTCTGCATTGCTTTTTCATAGGCTTGAGCTTGTGCCCAATCTTGATAAAGCTCCAATCATTTCTTCTCCAGATCACAAATGTGCCCAATTTTCCTAGATTAAATTTCCAACCATCCATTCCTGATGCGATTGGTAATATTTGTTGTTGTTGTTGTTTAGTCGTTTAGTCATGTCCGACTCTTCGTGACCCCATGGACCAGAGCATGCCAGGCCCTCCTGTCTTCCACTGCCTCCCGCAGTTTGGTCAAACTCATGCTGGTAGCTTCGAGAACACTGTCCAACCATCTTGTCCTCTGTCGTCCCCTTCTCCTTGTGCCCTCCATCTTTCCCAACATCAGGGTCTTTTCCAGGGAGTCTTCTCTTCTCATGAGGTGGCCAAAGTCTTGGAGTCTCAGCTTCAGGATCTGTCCTTCCAGTGAGCACTCAGGGCTGATTTCCTTCAGAATGGAGAGGTTTGATCGATTGGTAATATACATGGAGCTAACTTAGATTTATAGATCTGTTGCACACCCTTTTGGGAGGTGCGTGGAAGGAGGGGAGAGAAACCCTATTGTGTTAGCAGAATTCATTGTGTGGGCTTTGTTGTATTGCACCCCATTAATCAATGAATCTGACCATTACAACACTCAGTATGCATTCAGATAAATTACAGTTGTTGGGGGAGAGAGACTTTCAAATAATAGCAGTGCCTCTGAAGGCCTCTTTTAAAAATAGTGTGTTCTGGGAGAGACATTCAATTCCATATTGCTTTTAAAAGCAAACCTACCTAATTCTCACATTCTGAAACAATATGCACAGCCATCCTTAGAAATCTGCAGTTCTCCAATTTTTTTCAGTGCAGTCCCCCAGCCAAGTGATGTGTAAAAGGAAAAAAAAGTTTCTGGCTGGGATACAGTGTGCAGAAAATGCATAACTAAATTGAAAATGGGATGCAAAAATGTGGTATCTTCGGGGGAAATTGCTTTGCAAAAATGTGTCTATTAGGCAAACTCATGCAAAAAAAAAAATAAGGAGAAATTTGCACTGGAATGCTGACGAATTTGCATGAAGACTTTTTTTAAAAAAAATGCGAACTGATGTGGAAATGTGAAGAGTGGGATTTAAGGCTGGGAAAAGGAGAAAAACTATAGAAATACTGAAATTTACAGATCAGCCCATCCCTAAGGACAACCTCTAGTTAAATGCTTGCAAAGTGTATTCTCTGATTAATCTGGGCAACGCACCAACTGGAGGTGTCGCGACGGGAGCATCCTGCCTCCACTCCAGGCAAGTTGAAAAACCTCAAAGCTTTCCGTTCCCTTCTAAATGGATAGCAAAGGTCATTCCCCCTTGGTTTGATAAATGACACAGTCGTCGCGGCATTTGTCTTCCACCTGCCAGCGGTGTGTTTCTGCTCAAGTTCTTGTTAATGAGTCGCCCCTTCCTACCCCATAAACAAACAGCTCTGGAGAAAAGCTTGCTTGGTATCTCCCAGAGATGCTCACTTGACACGCACACCAGGAAGAAAGAAGGCAAAGCAGAGCTTCCCAGTCTTGGCTCAGCAAGGTGCCAGCAGCAATAAGGTACAGGTGCATTAGGAAGTTGGCAGCAAAAACAAATCCCAGCCTAATATCACCACCACAACCTGCATACCCAATGCCTGCCAAGAAAAGCGTCCCAGCACCTATAATGACAAGGTCCCCTGGCCAGAACCCTCTGACATGATTTTATATCTCAGATAAGTATGTGACCTGGCGTGTAGCACTCTTTGCAACTGCTGCTAGGAAAATTAGAGCAAATTATATAGCCAAGATAGCCACCAACTGTAAAGGAGATGAATTTTTTTGACCCTATCCACATCAAGCCATATTCTATCTTTATCACCAAACTCCGGATATAATTCCACGTTGTATTAATTAGCATTATTTTTTAATATATTAGTGGCCATGTGATGATTTTAGTCTATAAATTTTATTGTTTAATGTCTTAACCTGTATACTAAGGTACTTTTATAGCTCTGTTTAGAGTAGGTAATGTCTTGATAGTATAAATGTTTTAAGTTTTTTGTATTAATCCAGCATATTTTCTTTTAATTGTTGAATGATTCTGTGTACATTGCGGCAGCCTTTAGCTATGTGCAATAAAACTGACTCTGACTGACTGACTGACTGACTGAGTCCCAGCTAAAGAGTCCTCTCCATTTGGATGAGCAACAGATTGTGTGGGTCTTTGCAATTGCAAAGTGCACATCGATAAACAATCCAGGATAAGTTGCGTACTTTTTGTGTGCTTGAGAGAAATATATGTCTGCAGCACAACTTGAGGCACACTGGCTTACGTGGGAGCCGGCTGCATTGCATGCAAGTTGTACAATCTATGCATGTTAGCTCAGCAGCAGGTAAAAACACAAAGAGTGGCTGAGGAAACCCATCTTAAAAAGCAGAGACATCACCTTGCAGACAAAGGTCCGCATAGTTAAAGCTTTAGTTTTCCCAGTAGTGATGTATGGAAGTGAGAGCTGGACCATAAAGAAGGCTGGTCGCCGAAGAATTGATGCTTTTGAATTATGGTGCTGGAGGAGACTCTGGAGAGTCCCATGGACTGCAAGAAGATCCAACCTCTCCATTCTGAAGGAAATCAGCCCTGAGTGCTCACTGGAAGGACAGATCCTGAAGCTGAGGCTCCAAGACTTTGGCCACCTCGTGATAAGAGAAGACTCCCTGGAAAAGACCCTGATGCTGGGAAAGATGGAGGGCACAAGGAGAAGGGGATGACAGAGAACGAGATGGTTGGACAGTGTTCTCGAAGCTACCAACACGAGCCTGACCAAACTGCGGGAGGCAGTGGAAGACAGGAGGGCCTGGCGTGCTCTGGTACATGGGGTCACGAAGAGCCAGACACAACTAAACGACTAAACAACAACAATCAGTTGGGTTGCACTGGGTGCAGAGCCTTGGGAGCACTGCAAAGGGTGCCTCTGTAGAATGGAAGGCGAGAGGTGGGGCTGCTGAATTTTGGCATCGCACAGGGAGCCGCTGAAATCCCCAAGGTCCACTACTGTTCTGAAGACCAGTGTTTGCAGCACCAAAGTGAGCTTCCCAGAGCACAAGCCTGGGCAGTGTGTCTGGAGGTCCAGGGCTGCCCAGACGACAAGACCCCCTTCTCGTCCTTGCTGATGTGGACCAAAGAAAGCAGAGCAATGTGTTTGGCACCAGCTTGGCTGCAGGAGTTGCTGGAAGGAGACGCACAAGGCACCATCCAACCATCTTAGGGACTTCATTCTGGATTTGTGTAGGGTTTACTCCTTAGTATTTTCTTCTCCCAAATATGTCCTGCAATGCAGCAGGTACAAAGGGATTGCTCTACAGGGTTCCTTCTTGTTACATATCCTTCTTGTGAACATATCAGACGACACAGCGATTCTTCAGACAGCTCTTGTTTATTCACAGGCCAGAACAGAACTGAACTGAAGGGTTCAGCCAGCCTGCTTATATAGAGCTCCACTAGAACGCAACAGTAACCATTTTCTGTAACTATCCAATCACTGAACGTCACTTTCAATCCCTTATTTGCATATGTGGACCTGAGTGAAAACTATCTACAGTATCCCCCTGCTGGCCCAGGGTGAGAACTTCAGTACATAAAGCTACTGAACGCCTGGGAACAGTTGCTAGGGGTCAGAAGTGGGAAGGCAACTGGTTGGCCACTGTGAGGACAGGGTGATGAGCTAGATGGACCACTGGCCTGATCCAGAAGGGCTGTTCTCATGTGCTTATGTAGGTCCTTTTGCATGCCAGACAGATGCTCTACCAGCCTATGGCCCTTATTCAGACATGCTGGGGATTTGATCTGCGATCCTCTGCATGCAAAACCGATACTCTCTCAGAGAGCTACAGCAATTCCCCTGTGGCTGTTTGGCTCTTATAGACTGTTGATAGACGCACCCACCATGCATTTGTCTGAGCCCACTTTCAACCCATTTAAGCCAGCAGCCATCACATCACCACATGGCAGTGAATTACGCAAGCCATCCATTCTGTGAAGGGTTTTCCTTGAGTGACCCTGAGCTGTAGAATTTACAGGACAGGGAGGGGGGGAAATCTATCCTTCTGCTTTCGCTATGCCATACATGATTTCGTCAATCTGCGTAAAATCTTCACGTGATTGTTCTCATGCGCCTTCAGGTTTGTTTTTTTTAAAGTGATGTACGTGCAGCCATTGTAAAACTTCCACCACTGCACCATTTATTTCGATGGCCATAGAATCATAGAATTGCACAGCCGGCATTTGTCCACAGACAGATTTCCGGGTCATGTGGCCAGCAGGACTAAACTGCTTCTGGCGCAACGGGACACTGTGATGGAAACCAGAGTGCACGGAAACGCCGTTTACCTTCCCACCAGAGCAGTACCTATTTATCTATTTTTTATGCACTGGTGTGCTTACGAACTGCTAGGTAGGCAGGAGCTGGGACAGAGCAATGGGAGCTCATTCAGTCACGGGGATTCGAACCACTGACCTTCTGATTGGGAAGCCCAAGGGGCTCAGTGGTTTAGACCAGAGTGCCACCCCCGTCCCTTAGAATCATAGAAGCTTAGAGTTGGAAGGGACTCCAAGGGTCGTCAAGTCAAACCTCCCTGCAATGCAGGAATCTCAGCTAAAGCATCCCTGACAGATGGCTATCCAACCTCTGCTTAGAAACCTCCAAGGAAGGAGCGCCCACCATCTCTTGAGGGAGTTTGCTCCACTGTCAAACATCTCTTCCCTGACGTTTAGTTGGAATCTCCTTTCTTGTAACCTGAAGCCATTGGTTTGGGTTCATGGCTATATTCTGTTTCTAAACATGCTGCTGCTCATACGCTGTCTGCCCTGGGGATGTGGCGGGCATGTATATTTCATGCGCTTGCTCAGGAGCATGGCTGAACTCACAGCTCCCATCACCCCTACCATTGGCCATGCTTTCTAGGGCAGTTCAGCAACATCTGGAGGGGTCAATAGTCACCCTTTCCTTTCCCAGCTCATAAAGACTCCATCCTGAAGGTATAGGACCAAGCAGCCAAGAGACTTGACTACCTGTGTTGGCCACAGCAAATGCAGAACGCTTCAGTTTCCTTCTGTTTTAACAGGAATGGGGACCCTGTGATCCTACAGATGTGGTTGGACTCCAACACCCATCAGCCCCAGCCAATGGTAAGAGTAATTTCATTGTCCCCAAGAGGGGGCAATGACAATAAAGATATTATTATTATTAACATGGGAGCCGGAGAGTCATAGGTTCCCCATTCCTGTGCAGTCCTACCTTGGTTCTCAAACACCTTGTGACTTGAACGTTTTGGCTCCCGAATGCCGTAAACCTGGAAGTGAGTGGTCTGGTTTGTGGCCCTTTTCTTGGAAGCCGAACATCCAACACGGCTTCCGACTGAGTGCAGGAAGCTCCTACAGCCAATCAGAAGCTGCGCTTTGGTTTTTGAACATTTTCGGAAGTCGAACGGACCTCCGGAACAGATTCTGTTTGAGAACCAAGGTACAACTGTATTAGCGTGGCTGGGGAAACCCAGCTGGGAGGACGGGGGGGCATAATTATTATTATTATGAGTTGTAGTAACGTGGCATCACCTTTCCCAGGGATTCATCAGCATTTAAGTGCAAATTTCTCCCAATATGCACAGGTCGGTATACAATTTTGCAAAATATACACATTTTTACAAAGCAATTTTGCCTAAGGGGAGAGACATGTGTGTTATTTCCCCAGATATATGCATTTTTTTAAAATGCACTCTTTACCCTAGCATATGCACAGCTATACAGTGGTGCCCCGCAAGACGAATGCCTCACAAGACGGAAAACTCGCTAGATGAAAGAGTTTTCCGTTTTGGAGGTGCTTCGCAAAACGAATTTCCTATGGGCTTGCTTCGCAAGACGACAATGTCTTGCCAGTTCCTGCTGGTTTCTCCCCCCCCCCTTTTCTAAGCCGCTTATCAGCTGATCTGATCAGTAGATAAGCCTCTAAAAGCCGCTAATAGCGCTAATCCACTAATCCGTCAATGGGCTTGCTTCGCAAGACGAAAAAACCGCTAGACGAAGAGAATCACAGAATGGATTCTTTTCGTCTTGCGAGGCACCACTGTACATGTTATTTGCTGGAGAAGTGAACTGCAAAATCCAAAGAATTTCAAGGGATGGCTACGTTTCGACTTGTTTCTTGTTTCGCCAAATGAGGATTAGATTGGTTCACATTCCTCCCCTTGCTCTGCTTGCAAGAATTTACCTCTGCAATGTGGAGGTGGTCTGGCACAGCAAGCCACAACCCCATATCAGGTTCCTCTTAAAAACATTACCTCTATCTGTGACCGCAGAGGGTTAAATACAAAGCCCACTTGGCTCGCCTCTGACATGTCGGTGTAATAGCGAAGGCGGGATAGCAAAGCCCTTCTCCCAAGAGGGACTTTCTCCAGCAGTAGACAAAGTGCAACCTTTTCAGGGGTCCCTCTGTGCTGATAAAGCTCCTTGAACCCCGGAGCCCAGGATCTATCCGACTTGCCCTCTGTCCATTCACCCTGATGCATATGCAGAGGTGGCGTGGGGGGGGCGAGGGGGGGGAGAGAACACAAGGGCATCTTTTGTCCTTGCCAACAGGGACAAGAATGGGTCGTGTCTCAGCCCCGCACGACTCTCTTGCCCCTGCCCTGGCATATCACATTGCCGCCTGCTGTCTCCCACAACAAAACTCCATTAGCAAGGAAAGGGGAGACTGGGCAGCTTCTGTGGCTGTTGTTGCATGCCCCTTGCATGCGAAGACAGGCTCTGGCAGAAGAGACCCAGGAGGGGGTCCAACAGTCAAGAAGGCGGTTTCTGCATGTGCTGTAGAGGGAAGCGAGGGGCACATGGGGCTCGTCCACTTGGGAAGGTGGCCCATCTAGGAGAAATGCCATATTTTATTCTTTTGCTAGTTACCCTGTTTCAAATGTGCCTTTTATATTTGACTTCACTTAGTAATGCCTTCTTCTGAAATGTTTAAGATAATTTTTTTTGTTAACTTTGCTCTGCTAAATGTGCATTCTGCAGTTGACCTCTGTACTGCTTTGTTTTGTTTTGTTTTGTTTGTTTTGTTTTTAAATGTTTAGGATAGTGCCTCCCGCAGTTTGGTCAAACTCATAGAATCATAGAATCATAGAATCATAGAATCATAGAGTTGGAAGAGACCACAAGGGCCATCGAGTCCAACCCCCTGCCAAGCAGGAAACACCATCAGAGCACTCCTGACATATGGTTGTCAAGCCTCTGCTTAAAGACCTCCAAAGTAGGAGACTCCACCACACTCCTTGGCAGCAAATTCCACTGTCGAACAGCTCTTACTGTCAGGAAGTTCTTCCTAATGTTTAGGTGGAATCTTCTTTCTTGTAGTTTGGATCCATTGCTCCGTGTCCGCTTCTCTGGAGCAGTAGAAAACAACCTTTCTCCCTCCTCCCGCCATCTCGTCCTCTGTCGTCCCCTTCTCCTTGTGCCCTCCATCTTTCCCAACATCAGGGTCTTTTCCAGGGAGTCTTCTCTTCTCATGAGGTAGCCAAAGTACTGGAGTCTCAGCTTCAGGATCTGTCCTTCCAGTGAGCACTCAGGGCTGATTTCCTTAAGAATGGAGAGGTTGGATCTTCTTGAAGTCTGTGGGACTCTCAAGAGTCTCCTCCATCACCATAATTCAAAAGCATCAATTCTTAGGCGATCATTTTAGTTTCCTGTTACTTATGTTTGAATGAATGTTAATTGTCTGTAAATATACACTTTATATTTGACTTTCTTCAGTAATGTTTTATTCTGGATTGTTCTATTTGATTTTTTAATGTAGGTTGCAAACTCCTTTGAGGTGCCCCCCCCAATAATCATATGATAATCATAACAATGTTGCCATTTGAACCAATTGAACACTAAGGAGAGGTTTCCCCTGGGATAAAGCAGGAGGACAAGAGATTGGATGGTCATCTGTCCTGGATGCTTTATCTGAGATCCTTGCATTGCAGGGGGTTGGACTAGATGCCCCTTGGGGTCCCTTTTTGTTCTCTCCCCTGAATCTTCCAGCATTCATCGGATGCCCCTGGATTCTGGCATCATGAGAGATGGAAAGCAGCATTCAAATAAACAAGCAAGCAAACCGACAGTGGATGGGACAAGTTAGCTGCTGAAATATACTCTTGAGTCCTGTAGTGATTTCATGCTCTTTATTGCAGCTTGTAAAACGGTGATTTAATTGCCCCCCAAACCTCAGACTTTTATATACATTATTTACACAATGAGTCCCGTCTGATTGGCTTATTCTGCTTCCCTCCTGGAGCCTGATAGGTCTTTTCCTGCAGGCCAATCAGTTGTTGCATTCTAGGATCCTACCAGGCTAATAGGCTGGTTAACTTCCTCCTGGAGCCTGATCGGTCTTTTCCTGCAAGCCAATCAGTTGTTGCATTCTAGGATCCTACTTGCCTATAGTTCTAGGATCCAAGCTTAGTACATAACACTGCCTAGATGGCCCTTCATCCATCTAGCTTAGTATTGTTTGCACTGGCTTGCAGCAGCTCTCTGGGGATGGGGGAGGGGCTGAATGCAAATCACCACTGAGCTATGCCCCCTCACCAATGGGATCTTGGGTATTAATATTATAGAATAGACAGCTGTCCCATACAGGAATCGAACCTGCAACCTTGGCATTATCAGCACCATGCTCTACCCAACTGAGCTATCTTCAAAGAGAGCACTTAATAGAGAGCTGTAGGGTACCACCCTCAGTTCTCCAGTACTGCTCATCACTAGAGAGCAGCCACCAAACTGACCACTACTTCACAGGGATCCCGAAAGCCCTTTTGCGCTTTTTGAGGCTCATTTTTGGAGCTCATGGATTGCCAGGCCCACGTGAAAGATTAGCCGGCAAGTGAAATTGTGCTGGTGCTGTCTAGCCCACAGATGAGCTGAGATTATACAAGAGGGGGGGTAGGGAGGGGCACCTCGTAATCAGATGTGGTGAAGAGGTGTGTGACGACTCAGCACTAATTCTTAGCTAGCGACGCAGCATTAATTTGAAACCTATTAACATACAAATAAGGATTTATAGGCATCTTAATGGGGCCGAATACATTACTGGGATTTGGGCAACGTGGCTGACTTTTGCTGGAATGCAATTTTTAGCTAGGTTTCCCATCCCCCACTCCAGTTTAAACATCCACATTCGATGCCACCCCCTTTGAAAAGAAACTCTCCCATTTCCCTTGAAATTTAAACATAAAATCTGCTTTCGCAAGGAATTCAACCAGATGGATTTGATGTGGATTGTGGCGGCTCCATTATCTCACAAGGGATTCTGTAGAGCTGCCCATAAGCCAAAGTGAGGAAGCATCCTCAGCCAATGGGAGATTTTGGATCTGGTTTGAGAGTACCAGTCTGGGAGGTGGAGTCTGTGCTTTATCTGACTGCAGTCCTCGCCTTGCTGGTGCCTCCTTTGGTGAAAAACCCTTATATATCCACTAACTGGGACCCTAACCCCTGACTGGGCCCATCACCTCCTGGCAAATAGAAGGGGAAGAAATGGAGGTAGTGAGAGATTTTACTTTCTTGGGCTCCATGATCACTGCAGACGGTGATAGCAGTCACGAAATTAAAAGACGCCTGCTCCTTGGGAGAAAGGTGATGGCAAACCTAGACAACATCTTAAAAAGCAGAGACATCACCTTGCCAACAAAGGTCCGTATAGTTAAAGCTATGGTTTTCCCAGTAGTGATGTATGGAAGTGAGAGCTGGACCATAAAGAAGGCTGATCGCCAAAGAATGGATACTTTTGAATTATGGTGCTGGAGGAGACTCTTGAGAGTCCCATGGACTGCAAGAAGATCCAACCTCTCTATTCTGAAGGAAATCAGCCCTGAGTGCTCACTGGAAGGACAGATCGTGAAGCTGAGGCTCTAATACTTTGGCCATCTCATGAGAAGAGAAGACTCCCTGGAAAAGACCCTGATATTGGGAAAGATGGAGGGCACAAGGAGAAGGGGACAACAGAGGACGAGATGGTTGGACAGTGTTCTCGAAGCTACTAGCATGAATCAAACTGACCAAACTGCAGGAGGCAGTGGAAGACAGGAGTGTCTGGCGTGCTCTGGTCCATGGGGTCACGAAGAATCGGACACGACTAAACGACTAAACAACAACAACCCCTGACAGCATCCTCTGCAGCACAAAAGCCATCCTCCTTCTGTGTCACATTTGGAGAGCAGGTATATGTTTTCCAGTACTTTGTCCTGGGGTTTAAACTGAATTAATCCTGCAATTGTATTCCAATCTGGAGCAGATTCCATTTCACTGCCTTCCTTTTTCAAACATCCCAGCATGGAGTTGGTCTCCCTCCCTCTCTCTCTCTCCCCCCTCCCTCTCTCCCTTTGCATCATGTTGATTAAAAATACACTCCAAGCCGCTGGTAAATAATTGGGTTATTTGGGACATCTCTGTTTATCTTTGCTTTTAAATAGGCTGCATTGACATCAAGCGCATGGACGGCGCTGCAGCCTCCTCGGCTAAAATTACAGCTTGCCAACTGCACAGAGCGGAGGCCCGCAGAAGTCTCCGGAACAGGCCCTCCACCGTGTCTAACATCTAATTAGTGACTTTGGGCTTGTTCCAAAGGGGCTGCAGGGCCAGAACATTTTTGGAGAGGACAGACGCAACAACGTCCTTTCCAAATCCATAACACATCCGTAAAGGAAGAGGCTTCTAAAGGGTCTGCAGTTTGATGGTGTTTGGCTTTCCTTCTCAAAGTGTATAGAAAAGAAGAAGAATCTGACTGACTGACTCCCCTCCCTCTCCCATTCTGGAATACAAGAATACAGATGGAGAAATGCAATACTGCAGAACAGGGATGCACACCCTCCAACATTTCTCCGTTGAAAATAAGGACGTCCTATTCAATGATGATGATGATGTTATTTGTACCCCACCTATCTGAATGGGTTGCCCCAGTCACTCTGGGCAGCTTCCAACATATGTAAAAACATAACAAAACTTTAAGCATTCAGCAAACTTCCCTTTACAAGGCTGCCTTCAGGTGTCTTCTAAAAGTTATATTGTTACTCATTTCCTTGGCTCTGTTGTCACATAACTCCATACCCTCCAACATTTCTCCGATGAAATTAGGGACATCCTAAGCAATGACAAACCAATGACAAACCTAGACAGCAACAAAGGTCCGTATAGTAAAAGCTATGGTTTTCCCAGTAGTGATGTATGGAAGTGAGAGCTGGACCATAAAGAAGGCTGATCGCCAAAGAATTGATGCTTTTGAATTATGGTGCTGGAGGAGACTCTGGAGAGTCCCATGGACTGCAAGAAGATCAAACGTATCCATTCTGAAGGAAATCAGCCCTGAGTGCTCACTGGAAGGACAGATCCTGAAGCTGAGGCTCCAAGACTTTGGCCACCTCATGAGAAGAGAAGACTCCCTGGAAAAGACCTTGATGTTGGGAAAGATGGAGGGCACAAGGAGAAGGGGATGACAGAGGACGATATGGTTGGACAGTGTTCTCAAAGCTACCAGTGTGAGTTTGACCAAACTGCGGGAGGCAGTGGAAGACAGGAGTGCCTGGCGTGCTCTGGTCCAGGGGGTCACAAAGAGTCGGACACGACTGAACGACTAAACAACAACAACAAAGGAAAAGCGGGACATTCCAGGATCAGATCAGAAACAGGGATGGCTTCTGTAAATCTGGGAATGTCCCTGGAAAATGGGGACACAAATGGGATCTGTATTAGGGTTGCCCTGATGGTTTCTTGAGCTCCCTTACAATGCTGGCTTGCATGGGCTCTTGCGGGGCTATCCCTTGGCTGTCAGCACCCTAGCCAGAGCCATCTTTCCCATATGGCGTAGTGGTGCATTGCGCCAGGGCACCGGCCTCTAAGGGGTGCCCCAGCGAGTAGGGGAGCTGTGCAGCTTTGCCAGCAGCCTCCCCTTTCCCTGCATGCCCGCCAGCTGCTCCCCGTCAAACATATGGCTGGCGGGCGTGCAGCTTGCCTCCCAAGCCTCCGCAGGAGGAGGGCGATCCCTGCAGAGGCTTAGGATGGAAGCTGCGCCCCGCCAACTATATGGCGGGTGAGCAACTTCTCTCCCAAGCCTCTGCAGGTATTGCTCTCCCGTAGCGGCATGGGGGGGAGTTGCGCACATACACACCCAATGGCTGACAGTGTGCAGCTTAGCACACACACTATCCATGGTAATTGGGTGGTGCTGAGTGGATATTTGCACCCAGGTGCCACATCTGCTAAAGACGGCCCTGACCCTAGCATCTCTTGGGAGAAGCGCCCCTGGGCTGCAATGTTGAGCCACGCAAAGGAGGCTACCTTTGACCTGGGCACAGAGCGTAAGTGAGCGAGCAGCAAAGCGTTATCAGAACAGGTTTGCAGGACCTGGAGCCGCCTTGAAGGAAAACAGGCGATGCTACGTGACACCCAAGAGCAGCGAGGGCGAGTCGTGCTTGTTGCTGAGTCACCAGCAACTCCAGATTCTTTTAAATGCCAATGTTGAGCTTGCATTCCCCAAACAGGAAACCGCCTGGGAAAATGAGGAGGGGGTAGAGAAAAGAACTTGCCTGCTGCCACATCACTGAAACCGGACCTGTTTATTTTGCAGCCCTCTCTCTCCCCCTCCCTAGGCAGTTCGCCGAACAGAACAGCGTCCCTTTGTATTGCTACCTAGAAATGTAATCACCTGTTTATGTCTACATCCTTTCCTGAAATGGCATCAAAATACTGCTGGTGGAAACAGCCTTTAAATAGCCCCCCATCTGCCCAAATCGGGGAGGTGTTTGGTTTTCCGGCTTTGCTTTCCCCCCCTCTACTTAGTGGCAGCTTCTCCTTAAGTTGTTTTGTGTTTAGAGCAGGGTATTTTAAAAGCGGAGCATGCTGTTCCCATCAGTGAATTAGACCTTTCTTTGAAGCTCCTAAAATCACTGCTTCTTCCCACCACCAACCTGTACGCTAAAGGACTCACGGAGCAAAATCTGGACTGTAACCAACAAGGCTGGAAGGACCACAGAGCTGGTCTGGGGCCACCTGGTTGAAATCCATGCTTTGTAAGACTATAGCAAGAGCCCTGCTGGATCAGGCCAAAGGCCCAAGCAGTCTGGCACCTCACAGTGGGAAGCCAGGGGCCCATGGAAAGCCCATAAGCAGAATCAGAGCACAACAACTCTCTCAGAGTCCAACAGTGGAGGGAGAACATAGCCCTTGCTAGCCAATGGCCACTGGTAGTCTTATCATCCATGAACTTGTCTGGTCCTTTTAAAGCCTTTTCCAATGTAGAAATTAACAAGTAGGGGATGTACTTCAGTGGTGTAGTAGGAAGTTTTGAAGTGAAGGAACTCATACCTCAACAGAATTCTAGTGACTAGATCGGTGTTTCCCAAACTTAGGTCTCCAGCTGGTTTTGGACTACAACTCCCATCATCCCTAGCTAGCAGGACCAGTGGTCAGGCATGATGGGAATTGAAGTCCAAAAACAGCTGGAGACCAAAGTTTGGGAAACACTGGTCTAGATCAAGGGAAGTAATGGACCCACTCTACAGTGGTACCGCGGGTTACAGATGCTTCAGGTTAAAGACTCCGCTAACCCAGAAATAGTACCACGGGTTAAGAACTTTGCCTCAGAATGAGAACAGAAATCGGGCGGCGGCGGCGGCGGCAGGAGGCCCCATTAGCTAAAGTGGTACTTAAGGTTAAGAACAGTTTCAGGTTAAGAACAGACCTCCAGAACAAATTAAGTTCTTAACCTGAGGTACCACTGTATTCTGCCTTGGTCAGACCACACCTGGAATACTGTGTCCAGTTCTGGGCACCACAACTTAAGAGAGATATTGACAATCTGGAATGTGTGCAGAGGAGGGCAACCAAGATGATCCAGGGTCTGGAAGCCAAGCCTTATTCTGAACAGTTGAAGGAGCTGGATATGTTTAGCCTGGAAAAGGGGAGACCGAGAGGAGATATGATAGCCATCTTCAAATATCTCAAGAGCTGTCATATGGAAGATGCAGCAAGCTTGCTTTCTCCTGCTCCAGAGGGTTGGACCTGAACCAATGGATTCAAGTTATGGGAAAGTGTGCTGGGCCCGGGGGTAACCCTTGAAACGCAGTCCAGGCCTGGTCCAGAATCCAGAGGTTCCGCTAGGAGTCAGTCTGACAGGGCCAAGGCAGGCTACGAGGCAGGAAACCAGGCAAGGGCAGATACAGGATCTCAGGCAGGATCTAGCATACAGCAATGTTGCTCCCGCAACCTGGGACGGGGTCGGTCTGCCTTTTCTCTCTGTCAGGGTAATGGGCGGTCCTGATCCCCCGGCGACTCACCTCCCTGTTTCGCCCAAAGGCGAGCACTCCTCTTGCGAGCACTCAGGTCTCTCCTTCTCTCAGACCTCAGTCTCTGCAGCTCGAGAGACGTCGGTGGGTTATTAGACCCAGGGGCCGTCTCAGTGTCCCCTGACCCAACCAGTAGTGGAGCAGCTGTAAGTGAAGGCCCAGCTGGAGGCAACGAGGTCATCCCCGCATCTGGAGCCAGGGCAGGATCAGGCCCCTGACTCAGCCCAGCTGGTGCTTGTTGCAGGGGGACCTGGGCAGACTGGGACTCTTCAGGATCAGGCCCCACACTTGGTTCAGATGATGCCTGAGGCAAAGGATCCGGTGCAGACTGAGACTCCTCTGGTTCTGAGTCCGAGCCTGAATCCCAGACCATCACAGAAAGGAGATTCCGACTAAACATCAGGAATAACTTTGAACTGTTCAACAGAGGAGCGGACTTCCTTGGAAAGTGATGGATGCTCCTACCTTGGAAGTTTTTAAGCAGAGATTGGATGGCCCTCTGTCATAGATGTTAGAGCTGGGCAGATGAAGACATCCAGTTGTGCTGCTCCTGATGCACCATGGCGTTCCTTCTCTCTGTGCTCCTCCCAGCAGTCCTTCCTCCTCTGCTCACTGCTGCAAACGCACAACCTGACTGTCCATCTCCAGACACTGCAGTCGTCTGCAAGGCATTCCCACCCAGCAGGATGGATGTTGCCAGCCTTCATGACCCGTTTGCAGACATCTTAACACTCCCTATTATTATATTATCATGCATCCAATAAATACTGTGAGCAATGGCAAAAGCCTGTTCCAGCACCAGGCCTTTTTCAAGTCCATGTAAAAATAGTGTCTTAATTCCTCAGGAGATGAGAAGTACCTCTTTCTGCCAGATTCCTGCTTGAGCAATTACCAAAGACGAACCCTCCCTCTCGTTTAGTGATAAGCATAATTCCTGGAGCTTGGAGGCTTGACCTGTTCGTCGGCAGTGGGAGAAATGTGCCAAATCTGAAAGAGACTGTAGACTTCTTGAGAGTATGGAGTCAAAAAACACATTCATTCAGCCCTACATTGTGTCATTGTAAAACACAGTTTATCTTATTTATTGGAAAGGTGGGGAAACCACCAGTGTGCTTATTTGTTTCCTGTGCTGTTTGAGAGAAAAGGGACATAGCTCAATCGCAGAGCATCTGCTCTGAGTGCAGAAGGTTCCAGCTTCAATCACTGACATCCCCAGATAAGGTTGGGAGAGGCACCCTGCCCCAAATCCTGGAGGGCTGCTGGCAGTCAGGATATAAGCAATACTGAGCTCTGTGGGCCTGTGGGCCTGTGGTCTGACCCAACACCAAACAGCTTCCTCTGATTCTGCGAACGATGCTTCTGACTCTGACAGCAGCCGCTGCTTTCCGTTTGATCCAGATGAAAAACAAAATCGAAGTTTTGATCCCTTTTTGTGGATGCTGCCTCAAGGGGATAAAGCAACAAAGTTGTTTGCTTCTGTTGAACAACTGAAACAGAGAAGGAAACCGTGTTCCCCCCACACAGATGGGAAAACATATCTTTGTCCTGAAAGCAAAGCTCAGCAGAGCAGAAACAGTTCTGGGTTTGTGTTCAAACACCCACACGCATCTTATTGGGATTCAATGGCAGAATGAATGCATAGCCCACCCATGGGGGGGTTACATAGAGGGGGGGTGGAATACAGTCAGATTCTACCTGAACTAGTATGAATTTGTGCTTGGGAGATTGTAGGAGGTTCATGGTTGTATGGCGGAGAATTTTTATTTATTGAGTGGTATTCATTTCATTGCATTTATATACCACCATTATCACGTACCTACGGGGCCGCCTTTCCTGGTATGCCCCGCAGAGGACCTTAAGGTCCTAAAATGACAACATTTTGGAGGTCCCAAGTCACAAGGTGGTTAGGTTGGTCTCAACTAGGGCCAGGGCCTTTTCAGTACTGGCCCCGACTTGATGGAACGCTCTGTCACAAGAGACTAGGGCCCTGCGGGACTTGACATCTTTCCGCAGAGCCTGCAAGACAGAGCTGTTCTGCCTGGCCTTTTGTTTGGACTCAGTCTGACCCTTATGTTTTCCTCCCCTTATGGTTTGGACTTTTAAAATGAGGCTGCAGAGCACACCAGGCACTCCTGTCTTCCACTGCCTCCCGCAGTTTGTTAAAACTGGTAGCTTCAAGAACACTGTCCAACCATCTCATCCTGTCGTCCCCTTCTCCTTGTGCCCTCCATCTTTCCCAACATCAGGGTCTTTTCTAGGGAGTCTTCTCTTCTCATGAGGTGGCCAAAGTATTGGAGCCTCAGCTTCAGGATCTGTCCTTCCAGTGAGCACTCAGGACTGATTTCCTTCAGAATGGAGAGGTTGGATCTTCTTGCAGTCCATGGGTCTCTCCAGAGTCTCCTCTAGCACCATAATTCAAAAGCTTCGATTCTTCAGCAATCAGTCTTCTTTATGGTCCAGCTCTCACTTCCATACATCACTACTGGGAAAACCATAGCTTTAACAGGGAAAGGGTTATGTGGTTGTTATGGTGAGGAGTGGAAGGGACCCCAAGGTATCATCTAATCCAACCCCCTGCAAGGCAGGAATCTTAGCTAAAGCATTCCCGGCAGATGGCCATCTAACCTCTGCTTGAAAACCTCCAAGGACGGAGAGTCCACGGTCTCCCGAAGGAGATGTTGCACCCTGTCCTCACAGGGCAGTTGATCCAACTTCATAGCTTCATGCTACTCATGATGGTGAGCTGGAACCCACACATTTGGGGGTCATGTACCTCTCTGAATGCCAGTCACTGAGGAACAACAGCAAAAGAAGGGGCTCTTGCCTCCATGCCCTGCCTGTGGCTTTTTGTGGGCATCTGATTAGCTACTGCGGGAAGCAGCACGCTGGACCAAATGGGCTTTTCTGATGTCCTTCAACCATCTTCCTACCTTGTCATAGTCTGTGCTGCCAAGCAATCTTCTCCCAAGCTGGGCTCTCCACTTGGCTAAGCATCCACTTTTTCAAAGTGCTGCCAGCTCTTAGGAGTCATCAGAAACAAACAACCTCTTGCTCCCAAAGGTAAACGACTGCTTTAATGGGCAAACAGCACTAAGTGTGTGCAATTGATGGCGAAGGTGTTGGATCAGCAATTTGAAGGACGTAACCTTCTCCTGTTCTGACACCCTTGAGGTGCCTCTGCCAAGCCGTCTGAGGAAAGATCTGGGCGGCAGGCGCCGCCCTGTTCTCCCAGCCCGGGTTTCATCACCAGCTATGCCCATCCTCCTTTCTGGCAGAGTATCACTTGGTCACCTTGTGCTCAGATAATGAAGGCCGGCCCTAACATTAGGCAAAGTGTGAAAGTCATCAGAGGAAGCTGTTCTGGGGTGTCAAGAAAGGGCAGGGAATTGCTCATCAAGTTATTATTGAGATATTTTTTTACCTCCATGAAACAGGAGAGATACCTGTGGGAACCTCAAGTGTCAAAATAATCTGGCAGGCAGGAGATGAGGGATAGGGAAGGGCAAATACTCCAACTTCAGTTTCTATCAAGGGGTTTGCTTGTTTTTTCACTCTTCCAAGTCATAATACAGTCAAACCTCGAAAAACTGACAGTGGAAGTCTCAATACAATAGAGAAACTCAAAACGGAAGTCGTGTAGCACGTTTGACTTCCAAAAATCGTTCAAAAACCGGAACAGTTAATTCCGGGTTTTCGGTGTTCATCAGCCAAAACTTTCCAAGATGGAGGCATTTGGGAACTGAGGTATAACTGGAGTCAGGGCTGTTCACAGAATAAAATCAAGATATAAAACCACAAAATACATAATAAAAATAAAAACAACAACCCTAATTTTATTATTTATACCCTGCCTATCTGGCTGGGTTTCCCCAGCCACTCTGGGCAGCTTACGGCATATATCTTTACATATAATCTCCAGGTTCCAAATTTTGTTATACATTTCTCTTACATACTGCATTCTAATGAATATTCCACCCTTCTATTTCATATATTTCATTTTTCCATTCTTAAGTTCCATTCCCCACATTTCAACAACCATTTGCATTCCGGTACAAATACACAGAAATGTGTATGTATGCATTTAGGTGATTTCCCCTTATATAATGCATTTCTGACTGTTATTTGAGGTGGGGGAGGGATGTGTGTTTTTGTACACACTGCTTGGCTGGAGAGCTGCATTGCAAAATTCAGAGACCTGTGAATTTCTTAGGATGGCTATGTTTTCGGTCGACACATTGTTTTGAAAAGTGGGAGTTTTGTAGGTTGACCTTTAAATGCAAATCACATGACACTGTACTCCTCCATCCCTAGTGGGGGTGCACTTTCTTCTCTGCCTCAGACAACGTAATGTCTTGAGGGGGTTCTGTTTGCAGATGACAGTCCTTATGCATCGTGCCTCTATTGATCCAAACCTTGGCAAGATATAGTTTCCACTCCAAAGGATTCTATCAATTTCTGCATGTTTTCCCCCCATGTCAAACCAAGTCCTCCCCTTTAAGTATCTGTGCAGAAATCTCCACCCAGCCGCTGAATCCCGGAGATTTTGGAAAGGATATATCGCTCATTGTAGCCCTTGTTTGAATCTTCAATAAGCAAACAGGAGCTTTGTTGATTCAGACATTACACATAAGCGCAGGCTAGTAAATAATTCAGGGCTCGCCTTTTTGTCGGCTCCTTCAGAAAAATCAATTGGGGGGTTTCTAAAAATATATAATCGTCGCAAGCTAATTGATCTACTAATGCCCATTGTTTGCTTTTCTACTTTCAACAAATGCACAGCAAATTGCTTGTGAAATGATGTTTGCTGAGGGAGTCCTGCGACAGAGTCAGGAAGGACGAGACTGCTCTCTGCTCAATCATCCACTGAGAACGACATGGAACAAAATGGATTCAGGCCCAATTCAAAGGTGCAGACAAGGCTGTGGGGGCCACAGAAAAACCCATCAGCTCTTCGCCTCTGTGGGGTGGTGCTGGTGTGTAGAGGTTTACTTTCCACGTAAGCAAATTCAAATAGGAGAAGGAAAACTCTGATCCCAGAGCTTCGCTGCCTTACCTCCGCTGTTCATTCATGTCAGGGACCGTGCTGAGGAGGGCTGCACTGAAGAGGAATGGTGGGAGCCCCCTCTCCCCCTGCTCCTGAATCTTCCCAGGAGCAGGAGAACAGTATAGATTTGGAAGAGTGGTTTGCAGAGGGGCATAGTTCAGAAGGCAGTAGCTGGGGAATTCTGGATGGGAAACAGCTAAGAGAAGAAACAGTGGAAGAGAGAGGGTTAACAGATTCATAGTCTTTGGACAGCATTCCTCCCCCAAGGTTGAGAAGAGCTCAGAAAGTCTCAGAACAGAAAGCACAGAGGGTACAAGCTCAGATTTACAAGACGTAGGAGTGACGTAGAGTAATAGGGACGGAGGGGGTGTAAGCCTTAGTTGGGAGCACCGCCATTCCAAGTAGACGGGTTCTTTGTCTCTCACTGTGATTATTAAAGAATCTAACTGGTATGACGTTCCTTTCATTTGATGTCTTCTTATTTACTGCCACAGGGGAGGAAAGCACTTCTCTGAAGTCTGACATTCATTAGAAAGGCTTTGGGAGTAAAATCCAAGGAAAAGTCTGTACCAGTTGCCTTGTGGGATATCTTTGGGGGAAGAAAAAACCAAGAAGTCAACCCTACACAAATCCATAGTGGAGTCTATAAAACAATGGGATGGCGCCTTGTATGCTTCCTTCCGACAACGCCTGCAGCCAAGCTAGTGCCAAGTGTCTTGCTCTGCTTTCCTTTGGACCCCCATCAGTGAGGCCGAAGGGCGGGGGTCTTGTCATCTGGGCAGCCCAGGACCTCCTTACAGACTGCCCATGCCTGCAGCCTGGAGGGGTCACTTCTGTGCTGCTAGTGCAGCACAAACAACACGGGGTGCGGCAGTTACGAGTTACCGGTTTCTGCAGCCACAGCAGGCACTGTGATTCTCCAGCACTTTGGCTTCACCCCCAGAGGCACACTCCATTTTCCCTCGAAATAGACAGACACCGACAAGAGGATTCAAGTATTCCTGCAACGGCACAGACTGGGCAGACAGTTATGCATCACCCCCCCCAAAAAAAAAAAAGAGAAAGGAAGGATACAGGGTGCGTAGAGGTGATTATTGCAGTTTAACTAGAAATGCAATACACAACAGCCTTATCAGGAGGAAAGTGTGCAGTCCATGTGTTCAATGATGGCCCAGCCTGAGATCCTGCACATGTTGCCAGGCTTGAACTCCCATCAGCACCAGTCAGCATGCCCAATGATCAATGATAATGGGAGTTGTAGCCCAGCCACATATGGAGTGGGGGGGGGTGCCACGGGTTCCCCATGCCTGCTGTACGTAGGTCCCAGGCCATAGCAATGCACAACAGAAAGTCATTCTCCACCTGTTGGAACTGCAGAAGAAAGGGGTTGCCTTGGAATCTCCCCAGAGTCTCAGATAATGTCATGGGTTGGTTGGGTGCAGAGGAATCAACTGGGGAACCCTCAAAGGAAGAAGGTTCAGAGCCCAGTGATTGGTGCCGGGATGACTATGAGTGGTCAGAGAGAGAAAAGGGAGAAGACAGGGAGGAGGAGGTGTCGGAAGCTGAAGAGGCAACAAGGCTTAGTGAGCTGGAAGAGTCTGTGGCAGAGAGAAGCCCAGAATCAGAGGCAGAAGCTGAAGCATGAGAATAATAATAATAATAATAATAATAATTTATTATTTATACCCCGCCCATCTGGCTGAGTTTCCCCAGCCACTCTGGGCAGCTCCCAATCGCGTGTTAAAAACAATGCAGCATTAAATATTAAAAACTTCCCTGAACAGGGCTGCCTTCAGATGTCTTTTAAAGAGAAGATAGCTACTTATTTCCTTCACATCTGGTGGGAGGGTGTTCCACAGGGCGGGCGCCACTACCGAGAAGGCCCTCTGTCTGGTTCCCTGTAACCTCACTTCTCGCAATGAGAGAACCACCAGATGGCCCTTGGTGCTGGACCTCAGTGTCCGGGCTGGATGATGGGGGTGGAGACGCTCCTTCGGGTATACAGGACCGAGGCCGTTTAGGGCTTTAAAGGTCAGCACCAACACTTTGAATTGTGCTTGGAAACGTACTGGGAGCCAGTGCAGATCTCTCAGGACCGGTGTTATGTGGTCCCGGCGGCCACTCCCAGTCACCAGTCTAGTTGGCGCATTCTGGATTAATTGCAGTTTCCGGGTCACCTTCAAAGGTAGCCCCACGTAGAGCGCATTGCAGTAGTCCAAGCGGGAGATAACTAGAGCAGTGTTTCCCAACCGGTGTTCCGCGGCACACTAGTGTGCCGTGAGACACCGGCTGGTGTGCCGTGGGAGGGAGGCGGGCGAGTCGGGCGGCGAGAGGCGGCGGCGGCGAGGATCCGCGTTGAGCCGGGGGCGGCTCCGCGGTGGTGGTGCCGAGCGGCGGGGCAGCGCGCGCAAAAGGGAGGAGCGCGAGACAGCGGAGGAGGAGGAGGCCGGCATGTCCGGGCAGCAGCAGCAACAGCAGCAGCAGCAACTCCCGGCGACGGCTCCTCCTCCGCCCGCTATCGCCGCCACCACCACAACAGCCGCCGCCGCCTCAGCTGCCGCCGTCCCTCAGTCCCTCGCTCTGCTGCCTCCTCCCACCCCGGCAAGGGGAAGGGAAAAAACGTTCACTTTTGTGCGTCCCTCCCGGCGTGACGCTGCGCGCTGACGTCACGGGGCGGGGCTTTAATGGTGGTGTGCCGCGAGATTTTTTCCCGGTAAACAGGTGTGCCGTTGCCCAAAAACGTTTGGGAAACACTGAACTAGAGCATGCACCACTCTGGCAAGGCAGTCCACAGGCAGTAGGGTCTCAGCCTGCATACCAGGAAGGAGGAAGGAGGCCAAGAGGCAGAGATGAGTCTGGTGAAGAAGCAAAGCTGTCTCCCCCTCCTGCTGTGACAAGCTCTCCTTGTCTGCTAGAACTAGGAGAGGCATGAAGAGGGCGGAGGAAAGGTTGGTTTCACGCAGGCACAGTCTCCAATTGCTTGGAAAAAGCCCTGGAGAAGAAGGAACTGTGTGGAGGGGAAAGGCACTTAGTCTTGGCAATTGATCCATGGGGTGAGACCTACCAGAGATCAGCTGCTGTGCTCATGAGGCCTGACACTCCCGCTAAGTCTGTGCAGATCATGTTCTTGCTAATAAAGAGTTAACTCCAGCTTGCACAGTGTGATTTCCTGCTGGCTCGCTCCTGACCGGTAATAAACTTGGCCTCATAGGTAGCTCTTGGCGGTGGAACACTGCCCCACCAACCTCACTCTGCCCTCAGCCAGTCCCCACTGACAGCCACCTCCCTCCCCCTTGGTCTCAGTGTTGCCCTTGCAGAACTCAGCAGGGAGGAGTGGGGGTAAAACCGGAACGAATTGGCTCTGCCTGTCATTTAACTCTCTGCCTTCTGCCCTTCAAGCCCCGATTGGCAACGGCCCTGGTGGGGCTGCTCGACTCACAGACAGACGATCCTGGATGGCTCTGCTAGCATTAATCCAGCAAAACCTTGCATGATGCTCTGTGATGTGCTCTCTGCAGAGTGCAGGAGCTGCGGTGCCAAAGACGTCTCGTAAATACCTGTTTAGCCTCGGTCTGTTAGTTCATTCTTACTAACTGGGGCATCTGCTTCACGCTCCACGACTCGCTGTTGCTTCTGCAAAGCTACCATATGCCTGCACAGATGAGGGCTGGGAGAGAGAGAGAGGGAAAACTCCCTCTTAACTCTGAGGAAGAGCACTTGGTAAATATTTAGAGACTGATTTACAGATCACTGGATGATGCTGACAAGAGGAGCGTGTGGAACAAGTGCCTCCCTCCCTGCTCTGTAGGAAGGGCCAGATGGCGCCCAAAAATGCAGATGGAAAGGACGGTAGCTTAACTCCTAGACGGTTCACTCAGATCCAACGCAGGTTTAAGCATTACTCGTTGAACTATGCACATGTCGGTCACATCCACACAATGCATTTCAAGCACGTTTTAAGCACACGGCTTCTCCCAGAGAATCCTGGGGTCTGTAAAGAAATATTGTAAAATGAATGAATGTTAGAAAGATGTTGGATAGAAACTAAGTGGTTTCCAGCTGTAATGCTTAGACATGAAAAAAGGATTATAAATGGGTAAAAGTTTAATGGTAAGGATTTGCTGAACTAACAAATTGAACTGGAATACAAAGAAGGGAAGTATGAGGAGGTCGGAGGAAATAAGGGTATGGAAGTTATGTCATTGAAAATTAATGCGTGTTTTTAATTGTTTATTATTTTGTATGTTTATTTTTTATTTTTTTCTTATATCCAATTTTTTTAAATAAATATCTTATATAAAAAAAGAGAATCCTGGGGTCTGTAGTTTACCCGTTTCCCAGCACCCTTAACAAACTACAGTCATGTGCTTTAAATGCATATTAAATCCATGTAACCACTGCCTGACCTATAATGGCCCACTATGACTATTACTGTCTAAATTTGTATACTGCCATATACCTGTAGATCTCAGGGCAGTTCACAACTAATAATAATAATAATAATAATAATAATAATAATAATAATAATAATAAACTACTAATAACAATACCCCCAGCCACTCTGGGTGGCTTCCAACACATAAAAGTAATTTTAAAAAAATCAAACGTTCATAGTAACAATCAGACCCAATATAAAAAGTCACAATTACTGTAAAACAAACAATTTATATCAAATAAAGCAATATTCAATAATCCATTAGAATCCAATAAAAAATCACAAGTACAAAAAAACAGAGTACAGTGGTACCTCGGGTTACATACGCTTCAGGTTGCATACACTTCAGGTTGCACACTCCGCTAACCCAGAAATAGTGCTTCAGGTTAAGAACTTTGCTTCAGGATGAGAACAGAAATTGTGCTAAGGCGGCGCGGCAGCAGCAGGAGGCCCCGTTAGCTAAAGTGGTGCTTCAGGTCAAGAACAGTTTCAGGTTAAGAATGGACCTCCGGAACGAATTAAGTACTTAACCCAAGGTACCACTGTACACAGTAAAAGCAAAAGCAAAGACAATCCAATAATCCCTGCTTCCACAACACATTTTGAAAGGGCACTGGGTGTCAATCAGCCAAAGGCCTGGTTGAAGAGGGGCGTTTTTGCCATGCATGCTGTTTCTGATAAGGAAATGCAAATGACTCTTTTGGCAAGCCAGAGGCATGGGCTGGCTTCCATTCAGGGGCGATGAACCCCAGACCTAGAGAGCGAATCCAGTGTTCCAGTTGGGCCTGGGATAGCTCAATCAGTAGAGCGTGAGACTCTTAATCTCAAGGTCGTGGCATCGAGCCCCAAGTTGGGCAAAAGATTCCTGCATTGCAGGGGGTTGGACTAGATGACCCTCGTGGTCCCTTCCAATGGTACAATTCATTGAGTCTACCTGTCCCTCTGTCTTCAGGCCCCACCCCTCACCAGCCCTGCTCCACCTCCTCCTTAAGTGTCTTAGATCAGCTGAAATGTGTCCTTCAACTAGGACAATGGAAGATTGTGATTGTGGGGCAGGGTACATATGGGTTGTTGTTGTTGTTGTTGTTGTTGTTAAAGTATTTTTTATTTTGCTTTAAACAAATACAGATAAATATAAGCAACCAAAATTACAAAAAGAAAAATCCATAATAATAATAATAATAATAATAATAATAGAAAAGGCTAAAAAAAACTACAAAAAATATCAAAGGATATGGCATAGAACATAAGCCATTATGGGAAAGAAAAAAGAAAAAGGAAAGGAGAAGGAGAAGGAAGGAAAAAAGGGGAGGGGGAGGGGGAAATGAGCCAAAACTTACGCTTCCATCAAGGTCATCACAGATCATTATTCTTATCAAACAATTGATCAAAAATCCAAAAAGTCATGAAATATTACCAAAAATAAAGATATTGCAATCCCATATCTCTAGCATATTAAATAAGGAAGCAGAAAATAAAATTAAATGGGTAAAACAAAGGTATTTTGAGTCCACCAATAAGCCTGCTAAGATGTTAGCATGGATGATAAAGGAAAAGCTGATAAAGGTTGTGAGTTTTTTTACCTCATCACTGATGCTACAAAGAGCTCAAAGAAGTACCAGAGCTTTCAACTTCCTGCAAAATTCAGTGTGAAGACCGAATGCCCTGCTATTATCTCCACGGAACATTAGTGATTATCTATGAATCGCCAGCAAAGATGGGATTCTACCGTTATCATCGCATCCTGCAAGTGCGGCCCATTCATGGTACATCTCCCTCCCTAGCACTCTATGAAAAGACGACGACTCTGTCATTAAGAAAACAACGCTGAGAAGAAGTGGGGAAGGCCACACGGGAGAGCTCTTTTGAGTAAATTATGATCCCTGTGAAAAGCAACAGCAGCTCTCCCTGTCAATCTAGCATTCATTCACAAATTCATTTGTTAGCTCAACAATTCCTTTATTCTGGTGCATGCGCACATGCACAGAGACGCATGCACACACTGCCCCCATGGCAGACCCAAATGCCACTCCATGCTCTGCCAGGCTGCCCACTCTGCTTGGTATAAGATGCTTACTGAGGTGCTCGTGGGAAATTGCAGTCAAACACAACTAGCAAGCAGAGGGCTAGCTAGTGCATGAAGGGGTTAAGACAATAGAGCTGTGTTTCCTAGACTCAGTTAAGTCACACCCCCTCCTGTCCCCTGTGAGGTAGGAAATGAAGCACACATTGGAAACTATTTTTTCTATTTTTCTGCTCAGGAGTATTCTGCCTGTGTTCTCCTTGCTGCTGTTTGGATAAATGCATGAATCTGACCTTTGGAACATTTTGTAAGTAAAGCATACTTACCTGTGTCTGGTTTGTTCATTGCAAGAGGGGTAAAAAACTGGGAGTGCTATATCTAACTAAACAGGATATGAAAAGGGTTTAATGGCCTAGATTCCCATACTATACTGCTGCCTGACTTTGTGAGTTTAAACTCTGCTGCTGGGGGCTCTCTCTCGCTGGACAGTGTGCAAAGCCCCACATTTTGAATCTAGGCACTCGGTTGATTCCCATATCAGGGCTGGCACAATACATTTTGGCACCTGAGATGGACCCCAGAATCCCCCCTCCCTGCCAAAGAAGGGGTGAGGGAAGATCTATATCAGGAACAGGGGGCGGGGGATGAAAGATTGACATTGGGATCTGCTACCTGGTAGATCCTGCCACTTGAGGCGGGCACCATTCTTGGCCCCTGGACTGGGCCACCCTGTCCCACATGGCAGGTGATTGTGGACTCTGCACACATCCACACAAGTTTCTGGCAGCCTCTGCACAAATTCGCCCCCCCTCAAAATGCTATCTCATATTCCACCATGCTCCCATTTAGTCAGGATTTACTGTTACTGGAAGGAGTTCAGCATCGTGCTATAGAGATCACAGCACGATGCGCTGCGTGAAAAATGTACCTTTGGTCCTTCCTGAATTACATTCTGCTTCATTGAATGGCCCTGGGTTCTAGCATGATCAGAGAAGGAAGGGAAAACCTGTCCTCTTTCACGTTCTCCAAATTTCTTCCACATTTTCAGGATACCTACAGGGGCTGCCCTTGAGACTGACCCAGAAACTCCAGTGGGTGCAGAATGCCGCGGCGAGACTCCTTACGGGGTCCTCGCTGCGAGGTCACATTCACCCGGTGCTCTACCAGCTGCACTGGCCCCCGGTGGGGTACAGGGTCAGGTTTAAGGTGCTGGTTTTAACCTTCAAAGCCCTATATGGCCTAGGACCCTCGTACCTACGGGACCGCCTCTCCTGGTATGTCCCACAGAGGAACTTACGGTTTTCAAACAAAAACATCCTGAAGGTCCCAGGCCACAGAGAGGTTAGGCTGGCCTCGACCAGAGCCAGGGCTTTTTTGGCTGTGGCTCCGATCTGGTGGAACGCTCTGCCACAGAGATTAGAGCCTTGCGGGACTTGACATCTTTCCGCAGGGCAGTGGCGTAGCGTGGGTTGTCAGCACCCGGGGCAAGGCAAGTAATTTGCGCTCCCTAACCCATGGATTTGCGCCCCCTACCCCTAACCCCCAGATGTTGCGCCCGGTGCGGCCGGGCCCCCCCCTGCACCCCCCACGCTACGCCACTGCCGCAGGGCCTGCAAGACAGAGCTGTTCCACCAGGCCTTTGGTCAGGGCACAGCCTGACTCCCTCCTTTCGCAATCTCCACAGAACTTTAGCCTAATGGTTGCCATCAATTTGAGCTGAATTAATTTTAGAATGAAATGATTTTAGAATGTTGTACTATTTTATTGCTGTTAGCCGCCCTGAGCCCAGCTTTGGCTGGGGAGGGAGGGTTATAAATAAAATTTATTATTATTATTCAAGGTGGCCCGGATCATCTGAGAGGGAAGCAAGAGACTGATCTCTCATCTCTCTCTCTCTCTCATTATTTTATTTGTGCAAGCATCTCCACCCCTCCCCTTCCGGTTGCTTGTGTGCCACAGTTTGTGGGAAGCTGATTTTTGTCATCGCAAGGACTTTCTGACAAGGAATACTGTGCAGAGTCCCCCAGAGTCCTTCACTCGCCTCCTTTCTTCTTTGATTGACAAGGCGCCGTGGGCTGGCTTAAAAAGGGCTGCCTTTCTTTATTGTGTGCTCCCCCCACGCCCTCCTGTCCCGCCAACACTGTTTAGTTCCTGATGAGCCCGGGAAACGCATGGAAAGCCAAACCGGAGTAAAGAATCACAGAGATTCTGTAGAGTTGGAAGGGACCCTGAGGGTCATCCAGTCCAACCCCCTGCCATGTTGTTTCCACAGGTCTGGAGAGAGGCAATTTGTGGTAATATCACAAATTTTATGGTCTATTTTTAGTATACCTAAAATCCTTTGCTTATCAGTGGCCACCCCACATTTTCTCCAAAAAATTGCTTTGCACAGGTAACGACTATAGAGTTATCTAACTTTTCAAAAGTTGGGGGTCCCTGGCTTGGCTTTTGAGGGGTCCTTGGTAATTAAGCTAATTGGGAACCACTGATCTAGATGCATGTTAAGCTGGTAACATGCACACAGCCTAAGATTTATCTCCCAGTCCAGTTATCTGGACTGCATTGCAGTGGGTTGAAGTAGATGGCAAATCTATGATTCTACGATGCAGAATTGGGGTCATATTGATAACAGGATTTGGCCTGCTTAAGCTGCGCTTGCAAATGATTCCGCTTTAAGGCTTTCCAACTCAGCTAAATCGACAGCGAGGGTTATTTTCGCTCTCCCTGGGCCTTACCAATTGGCCCTGCCAGGAGAGAGGTTTAGCAGGCTAACAGTTCTGCCGGGAGCGTCCCTGCACCTTTGGAAGCAATCAATGCAAAGATCACTCTTTCTGAAGCGGAAGCACGAGCGGTTGGGAGCAGGAGCCAGACCTGTGTGAGGTTGTGATGGATGAGAGACCTGGAGGAGAGATCACAGCAGAGTGGGAAGGCCAGTGGCAGAGAGGGGAAAGAGTCTGAACTTGGCAAATGTCCTAGAAGATGAGGGACAAGGCGAGGTTTCCCCGACAGCTTGAGGGTCACCGTTCGGAGAACTGAATCGCTCCTTTTGCGCACTTCCAAACAGGTTGAGGGAGTAACAGGACCGGCTTTAGCAGATGCGGTGCCAGGGTGCAAATATCCACCCAGCGCCCCCAAATTACCATGGATAGTAGGGGGCCGAAGTTGCGCACTACCAGCCATCAGGGGGGTGCAACTCTCCCCCATGCCACTACGGGAGAGCAATCCCTGCAGAGGCTTGGGAGGGAAGCTGCATGCCCGACAGCCTTACGGTTGGCGGGGTGCAGCGGGCAGGCGGGCAAGGAAAGGGGAGGCCGCCAGCAAAGCCGCACGGCTCCCCCACTCGCTGGGGCGCCTCTGAGAGGCCGGCGCCCTGGCGCGGCGCACCACTAAGCCCTATGGGAAAGACGGCTCTGAGGAGTAACAGAAAATGAAACAAATGGGCTCATGGGCTCGTCTAATGGAATAGCAAAGCCAAACCGGTGGGGGATAAATCAGTTTTGCCTGCTGTCGTATTGTGTTTTTTTATTTTAGAAGAAGAAGAATTTGAATTTTATATCCCACTTTATCACTACCCGAAGGAGTCTCAAAACGGCTAACAATTTCCTTTCCCTTCCTCCCCCACAACAAACACTCTGTGAAGTGAGTGGGGCTGAGAGACTTCAGAGAAGTGTGACTGGCCCAAGGTCACCCAGCAGCTGCATGTGGAGGAGCGGGGAAGCAAACCCGGTTCACCAGATTACGAGTCTACCACTCTTAACCACTGCACCACACCGGTTTAACATATTGAAAAACTGAAAGTGGCCTTGCAGCCAGTTTTTCACATTCATCCGAAACTATTGAGACCTCTTGGAAGAAAAACAGAAAACACACACAGTGGGTGAAAGAATGCAAGAAATATGCCCGTCTTGGCTTCCTGCTTTGTCTTTGACAGGAGCCTCAGAGAGACGGGTCAATTCCCTCAACGATGCTCAGCTTGAGAAACAGCCTTATCCCCCATTAGCACCTTGCCATAAAGAGGGGGGGGGAGTCAAGCATCACTGTGGGCCGGGGGTGACCCTTCCAATTAATGCAGCTGGTGTTGTAACCATTAACACCACTATTAAATTATCGGAGATTTTGCAGAGAATTAATTGGGACCGCCTCGGTCGCTTAGCTATTTCCTTTGATAATGAGCACCTCTCTCTTAATCCAATTAGCATGATATCATGAAGTGGCGGAGGAAAGGGGACATTGCAGCCAGAAGAGGAGACACACACGTACCACACGACTTCCTCGGCAAACTCCCCACCACCACGTTTGCTTGGTTTTTTTTGGTACCCACCCTTCGTAGAAGCAACTTTGGAACAGGAAGTTTGCACTTAAATGTTCTTGGAGTTTTAGAACTCGCGAGTAGAAATGATTTCTCAGCTTTTGTGTTTCAGCACAAAGTTCTCTGTGAACATGCTGTGTGCCCATGGGCAGTACCAGAAGGGGGGCGGGGGATAAGCGCGCACCCCCCCAAAAAAACACCCAAGAAAGCTGCTACACAGTGTGCCATGGATTAGGGATGGCCACACTCTGGCTGGGAACACACTCCTGTTTACTCTGCATCAGAAGCGGTGAACAATCTGATCCAGTTCACATTTAAAGGTGAACCCACCTAGTTCACTGTTTCTGAAATCATGCACAAACAGAAACTGCCATCCTTCACAAGTTGCACTTTCTGATTTTTTTTTTTGTCGTAGGGGCTGGGAGAACAGGGTTCAAACCCCTGCTCAACCATGAAACTCAACAGGTCGTCTTGAATGGGTCCAGTTGCTGCCTCTCAACCTAAGCCAACCTCACAGGGTTGTTGTGAAGATAAAATGCATGCCCCCCTTGAGTTCTTTTATTTTATTTATTAAATTTATTTATTATTTATTATTATTTATTAAATTTATATACCACCCTTCATTTATAAATTTATTAAATTTATATACCACCCTTCATCCAAGGATCACAGGGCAATTTGCAATATAAAAACACACACAAATGTATACACACAAATGTATAAATAATAATATGGGGGGGCGTTATGTTGATGTTGTTTAGTCGTGTAGTCATGTCTGACTCTTCGTGACCCCATAGACCAGAGCACTCCAGGCACTCCTGTCTTCCACTGCCTCTCGCAGTTTGGTCAGACTCATGTTGGTAGCTTCGAGAACACTGTCCCACCATCTCGTCCTCTGTCGTCCCCTTCTCCTTGTGCCCTCCATCTTTCCCAACAACAGGGTCTTTTCCAGGGAGTCTTCTCTTCTCATGAGGTGGCCAAAGTCTTGGAGCCTCAGCTTCAGGATCTGTCCTTCCAGTGAGCCCTCAGGGCTGATTTCCTTCAGAATGGATAGGTTTGATCTTCTTGCAGTCCATCATGGGACTCTCCAGAGTCTCCTCCAGCACCATAATTCAAAAGCATCAGTTCTTCGGCGATCAGCCTTCTTTATGGTCCAACTCTCACTTCCATACATCACTACTGGGAAAACCATAGCTTGAACTACACGGACCTTTGTTGGCAAGGTGATGCCTCTGCTTTTTTTTGCTTTTTTTGTATACCATAGTAACAAACAAAAACTATAACGCCCCCCCATATTATTATCTAAATGTGATAAACAGGCAGATAGACAGGATGTAAATATGATAGGTAGGGAGGCAGGCAGGTATCCTCTAGGTGTGGGTTTTACTCCCACTGCTGCAGAAAGTTCTACCTGTTGAACTTCCATTTCCCCTCGCAGCTGCTGAAGCTAGAGCAGGCCAGCCAGAATGGAAAAGGCTGGTCTGCTGCGAAGTGGATGCAAAAAGCCCCCCCCCGCGCACCCCCGGCATGCAAACAGCAGGCTTGCCCCCGAAAGAGGCGCACCCTGCTTGCCTCCCACCTCGGTGCTGGGAAAGCGATTAGTTTAATGGTGGCATTTCTCATTGGACACGCTGCTGCGTTTGATGTGCAATGCGCGCGCGAGTTTTGGAAGGGTTGGTTTGCTCAAAGGCAAGGAGGGCCAGCTGTAATACCAGTTGGTTTGCTGGGTTGATTTCCCTGGCATGGGGGGGAGAGAGAGAAAGAGAGAGTCTGCTGTTGTTCCCCTGCGGGTGTCTCCCGAGTAGGTAGGGGAATGCGGAGAATGCAGCCGAAATTAAGCACAACAAAGCAGCTCTTTGATTAGATTACAACAAACCCCATTGATTCCGATGTGCACAAGGATCTTGTTAAATAAGGTCAAGGGCTGCGGGAGGGAAACAGGGGTTGTGGAGGGGGCTGGATCGTTCCCAAATAATGCCTTCAGTTGCCTGCCTCCTGCAGCCCTGTGGTTGAGCATCTTGTTTTGCACCCAGAAGGTCCTAGGTTCAAATCCTGACATCTCCAGCTAGAGGGGCTTGAAATTTCCCCCTGCCTGAGAGCCGCCACTGTCAGCGTACACCACCCTTTGCCAACCTGGTTGGGGACGATGGGAGCTGTAGCACAACCAGATCTGGGGGGCACAAGGTTGGCAAAGGCTGGTGTACGAGCCAGGGGGCCCAGTCATCTGACTCTGCATAAGGCAGCTTCCTATGTAAATCTATCGTGCATTTATAATTTTTTAAAATGCTTTTTATTGTATGATTCTATGTTTTCGTTGTCGTAAACTGCTTTGAGATATTTTTATGGTGCAGCAGTACACAAATACGTTGAAACATTGGCATCCGTCTGCCTCAGGAGTAGACTGTGTCTTCACAACTCTACTGCTCCTTGCTCAAACTCAGCCCTTTAGTTAACTCCTGTCTAAATACTCTCCCAAGACTCTAAGCCAGGGGTCAGCAAACTTTTTCGGCAGGGGGCCGGTCCACTCTCCCTCAGACCTTGTGGGGGGGCTGGACTATATTTTGAAAAAAAATATGAACAAATTCCTATGCCCCACAAATAAACCAGAGATGCATTTTAAATAAAAGCACACATTCTACTCATGTAAAAACACCAGGCAGACCCCACAAATAAACCAGAGATGCATTTTAAATAAAAGGACACATTCTACTCCTGTAAATACATGCTGATTCCTGGACCATCCGCAGGCTGGATTTAGAAGGCGATAGGGCCAGATCCGGCCCCCGGGCCTTAGTTTGCCTACCCATGCACTAAACACAATCTTGCTATCTAAGCTCAGAGACTCCTTTCCCTACCTGTAGATATTTTCTTCAGAGTGGATGTTTCTACCCAGAACCAACTCTCCAACTTTCTCCCTTAAATCATCTCTCTCTCTCTCTCTCTCTCTCTCTCTCTCTCTCTCTCTCTCATCTTTTAAAAATAGTCTTTAAACAGGAGTGGGAAGAGCCTGTTCCTTTCATTTTCCCAATCCAAATGGCACCTTCTTCCCCCTAAACACATGCGGGTGGATGGAGTCGTGAAATTGACTGGACCCAGCCAAAGGAACTTCTGGTCTAGTCAATTTCACTTGCGCGCACAAACCCACTCTTTTCCTTTTCTTCGAGACAGCTTCATGATTTTCATGGTGGGATGCCCATGAATTTGTGTCGTGGGAGGAGCAATGACAAAGCTCAGCAGTGCCACCCCTGCAGCTCTGAAAAACGAATTCCCATTCAGAAACCGAGTCGCTGAGTCAGGCCGTGTAGGTGAGGTGCCCAGCGAAAAGCATTGCTCACATTCCGCAGCCAAGGAACCTTGCGAGGAGCCAGAATGGCTCTGCCCACTCACCGCCAGCCTTAGCAACCATGAGCTCTGAGCACAGCAAACAAAAGAGTGTGACCCCTTCTCACATTGTTATCGTTCCTAAAAGGAGAGGTGCTGGGGTTGAGGAGTGCCTGACGGCCACACCTGTCTGACTCAGCAGCCCAGGTTACTCATCCCAGGTGTGGTGCGATGCTGCTATTTAGTGGCCAGGCAAAAAAAAAAAAAGTGGGGGGAGCCTTTGCACATGCCAGAGGCACTGTTTTCCACTCATAGAATAATAGAGTTGTGGGGCTGGAAAGGGACCCAAATGGTCATTTCATTGAACCCCCTGCAACACACGAATCACAGCTAAAGTGATCTGCATCTAACCCCAAATAAAGGGTACTATGGCAGTGCCCTGAGAGAAATGGAAATAGATACACCTAGGGTGTGTGGCCGGGTGGCGCTGTGGGTTAAACCACTGAGCCTCTTGGGCTTGCCCATCAGAAGGTTGGCGGTTCGAATCGCTGCAACAGGGTGAGCTCCCGTTGCTCGGTCCCTGCTCCTGCCAACCTAGCAGTTTGAAAGCACGTCAAAGTGCAAGTAGATAAATAGGTACCACTCTGGCGGGAAGGTAAACGGCATTTCCGTGCACTGCTCTGGTTTCACCAGAAGCGGCTTAGTCTTGCTGGCCACATGACCCGGAAGCTGTATGCCGGCTCCCTTGGCCAGTAAAGCGAGATGAGCGCCGCAACCCCAGAGTCGGCCATGACTGGACCTAATGGTCAGGGGTCTCTTTACCTTTACCTAGGGTGCGTGGCAGGGTTATGACCAGCAGTGTAATGATGTGGAGTTGCAGTGGGTGGGGGGTGGAGAAATCAAAGATCTGTTGTTGTTATTTCTGCAGCAGGGACCCTGTTTCCGGAGTACAATGCTGCCCAATCAGTAGGAAAGGGGAGCTCCTTAGCCTCCATTTCCCCAAACTTCCTTCCAAGGGAAGTTCACTGTGCTTAGATGCTGCATGCACAGTGCTGGGCCCAGAAAAAATCCCTGTTGATACCCTGCATTATTGTAAATCCAGCCCTGCATGCAGAGGTGTGCCTTGACTCCCTATATTGGCACCTCTGAAGATTGGAGACACCATGGACCAGAAACTCAAAAAGTTTCCTTTTCGTCATCTTTTGCACTTTGCCAATGAATTCCATCAGGACCAGGTCTCCTCTGCCAATTATGAGGAACGGTTGAAGGAGCTAGGTATGTTTAGCTTGGAAAAGAGGAGACTGAGAGGAGATATGATGGCCATCTTCAAATATCTGAAGAGCTGTCCCATGGAAGAGGGAGCAAGCTTGTTTTCTCCTGCTCTGGAGGGTAGGACTCGAACCCATGGCTTCAAGTTACAAGAAAGGAGATTCTGACTAAACATACAGAAAAACATTCTCCACCCCCACCGTTCTACCCGAACAGTGAGGTCCAGCGCCTTGGGTCTTCTGGCGGTTCCCTCACTACGAGAAGCTAAGTTACAAGGAACCAGGCAGAGGGCCTTCTCGGTAGTGGCACCCGCCCTGTGGAAAACCCTCCCATCAGATGTCAAAGAGAACAACAACTACCAGACTTTTAAAAGACATCTGAAGGCAGCCCTGTTTAGGGAAGCTTTTAATGTTTGTTGCATTACTGTATTTTAATATTTTGTTGAAAGCCGCCCAGAGTAGCTGGGGAAGCCCAGCCCGAAGGGCGGGGTATAAATAATAAATTGTTGTTGTTGTTGTTGTTGTTGTTATTCTGATGGTGAGAGCTGTTCAGCAGTGGAAAGGTCTTCCTTAGCAGGTTGTGGACTCTGCTTCCTTGGAGGTCTTTAAGCAGAGGTTGGATGGCCATCTGTCGTGGATGCTTTAGCTGAGATTCCTGCATTGCAGGGGGTTAGACTGGATGACCCCTGGGGTCCCTTCCAACTACAGTTCTACGATTCTGCTTCCTTCCTTTCTCCCTCCCCTCCTTTCCCCTCCTCCTCCTGCAACTCTCACCCGTTGTCTCCATCTTTCTTCCTCCAAGCCCCACTGAGCTCTCCACCAACACTTCTTATAGCACCACCAGCTGAAGGGGCCACACAGGACTCCTGCAACAGCCCATGGCAGCGACTCCACAAGGAGCCCAGAAGAGCCTGCATGCCTTGCACAACCACCCAGAGCAGCGGAGGAGCCACCCAGGGAGCAAGCGGGCAGGATCCTTGCCACTCCGAGCCAGGGTGGAAAGGTGTGATATTTGCACCCTTCTGGGCGTGTGCCCTTGGTAGGGGTCGGGCTAGCCGTCCCCTAAGTCCTCTCTTGCCTGCATGGGATGAACCCACTGAGAAGGTCTTTTTGTCTTTTTCTTTTTTTGCAGCTCAGTTCAACAATTGCCTCCTTTGCCTGTTTGTGTCTGAATATTTTCTTTGCTGGTTGGCATCGCTCTGTCTCGGATGGAGTGCCTTTGGGGTGAACAGCGCCTGCTGGGGCTGCAGAGACCTATGCGAGAGAGACATGTTTTGTTGCAGCCGGGGCAGATGAAGGCATCTGGATGGTCTGCTGCAGACACGCCATGGCGTTTCTATCTGGCAGGGGCAAGGAAAGTGGCAAAGGGCGAAATAGCAGATAAATGCTTTTCCTCTTCTCTTCTCTTCTTTCCTCCCCCTCCTCCCTTTTAGAACTCTCTTTTTCAGTTCTGAATTCTCAGGAGAGCCAAATGCTATCACAGAAACTCTGTCGCTCCTAATCTGTATCCTTCAAACACATTCATGAGCCATGAGCTGTTTCCCAAAAGGAGTTGCACAAGCTTCAGAACGCACTCTTTGTGTGTGCGTGCGCACACTGATTTACACCACCGGAGAAGGACCTCTGGCCTCGCACGCTTGCTCTAAACAAAGGCGCCGATTCTCTCTCTCTGCTGGGCCTCCTTCTCCATGCTGCCGCAGTGGAAGTTTGCTTTCTTACGGGCTTCAGATATTAAAAAGGGACATTGCCGTGTGTATCTTTTGCTTTGATGCACACAAATGTTCCTCTTTCAACAGCTCAGTTCCTATGCCATTCGTTTCAAAGGGACTTTTTGTCTTTCCAAAGCCTCACAATAATCCTTCTGTCCGGTTTCCCACCAGGCTGGGGGAACAGGAGAGCTGACGAAGTGGGCTGCTTTAGCAACAACGGCCCACCCATTCCTTCGGAGACCTAATCCCAGTGGAGCCTCCTAAACACAGCTTCCCACCGTAGCCTATTCTGCTGTTCACTTCTGACTTGGCCACAGGCATGCGTGCTTTGGGACAGGTGGCTTCTAGGCCAGACAACAGGAACACACTGCACAAGGGGCAAGACTTGAAGTGCATTCAGAAACTGCAGTTGTCCCAACACAGAGGACATGAGTGGTGCTGTGGGTTAAACCACAGAGCCTAGGGCTTGCCGATCAGAAGGTCGGCAGTTCGAATCCCCACAACGGGGTGAGCTCCCGTTGCTCAGTCCTTGCTCCTGCCAACCTAGCAGTTCGAAAGCACCTCAAAGTGCAAGTAGATAAACAGGTACCGCTCTGGCGGGAAGGTAAACGGCGTTTCCGTGCGCTGCTCTGGTTCGCCAGAAGCGGCTTAGTCATTGCTGGCCACATGACCCGGAAGCTGTACACCGGCTCCCTTGGCCAATAAAGCGAGATGAGTGCCGCAACCCCAGAGTTGTCCACGAGTGGACCTAACGGTCAAGGGTACCTTTACCTTTACTGCCTAGAAAGCGCAGAGGAGAGGTAAGTTTGAATAAGCCCTACAAGCAATGCAGGTGGGTCCATTTGGGCAAATTTCTATTGTAATTATCTGTACACTGCATAGAATTTTGCCCCATATTTTGGAGATGGCGTTTCCAAATGCTTCCCCCATTCAGTTCAATGGAGCGGAGGAGCAGAGGAAACTCGGCTAAACCAAGGGACACCATTGGTCTATCTAGCTCAGAATTGTCTACAATGACTGTCAGTCCTGACTGGAGATGTCGGGGATTGAACAAGAGACCTTCTTCATGCAAAACAGGTGTTCTGCCACTGAACCATGGCCCTTCCAGGGGTTTTCCTGGCAGCAAACTCTGCCAGACCCGAGTTCTGTGCAAGCAACATCGAAATTAACGGACAGAGATTGGGCTTGATGAATAAAGATGCCACAGGCGTGCGGAGTTGTGCCCAACATTGGAGGGGGGGCCCTGTCACACGTGCATGATGTCACACACACAACACCCCACCCCACCCCAGTCCACCCACCACCCACCACCAGCTGCCTTGCCTTGTGAAAGGGACAGGAGGGGTGCTTTGGGGATCATTAAAGCACAACATTTTGAGGATGCTGCAAAATTTTGGGGTGGCCCAGCACCCTTCTAGAAAATATTCGGGGAGGGTTCTGGCTCCTCTGCCCCCCCCATGGCACCCCTGGTTCCACGTTTGTATGAACTCCATCATTTAGTGTGGCAGCGGCAACATTTTGGAATTCCCTGCCTGTTGATATCAAATGGGCACCTTCTTTTAGCTGCCTGCTGGAAACATCCTTGTTTAGACAACCCAGTTTCTGCCCATGCTGCAGAGGGAAGTGAGGGGCAGATGGGGCTCATCAACTTGGGAAGGGAGGGAGCCCATCTAACAGAAGGAACACTCTGATTCCAAACCTCCACTGCCTTGTGGGATATCTTTGGGGAAATAAACGGCTAAGGAGTAAACCCAACACAAATCTGGAGTGGGGTCCCTAAGGCAGTGGAATGGCGCCTTCTATGCCTCCTTCCTGCAACTCCTGCAGCCCAGCTGGTGCCAAATGTCTTGCTCTGCTTTCCTTTGGACCACATCAGTGAAGCCAAGAGAGAGGTCTTGTCGTCTGGGCAGCCCAGGACCTCCATGCACACTGCCCCAGTTTGCGCCCCGGGAGGTCGCTTCAGTGCTGCTAATGCAACTGCTTGACTTTACCCCTGGAGGTAACACTCCATTGCCTCTCGAGGCTGACAGATGTCAACAACAACAACACAGATGCTGAGAAAGTTGAGGTATTTTTTGTATGTTTTAGTGTTTTAACTTTTGCATGTTTTAACATATTGTTGTGATTTCCCCACCTGACTTTATTATAAACCACTTTGAGAGCTGTTGTTTTTTTTTAAAAGCAAGCGGTGTAAGTGGTACCTCGCGTTACAGATGCTTCAGGTTACAGACTCCACTAACCCAGAAATAGTACCTCGGGTTAAGAACTTTGCTTCAGGATGAGAACAAAAATTGCATGGTGGCAGCAGGGAGCCCCATTAGCTAAAGTGGTGCTTCAGGTTAAGAACAGTTTCAGGTTAAGAACGAACCTCCAGAACGAATAAAGCTCCTAAGCCGAGGTACCACTGTATAGATTTCATGAAATAAAGACAGACAGACAGACAGACAGACAGACAGACAGACAGACAGACAGACATATGGTTTTCTTTCAACTCTGGAAATTTGCCCCATAAATCTCTGAAAATTGTCCTCCTTGGGTTTGTGGATCTCCCCCCCCCCCATCTCTTTAATAGCAAAGTATCCCACAGATCTCCTTCGTGGGGAAAATGGATAGCAGTGTGGTATCATACCCTCCGACATTCCTCCAATGAGAATAGGGACGTGGGGGTGCTGTGGTCTAAACCACTGAGCCTAGGGCTTGCTGATTGGAAGGTTGGCGGTTCGCATCCCCGCGACAGGGTGAGCTCCTGTTGCTCGGTCCCTGATCCTGCCAACCTAGCAGTTCAAAAGCACATCAAAGTGCAAGTAGATAAATAGGTACCGCTGTGGCGGGAAGGTAAATGGCCTTTCCGTGCACTGCTCTGGTTCGCCAGAAGCGGCTTAGTCCTGCTGGCCACATGACCAGGAAAAACTGCCTGCAGACAAACGTTGGCTCCCTCAGCCAGTAAAAGCGAGAGGAGCGCCACAACCCCAGAGTCGTTTGCGACTGGACTTAACTGTCAGGGGTCCTTTACCTTTTTTTATTCCATAATAACAGCAACAACAATTTTATTATTTATACCCCGCCCATCTGACTGGGTTGCCTCAGCCACTCTGGGTGGCTTCCTACATATATGAAAACATGATAAAACATTAAACAGTAGAAGAAAAAACCCTCCCTTATACAGGGCTGCCTTCCGATGTCTTCCGAAGGTTGTATAGTGCCTTATCTCCTTTTCTCAGTGGTCGCGTAGCTCCATACCCTCCAACATTTCTTCAGTAAAAATAGGAACGCTGGGATCAAATCAGAAACTGGGACAGCTTCTGTAAATCCGGGACTGTCCCTGGAAAATAGGGGCACTTGGAGGGTCTGCGCTATCATCATCTTCTGGAGCAGATGGGTGAAGTGTCTGAGAGTGGGGGTTTTTAACTAAGGGAAGTAATGTACCACAGCAATCCTTAAATATTATTCATGCACAGATAAATGAGGTTTTTAATTAAATGGCACGCTCTGATACACTACCCAATAGATTCGGTAATAGCTGCCTTTAATGCTCCAGACACATCTGATCTTTAACGACAGGATAATGACAATGATGATCCTAATCCGTGGAATATAAGGTGAGTCAGGCTGTTTCTGAGACCTTTGGCACTGCGGCTCGGAGTCAGTCCTTTTGGCGTAGCTGCTAGGATTTGCTATAAAAAGGTAAAGGGACCCCTGACCATTAGGTCCAGTCGTGACCGACTCTGGGGTTTCGGCGTTCATCTCACTTTATTGGCCGAGGGAGTCAGTGTACAGCTTCCGTGTCATGACTAAGCCACTTCTGGTGAACCAAAGCAGCACATGGAAACATCGTTTACCTTCCCACCAGAGCGGTACCTATTATCTACTTGCACTTTGAGGTGCTTTCGAACTGCTAGGTGGGCAGGAGCAGGGACCAAACAACAGGAGCTCACCCCATTGCGTGGATTCGAACCGCCAACCTTCTGATCAGCAAGTCCTAGACTCTGTGGTTAACCCACAGCACCACAGCGCCATTAACGTGTGACCCCGATATTTCAGATTTTCCCCTAGCACTAGCCAAAGGTTAGGGCTAGTTTTGTGCTGCAAACCCTGCGTCTTGTGCCGCCTCCCCCCCCCTAAACTGAGTAATTGCCACTCAAACCGGGTTCACGAGTAAATGGCCAAAAGCCCAACCTCCTCTGATTGACTGCAAATCGGAGCTCAAGTTGTGTGCTGGTTTGGTGCCGTTTTGAAGAGCTCTTACTGCCGGAAAGCTCTTCCTGGTGTTTAGAGGAATCTCCTTTCTTGCAACTTGAAGCCATTGGTTCGGGTCGTAGCCTCTGGAGCAAGAGAAAACAAGCTTGTTCCCTCTTCCATGGGACATCTGAGATATTTGGAGATGGCTATCCTATCTCCTCCAATCTCCTCTTTCCTGGGCTAAACATACCTGGCTCCTTCAAGCACTCTTCGTAAGGCTTGGTTTCCAGACCCTTGATCCTGGCTGCCCTCCTCTGCACAAGTTCCAGCTTGTCAATATCCTTCTGAGAGCCAGCGTGGTGTAGTGGTTAAGAGCGGTGGACTCGTAATCTGGTGAACTGGATTTGCTTCCCTGCTCCTCCACATGCAGCTGCTGGGAGACCTTAGGCTAGTCACACTTCTCTGAAGTCTCTCAGCCCCACTCACCTCACAGAGTGTTTGTTGTGGGGGAAGAAGGGAAAGGAGAATGTTGGCCGCTTTGAGACTCCTTAGGGTAGTGACAAAGCGGGATATCAAATCCAAACTCTTCTTCTTCTTCCTTAAATTGTGGTGGCCAGAATTGAACACAGTACTTGAGATGTGGTCTGACCAAGGAACAATAGTACGGGACTTATTTCCCCTGCTCAGATGGTATTCTTCTGCTGATGCAGCCTAGAATAGCACAGACACGTAGCTTGGGGGGGGGGTCAGGGGGCACTGGGTGCCACACCAAAGGGGGCTGCACTTACTGTGGGGCCTGCAACGTGCCTGAGCTATGCGTCTCTCCAGGGCTCAGGCACCTGCAGGCTCTGCGTTGCCGGCAAAAGCAAGCGGCTAGCTACACCACTGGAATAGCATTAGCTTTTTTTGCTGCTGCATCACACGGTGGACTCATGTTCAGCTTGTGGTCCACTAAGACCCCCAGATCCTTTTGACATGTACTGCTAGTAAGCCAGGTGTCCCCCATCTCATATTTATGCAGCTGGTTCTTCCTGCCTAAGTGCAGAACCTGACATTTGTCCCTATTGAAGGGTTGGGTCATAAGGTCATAAGCAGAGCCTACTGGATCAGACCATTGGCCCCTCTTGTCCAGCATCTTGCTCTTAGAGTGACCAGGCAGGACATGAGCCCAAGAGCCCTCACTTCTCCTGTGAATCCCCATGACGGGGTGAGCTCCCGTTGCTCTGTCCCAGTTCCTGCCAACCTAGCAGTTCGAAAGCAGGCCAGTGCAAGTAGATAAATAGGTACCGCTCCGGCGGGAAGGTAAACGGCGTTTCCGTGCGCTCTGGTTTTTTTCTCTCTTTTTTTGAAGATAATCTTTATTGATTTTATAATTACATACTATACATATGTAATTTACTTTACATTTACATTCACTCCTAAGAGTTGACTTCCCTCCTTCTTTCTTCTGGCTTTTTAATGTTGTCTCTAAGTTTTTCGCATTGTCTTTATCGATTTTGTATATTGTTGTTCTGCTTTCAACTTTATCCGTCTATATACAAATAAATCTTTCTGTATGTACACGTCTTGTTGTTTGTCTATATTCATTTACAGATACAGTTAGTTACCTTGATTGTATTTTACATTTTAATTCATATTGTCATTGACATCCAATAAAGTTTGGTGTGGTGTAGTGGTTAAGAGCGGTAGTCACGTAATCTGGGAAACCGGGTTCGTGTCTCCGCTCCTCCACATGCAGCTGCTGGGTGACCTTGGGCCAGCCACACTTCTGTGAAGTCTCTCAGCCCCACTCACCTCACAGAGTGTCTGTTGTGGGGGAGGAAGGGAAAGGAGAATGTTAGCCGCTTTGAGACTCCTGAAGGGGAGTGAAAGGCGGGATATCAAATCCAAACTCTTCTTCTTCTTCTTCTAATTTCCCATTATGCGCTCTGGTTTCTGTCATGGTCCTCCGTGCACCAGTAGCGGTTTAGTCCTGCTGGCCACATGACCCGGGAAACTGTCTGCGGACAAACGCTGTCTCCCTCGGCCTGAAAGCGAGATAAGTGCCACAACTCCATAGTCAACTTTGACTGGACTTAACCGTCCAGGGGTCCTTTACCTTTACTTTTCCCAGCAATTGGTTTTCAGGAGATTTTTTGCTGCCTCCAACTGTGGACACAGAGCAATAGCCATTGTGGCTGGTAGCCATCAATAGTCCCCTCCTCCATGAATTTTTCTGATCCCCTTCTAAAGCTATCTCAACTGAAGGATGGGTTTAAGGAAGGCCCCCTCAGTCCCTGCAGCAAACCTGCCGCAAAGCTTTACAGCAAATGTGGGACTGCTATTCTAGAAAACCGTTATTTTGCTTCTGACCTCAGGACCCTCGTTTCTGACACCTCTTTCACCTCCCTGGTGACAGGCAGCAGATGTCCTACAAAGCAGCAGATGTTCTTAATGGTTCTTCGGTGGGGTGGGGGGATGTGTGAAGGCGTTGTGGGTCTTTTCTGTGATTTATTTATGCACTCCTCACCAGCTGGGGGACTGCTGTGGTCAGTTGAGCTAAAGAGCTGGGAGGTTTCCAAAGCTAAAAATCAAACTGAGGGCAGCTCCCCCCCCCCAAGTTTTTATGAATGGAGATAATTTCCGTGTCCGGATCCCAACCCCTCTGTCTCCACCCCAGCCTGTGCCTCAGAAATGCCTTGTGTGACTGTCGCCATAGATGATAAGCATATAAGGTACCATGCTTTAGTTCAAAAACTTATTTCATTGCAAACCGGGTGGTTCATGTGCAGCGTTGCTGCCTGGGTATATATTTTGCACGAGCGCTCAATAAAATGGCTCACCACTGTTTGATTTCTCTCTCTCCTGCGTTCTAAAGGCTCTCCCTTTTCCATCGATTTTTCCATTTGTTTTCAGAACGCAACAGAGAGTGAAAGAAAGCTCAGGGGGAGCAGTAGAGATGGACTCCCCCTACCATGAAGGTGGCCTCGTATGCATTGCCCCCAAAGGAAGAAATGCATCACACACATACACCCCAAAGACAGGTCAAGAGAGGATGCAAATTTGCATACCCTTTGTATTCGATGATGTACAGTAGTGCCTCGCAAGACGAATGCCTCGCAAGACGGAAAACTCGCTAGACGAAAGAGTTTTCCGTTTTGGAGGTGCTTCGCAAAACGCATCTCCTATGGGCTTGCTTCACAAGACGACAATGTCTTGCGAGTTCCTGTGGGGTTTTTTTCTTTTCCCCCCTTTTTCTAAGCCGCTAAGCTGCTTATCAGCTGATCCGATAAGCCGATAAAAGCCGCTAATAGTGCTAATAGCGCTAATCCTGCTAATCCGCTAATCCGTCAATGGGCTTGCTTCGCAAGACGAAAAAACCGCTAGACGAAGAGAATCACAGAACGGATTCTTTTCGTCTTGCGAGGCACCACTGTATATGTATCGTCATGTGTTGGCTGGGGGCGGAGGAATGGTGGGAGGAACCAGCTGGGGAACCCGCAAGGGAACCCCCAGGGGGAAAAGGCTCAGAGCCAGGGGATTGGTGGTGGGATGACAATGAGCGACAGTGAGAGAAGACTGGGAGGAGGATGTGTCGGAAGCTGAAGAGGCAACAGGGCTTTGTGAGCAGGGAGAATCTGTGGCAGACAGCAGTCCAGAATCAGAGGCAGGAGAGGAGGGAAGCCAGGAGACAGAGATGAGGCAGACTGCTGAAGAATCCAGGGAGTCTCCCCCTCCTGCTGCGACCAGCTCCCCTCCCCACCCCCGGTATCCCAAAATACCCAGAGAAATGAAGAGGGTGGCAGAACAAGAGAGAAGACGACAGAGCATGAGGTTGCTGGGGGGGGGGGGACCAGGGAAGAAGCCTTTAAAAAGTGATGGGAAGATGGGAATCTCCAGCCCTCACAGCTTGGGGCAAGACCTACTGGGAAGGGTTGCTGTGACCACTGGGCCTGAGCTGTTTTTGTTTCTTTGACTAAAGAGTTAACTTCATGGGCATCAGGCGATTTGTTGTTTTATTGCTGACCTACGCCTGACTCCGGCTCCTGACATGTATAGATGCAAACTTAGAAATGCTTCCCACAGCTGAAAGAGAAGCACCACCATGATCTAAATAACAATAATAATAATTTATTATTTATACCCCGCTCATCTGATTGGGTTTCCCCAGCTACTCTGGGCGGCTCCCAACAGAATAATAATAATAATAATAATAATAATAATATAAAACATCAAACATTAAAAACCTCCCTAAATAATAATAATAATATTTGTGGCCTCTTCATTCTGCTGTCTGAGTCTCACAGCTGGTGGGCAACTCCAAGGCCCTCTGCAAAATAGGGCACAGACAGGAATGCAGGGAGCTGCCTTCTACTGCATCAGACCATCGGCCCATCTAGCGCAGTATTGTCTACACTGACTGGCAGCAGCTCTCTGGGGTTTCAGGTGAGACATTCCCTAGCTGCAGATGCCAGGGAATGAATCTGGGACCTTCTATTTGCAAAGCAGGTGCTCTACCACAAAGCTATGGCACTTTTCCAACCCCAATGCTTCAAGAGAAAATTCTTCCAGGCCCCAGTGGTAAAAGGACATCTCTGGAACACACTACATTTTGAACCCATCATCACTGATGCATCTTTCTTTCAGCCTGTTAGGCTATTCGTGCAACTTCTCATTGGAATGAACTGTTTTTAATCTTTAAAGAGCCCTGTACAAAACTCTGAATTATTCGTCAGTCGTTTTATTGGCTCTGATTTCTCATTGAACTCTTTGCAAGTATTGATCTCGCTAAGTGCCGCATAAAAATACCCGTACACCTTTGTGAATTCTCTACAAACATTAGTTTAGCGGATTAACGAACCTTTTCCATAGCGGTTTTATGAAACCAGAGATGAGGAACCTGTTCGCCTCCAGATGTTGAGCCATCATGACCAATGGTCAGGGGTGGTAGATGCAGGAGCTGTGAGTGAACAACCACCAGAGGACCACAGATTCTCCACCTCCCTGGATTTTAAATATGCAAGATGGACTATGCCTTACTAAATGCTTTATAAATATTGCATTAATCCAAACTTCCCTAAGGCCATTCAGCACTAGTGTTGCACAAGTGAGGGCCGGTGAATTTCAAAGGTGGTTTCCAGGGCAGAATTGTCTGGTAGTCTATTTCAGCCCTGGGCACATGCTACCCCAAAGAGCCTACAAGCTGGAACTTCATAGTAGCGTTTGGAAATCTTTGGCCTGTTAAGTATAATTGGTTTAATTCACGCTGAAATGGGAAGGCCTGTGTGCATTGGTGAGAGCTGGACCATCAAGAAGGCTGATCGCCGAAGAATTGATGCTTTTGAATTATGGTGCTGGAGGAGACTCTGGAGAGTCCCATGGACTGCAAGAAGATCAAACCTATCCATTCTTAAGGAAATCAGCCCTGAGTGCTCACTGGAAGGACAGATCCTGAAGCTGAGGCTCCAATAATTTGGCCACCTCAGGAGAAGAGAAGACTCCCTGGAAAAGACCCTGATGTTGGGAAAGATGGAGGGCACAAGGAGAAGGGGATGACAGAGGATGAGATGGTTGGAAAGTGTTCTTGAAGCTACCAGCATGAGTTTGACCAAACTGTGGGAGGCAGTGGAAGATAGGAGTGCCTGGCCTGCTCTGGTCCATGGGGTCACAAAGAGTCAGACATGACTAAACGACTAAACAACAACAACAACATGTGCATTGGTGAAAGGGTTTAACGGGAAGACTCTACTGAAGCTAAATTAAGAGCCAAAAGGGCTCTCTGAGCTGCCTTGACGGGTTGATAATTAACTGTTATTGTTCTCAGGTAGCTCTCACCGTTGTGTTTAACCTTAGATCACATGAAAGGTATTGAATTGCAAATTTGCCATCTTGGAAGGGTAGTGGCTGCAGCTTTTTGTTCACAGGCTCTGTGAAAGGAAGGATGTACCGTATTTTTCGCCCTATAGGACACACTTTTCCCCCTCCAAAAATGAAGGGGAAATGTGTGTGCATCCTATGGGGTGAATGCAGGCTTTTGCTGAAGCCTGGAGAGCGAGAGGGGTCAGTGCACACCGACCCCTCTCGCTCTCCAGGCTTCAGAAAGCTATCCGCAAGCCTGTGGAGCCCGGCGGAAACTCCCGCGGGCTCCAAAAGCTTGCGGATAGGTGCTTGCAGCCTGAAGTCCAAGGAGCGCGGCACTGTGCACCCCGGGCTTAGGGCAGCTATCCACAAGCCTGCGGCGCCGCGCTCCCCGGGCTTTGGATAGCAGCAAGCTCCGGGAGCGATGTTGAGGTTGAGCGCAACCTCGACATCATTCCCGGACCCGTTCTGGGGGCTGGGGGCGGGGGAAGCGCAGCAAGCTCGGAGGGGGGAATATATTTTTTTCTTTATCCCCCCCCCAAAAAAAGTGCGCCCTATGGGCCGGTGCACCCTATAGGGCGAAAAATACGGTAAATGACTCTCCGGAATCTGCAGAGCCTAGGGCAGGATGCAGGCTGTGGGGAGAGACAGACCTTTGCTTCTAGGTCTGTTGGAATTATTTCATATATTGTACGATGCTGAGTCTATGTCTTGGACTGGCCTACGTCTTAGCTGAGATTCCTGCATTGCAGGGGGTTGGACTAGATGACCCTCAGGGTCTCTACCAGCCCCACAATTCTATGATTCTATTATCTGACGTGGATCTTCCAGCAAGGGGGGGGAATGCAGCGAACAGACCGTGGGGAAAGAACACCAGGCAGACACATTAATTTTGTTTCTGCGCGTTCTCTATCTGATTTCCTTCAGCTCACGTGGAAAAACATTATTTCAGGCCTGAAAACATATAACACCTTTCATCTGGAAAGGAGGAAAAGAAAAGAAAATCTCTTGTTACTTCTGTTATCAACCCAAGTACTTGTGATGCTATCTTTTCGGATTTTGCAAGCTTGGCAAAGCTGGGAGGGGGGTGTGGGGAGCACAAGATGGATGGCAAAGTGTTCATGGAAGCCATAGGGAAATGTTGGCTATTTTGAAGGCTGAACAAGGCGAGGGGGACTTGGGAGGCAGCCTTGAGAGGTATGCAAGAGTTGTCTCTGCCAGAGAAGGGAATAAGCAACAAGAATATAAGAATAAGAGCCTCCTGGATCAGGTCAGTGCCATTGTGTTGCCTGCGGGTGGTTTCATTCCTTTAGCAAAATCATCCTCTCCTCTGGTGGCCCTTTTGTGGAGAAACCACTCGTCTTGTGCAAAGCATTTGCCACCTTCTCTTGGCAGCGCCTTTGCCTGGACTGCCATTGTAGGCACGGCCATTTCTTAATTTAAAGGTTGGCACCCTGATCCCGGTTGCCCATGCGTTTCCAAAAATGGCTTACCCAGTCCGGGTCTGTCTTCCTTCTCAGCCAGAGAAGAAAAGGCTTGCGTGCGCAAATTGGAAATTAATTGCCGCCACTTCCCTCGTTACTGCCAGGTACCAATGGCATCCAGAAATAAGATTGTTCTTTGTGGGGGGAGAGGGATGAATGGAGGGGGGAGGATTTCAAATGGATCTGCTTTGCCACTCAGGCCCACTTCTCCCTTCCCTGCATGTTTCCCCTTTGCCTGACGTTATCCTAGTGTTTGGTGGGGTGGCAGGCCAGGGGCGGAGGAAGAGGGGTGCGGTGAGGGCGGGTCACCCTGGGTATCACGACTGAGGGGGGTGACAAAATGCCAGGCGGCACTCACCACGGGGCCTGCAGTGCGCCCAAGCCAAGTGTCTCTCCTGGGAGTGACGTGGTGGCTTGGGCACCTGCAGGCTCCACGCTGCCCCAAACGATTCGCCCACCGCCTCCCCCTCAGCTGTAGGATGGGAGGCTGAGTGGGAGGAGGCAGGCAGATTCCTTGGAGGCCCCACAGAGCATCCTGCCCCAGCTCGCCCCACCCCACAGGCGGCTGGCCCCGCTCCGGGCACAGAACACATGCGCCGCCCCAGGTGCCCACCGGCTTGCTCCACTGCTGGGGTAGGCGGCATGGGCATAGCCAGGGATTTTTTTTGGGGGGGGCAGCCAAAGCTTCCAAAGAAACCAAAGTTGTTGAGCTTTCTTTGGGAAATCACCGGTTAAAATACCCCCGTAAATAGGACAGGCTTTTGCTGTTGGGGGCAGAACCTCAGATAATTGAATACTTTCAATGCTTTTCAATAATATTTGTGGCTCTAAGTGGGGCAGGTGCCCCCCTGCCCCCCCTGACTATGCCCATGGTAAGCTCCATGCCTGAGCGCCTTCGAATTCCTGGATCCAGCACAGATTCAATTCCTGGAATAGCCTCCAACTTACCCCAAGTACGGTTTGTCTTGAAGGTCTTCATTTGAGTGCGGCGCTTCCTTTTCTGCTCCTCACTCCCTCGTTTTGGGCTTCCCCACCCTCGCCAGTGCCCATTTCCCCACTCCATCACAATTATAAGCTCAATTTCCTGAATACCTGAACATTCTCCGCCGCCGAACGAACCCGGAGCCCGAACAAAGATTAATGGGCAAAGAGCAGGAGGGAAGCTTTTAAAGATTAGCACTGGGATTGCAAGCGCCGGTTATGTTAACTGGCTCAAAGGTCTGAAAATGATGGACTGGGGTTTCAAGGGGCCTCCACAAGAGCTGGGCCCATGGCAGGGAGAGGGAACCCCCCAGCTTTGCTGGCTGAGGCTGATGGCTGTTGGAGTCCAGTAACAGCTGGTGTGACACTGGTGACCCTTCCCTGGCCCATAGCAAATGCTACTGGGGAAATATGGGACGAGAGAGAGATTTCGGGCTTGGAAACATAGCACTAGAACTTGCTCACATGCACTGGAGCGGAATGTTGAGTGGTCTGGGACAGACGAAAGAAATTATTTCTTCACACGATGCATTGTTGGACTACGGAACTCACTCCCACATGATGGTCACCAAGTTGCATGGCTTTAAAAGCAGATTCAGCAGATTCATGGAGGAAGGTAAGGTTATCGATGCCTACCTTCCAAGTGTCCATATTTTCCAGGGACAGCCCTAGAATTACAGAATTACAGTTTATGATTTGATCCCAGAAAGTCACGGTTTCCCTTTTTTCCTCCCCTCCACGTCTTGGAGAAGAATTAAATGTGGGGGTGGGTGGGGGGTGTAGTTGCCAAAAACAGAGTCCTCTTTATGCTGAAAATAAAATACCGGCACCAAGTGAAGGAAACGGTGAAGCTGGCGTACGAAGCCCTTCCTATAATTTTGAAGGAAAAAGTCACCAACCTGCTTTAAATTCTTTAATCGCAATGCTTCAGCAAACAGCCATTTTTTAGGAAATATGTGGAGTGTTTATCACTTTATTGTAAATTGAGCCTTACACGGCAAGGCTTTACGTGTCTACTCAGAAGCAAGTCCCACCGTATTCAATGGAGCTTACTCCCAGGTAACTGGGTAAAGACTGTGCAGCCTTACACTGCAATCCGAATCATTTTTTTCTCAGAAACTCCCACTGAGTTCAATGGGATTTACTTGTCTGGTATGTTCCTGATGGGACGCGGGTGGCACTGTGGTCTAAACCACTGAGCCTTGGGCTTGCCAACCTTCCGATTGGCGGTTCAAATCTGTGAGCTCCCGTTGCTCGATCCCTGATCTTGCCAACCTAGCAGTTCAAAAGCATGCTAAAGTGCAAGTAGATAAATAGGTACGACTCCGGCAGGAAGGTAAACGGCGTTTCCGTGCGCTGCTCTGGTTCGCCAGAAGTGGCTTAGTCATGCTGGCCACATGTCCCAGAAGCTGTACGCCAGCTCCCTCGGCCAATAAAGCGAGATGAGCGCCGCAACCCCAGAGTCGGCCACAACTGGACCTAATGGTCAGGGGTCCCTTTACCTTTACCTTATATCTGTATATGGCGTCTGTGTGTGCGGTGAGCTCAAACGCGGGAACAGCTTCCTGGTGTACAATAGGCTGCCCCTATTTTCATCTGAGAAATGTTGGCGGGTGTGCTAGTGGCTCCTAGCCACGGTGGCTTACGCTCTGCTTCCACAGCTGGAGGAAGGAACGCTTCTGAATCCCAGTTGCCTGGAAATCAGAGGTGGAGAGAGTGCTGTGGGGGGCAGGTGCCGCTTGCAGGTTCCCCCCAGGCATCTGGGCCTTTGGCCTGATTCAGTAGACTCTTCTTAGACTGCCCACTCTGACTAATAATGTTGCTCCTCTCAGGTCCTGGGACCTGCCCACCCAGATCCTTTTCAAAGTTTGCTGAGGCCTCTCATCTAAGTAACTCTTTGGGACTTATTTGCAAGGCTGTTGCCACGGAATATATGTGCATTTCAATCCAGAAATTCAAAATTTGGGTTTCAAAGTTTGGTGTTTAGGTGGAAGAAGATTGGAAGAAATTTAAAGACTATTTACAGAAATATTGTAAAATTAATGAATGTTAGAATGATGTCAGAATGAAGTTAAGTGGTTTAAGCAGTAATGTTTTAAAGGTGTATGAAAAATGGATTATTAACAGGTGAGAACTCAAAGTTATATTATATTAATGTTAAAGGATTAAGATAAAAACAAAGAGGGAAAGAAATTGCTGAATCAACTAACTAAATTGGAATACAAAAAGGGGAGGTGTGAGGAGGTTGGGAAAGCAAGGATATGAATATATGACATGGAAAGATTGATGTGTTTTCTTTTTAAATGTTTTTTTTATCTTTTTTCTGTACTTCGTATTTTTTTCTATTCTTTTTACTTATGTAATATATTTTTTTCCTTTGAAAATTTGATAAACATCATATAAAAAAAACCAAAGTTTGGTGTTTAAATTCTCAGATTTTCAGTTAAACTTGTTTGCAAAACAGGATGTTTCAAGCCTCAAGGACCCCTTTAGAGGTCTCACCTTACGACTCCTGATAGGTGAGACCGGATGTGTGTGTGGGGGGGATAACTGTGTTCACTCCGTCATGAGAGGAAGTCAACTTTGTTTATGCTCAGATGCTGTGGAACTGGGGGCGGGGGGAGATTCTGGGTCTGAGCCCAGGTATAAATTAAATCCTGCAAGTTCTGATGCCTATAAAGAACTTGTCGCCTGAAGCAAAACAGCAAAAGTTGATTAACACATTCAGATTCCTATCTGTAAGCAGAGGTAAAATTGCAACTTGTGGTTTTTGGGGTCTGCTCTGCTGCATATTTCCATGCCAAAGTGGTGAATTTGCACACAGAATTTATACAGAAGTTCTCTTGTTGCAAATGGGTTAGCCTTCTGCTCGAAACCTACCTCTCATTCTGTTTATCTCCCAGCAGAGATAAATAAGCTTGGAATTGGGTTTGAAATATTAACATCAAAGTATATATTTTACAACCCAGAAACCAGGTATTTTTTTTAAAAAAAAATCTAGAAGTCATAAATTGCATGCAGCTGTCACCCAACTCACTCCCCAGAACTTTGCTCCCCTTCAGCAACTTGTAAGATCCGGCTCCCGTTCAAGAAAAATGATACTTTGCCATTGAAGATTCCATCAGAATCTCTGCATTTTACAAGCCCAGAGTTTGCATCATTTCAGAGAAGCACACAGCTTTTCTCAGCCGGTGTCTTCCAGATGTCACTGGACTACAATTCCCACCATCCTGGCCATTAACTGGAGCTGATGGGGGTTGGAGTCCAACAACATATAGAGGGTATCAAGTTGGGGGAAGTTGGCATATGTTACCACCTGCAGAGTATTCCAATCATCTTTCTTCCAGCATGGCACTCAAGTTTCTAAGGTGGTCTCCCTTCCAGACACTGACCAGACCCAGACCTGCTTAGCTTCAGCTTCACTGCTACATCTTCCATCAGCTCCTCCTCTTCCTCCTTCTTGTGGGATGTGACACACAAGTAGCAGTCAAGTACAACATTCCTTGTTTGCCTAGAGTGGACATGCGAAGGGGATGTTTGTACCAGCCACATGAAAACTTCCTGTTTCCTCCTGGCCTGGAGCATCCTTCCTCTTGCATGTGGACTAGAGGTGGGCATGACCTTACCTGTGCAGCTAACCCAAAAGCACTAGGCACGCAGCCATCTCCCCCTTCTCTGACTTCCTCTTGTAGCTGGAGCAGCTTTTTAGCCAGAGATGCCCTGTTGGCTTTCAGAGGACAAAGAAACTATCTCCATGTGGGATAGACTCACATGTATATATCTGTAACTAAGTCTGCCTTCAGGGATTCAACTGTGAACTGATGATGGTGTGAGTAAACTACTTTTATATATGTTAAATAAGATTGTGGCGTGTTTATTCTTTTAAGAGGGAAAATAAGGGATCTTACCAGGAAACTATATTGAGAAGCTTAAACAAGCTTGCAACCAGCTACCCACTGTGCGTTTAAAGGGGAATGTTTAAAACTCTAATACGTTATAGAACTTGCTAGTGCAAGTTAAAGGTAAAGGGACCCCTGGCCATTAGGTCCAGTCGTAGCCGACTCTGGGGTTGGGGCACTCGTCTCGCTTTATTGGCCGAGGGAGCCGGCGTACAGCTTCCAGGTCATGTGGCCAGCATGACTAAGCCACTTCTGGCGAACCAGAGCAGTGCACGGAAACGCCGTTTACCTTCACACTGGAGCAGTACCTATTTATCTACTTGCACTTTGACGTGCTTTCGAACTGCTAGGTTGGCAGGAGCAGGGACCGAGCAACGGGAGCTCACCCTGTCGCAGGGATTCGAACCAAAGACCTTCTGATTGGCAAGCCCTAGGCTCTGTGGTTTAACCCACAGCGCCCACCCGCTTCCCTCTAGCGCAAGTTAGGAATAAACAATATATCCTCTCCTGCCTCCCTGAACATTCCCACACTTCTGGTCTATTTAAGCAATAGTCAGGAGAGGAGTGCTGCTCATTCGCCTTACAATATCTTTATGCACATCCCAGTTCTTGCACATACCCTGGGTTGGTTTTTTTGGAATGAATGCCATTGGCGGAGACTGGTGACGATAGGTGCCGACACCTTGGGTGCCTGAGCACCCACAAAAGTCCCCATGAAGGCACAAATTTTGGTGCCAGGGCCATGCATGCTTCATGGCACCCATAGCCATGGGCACCCACAGTCGAAGGGGCCAAGTTGGCACTCCTGCTGGTGACAATGCTTGAGTCATGCCCTGCCCCTTTCCAGAAGGATCTTTGCCTGTGAGCTCCAATAGGAGCAGAAGATATGTGCATGCCCACCCACCTTGCAAAATGAAATCTGTGCAGAATGCACTTTGATGCCGTTAATGCAAAAAAAGCAATGCGGGAAGCAGCCGTTATAAGTTACCAGTCTCTGCAGCCACAGCAGGCACTGTGAACCTCTATTGGTGTGACTTCACCCCTGGAAGCACAGTCCATGGTCACTCAAGACAGACGGCTGCCAACAGTATTTTTTTTAAAAAAAATCACTACAATGCAAGCAAACGTCTCCGTGGAAGCTAGCAAGATCAGCCGTGTAGGTAAGCCAGTACCAGCAAGGATAGAGTTAAGCTAGAAGGCTGAGATTCCCCTGAGAGGACTTCTGTCAAGGATGCTAAAAGGAGTATTTAAAGGTGGACCCCAGAGGATGGGGATAATTGGAGTTCTGCTGCTTCTAATCTAAATTAATAATCCAGTCTGAGACGTCGAATGGGAGCTGGCAAAACTCGCTGAAGAGAAGAGCCAAGATTTATTTCTTTTTGGAAATGTGTGGTGGGGCCGGGTTTTAATGTGGAGTTATGAGGAGCCACAAGTCATGAAGGGAGAAAGGGGGGTGGGGAGGACCTATGCCCAGCAATCACAAGACCTTCATTCTGGACCCGGGGAGCAGTTTGGAAACAATTTCTGAAGCTTAAGAGGCTGTTGACCTGATTGGAAGCATAGACAGGAGTCTGCTGCAAAGCAGGGGATGAGCTTAAAGGACTCAGCTGAGATCAGCTCAAAAATGGAGGGAGGGGTGGGAATTGCTCCCCTTCAAAGAATCGTGGAGTTGGAAGGTACCCAAGGTTCATCTAGTCCAACCCAACTGCAATACACCCATCTTCCTTTGAGGTCAACTTTTCCGTGGTGCAAGCAGACCTGTTCCGCTTTTTTTCAGCTCAGAGGTTCTCCAAGAATGCCCCTGTACATCATTGCATCCATCTGAGATTGATTCTGCAAAACAGGAAATGGCAGCCTGCAGGAAGTGCGCCCCGGGAACGGAGTCAGCATTCTTGGGCCCTGGACAAAGCCCCGACCCCAGCCTCCAGAGCACGGCCAGCCCAATCACAAGGCATATAGAGAACATTTCTTCAGGCAGCAGGCTCACCGGGGGGGGGGTGGTTGCCCCACTTCCTGCTGGACCAGCAGGGTTCGGTTGTTTATTTCTCAGAGGTTGGACGGCCATCTGTCATGGATGCTTTACTTGAGATTCCTGCATTGCAGAGGATTGGACTAGATGGCCCCTGGGGTCCCAACTGTTACAGAAATTACCGGGGGGGGCACATCTTTAAAGTTGTTAAATATTACAAATATTATGCATAAATGTATATCCTTTCAACCTGACAGCTCAGGGAAGTTACCTAGCTTTAAAAAAACATATAAAATCAGCTCCTTTGCCAGTTTCCTTCATTCCACTGCCAATTTGCTTCATTGGCCAAGGACTTGGAAACCACTTGGTCGCTGCCATAATCCCTCAAGTGGGAGGTCACGTACTCACAGAAAGGTACTCATAGGTGTCAATTGCTGGGCAAAGGCACTCCTTCGGACTTGCCCAGGTGGCAAACTATGCAAACCAAAGTTCTATTGTCCCTTTGTAGTAGGTGTACTTCCCAATACGTATCCTGTATCCGCCTGTTGCCCCAACACATTCCTCCTATGCTAATCATGTATAAAGGTAAAGGTAAAGGGACCCCTGACCATTAGGTCCAGTCGTGGCCGACTCTGGGGTTGCGGCGCTCATCTCGCTTTATTGGCCGAGGGAGCTGGCATACAGCTTCCGGGTCATGTGGCTAGCATGACTAAGCCGCTTCTGGCGAACCAGAGCAGCGCACGGAAACGCCGTTTACCTGGAGCGATACCTATTTATCTACTTGCAATTTGACATGCTTTTGTTGTGTTTTTTAAAAAATATATTTATTAACTTTTCAAAGGTTATACAAAAAACAAAAATACAAAAATAAAAACACATATAATTCCATTCACTTATTTTCTTTTAACTTACTTCTCAGACTTCCTCATACCTCCCCTTTTTGTATTCCAATTCAAATTATTCATTCAGCAAATGATCACCATTAATTTTCAATTAATTCTCCACCTTTCTTTCTTTTTCCCCCCAATTATCTTAATCATTACAGCTGATAACCACTTAAATTCTAACCAACATCATTCTAACATTCACTAATTTTGTAATATTTCCCAAGCAATTTGACATGCTTTTGAACTGCTGGGTTGGCAGGAGCTGGGACTGAGCAACGGGAGCTCATCCCGTCGCGGGGATTCGAACTGCCAACCTTCTGATCAGCAAGTCCTAGGCTCTGTGGTTTAACCCACAGTGCCACCCACGTCCCAATCATGTATAACCCTCCCCTTTTCTGATGTAGCAATGATGTAGTGATGATGCTTAATGAACTGTATGCTGGGATAAGATAGAAACTTTTAAAAGTCCTTGTCACCCCATCCTCGGGGATCAAAATTCCTCTTTGAACCTGTTGTGCAATAAACTTTGGTCTACAGCTATTTGCTCTGGTTGGGGCTGGACTCCTTCCTTTATTCCGCAGGCACCCGCGGGTTCTGCCCGACGAGCTGGGTGACTGAGCAGCCTGGCACCTAGATTTTTCCATAACACTTCCAACTCGACAATTCTATGATTTGTTTTTAAGTTTCTTTCCTGCCTCTTTCCCCCAAAGGAGCCCAGGCAAACAAAACAGCAAAGCAATGGTGGCTATTAGCCATGATGGTTTTGCTTTGCCAACACAGCCGGAGGCAGCGATGCCTCTGAATGCCAGTCGCTGGAATCCCCACGAGGGGAGAGGGCTCTTGGGCTCAAATCCTGCTTGCGGGTTTCCCATAGGCATCTGGGTAGCTGCTGTAGAAACAGGATGCAGGAATAGATGAACCACTGGCCTGATTCAACAGAGCTGCTTCTTCTGTTCTTCTGGCCCTGTTCATGCTAGAGAGTTTGCCAAGAGAGAGAGGGAGGGCTGGGTTGCTCGCCAATAACCATGAGAAACTGAGATACCTAAACAAAGCCAATATTTATTAATTTCCCCCTCCCCCACTTGCCAATTATTTCCACAGCTTCAAAAGTTTTTGGTCTGAAACAAAAGAAGCCCTCGCCGTTTTTGCTCCGTTCCTGGAGACGGAGACAGAGTAATGGGCGAAAGGCAATTAAAAACCTGTCCATTCAAACAGATTCCCTTCATCAAACAAAACTTTATTTGCTATATATACACACATACATAGATCCACCCACACGGGGAGAGGGGTAGATAAACGCCGCTGCCGGGTCTCATTTGGCGGCTTTGTTGATTATGCATTGTAATGAGCTCCATTACATAATTAAAAGAGGCTTCTCCTTATTGCATTTTATGCTAATTAACATTTTATGCAGCCTGCAATGGACACTTTGGGCTCCGAAGACGCGCCGTAATTATGCCGCGTTCTCCTCCGAGCTGTTTATGCATTATTAATTAATATTAAATCTGTTGATTAAAAGCTCATTTATAAGTCACCCTGCCATCTTTCTCGCAGAAGGAGTCCCTCTGTGCTTCCCCAGCCCTTCCCAAAAGGGTCAGGATGAAATCAAAGGGATGGCATCCCAAAAGCTCTGGGAATGCCTCTTTTACGAGGATGGCAGATGTTATTCCAGAAATTCCAGTTGTTGGCGCTTTTAATGAGACGGATCCATCTTGGAGGCTCTGGCAAGCCCCAGCAGGAATTAACAAATTTATCTGAGCGCTGAGTCTTCTCTCTCTCTCTCTCTCTCTCTCTCTCTCTCTCTCTCTCTCTCTCTGCATAACTTAGAACAATAAATGAAATGCAGGAATTCTGGGCAAGCCAGCAACACCTTGGCTGATTGGCTAACACAGCCGAGTCTTTGGATGCTACTACTAGAGGCTGTGCTACAAGTGTGCAGAGTTCCACCCAACATCGTGGGGGCCTGATGCACATGTATACCATCACACGTTGCCGCCACAGCGGGAGGGCCCAATGGAGCACCCCAGCACAGCATGCGGTGCATTGGGTCACACCCACAGTAAAAAATTGGCACCTATGCTCTGCTGCAGGAAGAGAACCCTAGGCCCAGGGCCAGGTGTGGCTGTCCAGGTCTCTCCATCTGGTCTTTTGGGCTCCTCCCAAGCCACACTCCTTCCTAGGCCATGCCCCCCACCGCCTACTCCCCTCAATGGCCTGACTCCAGTGCTTTAGTTCCTGGGGTGGGTCTTGGAGCTGCGATCAAGACTCTTGCTTGCCTGTGGGGGAGAGTCGCGAGAGGCGGGTGCGGTGTGGCTGCACGCAGAATGCAGTGGCTTGAAATTTCCAGCAATGCCCCAAATCGGTGCGCCTCCCCACCTCTCGCCTTCCACTGATCATCATTGTTGCAGCACCCCCTGCTGTGCCGGCTCAACACAAAGTGTGAGCGAAGCAGTTGTGCTTCCCTCTACAGGAAGCAAAACCTGTGGCTTCCACTATAAGAGCGCACCTGTTGCAGCACCCACCTTTATCGCCCCATTGGAAGAATTAGAGTCCAATTTCTGCATCCCTATTGCTGCATATTTGGTTATTTGCTATTTTATATCCTTTTCATTAGTTGGTTGGTTGGTTGGTTGGTTGGCATCCGTCTGTCTCGGGAGTGTGCCTTTTGGGGGTGAAGTCAAACTGTTGAAGAGTTACAGCGCCAGCTGTGGCTGTAGAAGCCGATACAGGAGGGAAATGTTTTGTTGCAGCTGAGGCAGATGAAGGTGTCCGGTTGTGCTGCTGCAGACCTCTGCTCTTCTCCCAGGGGTCATTCCTCCTGTGGTCACTGCTATGGATGCATGACCTGATGGTCAGTCTCCAGGCACTGCGGTCATGTGCAAGGAATCCCCACAGAGCGGGGCTGAACTTGCCAGCCTTGTTTGATTATTTCTGTATTAATCCTTTGTTTTGGGCCAAAAAAAGCAGCGTGTGTCAAATTTGCCATATATTATTTATTTCATTCATATTCCACAATTTTCCCAAGGAGCTGAAGGTCATGTACATGGCTCCCCACCTCCTCAGTTAATCCCTATAACAGCCCTGGGAGGGAGGCTAGGCTGAGAGGGAGGGACTGGCCCTGGATCACCCATTGAGCCAGTGGCGTAGCGTGGGTTGTCAGCACCCGGGGCAAGGTAAGTAATTTGCGCCCCCTAACCCGTGGATTTGCGCCCCCTAACCCTAACCCCCAGATGTTGCGCCCGGTGCGGCCGGCCCCCCCTGCACCCCCCACGCTACGCCACTGCATTGAGCTCCATGGCCGAGTGGAGATTCGAACCCTGGTCACCCTGGTCCTGGTCCAACACTCTAACCACTAACACCGGAGCTACTGGGATAGCTCAGTCAGTAGAGCATGAGACTCTTCATTTCAGGGTTATGGGTTCGAGTCCCACATTGGACTAAAGATTCCAGGGGGTTGGACTAGATGAAATCCCTGAAGGTGTGTTTGTTTGTGCTGATTCTACACCTCTGATCTGAAGTAGGACAGTCCCTTCTAACCACAAACACACCCAAGACTCTCTCACCTCACGTCAGCAGGATGTGCTGAGCCAGGATTTGAGAGCGGGGAGGAATTTTTGACATTCCAGGCTCTTTCCAGTCCTGCGGCTCCTCCGGCAGCATCGTGATCCAGCTGAAGTTTTAATAACGTGACACAACTTTCCCCTCTCCCTCTCAGTCCCGGCTGCCTCTGTGCATCTGGGGTCAGGCAACTGCTTCAATGCGCTGTGAAGGATGTTTCAATATAACCTTCCCCTGAGATGGAAAACAATCATCCCTTCTGATCGCCTGCCAAACAGACCCAGCCCGCACACTGTGACAAAGTGACTTTATTCCCAGCTTAGCCAGGCAATAATTTTATTTGGCAGGAAGTACTTCTGCTCCTTTGTGGCCTTTTCTGAACACTCGTGCTGGGAGCTTGCTCACAGATCTTGGGGTTCGTGTTATTGTGCTATGGCACACACGTTATCTGCCTCTCTGATATCCAGGAGGACTCTCTGGAGAGAGCCTGTGAGGGGTCCATTTGTATCTTAAAGGTAAAGTAAAGGTAAAGGACCCCTGACCGTTAAGTCCAGTCGCGAACGACTCTGGGGTTGTGGCGCTCATCTCGCTTTACAGGCCGAGGGAGCCGGCGTTTGTCCGCAGACAGTTTTTCCGGGTCATGTGGCCAGCAGGACTAAGCCGCTTATGGCAAAACCAAAGCAGTGCACGGAAATGCCATTTACCTTCCCGCGGAGTGGTACCTATTTATCTACTTGCACTTTGACGTGCTTTCGAACTGCTAGGTTGGCAGGAGCTGATCTGACCAAATATCTGTTAGGGTAAGCAGTGGCAGACTTTGGGCTTTCAAATTTAAGCAGTGCTCTGGGCAGCCCCAAAATTTGATGCCCTCCGCCTCTCGCCTTCCATTCTAAGTCCTTGTGGGGGTGCATCTTCTCAGCTTGGAGCCCAGTGCAGGCGAACCAGTCCTGCTTCACTAAATTCGGCTCTGGCAAGGCCAAAGGGACTCTATTCTACCTTGGTCAGACCACACCTGGAATACTGTGTTTAGTTTTAGGCACCACAATTTAAGAAGGATATTGACAAGCTGCAACATGGAGGGTGACCAAGATGATCAAGGGTCTGGAAACCAAGTCATATGAGGAACAGTTGAAGGAGCTAGGTATGTTTAGCCTGGAGAAGAGAAGACTGTGAGAGGAGATATGATAGCCATATTGAATTTTGTTTTCTGCTGCTCCAGAGGGTAGGACTCAAACCAATGGCTTCAAGTTACAAGGAAGGAGATTCCAACTAAAGATCAGGAAGAACTTTCTGACAGTAAGAGCTGTTTGGCAGTGGAACGGTCTCCCTTGGGAGGTGGTTCTTTTACTGCTTCGTAACTAAGCTAAGCATTACAACCTAAGCTAAGCATTACAACTTTTCTGACTGATTTATTGGAAAGCACATGAACTCGACTTTTGAAGAATTTGTAAGTAAACCAGTTTTTAACTTACCAGACATGTGGTCTTTTCCTGCACTGGGGAAATTTTGGATCTCATTGGAAGGGCAAATTTTAAAAGTCTAACAGCCTATATTTCCAAACTTTACTTTGCTGCAGGTTTTCTTCTTCGGCGACCAGCTTTCTTTATGGTCCAGCTCTCACTTCCATACATCACTACCGGGAAAACCATGGCTTTAACAATACGGACCTGTCTCTGCTTTTTAAGATGCTGTCTAGGTTTGTCATTGCTTTTCTCCCAAGAAATTTGGTGGCCTTCCAAGTGCCACTTAAGGAAGGAGCTTGTGATCTTGCTTCAACCTGGTTCTCTCTCTCTCTCTCTCTCTCTCTCTCTCTCTCTCTCTCTCTCTCACACACACACACACACACACACCCTTCCTCCTGTCAGTTTCTGCCCTTCAGTGTCCGCAGTTGTGACTTCATCTTCTCCTGATGCAAAACAGCTGGATTCTAATCTTTGATGTGGGTGATACCTGCTCTCCCCTTTGACACCTGTCAGTGACCTGTAAATTCCACACCTGCCTTTTGACCCTCACCACTTCCAGAGTTTCCTTACCTGCCAAAAGCAGTTTGGCCATGGGGGAGAGAGATCCTTTTTGCGTCTCTGTTCTGCCCTCTCTGCTCTTCAGAGTAATTAGATTTTTATGTATGTGTACATTTGCATAAGCTCTGCAAAGCACAAAGGGAGGGCATTTCCACACTCCAAACTTAATCAGGTTTGAGCTAGCCATTCTTTCCTCCTCCGGGAACTATCATTCTGCACAGGCTGAGCACGCTGGCTTATTCTGAGTCAGATCATTGGTCCATCCAGCCCAGTGTGGTCGACACTGACTGGCAACAGCTCTCCAAGATTTCAGGCAGAGAGTCTCTCCCAGTTCCGCCTGGGAGATTGATCCTGGGATCTTCTGCATGCAAAGCAGGTGCACTGCAACCGAGATAACAATCCTTTCCTGGTGCTGATAATGCCAAGGTTGCAGGTTCGATCCCCCTATGGGACTGCTGCATATTCCTGCATTTCAGGGGGTTGGACTCGATGATCCGCAGAATCCCTTCCAACTCTGTAATTCTACAATTCTATGGACTGGAAACCTAGGAAGCTGCCTTATGCCAGCTAAGACCATAGGTCTATCTAGTTCAGTGCTGCCTGCGCTGACTGGCAGCAGCTCTTAGGGGGTTTCAAGCACACAATCTCTCCTATCTCTACCTGAAGATGCTGAAAAGGAAGATAAGAAATTTGACTATAATTGGAATATTGTTTTTGGAATAATGATATTGGAAAACTGCTACATTCAGTTACAAGGAAATTCAGATGGGAGGGACTAGAGGAAGTAATATGTTTATGAGGTTGGAAGTTGAATTAATTAATTAATTTGTATTGTTTATGTTGTTATATTCTTTTTTATTTTTTATTTAATCGTTTTTTTGTTTGTATGTTTCATTTATTTTATAATATGTGTTATATTTGTATAAAACTTAATAAACATTATTGTAAAAATATATATATATAAAAATGCTGAAAAGGGTCCCCCACCTACGGAGTGAGTTTTGCACTAGATGGGCTCAAACGATATCATAGAATTGTGGGGACCCTGAGCATCATCCAGTCCAACCCCCCGCAATGAAGGAACGTGCAGATGCCCCATGCAGGGATCGAACCTGCAACCTTGCTGTCATCAGCACCATGCTCTAACCAACTGAGTTATCCACCTGGAGATATGATTCTGTGCTTCTCTTGAATGAGCAGAGCCCAGTATTTCCCCGACATGCTCATTTAACGTCCTCTGCAAAAGAAATATGCAACCGCCCTCCACTCTCCCCCAGCTCAGCAGGACAGGATCTGTCTGTGTGCACAAGATTCCAAGTTCAGTTCTGGGCATCTCCAGTGAAAGACCTTTGCTGAAACCCCAGAGAACCACGGCCTGCCAGTCAGTGTAGACAATACGGAGCTAGATGGAGCAAGGATCCAACTCATCTTGGGCAGCTTTTCATGCTCCCACATCTGAGCACCTTCCAGCCTAACATATTCTACAATTTTACCGTAAAGATAATTTTGCCAGCGCTTCCTTCTACATAACATTTGGACACCATATGGGGGGAATCCGAGAGAGTCAGCATACTAATTATTTGAGAGCTGCTACCTTAAAAAGACAACAACTCTACCATTTGGCTTAAACCCAAATACTCCGCAGCGTGTGCCTAGAAGCAATGCTTTTACTATAATCCAGTGAAGCCTATGATTAAAACAGAAAAATGCAGGAACACCTGGAACAGTGCAAGATTAAGCCTTCTGCTGCGGTACTAGCAAAGTGCATGCTGGGTGTTACAAATAAAAATAATAATATATTTTTACAGGAGAGCCAGGGGGTGGAGTGGTGGACCTGAACAGAGAATATTACCAGTTGCCCAGCTACATTTTGGGATTTTTTTTTGGGGGGGGAGCGGAATCCAATTCAGTTTGCATTTAAAGGTGAACCCACCTATTTCGTGATTTCTGAAATGATACACAAACTGAAACAGCCTTCCTTCAGCATCTGTACTTCTCTGATTTTTTGCAGCACAGTTCTCCAGCTAGGCAACATGTGCAAAAGTCCATATATACTAGGGTAAAGTGTGCATACAAATGCATATATTTGTCAAAATTGGCATGCAAAAATGCATTATATTAGGCAAAACAATATTATGCATATATGGGGGGAAATGCATATGTTAGTGAAGATAACATACAAAATGGCATTATATTAACAATAACAACAACAACATTTGTCTACAACTCTTTATCTGTAGATTTCAGGGAGGTTCACAAAATAAAATTACAATATAAAAAACACAAAATGCATAATAATTAAGCTAAATTCATACCAAATCACTGATGAACGTTCATGGGCACTTTTTTTTTTTTAAAGCAGACTTGGAAATGTGGAGATCTGAAATTAAAACTTGGAAAATTAAGAAAGGGCAGCAAATTGATTTGAGACTCTTGAGAGTCCCATGGACTGCAAGAAGATCAAACCTCTCCATTCTGAAGGAAATCAGCCCTGAGTGCTCACTGGAAGGACAGATCCTGAAGCTGAGGCTCCAATACTTTGGGCACCTCGTGAGAAGAGAAGACTCCCTGTAAAAAAACCCTGATGTTGGGAAAGATGGAGGGCACAAGGAGAAGGGGACGACAGAGGATGAGATGGCTGGACAGTGTTCTTGAAGCTACCAGCATGAGTTTGACCAAACTGCGGGAGGCAGTGGAAGACAGGAGTGCCTGGTGTGCTCTGGCCCATGGGGTCATGAAGAGTCGGACACGACTAAACGACTAAACAACAACAACAACCTGTCAGTCAATCTGATCTGTAAGTCCGGGGGACAAGAAGGAAGAGATGTGCAGCCCCAATTGGAGAACGTCTTATTAATGCCCACCCCTACAGCACCATCTTCACCAACCTGGTGCCAATCAGTTGTTATGGACTTGGGCCTTGCTAGCTGGGGCTGTTGGGAGTTGTAGTTCCAACCCCTTAGAGGGCACAAGCTTTGTAAAGAGTGCCGGCCATCCTCTTATTTCTCTTACGTTTCCAGACTCTGAGTTCCTGGCATCTCACATTTCCATGCACGGCACGCAAACACTCCACGGCCGTTCTCGATATGCCCAGCCCGTGGACCACATCAATTTAATCTTTATGAAGACGCAGGTGGTCGATATGTTCTTGAAGCACCGTTTAACTCACATCGACGGTCGTTTAAGAAAGTTTTCGATTTGCAGAAAAGCAAGTGAAGAGGCGAAAGGATGGCTGACAGAGCAGATAATACTATGGTTTTTTTAAAGGCCCAATCACCCAGTGCATGGCAAAGATCTGGGTATCTGGACTAGATCCTAAACACACCGTAAAACTCCAAGCGTTTGCTAAAATAGGGTTTCGTTTTTCTTGGTTAAATAAAGCCTCTGGGGTTAGGGTTTCTTCTTAATCCCTTAATATTGCTGCCTGGGCTGTTGCCTTCCCAGAAAACTCAATTGCCAAAGATAAACAGAAACGGCACTGTTGCAAGTTGCACATCTTCAGGCGCCAGGCAAAAACATTCCTCTTCTCCCTGGATTTTGGCTAATTAAACAATTGATGACCTTTTAAACGGGGGGGGGGGCAGTATTGTTATTACCTGTTACCAGGGTTTGTATTTTTGCTATTTTCTATTGTAAACCACCCAGTGCTCTTCAGCTGAAGCGCCGTATAGAAATTTAGTAAATAATAGCATAAAGAATAGAACTCGTTCCATATTTCTAGCGCAGCAACAGCACCCGCACTGTGGAACTCCCTGCCTATTGACAGCAGGCAGACGCCTTCACTGTACTCTTTTCGGCTAAAAGCATTTTTGTTCAGAGAAGCCTATCTGGGCATGCAAAATGTTGACATGTGTTTTTCTTTGGCTTTTTGCATATTGACACAGTAATGTGTCAACCTTACATTGATTTAGTTTAACGCAAGGTTGACACATTACTGTCAAAAAGGCAGATCTCCCTACACACACATACACACACCATGAAGCATTTACCCTGAGCTGTAATCTCCATCCTGCTTCTCCAGAGGGAGATTTGGGTCCCCCTCAAGGCAGATCTGGCACCTGCTAATGGTCTACGGGCGCAATTAGCTGCTAATCGGCACATTCACCCTAATTGTTTCCTTGGAGCTTAATTACATGATTCCTGAAAGAGCCCATTTGCTGCCTCTCTGGTTACAGTTAAGATGAAACTGTCCCTCCTGAGGAAGCCTCATAATGGGGCACAAAGGCAGCGCATTATGCCCAGGTGGCAGCGCACTGGCCCGCCCACCGGCACACCAGGACTGCAAACATTTGGGGGGAAACATGCATTCATGCTGTTCAGTAATTGCCAGCCCAATTCTAATAATTGGTGTGGTAGTTGTACATGCAAACATCCCCAGGAGTGTTGTTAAATCAGCGACTGAGTATTCAAGGCCCATATTTGAACACAGTAACCTTAGTTCTGCTGGTGGGATTAGGGATTGCTAGAAAAGCCTTTTCCCGCCGTGCGGTACAATTCAGGAGAACCTAAACAATACATAGCATTCAATGTGCTCATTCCATTAGTGGAAGGACTCAGACTTGCCCTGCTCTTCCCACATGCTCTCCCCAAATCTGCTCAGGAAGAACTTCCTGACAGTAAGAGCTGTTTGACAGTGGAATTTGCTGCCAAGGAGTGTGGTGGAGTCTCCTCCTTTGGAGGTCTTTAAGCAGAAGCTTGACAACCATATGTCAGGAGTGCTCTGATTGTGTTTCCTGCTTGGCAGGGGGTTGGACTCGATGGCCCTTGTGGTCTGTTCCAACTCTATGATTCTATGATTCTATACCTATATGCAGAGGGATACGGGTGGCGCTGTGGGTTAAACCACAGAGCCTAGGACTTGCCGATCAGAAGGTCGCCGGTTCGAATCCCCGCGACGGGGTGAGCTCCCGTTGCTCTGTCCCAGTATGAGTAACCCTATATCTTAAAGCAGGCATAGACAAACTCCAGCCCTCCAGATGTTTGTGACTATAATTCCCATCATCCCTGACCACTGGTCCTGTTAGCTAGGGATGATGGGAATTGTAGTCCCAAACGTCTGGAGAGCCAGCGTTTGTGTCTTAAAGACATCACAGTCTCTGCTATGCCTCATTCAGAAAAGCAAAGGCAGACCTTGGATAAGCCTCAGGAACCCCTGGAATTTTGCTAATGCTTTCTAGGCATGGGACAAGCTCTTACACTGCCAGGATCAGAGATCTGTGCTAGGAGCCTTGGCTGAGCGAAAGGGAGCAACCTCAACGTGACTTTCAGATCAGAACTCTTTAGAAATTTCTGCAGCCTACGCCGCTTCCTTTCTTCTTTAGGTTAAAGCGTTGCTCGAAGGCAGACCTAGACTTGGCTCGCTGGTAATTAAAAACACCTCCAGCCTCTGAAGCAGGCCTGGGATTGGACAGAATCAATATAGAAAAGGCCGGCCTCTCAACCCCAGATCAGGTTGTTTCCATTTAATTTCCTCTCCGCCCGCCGATCACGTGCGCCTGTCACGGAAGGCTGATGTATGTTTGGCAACAGGCCACATTAAGAAAACCTGACACCTGAGGCCCAGGGGATATAAAAGTATAATTAAACAATTATTTGCTCACATCAGAGCAGGTGGCTAGACGGCTCTCTGAGCAATGGGGTGTGCGACTGTGACAGACACTTAAAAGTAAGATTTTTTTTTAAGACAGTAAGTAAAGGTGCCTAGATATAATGAGTCATCGCTTCATTTTAGAATTCTTGAGAGTGCCCAGGTTTCAACCCAGATATTTGGCTTGCGCCTTTAAATCAGGACTCAAGATTTCCCATGTCTTAGAATCATAGGACCGGAAGGGACCCCGAGGTTCATCCAGTCCAGGGGTCTGCAGCCCGCGGCTCCGGAGCCACATGTGGCTCTTTTACACCTTTGCCGCGGCTCCGGGGCGGATACTAGCGAGGGGAGGAGGCGCATTGTGCGCCCCGACACTCCCCACTGTGGCGGATGCTGTACTGGCTGTGACATCGCATGGGGGCGGTGCATGCGTTAGTCACGCACTGTCCCGACGTCACCTTCCCGCCCGCCCGCTACATTGTAAGGGGCATGTACGCTGGTCACTGCATTGAAAGGGGGCAGGTACACTGGCCACTGTTTTGAAGGGGAGTGAAGAACACACACACACAAAAAAAAAAGGTAACTTGTTAATTTAACGTTTATTTCTATGAGGAGGAGTAATTCTGAGGGGTCAAACAAAGAAATAATTTAAAAAGTGACAAAAAAGTTATTTTTATAATGACGAGTTTTGCGGCTCTTTTTTTTCCTTCGGAAACGGGTCCAAGTGGCTCCTTTTGTCTTAAAGGTTGCAGACCCCTGATCTAGTCCAACCCCCTGCAATGCCGCCATCTCAACACACGGTCTCCCATCCAATTTGAAACCGGACCGGACCCTGCTTAGCTTTGCAAATGTGTTAGCAGTTTTCTGCACCACCACCCCAAAAAAACTTTTAACCTGCTCCCTCCACTGTCTGTAGCAAACAGGATTTTTTTTTGGGGGGGGTGTCCATACAAGTAAGTAGTAGATTTAAAGATAAAAGGGAAATCCCTGGTTGCAATATGGGAAGGGTATTCCCCCTGCAATCTATAGGGCTGAGGAACCTGAACTACAACTCCCATCATCCTTGAACATTGGCCCTGTTACCTGGGGCTGATGGGAGTTCGAGTCCAGCAATAGTCGAAGAGCCGTGCTCTAAATTTGGCTGGATTGGAGACCTGTTCCAACCTCTATTTTTTGCCTTCATTCTTGGCTGCTGCCTATTTTAGGCAAAGCCTATTCTTTCTCGAGACGTTTTCTTAGCAGCAAACCAATGTGATAAATAGGGGAACAGATGAGGCCAGAACCTAAATAGGCCCCTGCATACGGTTCGAATGGTTCCTGGGGGAATATTCATTCTGACAACTTACTACTCTGACCGAAGTACCGGGCCTTGGGGGGAAACTAAAGTTTCATTTAATGTGACTCTGTGCAAGCTTTTTTTTATTTTAAAAAAAAGTTTTAATGATGCTCTTGGTCAGTTATTTGCCTCTCCACCCCTCCCCCCCCCCCAGATGCTGGGTGCATTCGGCCCATGAGCAATCATGGGGTTGGCGGGTCTTGAGAAACCTCTGAGGGAAAATAGAGGTTATTCTGACTCCTTAAACCAGACCGTTTTACCTCAGACCGAGTGCAATTGTCTTGAGTGGCAGGGTTGGCCGTAGCATTACACAGAGCGAGGCTGTTGCCTCAGGAAAATGTTTTGACGTGTCACGACAGGGCAGCAAATTGTTAGCTATTCAATTTATTTTTTATTGTGTTTTTACTGCCAGGGAGACAGAAAGGCCTATGAGGGATTCTCTGCCACAGGTGACAAAATAAACTCAACCAGACTTGGGTGTTATATGCACCCTGACTGTGGAGAGGCTGTGAGGGATGGGAACATCTGCGGATCTGACTTTAGGGAGCGAATGTCTTGAGCCAACCCTGGCTAATGGTATATAAGAGATCTAAGCTGGATCACTTTGGAAAGCCTCTCTACATCCACCTGTGTGTTGTGGATTCCACCGTGCTCATGTGTCAAAGTCATTGAAGTTTTACTGCGGTTTTCTAAATTGTTGGAAGCTGTCCAGAGTGGCTGGGGCAACCCAAAAATATCATCATCATCACCACAATTCAAGCACCACTGTCAGGTCTTTCTTGCAATCCTTTTTTTACTTTTTGCAGCCGTAGAAAGATGAGGTGCTGTTCTCGAGAAAGGCAGAGGTCCCCTTCCCAGATCACAGCTAGCTTCTCGTATCTCCACGGAAGATCTTCTGTTCTGTTCTTATAGCTTACGGAGTCTTTTCCTTGGGAAGGAAAATTCAGGATAAAGTCAGTTTTGATCTCTACATTGCCTCTGATCAGACTCTTCCCACTTTCAAATGCAAACAGTCTCTCTGTGTGTGTGTGCAGAGAGAGGTGTTTCTCCGGGGCTGCCTTTGCCGAACATGTCCAATTAAACCAGCCGAACTCTTGCTAGACAGGGTTAAGTTCTCCCAGATGGCAGAGCCATCATTAATTCAGGGCATGCTGAGATAAGACCGCTCAGCTGCTAGCGATCTCACCTGTGAATCGTGCTAAGCTTTCTGTGTAAATACAGATTTTTCCTTTTAGAAAGAAAGAAATTTGCTCCTCGTCATCATTGCCGTTTGTTCTGTGGATGTTGATTCAGGCAGGAATTTTGCAATGATGCAACTGATTTCTTGCTCTCCTTTCCTTTCTCCCTTGAGCCCTGGTGGAAGGAGGCATTGCACACCCCTCTTAGAGCTAGAGTAGCAGGTAAAAATCATAGTCCCATTACCGGCACTTAGGGGCATATTTTATTTAAAATATTTCTTCACTTCTCTTCACAGCGCAGCAATTTCAGAGCGGGTTGTAATTAAAAGAGCTGTAAACCCACAGGCAGCATCTTAAAAAGTAGAGACATCACCTTGCCAGCAAAGGTCCGTATAGTAAAAGCTATGGTTTTCCCAGTAGTGATGTATGGAAGTGAGAGCTGGACCATAAAGAAGGTTGATTGTCGAAGAATGGATGCTTTTGAATTATGGTGCTGGAGGAGACTCTGGAGAGTCCCATGGACTGCAAGAAGATCAAACCTATCCCTTCTGAAGGAAATCAGCCCTGAGTGCTCACTGGAAGGACAGATCGTGAAGCTGAGGCTCCAAGACTTTGGCCACCTCATGAAAAGAGAAGACTCCCTAGAAAAGACCCAGATGTTGGGAAAGATGGAGGGCACAAGGAGAAGGGGATGACAGAGGACGAGATGGCTGGACGGTGTTCTCGAAGCTACCAGCATGAGTTTGACCAAACTGCGGGAGGCGGTGGGGGACAGAGGTGCCTGGCGTGCTCTGGTCCAGGGGGTCACAAAGAGTCGGACACGACTAAGTGACTAAACAACAACAAACCCACAGCAAAGTTACTGGAAGCAAGGCAGCCAAGTCACCAACAGCGAAACCGACAACATCCATACTGGCATCAGCTTCCACTCTAAGGTTGGGCAAGAGACACTGTCTTTAGCCGGTGCCTAAAACTTTAAAGATCAGGTGCCAACCATTGAGGGAGTTCCACAACTGGAGTGCCACCACCAAGGAGGCTATTCCCAGCCCAAAAAAGGATAGTCAAATCTATCATAGAATCTTAGAGTTGGAAGGGACCCGAGGGTCATCTAGTCCAACCCCCTTGCAATGCAGGAATCTCAGCTAAAGCATCCATGACAGGTGGCCACCCAACCTGTTTAAAAACCTCCAAGGAAGGAGAGTCCACCACCTCTTGTGGGAGTCTGTTCCACTACTGAACACCTATTACTGTCGGAAAGATTTCCAAATGTTTAGTCGGAATCTCCTTTCTTGCAACTTGAAGCCATGGGTTCGAGTCCTACCCTCCAGAGCAGTAGAAAACAAGCATGCTCCCTCCTCCATGGGACACCCTTTAAGATTTTCCTAATGTAAATTCATTATCATTTTAATGTGAATTTCTCTGGATATAAACATCTTTGCTAGTCATTTTTCTGAATGTACTGCATATTTGTAGGTTATTTTCACCAACAGATGCATTTTCAAATTTTGCCTAATATAATACATTTTATAAGCGTTTTTTCGATATACTAGTATATGCACTTTTTTTGGACACATTACTTGGAGTTTGGATTTCAAAGGATAGCTGTGTCTCAGTTCACATATTGTTTTGGGAAGCACAGACTGCGGGGGATTCACCTTTGAATGCAAACTGAACAGAATTTATCTGAGGCTCCAGTACTTTGGCCACCTCATGAGAAGAGAAGACTCCCTGGAAAAGACCCTGATGTTCGGGAAGATGGAGGGCACAAGGAGAAGGGGACGACAGAGGACAAGATGGTTGGATAGTGTTCTCAAAGCTACCAGCATGAATTTGACTAAACTGCAGGAGGCAGTGGAAGACAGGAGTGCCTGGCGTGCTCTGGTCCAGGGGGTCACGAAGAGTTGGACACGGCTAAATGACTAAACAACAACAACAACAATTGCTACACGGGATTCACAGGGCAGGCTCAGGACGACAGTGCTTGTGAAATCTCGGCTAGGGAGATATAGCTTTAACCTCCCCTCCCTGAACGCCAATTACAATTCCTCCGTGGGTTTTTAATTTTTAAAGACCCAGAACACCATTGCTATTCATGCATCATTAGGCCCTGATTTGGCAGTGGGGGGAGAGATCTGGGAGGACGAGAGAGGCCCTGGGAGCCAACTGTCCTCTGCACAGCCAAGGCCCAGGCAGAAAGATGCTCACAGCTGCGACTAGGGCAGCCCCCCAGCCCCGCTGCCCCCAATTTTCCATAACTGCTGAGCACCTGCAGTTCCTCAGCAACTTAATCAGGCCCTTGGCTCCAGCACATCGCAAACCACAGCTGGATCCAGCCACCGCCTGGAACTATTATGGGATTTCCAGGAGAGATAACTGTGTAGTGTTATTGCCGCTGGGAGGGGTGGAAATCACGTTTGCTGTAAAAACAATGCCTTGCCAGGGCTTCAGGAAAGATGAACCACATTGTGTTCCTCCCTTCCCCCCTGTTTGCTATTTTCCCATGGGACAAAACGGCAAAAACACCCACTTCCTTCCACCACCACTTTTTTAAAAATCTGTATAAATGGATGGAAAACAAAACACATTCCTGACTGCTTGGGCTACTCTCATTAACCCTTTGCTTTGGCAGTAAATATTGGGATGTGGAGGGGGAGGGACACATCACGAATGTGTTAGATTATGTTGTGTGGTATAGGGCAAGTGGATGGAAGGGTGTTCTTCACCCTCATTATATTCTAGGACTAGAGGACTAAATGACCCTAGTTAGACTAGGTGAGACCCTTGGGGTCCCTGCCAACTCTACAATTATAAGTTTCTATGATTCTTGGTCTGGGACACGGGTGGCGCTGTGGGTTAAAACACAGAGACTCTTGGGCTTGCCAATCAGAAGGTCAGTGGTTCGAATCCCCGCAATGGGGTGAGCTCCCGTTGCTCAGTCCCTGCTCCTGCCAACCTAGCATTTCGCTATGGATTTAGGTTTGATGAGGCCCTAAGCTACTGAAGGTATTGGGGCCCTTTCTATGTCCAGCTGTCCTTTGTCAACAACAAATTGTCGCTGTTTTTTTGTGTTGAATATATGCTATGTGGTAATTGATGGACCTAAGAGGTATCTAAAGCCATTTGCACATAACAAAATATATATGTTATCAAAGTAATTGTTAATAGTCTTTAAATTTTTTCCAGTCCTCCTCCATTGCCTCTTCTCCCAAGTCTCGGATCCTTGCAGTCATCTCGGCCAATTCCATATAGTTCATCAATTGCGTCTGCCAATCCTCCAGTGTGGGCAAATCTTGGGTCTTCCAATGCTTAGCGATAAGGATTCTTGCTGCTGTTGTAGCATACATAAAGAAGGTTCTATCCTTTTTTAACACCTTCTGGCCGACAATGCCCAGAAGGAAGGCCTCTGGTTTCTTGGGGAAGGTGTACTTAAACACCTTTTTTAACTCGTTATAGATCATTTCCCAAAAGGCCTTCAATCTTGGACAAGTCCACCAGAGGTGAAAGAATGTCCCTTCAGCCTCCTTGCATTTCCAACATTTATTGTCAGACAAATGGTATATCTTAGCAAGCTTGACTGGGGTCATGTACCACCTGTATACCATTTTCATAATGTTTCTTTCAAGGCATTACATGCCGTAAATTTCACACCGGTGGTCCATAACCTTTCCCAGTCCTCAGACATAATGTTGTAACCAATGTCTTGAGCCCATTTTATCATGGCTGACTTAACTGTCTCATCCTGAGTGTTCCATTTAAGCAGCAAGTTGTACATTCTCGATAATACCTTGGTCTTTGGTTCTAACAACTCTGTCTCAAGTTTCGATTTTTCCACCTGGAATCCTATTTTTTTATCTAGCTTAAAAACCTCATTAATTTGGGCATAATGTAGCCAATTTTGCACCTTATCCTTTAATTTTTCAAAGCTCTGCAACCTCCAATTACCTCCAATATTTTCTATTATTTCCCAATATTTCGGCCAATATGCCTCCATATTGGATGTTTTCCGAGCTTTGGCCTCTATTGGTGAAATCCACCTCGGAGTTTTACTTTCCAATAAGTCTTTGTATTTTTTCCAAACCATATATATTGCTTTCCTGACAATATGGTTTTTGAACATTCCATGTGTTTTCCCCTTGTCATACCACAAATACGCATGCCAACCTAACGAATTGTTGAAGCCTTCCAGACTATTTGCAAAAGTATTATAAGTTGTATGAAACATAAGACGCCGTATGATTTGAAACGTTAGCCCCAGCAATGAAATTTAATTATTTATGAAATTGATAACACTCATGAAAGAATCAAAGTTTAAACGGGTAAAAAGGATATTATGTTATATCTTTAGAGTAATTGGAGAATAAGAGATTTAAACTTAAATTGCAACTGAAAATATAAAGAAACATACGAAATAAGGGTATAATTTGCTGATAACTTTATTATCAAGAATGCATTATGTGGGAGATGTGGGGAAGTCCAATGGAAATTTGAAGTGAGTTGTCGAAATGGTTATGATTTTCTGTTCTTTTTTCTTTTTTTCTTCTGTTCTGTCTTTCCTTTTGTTTTCTTTGTAATTTGGAAAAAATGTAATAAAAATTATTATAAAAAAAAAAAACAAAGTAATTGTTACAACCAGTCCATGCAGAATGTAGGCACCCTATATATATAGAAATGAGCAAACCAGTGATATTTTAGGGAGCAGGCTAGCAGGAGGGGCCCATGACTTACATCATAGAAGCCTACACAACACTAAACACTGTTGCTGTATGTACCTTTTATTTTATTTGTTTTTTATCTTATATTTCGGAAATGTACATCCAGTGGTGGTTTCCCCCCCTTTTTGGGCCCCCCCAAGAGAGTGGGGCCCTAAGCTATAGCTTGTTTAGTTTATACGTAAATCTGGCACTGCAAGTAATCAAAAGAATATAAAATAGCAAATAACCAAATGGAGAAATCTGCCCATTTTGCTGCTCTAAATTCTTCCAATGGGGCAATACCGGGGGGAAGGCATTGGGAAAGGTTTAAAATAAATAAACAGTGTCAGCTGGTAACACCAAAAGTCCTGCCTCCCCCCCCCCCATGCAAGCCCCTCTTTTCATTTCCATGGCAATTGCACATGGCGGAGAGAAGGGGAATCTTCCTCGCGCCTCCAGCCAGCTGTAAGTAATGCGCAAGGCAAGTGTGGCGCTCTCTCAAACACCGGGAGAAGCGTCCCCGGAGGAAGCCTTCACAGCTGGGTGCAAAGTCAGGCTCATCTGGCAAAAAGAACAGTTCAGCCACAGAGAGCACATTAGCTCCGGAAAGTCGCGTCTCATTAATCCTCTTGCCTGGGAAAGAGCATTCCTGTTACGGTTTCGCTGGCCGGAGGCCCAGCGCCACCAACAGCCAGAGGCTAGTATTCTGCCACTCGTTTAGCAGCATGGCCACATGCTGCCAAAAGGGGAACGGGAGGCCATCGCAGGTCCTACAAAACCTGGCAAGCTTTTATCTCGTAGGGACGACCAAACGAAAAAATCACATGGGGAACTTTGGAGAGACTTTGGAGAGAGTGAAATATGTTTGCTATGCTGTATGTGTTAAGAATCTTTTTGGAACTCACCGGAACTGTTTCCAATATTGGTGGAACAACCAATCTTCTTTGGCGATCACTCGTAGCCGAGTAAGATTGTCTTCCAGAAACACGGTTTTAACAGTGAGTCTGTAAGTGACTGTGGAAGCCAGTTCTGGATCCACACCTCCTTCCACAGCGGGGACATCGGTTTCCGGGTGGGAGCTAATCACGGTGTGGATTTGCCAAGCGTGCCTTCCTCTTAGCACATTTCTCCCTTGCGTCCTGAGTTCGAGTGTCTTCAAAGCCCATGACACCTTTGGTCAAGGCTGTTCTCCAACTGGAGCTCTCGCAGGCCAGTGTTTCCCAGTTGTTGGTGTTTATACTACATTTTAAAAAAGATTTGCCTTGAGAGAGTCTTTCAACCTCTCTTGTTGACCACCAGCATTACACTTTCCATTTTTAAGTTCGGAATAGAGTAGTTGCTTTGGAAGACGATCATCAGGCATCTGCACAACAGGACCAGTCCAACAAAGTTGATGCTGAAGAATCATTGCTTCAACAGTAAGGAACAACCAATAAAACGCATTGAACAAAATACAAATTATTCATTTCTTTTTAAAAAAATCTCTCTATATATATTAAATAGCAGTACTGCCACCGAACTGGGAGCTGCACTGAAGGGAGTGTTAGCTTGCCCTTGACAAAAATGACACATGCACACCCAAATCCACACACTATAGACTTTATACATGCCATACATTTGAAGCACATCCACAGACACCCAAAAATAATCTCTGGAACTGTAGTTTAGCTCTCCAAGAGCTACAATTCCCAGCACCCTTAATAAACTACGGTTCCCAGGAATAAAATGTGCTTTAAATGGATGGGGTGCACACAGATTTATGCTAAAAGAGGTGGGATAATATGCAAGGGTAAGAATCGTGGAATGGTAGAGGTGGAAGGGACCCCAAGGGTCATCTAGACCAACCCCCTGCAATGCAGGAATCTCAGCTAAAGCATCCAGGACAGATGGGCCTCCAACCTCTGCTTGAAAACCTCCAAGGAAGGAGGGAGACTATTTCACTGTCAAACAGCTCTTACTGTAAGAAAGTTCTTCCTGGTGTTTAGTCGGAATCTCCCTTCTCTTTACTCAAATCCACTGGTTTGGGCTGATTGTTGTGTAAGCCGCTTTGTAACCGTCTAGGGTGAAAAGCAGTCTATAAATATTGCATATAAAATAAATAAATAATGTTTCAGTAAACCCTGAAGCAATTGCTGCTCTTGAATAATTGCTTTAAGTGCCTGGGTTCATCGTCAAGCAGGAATGGAGGGATCTGCCAATTTTGGTTTCTCCCAGTTTCTCATCTCTCTGGTCTCAAGTTCAGTTTTGCATCAGTTTGTGGTGTGTATGTGTGAGAGAGAGACGGGGGGGGGGGAGAGACGGAGACGGAGAGGGAGGGAGAGAGAGGAAGAGTCCTCAAGAAAATTCATCACCATTTGAATGATGGATTTCTCTTAAAAATACATTTTTGTACGCAGTTTTCCTGGCCTATATACTTTTGCAAGCAATTTTCCTCCGTGCAATGCATTTTAAACGTTACTTTCAATGATATATGCATCGGTTGCATGCTTACCCCTAACATAAAACATTCTTGGAAACATGGTTGGGGTGGAGAACAGTGCCACAAAATTCAGAGGCACGCAAAAGGATAGCTGTGTTTGCTTCTTGTTGTGGAAAGTATTGAAACCTGGGCTGAATTCTCTCCTCCACCCCTCATCTCCATCATCAAATGAAGGCATGCTCAACATGAAATGCGGAAAACGATATAAATAGCATAAAGAGCCTGAAATTTTGTCTCCCTCCATAAATCCAGCTGCAGCACAAAAACCAAATTACTGCTCTCTTTGGAGAAAAGGTGAGCTGTGAAACGAGAAGTAGGGTGTCCATGTGTCCTACTTTGCAGAGAAGATCTGAAAGCATCCTGTGTTTGAAGGCCTGCCCGGTCCAAATGTGCTTTAAAGATAAGGAGGCTGCGCTGTCTAAGCTGCTCACAATTAGCTTAGAATCCTACCATGGCGCTGAATGGTTACTCCAGCCCTAACAGCCGGAATTGTTCAGAGAGGTCACGAAAAGCATAACAGAAATTCATAGAATCATAGAGTTGGAAGAGACCACAAGGGCCATCGAGTCCAACCCCCTGCCAAGCAGGAAACACCATCAGAGCACTCCTGACATATGGTTGTCAAGCCTCTGCTTAAAGACCTCCAAAGGAGGAGACTCCACCACACTCCTTGGCAGCAAATTCCACTGTCAAACAGCTCTTACTGTCAGGAAGTTCTTCCTCATGTTTAGGTGGAATCTTCTTTCTTGTAGTTTGGATCCATTGCTCCGTGTCCGCTTCTCTGGAGCAGCAGAAAACAACCTTTCTCCCTCCTCTATGTGACATCCTTTTATATATTTGAACATGGCTATCATATCACCCCTTAACCTCCTCTTCTCCAGGCTAAACATGCCCAGCTCCCTTAGCCGTTCCTCATAAGGCATCGTTTCCAGGCCTTTGACCATTTTGGTTGCCCTCCTCTGGACACATTCCAGTTTGTCAGTGTCCTTCTTGAACTGTGGTGCCCAGAACTGGACACAGTACTCCAGGTGAGGTCTGACCAGAGCAGAATACAGTGGCACTATTACTTCCCTTGATCTAGATGCTATACTCCTATTGATGCAGCCCAGAATTGCATTGGCTTGCCACACCTGTTTGAAAGGCTGTCAGATACCTGCTCACTGTTTGAAGGTGTCCTCTGTTTGCTGGGCGGCCTGATCCAAGTCCAGGTTAAAGGAAGAACTTTCTGGAGGTAAAACAGTGGAGCGGTCTTCCTTAGAAAGTGATGGACTCTCCTTCCTCGGAAGCTTCCTCAACCTTGGCCCTCCAGATGTTTGGAGACTACAATTCCCATCATCCCTGACCACTGGTCCTGCTAGCTAGGGATCATGGAGGGCGGAGGTTGGGGAAGCCTGTTTTAAGCAGAGGTTGGGTGGCCACCTGTCCTGGGTGCTTTAGTTGAGATTCCTGCATTGCAAGGGGGTTGGACTAGATGACCCTCAGGGTCCCTCCTAACGTGACAGTTCTATAATTCTATGCAACTCAATGTCATAGACTAGCTGGATGCAGAGGACTTGTGGGAGACATCAGTTGGGGAACACCCAAGGGAAGAAGGCTCAGAGCCTGGGGATTGGTGGTGGGACGACGATGTGTGGTCAGAGAGAAAAGAGGGAGAAGACTGGGAGGAGGAGGCGTAGGAGGCTGAAGAGGCAACAGGGCTTAGTGAGCTGGGAGAGTCTGTGGCAGAGAGCAGTCCAGAATCAGAGGCAGAATCAGAGGCTGGTGAGGAGTGGGGTCAAGAGGCAGCTGCTGAAGAACCCAGGGAGTCTCCCCCTCCTGCTGCAACCAGCTCCCCTCCGCCCTGATCTCCCAGAACAGGTAGAGAAATGAAGAAGTTGGAGCAAAGAGAGATGAGACGAAGGAGCCTTAGGCTGCTGGGGAAGGAGAAGCCTTAGAGAGTGATGGAGAGGCAGGGACCTTCCTTCCTCCCAACTGCCTCATGGGACAAAGCCTACTGGGGAGAGTTGCTGTGATCACTAGGACAGAGCTGCTGTGGTTCCTTTGAATAAAGACACTGGGGCATTTTTTAATAATAATAATAATAATAATAATTTATTTATACCCCGCCCTTCCTGGTTCAGAAAACCGGGCTCAGGGTGGCTAACAACAAATTTAAAACACTTAATTGATGCAACAAAAAACAGCATAAAATACAGTATAAAACGTGAATAACAATAAATTCAGAATTCAAAAACCAATTTAGGGGGGAAATCCATCCAATAAACATTAGATGATCACCAGGGCTAGCTGGCTAAATTAGTCCTATTTGGGCTGAACAGCTTGGTAGGTTTCTGGAGGAAACATTGGCTTTAGATCCTTTTTACTGCTGACCTGCCACGACTCTGGCTCCTGACACCCAAAAACAGAGACCTTCAGAGGCCCATCAATGGTGAGCACCTTGACAGCGGATTGAGCAGGTGCACACACACATGGTCACAGACTTCCTCACTACAGAGAGATGCCTTTTCCCTTTTAAATTACAGTCCCTGTCCCTAACTTTGCACCAGTGCAGTATATTAGTATATGCAAATTTGGGCCCTCTTTTTTGGCAATGCGTAAGTGGCTCGCCTCGGGACGTGGGTGGTGCTGTGGGTTAAACCACAGAGCCTAGGACTTGCCGATCAGAAGACCGGCGGTTTGAATCCTTGAGACAGGGTGAGCTCGTAAGGGAAAGTGAGGGACGTGGGTGGCGCTGTGGGTTAAACCGCTGAGCCTAGGACTTGCCGATCAGAAGGTCGGCGGTTTGAATCCCCGCAACGGGTTGAGCTCCCGTTCTCGGTCCCAGCTCCTGCCAACCTAGCAGTTCGAAAACACATCAAAGTGCAAGTAGATAAATAGGTACTGCTCCGGCGAGAAGGTAGACGGCGTTTCTGTGCACTGCTCTGGTTCGCCAGAAGCGGCTTAGTCATACTGGCCACATGACTGTACGCTGGCTCCCTTGGCCAATAAAGCGAGATGAGCGCCGCAACCCGAGTCAGCTACGACTGGACCTAATGGTCAGGGGTCCCTTTACCTTTACCTTTAAGTGCCTAGCCTAAGTGGGAAACTCTCTCCCGCAACCTGCTGTCTACACCTGGATCCTGACCGCTTCCCATTTCCCCTTGGAAATGTTCCTTTATTACTCACATTACTCTCCATCTGGAAACACAAACAGTAATGCTATATTCTGGGTACATTTTTTTGGGGGGGGAGGCTCTGGCTTGCCTAAATACTTTATTATTCACATTAGATAGCTTTTAGGGTGCTTTCCATCTCTTTGTCTTCCCTCCCTTGGAGGAAGAGAAATCTATAGCGCTTCATCCACCGCAATGGGCTTGATTTCCATTCATGCTTGTATGAACAGGAAAAGCAAGGGATAAGTTACAGCTCTCAGCAGTTTGCTTCACGCAGAGCCAAAGAGGTGGCAATGACACCGCCACCTTCCGAGAGGAAAATTGCTGATTTACTGGATTGCATTAAAGGGGCTGCATGCTAGTTCACAGTTCCGAAAGGCAGAAGGTAAGAATTTATGGCAGTCCCATCTTGTACTTCCTCCAGGGAGCTCAGAGAAAAGAGAGTGTTCTGCCAGCCACCAGCCTTCTTATCTTTGCAACTGCCTCGTGAGGTGAGCCAAGCATGAATCACCAGCCCATGGGCTGGATGTGGCCCCCTAGGGACTCCCCCACCAGACCCCAGTGTCTCTGCTAAGGACCCTCGTACCTATGGGACCGCCTCTGCCAGTATGCCCCACGGAGGACCTTAAGGTCAATAAATAGCAACACTCTAGAGGTCCCAGGCCCTAAGGAAGTCAGATTAGCCTCAACCAGAGCCAGGGCCTTTTCAACACTGGCCCCGGCCTGGAGGAACACTCTGTCTCATGAGACCAGGGCCCTGCGGGATCTGATTTCTTTCCGCAGGGCCTGTAAGACAGAGTTGTTCCGCCTGGCCTTTGGCTTGGAATCAATTTGATTCCCTCCCCCTCTTTCCTTTCTCCTTTCTCTTTCTGTGATGGGATTCCTATTTGGGGACTTCCCTGGCTTTTTTCTGGCCCACTTAGGGCCAGTCTGGATAGTTAGCCTTGGTGAAGACTTGACGTTTTTATCCCCCAAAAAGTTTTGGATTGAGTTTCTACTGAAATGAGGCTGTTGTATTTTAATCTTGTTTTTAAGTTGTATTTTAATCAATTGTTTTATACCTGGTGTTAGCTGCCCTGAGTCTTGGCTGGGGAGGGCGGGGTATAAATTATTATTATTATTATGGTACATGGGAAAATAAGATGAGTCCTGCATTGCAGGGGGTTGGACTAGATGACCCCGGGTCCCTTTCACCTCTACAGTTCTTTGATTCTATGGATTTGGCGGGTGGCCCATCTAGGGCAGCACTCCATGCTCACAAGGGCTAACCGGATGCCCTAGTGGAAAGCCTGCAAGCTGGACCGTGGAGGCAGAGATAGCCCTCTCCTCCGTGTAGTTGTCTAATCCATTTGACTTGGCCATCACTGCCTCTTGCACAAGGGAGTTCCACAGTTTAACTATGCGCTGTGTGAAGATGGCTGGCATCCATCGATAGCCCTCTCCTCCATGAATTTGCATTAACTTTCTTTTAAAGCCCTCTAAATCGGTGGCCATTACTGCCTAGTTGGGAACCACCGTGGTGTAGTGGCTAAGAGTGGTGGACTCGTAATCTGGTGAACTGGGTTCACTTCCCCGCTCCTCCACCTGCAGCTGCTGGGTGACCTTGGGCTGGTCACACTTCTCTGAAGTCTCTCAGCCTCACTCACCTCACAGAGTGTTTGTTGTGGGGGAGGAAGGGAAAGGAGAGTGTTAGCAGCTTTGAGACTCCTTAGGGTAGTGATAAAGCGGGATATCAAATCCAAACTCTCCTTCTTCTTTCCTCCTCCTCCTCCTCCTCCTCCTCCTCCTCCTTCCTATAAAAAGTGGCGGCCCTAAACAGATCTGCGGTCCAGTACCAAAACAATTATTTCATACATCACCATTCCAAATTTCACACATGGATTTTGCTTTGCATGCGAGGAATTCCCCCTCCCTGTGGAAAATGTTAATTTACGTTCAGTTAAGGAGTAAGAGCTCAGGAGCAAGCCACCATTTGCCCTATAAATGGCTTCCTCTGCTGCTGAGACCCCAGCATTTTTGAAAAAGGAATAAATCACGGACCCTCATTCTATTAACAGTGCTAATGGACATCCATTGAATGTGGACACATCATAGCAGGAGTGACTGCAAGGCAACCCTTGTCCCTGTTACATCTGAGGACTGATGCAAATTTAACCGTTCCTTGTGAGAGATGTAGGTGCTCTGCGTTTTACGTTGCAATATTCACCTAGAGGCCCTGTGCATACCACGGATGTGTGTATTATCGTCTCGTCTACGGACAATCGTGTTTTCGAACAGCTCTGAGCTTCTATAAACAAGCTGCTTTCCAATTGGACAAAAGGGTTATTTATTTTGGCACTGAATACCCCCCTCTCCCCCCCCCCCATGCACACGCATTTACCCGATTGGCTGGCCCGGATCCCGCTTGGCATAATAATGAGTGTGCGGCTGCAATTCAGCCCTTCTGAAAGGAGGGCATGTGGTGGCCACAGGAATTGTAACTGAGTTTATCGATACCGGCACGCACACAATGGAAATCAAATTAACGCAGAACAATGGGGCAGCTCAAATGGAGCCAGCTGCCACCATCCTGTCGAACTGCATCGTAATTTGTCTGAGGGAAAATTGGACACACAGCCCCTTACGAGGCAGACGGCCTATTTTTAGGAGAAGGCTGGAAAGGACTTGGCTGGGCGGGATAGGGCAGTGTGTTCCTTTGTGCAATGCTTACGGCGTGCTTCAGAGGCAGCCAAATTTCGTGCTCCGGGTTTTGGAAATGGGAGGTGCTGGAAATTTAGGAATCTCACAATCTGAGGCCCCACCCCCTGCGCAGTATAGGGATAATATTGACCCATCTTACAGGGTTGTTTTAATATTTGTGATGAGTCAACGGACATCAAGGAGCTTGAACACAAAGTGCTCAGAGATAGAATGGGGTCAAAGGGAGAAGAGGGACCAGACCAGAAGGAGGTGGTGTTGGAAGCCGAGGAGGTGACAGGGCTTAGTGAGCAGGAAGAGCCTGTGGTAGAGAGCAGTCCAGACTCAGAAGCAGAAGAAGAGAGGGGCCAGGAGACAGGGATGAGGCATGTGGTATACCTGAAGGAGCATCTCCACCCCCATCGTTCAGCCCGGACACTGAGGTCCAGCTCTTAGGGCCTTGTGGCGGTTCCCTCACTAAGAGGAGGAAGGTTACAGGGAACCAGTCAGAGGGCCTTCTCGGTAGTGGCGCCCGCCCTGTGGAACGCCCTCCCATCAGATGTCAAGGAAATAAACAACTATCCGACTTTTAGAAGACATCTGAAGGCAGCCCTGTTTAGGGAAGTTTTTAATGTCTGGTGTTTCATTGTATTTTTTAATATTTTGTTGGAAGCTGCCCAGAGTGGCTGGGGAAACCCAGCCAGATGGGCGGGGTATAAATAATAATAATAATAATAATAATAATAATAATAAAATTCTGTTGCTGTTGCTGCTGAAGAAGCCAGGGAGTCTCCCCCTCCTGTTACAACCAGCTCCCCTCCACCCTGATCTCCCATAACATGGAGACAAATGAAGAGGGCAAAGCATAGAGAAACAAGACGAAGGAGCCTTAGGCTGCTGGGGGAGGAGGAGCCTTAAAAGAGCGATGGGAAGGCGGGGACCTTCTGCCCTCACAACTGCCTCTTCCCCTTGGTCTCCCAGAACCAGAAAAGGCATGAAGAGGGTGGAGCAAAGACAGGCAAGACAGTTGAGCCTCAGATCACTTGGGAAGGAATTGGGGGAGGAGGCGGCTTAGGGAGCTGTGGGGAGGCAGGGACCTTCAGGCCTTGCAGCTGCCTCATTGGGGCAAGACCTTCTTGGAAGAGTTGCTGTTCTCACATGGCCTGGCCTCCTGAGCTGTGCGTTTCTTCAAATAAAGTTAACTTCACGGTAACCGTGTGGCCTGCTCCTGGCACCCACTCTGGACATATGAAGGGGTGAGGAACCTCAGACGCTGGGGCTAAATGTGGCCCTCCAAGCCTCTCCATCTGGCCCTTGGAAGTCTGCCCAGACCACACCTCTCACTGGGCCTTGTCTGGCTGGATTGTGTCCTTGACCTCTGATAATACCCTTGCCTTGCCTGCATGGAGGATACAGAATCATTGAATCTTAGAGCTGGCAGGGACCCAAGGGTTTTGTAGTCCAACTAGTCAACATTGCACGGGGTGATGCAGGAATCTCAGCTAAAGCATTCACGACAGATGAAAGGTGAGTACAGAAAGCAGCCCACCATACAAAGCTAGAATTTACACGTTGCTGCATCCATTTTGCTTCTGGCCTCGCCCACTACTGCCAGGTGGCCCTCGGAAGATTGCCCAGAATTGAATGTGGCCCCTGGTCTCCCCACTACATTATTTGCCTCACTGTCCTATGTGGCAAAATTACATAACTTACATGATGACACGGTCATTATGTCATTATTCCACCTCATTTCTTTCAAGGAAATGCAATGCGTTTGGATGGGTGTAGGAAATGTAATCAATTACCGGTACCTAACGTTTTATGGGCTGAAAGGTACAACAGCGGCCAGCGCCACTCATATTCGCAGGACCGGTTTGCACTGCGGATATCTGACAATTAAGCAATCACTGGCAATTTCCACTCACTTCCACTTCTAGTGAAATTCTCTGGCATGCTAGTTGTAGTCCAGGTGAACCTTGACAACCTTGGACTAAACACAATCATTTTCTGCAGGCTCATATTTAGTTCCCTGCCGGCAGGGCTGGATTTAGGTTTGATGAGGCCCTGAGCTACTGAAGGTAATGGGGCCCTTTATATGTCCAGCTGTCCTTTGTCAACAACAAATTGTCACTGTTAGAAATGAGCAAACCTGTGATATTTTAGGGAGCAGGCTAGCAGGCCCATTACTTACATCATAGGAGCCTACACAACACCAAACACTGTTGCAGTATGTAGGATTTATTTTATTTGTTTTTTATCTTATATTTTGGAAATGTACATCCAGTTTTTTTCCTTTAATTTTTTTTGGGGCCCCCAAGAGACTGGAACCCTAAACTATAGCTTGTTTAGCTTATACGTAAATCTGGCAGTGTCTGCCGGGGAGCTGTAAATACTCATAGAACTATAGAGTTGGAAGGGGTCCAGGGGTCATCTAGTCCAACCCTCTGAAACGCAGGAATCTCAGCTACTAAATAATGCTACTACAGTCATACCTCAGGTTACAGATGCTTCAGGTTGCGTTTTTTTGGGGTTGCGGACCACTGAAACCCAGAAGTACCAGAACGGGTTACTTCCGGGTTTCAGCGGTCGCGCATGCGCAGAAGCGCTAAATCGTTCTTTGTGCATGCGCAGATGTGCCAAATTGCAACCTCAATTTGACCCGCACGGATCACGTTCACAATCCGAGCGTCCACTGTATATAACTTTATTAGCAACACCACTAAGAAATGAGTGGTCAGGGGTTCAGACACACAGTGTGGAATCCATGGGGCAAAATGGACCACACAGACCCATTTGTGCCCCACTGGTACTCCAGTCAGCACATTAGATGTGGCACACAGACTCTGACTGTAAATAGGTTTTTCCTTCTCAAAAGCCAGGACACACCAGATGCTTCTGAGCCTGAGTTTGCAAACCTGCCCATTAGGACTGTCCCAAAGGTAAGGGCATTACTTAAGCGGTTGGTTCCCCATTTGCCCAGAACCCTACACTTAGCAAAACGATTCTTCCAGCCCTACCAAACCACTATTATTGAGACAGGTCGCAGAAAGTGCAAAATAAACCCCACGTTTACAGGCCCTCGCAGAGAAGGGGGCAACCTCCTCCTGAGCAAAACCATCTGTGCACTTCAAATGAGACGACGAGGAACGAAACCACATCTCTCTCGGCAGCGCCGCCACCCTGCGGATACAGATGGTTTTGTGCAGCGACCTGTGTGCCTGAAATGCAAACTTTGGCTTCTTCCGAAAAGGGCAGGATGGGCGAGATACGCTTTATGTCTCCCGGAGGAGGCGAAGGGCAGCATCTCCCACACGGTGCTGCTCTGCACCCCGGGAATTTCACAGTTCAGGAGGAGGACAGAAATGCAAGCTGCCACAACCACGCAGTTAATGATTACGTCGGTGTCGGGCGCATTAACAGCCAGGCCTATTGAGGCAGGTTACGAGGGCTTTCGAACCAGGCCTTGTGCCTGGAAACGGTGCCAAGTCAACTGTTCTGAATTCAAATGCGCGTTGCTGTGGCAACGGGGATAACACCCCTCTGTATGCTCCGGGCCCCACACAAAAGCCGCCTCTTTGGCTCAGCCGAGCAGTTTAATCCAAAGCATACACATACTTTACAAAAAATACGAGAAACTCTTGGTGGGCTTGGAGGAGGAGGAGAAAGGTCCCTGCTGACCTCTCGCTATGGAGGACAAGAAATCAACGGGCGCAAAGGATGCATAGGGCTTTAAAGCTTACCCCCCCAAAAGTAGAAAGATTGGGGGCAAGTTTAAACTACAGGGCAGGCAAGGGAGATGGACCCCAATTCAGCCCCAGAACCTACTTGTTAAGGACATATTTTGCTGGCCAGGTTGCATGGCTGCAAGTAACTAATGGTATGGCTCAAAGACAGCTCAGAGAGAGAGAGATCTCAAATTCCCCCAAATACTATAGGGGACATAAATTATAGGGGAATTATAGGGACAGAACGACCTAAACCGTATAGAAACTTATTCACGTATGCTACTACAGCGGCAAGAATGTTACTCGCCCCAAAATGGAAAGAAGCAGTAGTCCGAGCAAAGGAAGAACGGGTGCCAAAACTTACCGGAAGAGTAAGAAATCAAGACAACAAACGAATGGAAATGGTTTGTTGAACATTTGCAGACAAATTGTAAACAGGTTAAGAACATTGGCAGGATTATTGTAATAACCTGCAGTTTTATAAGGGTATATATTTAAAGCAGACGAATAAATGAACAAATTAAGTTAATTTGGATATGCAGAAGATATTAAAAATAAAATCAAGGAACCGCAGAAAGATGGAGGAGGAAGAAAGTCAAGTTTTGAAATGTTAAAATGATTGTGAAGTTGGTGAAATGTATAAACCTGAAAAGTATAAGTAAGTAGTTTTATTTATTTATTACAGAGAGATCTCAGTCGGTGGGGGGGGGCAGTAGGGGAGGCAAGTTTTCTTCTTGGCCGCACTGGGCGTTAGATTCCCCCTTCCTTTCTAGGGAATCAGTACTTTCCCATTCCTATTAAAAACTGTAGGCTTTTTCGCCCCTTACACTGAGCACAGGTACAAGGTACCTAAACCGTTCCCAAAACACGAGGAGTAAGTTAAGATTCCTACAGGTGTGCAAGCATGATGTGGTGTGAGAGTATATGGGCTTGATTTGATGGGGGGGGAGAGAAAGGTGAGGAGATTTAGCATGTTTCCTTTTTCAATCACACTGTTAGTCCTCTTACCAATTCCTGATGTCACAACTTTATTGCAGAAATATGGGCAAAGGAAGTGGGGTGCCGTTTGCTATAACTGCCGTCCTGGACTTTTGGACATTGGAACTCTCAACTATATAGAGGAGGAGGAGGAGGAGGAGGAGGAGTTTGGATTTGATATCCTGCTTTATCACTACCCAAAGGAGTCTCAAAGCAGCTAACAATCTCCTTTCCCTTCCTCCCCCACAACAAACACTCTGTGAGGTAACCACTACACCACACTGGGATGAGAGAAGAGGGTGCTGCAACGTCATATTGTCAAATTGCACCCTAGAAATTATTAGGAAACGGATTTTAAAAACGAAGCTGCCGATATCATGTCTCTGTGGCATGCTTATGGATTTGGGGTTGAAGACAGAAGACAACGCACCCATCGCATTTAATATCCATGGCGGTTTTCAATTGTATTTTAATTGCTTCTTTTATTTCTTATGTTGTTATGCTACCCTATAAGAATTTGGAATGCATTATATAAGAACGTCTATCGGAAATAAAAGAAGCAATAAAAATGCAATTAGAAATCATACAGTATCTAGCGCAGCCTATTTATTGCAGCTGCTACAACAGGGAGAAAACTCATTAAGTCGCTAAGACCCTCAGCCATTTTCAAGTGATCTAGGTAGGGTGGGGTGGGTGGGTGTTTGGGAAGAACTGATCTGCACAAATGTAACAACTTGTAATACAGTGGTACCTCGGGTTACAGACGCTTCAGGTTATGCGTTTTCGGGTTGCGCACCGCACTGAACCCAGAAATACCAGAACGGGTTACTTCTGGGTTTCGGCGCCCGCGCAGAAGCCCTAAATCACACTTTGCGCATGCGCAGAAGCGCCGAATCGTGACCCACGCGTGCACAGACGCGGCGCTGCGGGTTGCGAACGTGCCTCCCGCATGGATCAGGTTCGCAACCCAAGGTTCCACTGTACAGTGGTACCTCTGGTTACGAATGCGATCCGTTCCGGAGCCCCGTTCGCAACCTGAGCAGAACGTAACCTGCGTCTGCGCGGGTCGCGATTCGCTGCTTCTGCGCATGATATCATTTTGAGCATCTGCACATGCGGCGAAACCCAGAGGTAACCCTTTGCGCTACTTCCGGGTCGCCACAGGAGTCAACCTGAAAACACTCAACCTGAAGCAAACGCAACACAAGGTATGACTGTACTGTGTTCTGTTCTGGCTGCCTCACCTCAAAAGGGCTACCGTAGAGCTGGAAAAGGTCCAAGTGAAGTGATCAGCAGGATGGAGAAACTGCCCTGTGAGGAAAGGTTACCCATATGTTTAAGTGGGGTTAGTTTGTGGGGGGAAATGTGGTCTGCGTTGTGTAGAGAAAAGAGAAAGTGGTGATAAGTTTTTCTTTTCCCTCCCTCAAAAAACCTTAGACCCACAGGAGAGGCAGAAGCAAGTCTTTTTCACGCAGCTGAACTACGGAATTTGCAATCGCAAGTCATGGTGCTTGCTGTTGGGTTAGATCAGGGCTTTCTAAACTTGGGTTTCCAGCTGTTTTTAGACTATTATTAGTATTATTAATTAAATTCATTTACCACCCTATACCCGCAGGTCTCAGGGCAGTTCGCAGGATAAAATCCCAATATAAAAACACAAAATACATAATCAAAATAAAAACAAGAACAACCTAATAAAACACACACACACATTCTAAAAGGGCACTGAATGTCAGTCAGCCCAAGGCCTGGTTAAAGAGGAACGTTTCTGCCTGGCACCTAATGGTGTATCATGAAGGCGCCAGGTGAACCTCCCTGGGACGAGCATTCCACGAATGGGGAGCCACTGCAGAGAAGGCCCCGTTCTCGTGTTGCCACCCTCTGGACCTCTCGTGAAGGAGAATACAGTTCCCATCAGCCTTGACCACTGCAAGCTGGAGATGATGGGAGTTGTAGTCCAAAAACAGCTGGAGACCCAGGTTTGGGCAACCCTGAGTTAGATGGCTTTAGAAGAGGATTAAACACATGGAGGATGAAACTACATACATCTGGCTTCTAGTCATGAAGGCTGCGAACAGCCAGCACGACTCAGAACAGCAGCAGCTGAAGAAACACAGGGCTCTTGCATTCATCTCCTGTTTGGTCATTCCAGATTTCGGCATCTGGCTGGCCACTGGGGAAAAGAAGATGCTGAACTAAACAGGCCCTTTGGCTGATCCAGCAGAGCTGCTCCCGACGTTGTCATGGCATCGGCTTAACCAAGGTTCACTGCAAGTTTATTTGTGTGTTGAATAAACAACCACTTGCGTTGAGGGCTGACTTTCCGTAGAGCTGCTCTGCTACGTACGAAACCTTGACCCAGAATCAGGTCGTCTACAAATGGGTTCCCCATGAACCCGCGGTGCTCTCTGCACTCACCCATGGTTGCAATGATTCTGAATTCCAGCTGCCGGGAGCCACAAGAGGAGGGAGTTGTCTTGTGCTCAGGTTCTGCTTGATGGATTCCCATAGGCACGTGGTTTGCTCTTCTAGATGGACCACTGACCTAGTCCAGAAGGGCTGTCTTCTGATGTTCTTATGCTCACTGCAACTTGGCGGATGCCAACTTCCTCCAGGAAATCCCAGACTGGTTGGACGCAGAGGAAAGGTGGGAGGAATCAGGTGGGGAACCACCAAGGGAAGAAGGCTCAGAGCCAGGGGATTGGTGGTGGGACAGTGATGAGTGGTCAGAGGGAGAAGATTTGGGAAGAGGAGGTGTCAGAAGCCGAAGAGGTTTAATAGGCAGGGAGAGTCTGGCAGAGACTCCAGAATTGGACGCAGAAGCTAAAGCAGGAGTGGAGGGAGGCCAAGAGGCAGAGATGAGTCAGGCTGGTGAAGAAGCAGAGGTGTCTTGCCTTCTAAGCTCCCCTCCCCCTAGTCTCCCAAGACCAGGAGAGGTATGAAGCGATAGGAGCAAAGGCAGGCACACTGGCATAGTCTCAGATGGCTTGGGAAAGTTCCAGGAGGTAGCAGGGCTGCGTGAGCATGGGAAGTCTGTGGTTAAAAAGAGAAGTCCAGATTCAGGGGCAGAAGCTGGAGAGGAGGTCAAGTGTGTGGATGTTTCACCCCTCCCATTGCAAGAATCTCCTGACAATGTTTTCAGAAAGGAGGGGGCGGAATCTGCTTCTTCAGCTCCAGCCTGACTCTGTGGGAGTCTGAGTGTTATCTGTGTAGAGCAGGGGTCTGCAACCTTTAAGACAAAAAGAGCCACTTGGACCCGTTTCCAAAGGAAAAAAAACTGGGAGCCGCAAAACTCGTCATTATAAAAATAACTTTTTTTGTCACTTTTTAAAAATTATTTCTTTGTTTGACCCCTCAGAATTACTCCTCCTCATAGAAATAAACGTTAAATTAACAAGTTACCTGTGTGTGTGTGTGTTTCTTCACTCCCCTTCAAAACAGTGACCACGTACATGCCCCTTACAATGTAGCGGGTGGGCGGGAAGGTGACGTCGGGACGGTGCGTGACTAATGCACGCAACTCCTCCATGTGATGTCACAGCCAGTACAGCGCCCGCCACAGTGCGGAGTGTCGGGGCGCACAATGCGCCCCCTTCCCCTCGCTAGTATCTGCCCCGGAGCCGCAGCAAAGGTGTAAAAGAGCCACATGCGGCTCCGGAGCCGCGGGTTGCAGACCCCTGGTGTAGTGATAAGATGACTGCTTAAGCAACTGTAACACTCATGCAGTCCAGTAGCCGCCGACAGTCTTTAGTTTCTAGTTTGTATTTTAGTTTTGCAGTAGTTGTAAAAGAATAAAGAAGTTATGCTTCAGAGGCGTCGTTCGTGTAGTTCATACTCTCCTGTGCTCTGCTGACTTTGGCACTGAGTTTGGTGCTCACAGCTCAAAGTTGTGAGTCCATTGCACTTAGACCTGCTTCCTGCGTGGAAGGTCTCTGGAAGTGCTCTCCCAGCTCGCCTGGCCCAGTCGGGGCAGAAGAGGTTGAGCCCAGTCATTGGTGCCGCCGGCTCAAAGGCGAAGCTGACAAAGTGGCAGAGATGAGTCCAGCTGGGGAAGAGGCCCACGTGTCTCCCCCTCATAGCTGTCAAGCGTCCCTTATTTGGCGGGACAGTCCCTTATCCCTGCGCCATGTCCCGCTGTTGTCCCTTATTGATGATGTCCCTTAAATTCCCCAGGTTTCAAAGGAAGCAGCTCATCTCCCTCCCGGCCAGGGGGGAGGGAGGCTCCAACTGTGTTGCTTGGCTGCGTTGCTCACCCAATAAGGAGTCTAAGAATGACTGGAGGGTGGAGCTTGCATGCCTTGTGCCGATCAAATTGGCCGCGTTGCCTGGGGACTCGCCTTTGCTCAGCGCTTCCCAGCGGAGAGGTGACGGTGGTTTTCCTTGCTGCATCCCCTTTGCCGGGTTGCTGCGCTATGGGAACCACCACTTGTGGCTTCGTTTGGCTGCTGGTTGACTAAAATCCCTTATTTTGGCTGCTGATCCCTTATTTTCGAGGCTGCTGGTCCCTTATTTTCAAATCTGTAAGTTGACAGCTATGCTCCCCCTCCTGCTGCGACAAGCTCCCCTCCCCCTGGTTTCCCAGAACCAGCAGAGGAGTGAACAGAGCAGAGGTGAAGTTAGCTTCACATAGGCACAGTCTCAGATTGCTTGGGGAAACCCTGGAGAGGAGGGGACTTAGGCTGCTGTGGGGACCTTCAGTCTCAGCAACTGCTTCATGGGGGCAAGACCCGCCGGAAATGAGTTGTTGTGCTCATTAGGCCTGACACTCCTGTACAGATCGTGTTTTTGCCAATACAGGGTTAACTCCAACTTGGGCAGTGTGATTTATTGCTGGCTCACTCGAGTCACAAATCAAACACGCAACGCTACAGTCTGAGTAATAAGCATCCCTTTATTCGCCGACACCATTACAAAAACTGATTACATTAGCAACCAAAAAAAGGGGGCAGGGGAGAGAAGGGGAGGGGAGGAGTGTTTAATTGAAGGTGGAAGTCAGAGGCCGCTACTCCCCAAAATGTATCTAAGTAAAACAGTGTAGACTGTCAGTATTAAAACGTTACTGTTTACTGCTGCTGTTACCACATCAGGTGGGTGTGTCTGAACAAGTTTTACTGAGCATAGTAAAGACAAGAGGTTATACGTTCACTGTAGGCTCCAGGAATGTAAAGCTCTAATTTATCCAAACTGTTTTGTTTTATTTATTTATTTATTATAAAACTAAACTCTGGAGGTGTCTGCAGAGTCTTCTTCTTCATCATCTTGTTTAAATCAGTAGTCTAACAAGGAGTAGAAAAGACAAAACTCTGTTCAGTGTTTGACGAAGTAGAAAGGGTTGTGAACACATAAATAAGGCTTTAATTTGGCAAAATATAAAATACAGTGCCTTCTGCTACCCCCAAATTAACGGTCTCCCCATGATTTCATTCTGCAAAAGAAGAAGAAACAAAAGAAAAGAAATTTAAGGTAAGGTAAGGTAAGGTAAGCATGAAAAAGTAGCTATTGCAAAATACTTTTTTTAAAAAATTGTTTTTATACACTGAAAAAGGAGTCCTACAACTTTAGGGTAACGTAGGGTTACATGTAATTCCTCCAGATAGAAGAAAAATAAAGCGGGAAATGGCAGCCCAGGCTTTCACTGTGCCAGTTCATAAACTCCTTCCCCAAAGAGGGACACCCAAACATCTTCATTGTACAGCTTTCGCCATATTATTTCATTTATTTATTAAATTTATATTCCCACCCTTTCGCCCAAAGGAACCCAGGGCAGCAAACACACAAACCATAAAGCACCTAAAAAACGGAAAAAATCTGCAATGCAGATGGGGACCTTGAAAAGGTCTCTACTTAAAAAGGCTTCTGGGAAGAGTCTTTAGTGGGCACTGAAAAGCCAACAGAGGCAACACCATATTCTAAAGGAACGACTCCTTATTGCAGCAGAGCTATTTAATTTTGTGGGCCCTACCGCTTTGGTTGAATTTATACTGTTCTGTTCCATTTGGGAACGGTTTTACTTGTTTTATAAATTGTTAATGATTGTATCTGCCTATTATCATGGTAACCCGGCCTGGAATCTTATGGTGAAGGGCAAAAAACTCTTATTTATAAATAAATAAAGAAATATCCAGAAGCCTTTGAAGTTTTAAAAAATAGGAATCAGGATTTTTTAAATAGGGGAGGGGAAAGACACAATAAGCTCAAATTCAAAACCCGCTGAATATTCAGAGCTGACACATACTGAAAGTCAAAAGTGGCGTTTCAAAATTAAAACTTTTCTAAACACACTTTACTGTGTTTTTAATATTTTGCTAGGAGCCGCCCAGAGTGGCTGGGGCAACCCAGTCACATGGGCTGCATATTATTATTATTATTTTATTAGGAGGGGGAGGAGCTTAAACAGAATATTCAGAATGCTAAAAATTCACAACCTCAGACTGCCGTGATCTGAATTATCAAAGTTGTGTGTTTGCAAATGGAACTTAAAAGGAGAAGTTGTGTGATCCCAAGATCACAACAGGCGTGATCCTTCCTCGGAATTGATTTGGAGTCTATGGGAGCAGCCCACAAAAGTCAGAGCTGGGAAAGCCCTGTTGGATGTTCTGGCCAGAAGGGCGAGAGTCACAAGCCACAGTTTTAACCGTCCAAGTGGCTCCTGCAAGCGAGTCAAGCTGCACAATGGGAAGCAACCCATCTCCCAGGACCCCTTGGCAGTTTAACTAGAGGAAGGAATTCTTTTCAACTCTATATAACATGATCAGACCAGACTCAGGATATGGAGGCACTTAGGTCTAGCCTACACATGCAGAAACAACAACACTGTTGAATTGTGAGGGGGTCAAGAGGATTGTACCACTTCAGGCTGTGAGGAAAATATTATTATATGTAAAACACATACACAGCATTCTTCCAGAGAAGCTTTTCGGTTTAACAGATGAGAATGGTCTGGTCTCAAAAATCCTTTTTCTGATGTGCTATTTTATATTAAGGAGCCTTTAACAATGGTTTCCCTCAACTGCAGCCCTGAGATGGTACATTCCACTCCATACCACTTCATTCTGCTGCCTGGTCTCCCAAAGCTCTTCTTTTTACCAGGGCCAGCAGGCAGCCCCTCAGTCCCTTCCCCCACCTCCCAGAAAAGCCCCCGAGAGCCGCACTCCCTTTCACGAGCTGCATGGAGCGTGTGCGCAGCTCTTGGGGGCTTTTCCCCCAAGGAGGGAGAAGGGCAGCCCATCAGTCACCTCCTGGGGAAAAGCCTGCAAGCGGCGCACACACGCTCCACATGGCTTGTGAAAGGGAGTGCGGAGCATCGCCTGTATGCATCCCAGGCTCTGCTCCGCGCTCCCTTTAAAAATATTTTTTTCTTGCATTCCCCCTCTAAAAACGAGGTGTGTCTTATGGTCGGGTGCATCTTATGGAGCGAAAAAGACGGCATATCTCGCAAGAGTTCCATGAAATCTCACAAAATCTCGCTGGAAGCTACCACTGCCACAAAACCTCAGCAGCAACAGTGGCAGGCGGGGTACCTGCGGCAGTACCACCCTGTTGTATTCCACTGCCCGAGGCAGCTGCTTCGCTCCACCTCATGGGTGGGCCGGCCCTGCTTTTTGCCCACCCCCAGGAAATGGAGCTGGTGACCCTCCCTGGAACTCTCCTACCTAGTAGCTGGTAGTGTTCTTTTCCTTTCGCAAGCAGTTGGCTGACTGACGCAAGCAGTTTCTTGAGATGGGCAACATCCTGGCTCATGGCTACGTTGAGGCTTTTATCGGGCCCTGCCTAGAGGGGAAAGGAGGGGAGAGAAAGCAGTTAGCAAACAGGAGTTGCGGCGGAAGGAACAGCTTGAGAGTGGGCAGGTGGGGAGATTTAACACTGAATTTTAGAGTGCAGGGTAGGCAATCAGCCAGAGGCCGAAGGGGCTTGCCATGCCCAAGGCTGCACCACGCAAGACATCTCAAATGAAAGGGTGAAGCCCCTCCTTTGGAACAGAACGAAGAGCAAGGCAGGCTGCTAGTCTCCCTTCTGTTCCCCAAGGGATCCCCAGGACACAGCAGGGCAAGGACGCTCTCAGGTCCACTGCACAAAAAAATAAAATGAAAATAAAAAATCCCTCTGCACCAAGAACTAGCACGCCAGGGGAGAAGGATGGGATAAAAACTGCTCTCCCCTGGCGTGCTACTATTCTATGTGTGTGGATTGGATTATTTTTAATGGAGGGTCATTCGCTCCTGTAACCACCACCACCACCCCTGCAATCCGAAGTGGAACAGCCCAGGCGCAGCAAGAAGTAGGCTTTGATGCAGAAGCCCCAGGGTAAAAGGCCCCCAGGGGCCTTCATGTTAGGTTCCGGCTTGGTATAATTTGCAACCGGGAGGGGAAAATAATAATAACCTGTACAACCTGTGTACAATGAAATTAAACAAGCCTCCCTCCCAAACACTCAATCTCTTATCAAACAACACACCACCTTGCAAGTCAATTTTGCTATGTTATTTTTCGTTCAACAGCCTAACAGCCCACGGATAGAAGCTATTTTTTAGCCTGTTGGTACGGCTGATTATAGTTCTTTATCTCCTGCCCAAGGGTAGAAGATTAAAGAGGTGATGGCCAGGGTGTGAGTGATCCCTGAGAATTTTTCTCGCTCTCCTAAGGCAACGATCCCTTGCGATTTCATCTAGCGGACTCAAGGGACAGCCCATGATATCATGTGCTGTATTCACTACCCTCTGTTGAGACTTTCTGTCCGTGGCTGTCAGGCCAGCACACCACACTGTGATACAATATGAAAGGACACTTTCTATTGTGGACCGGTAAAAGGAGTTCATCAGTTGTTGTTTAACATTATTCTTTCGCAAGACCCTGAGGAAATGGATTCTCTGTTGGGCCTTTCTGACCACCTGAGTTATGATGATTTTCCAAGTGAGGTCCTCACTAAGGTAAACTCCCAGGAACTTAAAGGGGGAGACTCTCTCCACACAGGCCTCCCTGATAATATACAACGGGGCAGGTTCCCCTCTCTTCCTCTGGAAGTTCAACACCATCTCCTTTGTCTTACTAACATTTAGGTGCAAGTTATTCTCTAAGCACCATGTAGATACTTTTCAAACCTCCCCCCTGTACGCTGTTTCATCTCTGCCTGCAATTAGGCCCATTATGGTAGTATCATCAGCAAACTTAATAATTACTGTGGATGGATTAGATGATTTGCAGTCATATGTGTGCAATGAGTACAGGTAGGAGCTTAGCACACATCCCTGTGGGGTGCCAGTCCTAAGCTTCAGGGAAGTAGATATAACAGTCCCAATCCTCACTGTTTGTGTCCGATCCCTGAAAAAGTCTTTAATCCAGTCACAGATGGTAAAAGAAAGGTGCAGGTACGTCAGATTTTTAATAAGAATGTCATTTCTACCTTTGGTTGGAAATGAGTTGGGGCTGCCAATACGCAGCCGCCCTGCCACCTGCTGGGCCTTCGTTCCATTCATCCAGAGTTGCAAACCACACACACACACAAATACAAGGGGGGTGAGGGAAAACAACAGTGCTGCGTGACATCTTCAGATCTCTAAAAGTGGCCCTCCAACCACCACGGGCCTCAACAGCCTGACACAAACACACTGGGAGCCGCAGTGGTGTAGTGGTTCAGAGCGGTAGACTCGTAATCTGGTGAACCGGGTTTGCTTCCCTGCTCCTCCACATGCAGCTGCTGGGTGACCTTGGGCTAGTCACACTTCTCTGAAGTCTCTCAGCCCCACTCACTTCACAGAGTATTTGTTGTGGGGGAGGAAGGGAAAGGAGATTGTTAGCCGCTTTGAGACTCCTTAGGGGAGTGATAAAGCGGGATATCAAATCCTAACTCTTCTACTGTGCTGGGCCACCCAGTTGTAAAAGTGACGCGGAACAGGCTGGGACTAGGATTCCCCATTAGCAGCCGTTCAAAAGCAGAAAGTAGTCTAGGTCTCGATTGAGGAAAACGTGGGCAATGTCTAGGCAGAGAGGAGTTCTAAGAGGCGATCTGAACCCATGGCTAATTGGCTCTGCCCTTTTGCTTATCTGCTTAATGAATATTACGTCTTCCAGGATCTCTGCAAAAGTGCCATGCAGGCAGGACTGTGCAGAGCCGGATTAAGCAACAATTCATTCCGGCTGGTAGCCAAATACAGCCATTTGGCCACACACACATACATAGACACACACACCAGTGAAGCTGCTGCTGAAGGATTCTGGTAATGCCTGCACATCATATGGCTTTTATATGCCCAAGGTAACACTCACCGTCTGTGAGGAGACGTCACTGTTCTCAATCACATTGGTGTCCCCTGCGGCTTTTCCTATTTCCCTTTCTAGAGTAACGAGCGATTCCTGGGCCTTAAGGGAGAAGCAGCAGAGGAAATACTTTGAGTATTATTGTGTGTTTCATTTAGGAATTGCTTCCTGTTGTTAGGTGCCCCAGAGTGATTAACCATATAATGAAAGCATCTAAAAAACAGATACACATATAAAAGCAGGTAAAACAATTGTATGTATAAACACTGTTGTTGTTTTTTTTTTTTGTGTGTGTGTGTGTGTAGACAAGAACAGCACATTAATAAAATCAACTCAATTCAACAAGGACACCAACTGCAATAAAGACCTCTGTGTGGAAGGCTTGTTGAAATAGTAAAAGGTAAAGGGACCCCTGACCGTTAGATCCAGTCGTGGACGACTCTGGGGTTGCGGCGCTCATTTCGCTTTACTGGCCAAGGGAGCCAGCGTACAGCTTCCAGGTCATGTGGCCAGCATGACTAAGCTGCTTTTGGTGAACCAGAGCAGCACACGGAAACACCATTTACCTTCCCGCCGGAGTGGTACCTATTTATCTACTTGCACTTTGACGTGCTTTCGAACTGCAGGAGCAGGGACCGAGCAATGGGAGCTCACCCCGTCGCGGGGATTCGAACTGCCGACCTTCTGATCGGCAAGTCCTAGGCTCTGTGGTTTAGACCGCAGCACCACCGGCGTCCCAGTTGAAATAGCAAAACACCAGATATCACTGTGAGCTACTAAAGTTGGGAAACAGAGAATGTCCAGGTCAGGATAAAAATCCCAGAATGCTGAGGACTGTTTTTGTGAGGTGGGGCCTTGTAATGCAGTATTTGAAAATACGAAGCATGGATGCAACAGCTGTGCTTCCAGACACAGGCATCACGTGGGCTAACTTCAATCAGGAATCCAGGAGTGGCTTTGGCTCCCTCTTGAGCATCCCTGGGCAAGCACTTTCTGTGAGACACAATCTCACGAGCTGCACGAATACAGGGCGATGCAAGTGTCCATCTGGGCATCTGAAAGTGATGTGCTCTAGGCGATGCTTTCACCCTTCTTCACAAATGCTCTCGAGGCAGCCAAAGAAGTAAGCAAAATGGCATCACAAGCAGCCTAAGATCACAGCAGTCAGATAAACCCATAAATAGCCAGAGATTAAAAAGTCTTTGCCTGGTGCTGGAAAGATGGAGGCGGTGGCTCCACAACACAGTCTTACAGTCACATCCTGCCTAATTTCTGAAAGGGAGACGCACACCAGATAAGCATTTCAAGACACCATCCTAATGCACAGAAAGTTTGACATGGCAGAAGGGGACAAAACAGGGCTTTAAAAATAAGCACAATGGCTTTTAATTGCAATGGGATGGAATGATAAAGGGGCCCCTAGGATCATCTCGTCCAACCCCCTGAAATGCAGGAATATGCAGCTGTCCATACGAGGATCGAACCTGCAACCTTGGCATTATCAGCACCATGCTCTAACCCAGTGTTTTTCAACCACTGTTCCGCGGCACACTAGTGTGCCACGAGATGTTGCCTGGTGTGCCGTGGGAAAAATTGAAAAATCCGAAAGATTTTTTTTTAAAAAAAGTCAAATTTTCGCCCACTAGGCGGGCACCGGACTGTGTCCACCCTATTTTCCATCCATCCTGGGTGGGGATCAGATCAGATGGGATCGGATGAGAGCGGACATGATCATGCCTCATGATTTTTTTCATGAAACAAGTGTGCCTTTGCCCAAAAAAGGTTGAAAAATACTGCTCTAACCAACCGAGCTAATTTTCTTGGAGAAACAGACCTGGGGCTCGGGAAGCTGTTGGAGAACAGGTGAGCTGTGTTCCCAACAGCCCGTTCCTTGTTCACAACCTTGAAGCAGCATTTTGGAAAGGCTTTTCTGAATAGCCTTAAAAAGGAAGCCCCATAGGAAACACACAGCAACAGCGCAGCCTAGAGGTTGGCAAAGGATAGATAACTGTGACCGGGACTTCTCTGTCAGCGAGGGAGCCATAACTGGCACAGTAACTTAAGCTAGAGGAAAACACTGTGTGACACAGGCTGCAGTTGGGTCTCAAGCTACAAAGCACTGTATCTTTGATTCCCCCTAGACCACTCAGACCCATTCCTTACCTTAGGCAAGTCAACTGCTAGTTTCTGCCTCTCGCTCTGATCAATTTTGAGTTTGGATAAAGTCTCGTTCAACTGGGTTTTCAGCTGCAACAGATAAGACAAAGCCAGTTGAGCACATCCCTCTTGGGTGAGAGCAAGGGAATAAGAGGTGGCTACAAGTATAAACACACACACATGAGAAGGAAGAGTGAAAATTAGTCATCAAACATGTACTACAAGGAGAGATGGGCAGCAAAGTGAGTCCATCTGCAAGACAGATGAAAAAGAACAACTACAGAAAGCTACAGGTAACTATAGAGGTTAGAATCAGTGAGAAAATTCTAAATGGGTATCATAGAATCATAGAATCATAGAGTTGGAAGAGACCACAAGGGCCATCGAGTCCAACCCCCTGCCAAGCAGGAAACACCATCAGAGCACTCCTGACATATGGTTGTCAAGCCTCTGCTTAAAGACTTCCAAAGAAGGAGACTCCACCACACTCCTTGGCAGCAAATTTCACTGTCGAACAGCTCTTGCTGTCAGGATATGTTATCCAAGCCTCACCAGCCTTATCAGAGCATTTGCACGAAGCTTTTCACAAGTGAGTATCTGCTCCACAGATCAGTTCCAATCATCACCAGTGTTTTGTTTAAGGCAAACTTAAACCAAAACATCTGGAAGCCACCAAAGAACTGAGGAACAGCAAGTTAACTAAAGACATTGATACACAGCCTCTCTCCCATTTTCTTCCAGGGAACTCACAGGCTACCCCTCTGAGCTAGCCAGAACATCTGATATCTTCATAATTTTACTCACGTGCATCCAAAATAACTTGTTCTCACCAAAAAAGCAGTACCCCCAAAAGTTTGTAATAATTAAGTACCTGGTAATTTTCAGAGTTTTTCAAATATGAGACCTAATACAGGTTTTTGCATCTGGAGAGACATAAAGGTGAAGCCACCTTCACCCAAAAATGACAGGATGGGGGGAAGTCACCGTTTGTAATGACATTTTCGTATTCTACGTGACCCTCTGTGATGCTCAAACTTTCGTTCTGGGTTCTGGAAAACTCACAGCGACCCAGCTGGAGGCAGTTCAGCTTGAGAGTTAGTTATATGAATCAATTCCATAATGCCAGAAGCTTCAGCAAAGCAAGGCTGGTCTGGTTTCTTTTCGATGCCCAACAGGCAGTGGCTCATATGACCAGTAAGGGACTGAATCAGTCTTTGTCTGGGGCACCTAGTGCTTCCCTCTCCTGCCTTTAAGAACGTACATTGCACTCGAAGGGCAGAAAGACTACGCCTTCATCAAGCCAGCAGGCTGCATTATGCCACATTCTGTGCCCCTTGCCTGCTTTAGAATCATAGAATCATAGAATCATAGAGTTGGAAGAGACCACAAGGGCCATCGAGTCCAACCCCCTGCCAAGCAGGAAACACCATCAGAGCACTCCTGACATATGGTTGTCAAGCCTCTGCTTAAAGACCTCCAAAGTAGGAGACTCCACCACACTCCTTGGCAGCAAATTCCACTGTCAAACAGCTCTTACTGTCAGGAAGTTCTTCCTAATGTTTAGGTGGAATCTTCTTTCTTGTAGTTTGGATCCATTGCTCCGTGTCCACTTCTCTGGAGCAGCAGAAAACAACCTTTCTCCCTCCTCTATGTGACATCCTTTTATATATTTGAACATGGCTATCATATCACCCCTTAACCTCCTCTTCTCCAGGCTAAACATGCCCAGCTCCCTTAGCCGTTCCTCATTTAATCTCTTTGTATGCAAATACAAAAACTGTCCAGTTTCGCCTTCCAGAAACTGGGACTTCCTTCAAGGGAAAAGTTGCAGCCTAAAAGCAGACACTCCCGTTCTGGTCTCACAACTCCACCTAGCACCGAATTGAGGCAAAGCAGCACTTTCCACACCTATAGCCAAGACCCCCTGCGTTCCGAGAAAGCAGGCTTCTGAATTCACAAACCATCCCAAACGTTAAGGCTTTAAGCGAAAAGGGCCAGAGGGAGCGGCAAACACACTTAATGTTGTTATTAAGAGGCAGAGAAAAGGCTGTAAAAGTGGTTGAAGCAGACAAAGTCTGAGCTGGAGGGGTTAGCAGACAAGACAGGATTCAGAAAGGTTCCCTCTGCTTTGGAGTAAGTTGTATTCAGCGGAGGGAGGAGGACAGGCCTCTTACCAAATTTAACTCTTCATTCTGCCTTACTGCTTCAGAATATGAGTCATCAAGTTTTTTCTGCAATTCAGTCAACAGATCTTTGAGCTGAAATGAAGTTTTCAGAGGCTTTAAGACGCATCTCCTTCAGCCACCCCCTTCCCCCCTGTTCTGGCTCCGTGGTTAGAAGTCACACACAGCAAACGCCCCGGGGGAGAGCAAGCATTTCGTCTTTGGGCCAACCAGAGCCATGCGCTGAGTGCAACAGAGAGCAAAAATAACAGCTGCATTTGGACAGGCAGCTTACCTCCCGGACTTCTGAAACATACGTTGATCGCTCTATTTCTGCCTTCTCCAGTTCATGTTCCAGATGTTCTCGTTCCTTCTTAAGCTGCAAAAAAAGGAAAGAAGTCATGAAACCTATTAAGGTGTCCGCTCTGCTTCCAGACATTTTCATCTGTTACCACCAAGCTGAAAGTCATTCTTCCAGCGCTAACCATAAACTGCATTAATCACCAGCTTCACCAATTCCTGAAATGCTAGTCAGATTTCATACCCTGATCTGACCTATCTTTCAGTAATGTCCTTGGTGGTTCAATGGGCATGAATTGAAAAACCCAGCCACGGCAACTTAAAACTAGGTGTTTAGCAACTAGCGTTTAAATCATAACGGCTACGTTCAAAAGTTCTAGACAAAACGGCTGCAATTTAATCTGTGGCTGGGGGTGACTAACCCATGGCCAGTATGGAAAGATTTGGCTTCCTGCCCCCAAAATTTGTCATTTTAAAAATTAGCTTTTAAATAAAAATACGTTGACCACTCCTATGGGCCCCAAGTCCAGATGCCCAAGACAGGTGCATGAGGTGAGGGAGGGGTCAGGGCAAGGAGCACCATGTGGGCACACTGCTCATTCCAAGTCCAGTTTCTCAAACTGGGATCATTATGTCTGAACTGGGCCAGTTTTACACAAACACCCCAAGAAGGTTTGGGATGAAGTAACCCTTCATGTACAGATTAAACGAAACATACAGAATCAACTTCTTTGACTTCTTCCTTTAATCTTTCTACCGCCTGCTCCAAAGGAGCGACCGATGAGCGCATCTGCAATCAGACAAAATATAAACACTATTATTATTATTTAAATGACAAACATCTTACTCTTCAAGACTGTGAAATGGATGATCAGGGGCTGCTGATTTTGCAAGACTCCAACTGGCTTCAGGTTGCTGTGGCTGTTCACAATTACTGTTATGAGAAAAGCTTCCTTTTGCCTGTTCTGAATCTCCTTCCAATCAATTCTGCCAAGCGACACAGAGTTCCTACGCTACAGGAGAGGAAGACGTTTCTCCCATCTACACTCTGCAAATTGTGAATAATTAGATGGCCTCCCAATCTTTTGTCCGTGCAGAGATTTTCACTTGTGCAGTAGCACTCTCCTCGCTTTCCTAAATAGGTTCCAGGGACTCCCCCAACCCTTTGCAGCATACGGGGAAAGGAGGAGGAGGGAAGCCCCAAGTGGAAATCCTTGCACTGACAGGAAGCGTCCATTGGCTACTACCCGTTGTTTTTCATTTCTTTGGCCTTTGTGACCCACAAAGGTCGCTACCAATGTTATGCATAGCACTCTGAACACCAGAGAGGGCTAACAAACCTCCTTCATCTAGGTGGCAAAGACAGCTCCCATCCGTGAACCAGAGATTACTAAATCCAGATCATTTAACTCCGCGGAAGGTAGAGATGCAGTGGCAGATGGTCTTTCCCAGTTAACAATGAAATACTGCTGGTCGCCTGCTGCCAGCGGGTGGGGCTGCGCAGACATTCTCCCCATTTGCATCAAGTCTGCTTCAGTAAGCACTTGCTGGATGCATAATCCGAATCATCTTAGAGAGATTAATTTATTTTGATGAAAGCCACAGAAGTACAACACTGGTGGTGCGTTTTCCCTTTTTGCTTTTCAAAAACAGGATTAAGCCCCCTGATATTACTTCGAGAATGTGCTGCTATTTTTATACACGATCACAGATTTTCCAGCTAATGTACAAGAGGCTGATTACTTCAGTATGCTATTTTCAGGAGACATGACTGACCCTTGCTTGCAACTAACTAACTCGGGCCATATATGAGGCTCCTCAAATCAGAACATTCAGCCCCACCAGCCTGGAACTGTCTCCTCTAGCTGGGAACAGAAGCCCCACCACACAGTCCTGATAGACATGGGCTCTAGCATAGGACCCCTGACCATTAGGTCCAGTCGTGACCGACTCTGGGGTTGCAGCGCTCATCTCGCTTTATTGGCCGAGGGAGCCGGCGTACAGCTTCCAGGTCACGTGGCCAGCATGACTAAACCGCTTCTGGCGAACCAGAGCAGCGCACGGAAACGCCGTTTACCTTCCTGTCAGAGAGGTACCTATTTATCTACTTGCACTTTGACGTGCTTTTGAACTGCTAGGTTGGCAGGAGCAGGGACCGAGCAATGGGAGCTCACCCCGTCGCGGGGATTCGAACTACCGACCTCCTGATCAGCAAGTCCTAGGCTCTGTGGTTTAACCCACAGCGCCACCCGCGTCCCCGGGCTCTAGCATAGGATCTTTGAAACTGAGATGACAGAGACTAAACCTTGAACTGTTCACATCCAAAGCATGTTCTCTGCATCTAAGGCAGCCGTGGGGAACCTTTGGGCTGCCAGATGTTGCTGAACTTCAATTCCCTCACCCCTGGCAAGCCTGGCCCATGGCCAGGGAAAATGGAAGTTGCAGTTCAGCAACATCTGGAGGGCCAAAGTTTCCCCACACCTGATCTAAGGAACGCCTTCCCTGCCTCCACTGGTGGAAAGAACCACAAGCCATTGTTTTGATTCCAGTATAATGACATGCTATGAGCATCGTCAGTGAACTTGCCTCAAGCTGCTGATCCATTAGGGTATCTATATATATATAATAAAAACACACATAAAAAAGGAAAACTAGAGACCCTCAGCTATCCATAACCATTATGGAAACAGGTATTCCTAATTGCTGGCATGTGCCTTTTGGCATAGAAACATTTTCGGAAAGCTTTTAAAAGCTGAAACAGAAGGTCCCTGCTCAATCTCTATTAGCAGAGCACTCCACAGGACTGGGCGGATGACACAACAGTCTCTTATTTCGTGTCGATGACAAATGAGCCATCACTACCTATCTCATCCTCTTCATATTGGGGGTTGCACTGATGTTTCAAACTGCATTTCTACTTTTGTTCCGTTATACTGAAAAGCTTCACATTTTATACACAGATAAAATTACATGAAGTGGAGCAGCCAGTGGAGCAATCTTCTAATCCTGAGCAGAGTTTTAGACAGTGTTCCCCCAAAATCTGCCCCTTGGTGCTGGAAATGGAGCACCCCCAGAGGTTAGAGGGGCAGAGAGGAGAAACTCAAGAGCGAAGCTCTGGGAGCAGAAGCTCCCCCACAGTACCTGTTGAAGTTCCTTCTGCAATTCTTCGATTTTTATTTTCCATTTGCTCTCCTCCTCTTCCACGCTCCTCTGTAGTCTTTGCAAGATTCCCTCCTAGCAACACAGAATTTCAGTTACCAAACACCCATAGGAAAATTGTGGGGTGTGTGTGTGTAAATTTCACAGGACACACTCCTACCGTCTCTGCAAGGACCGCTTTATACTTCTCGCACTCCTGCTGCAACATGACATGCATCTCCTCTGCCTCCTTCAACTTCTGCTCCATGGCCTGTGAAGGGAAAAAATAAATCTCATATAGCTATCTTGCAGGTTGGCAAGAAAGAGCAACCAGTTTGCTCTTATTGGCCTGGGGTGAGGGAGGATCGATGGCTTGGATCCTAAGCTAAGTTAAACCCAACAAAATTCATGCATGGAACATTTGCCCTCCCCACCTCCCCTCTTCAGCCACCTACAACCTCCCTCCAATTTCCAGGCTTATTCCAGCAAAGGCAAGAACAGGTCTGTGCGCTTGTTCCTGTATTAGCCATATCCTTTCTGCTATCTAAAAGAGCTTCTCTTGCTTCTCGTGATCCCTTCAGGTCAGCAGCCAGGATTGAAGGTGCAGGAGTCTGAGGAGGTCTCCAGATTCAGCAGCTGCTGGTTGTGCAAAACCCTCATCATACAATCAGAGTTTGGAAGTGACCCTGGGGATCATCTAATCCAACCTCAATATGCAGCTGTCCCATATGGGGAATTGAACCTGCAACCTTGGCGTTATCAGCACCGTGCTCTAACCAACTGAGCTACTTTTAAACAGCAACAGTATCACACTCCAAAGTAGGTTTTAATTTTGAGGAGACCTTCAGGAGGGAACCAGTTTCCCTATTTGTTACTAAATGGTCACTTTTGTAGAGATGCATCGTCCAGAATTCCTGAAGCATAAACAGAGCTGAAGCTACTGTTAAATCAGCCAGGGAGTTTCCCATTACAGTTGTACTTTGGAAGTTGAACGGAATCCGTTCTGAAGTCCGTTCCACTTCCAAAACATTCGGAATCCAAGGCACGGCTTCCAACTGGCTGCAGGAAGCTCCTGCAGCCAATTGGAACCTGCGGGAGCCATGTCGGACGTTTGGGTTCCAAAGAACGTTTGCAAACCGGAATACTCACTTCCAGGTTTTTGGCGTTTGGGAGCCAAAACGTTCAACTCGCAAGGTGTTCGGGATCCAAGGTATGACTGTATATGGCAAATTTAAGATTAATTTTGGCTCACCTAAGCAGAGCTTCCTTTAAGGCTTTTTAAAACACACACCACTTATACCAACCTTAATTTCCTCTGGTCGAGATGTATCTTTTGTATGTTCTCTTACTGCCTTTTCAAACCCACGCATCCAGTCGCTGTGGCTCTGTGCAAGAGAGGATAATCTTTTTGGTATCCCGAGAATAACGAAAACCAGCTAGCTAGAGCTGCCCTTCCATCTGGGTGTAAAATTTACCTCTGTAAGCTAGGCTGGTTTCTACTCACACTCCCTACCCTCCATCCAGACACAGTATCTGGAAGAGGCAGATAACATTGATAACTGGGAAACACTGGCCTGCGAGAGCTCCAGTTGGAGAACAGCCTTTACCAAAGGTGTCATGGGCTTTGAAGACACTCGAACTCAGGATGCAAGGGATAAACGTGCTAAGAGGAAGGCACGCTTGGCAAGCCCTCACCACGATCAACTTCTGCCTAGAAGCCTATGTTCCCACTGTGGAAGGAGCTGTAGATCCAGAACTGGCCTCCACGGTCACTTACAGACTCACTGTGAAGACTGTGTTCATGGAAGACAATCTTACTTGGCTACAAGTGATCGCCAAAGAAGACTGTTCAGGTGTTCAGTCTCTGCCTGACTTTCCGGGAGAGCAGAACACAGAAAGCTTCCTTATACTGAGTCAGACCACTAGGTCCATCTAGCTCAGTATTGTCCACACTGATTGGCAGTGGCTCTTCAAGACCAGATCCATCTTGAGATGCCAAGGATTGAACCCAGACCTTCAGTTGCTCTACCACTGAACTACAGCCCAAGTTAGACCATCCACCAATGTCCGATTCAGCTCTTACGCTTGCATGGAAGAGATAAGGAAACGCCACCCATTTGCTTGGAGTCTTGCGCATAAAACAGGGATACAAAACTAAGCAGCCTTTAAATGCGCAATGCCGTGAGATCATAAAAGCAAGTAGCGCAAAACAGATTGATTAGCAGGAGCCCCTGGAGGTGCACACCAGAAGCTCTGAGCCAGGAAGCCCAGTCACTCCACTCTTCAGCAGCATCTACAAAGAGAACAGCTTTGCTTCCACTGTCGCCAGCTGGCAGCTGGAGAAGCACAGAAGTGTGGCACATCTTACCAAGGTGGAAGGAAGAGACACTATGGGGAACAGCTTCTGCAGTGTGCTTCTCGTCTCTGCTTCAACAGCCTCCACATACTGCTGCCTCTCCTGGATTGACAAAGGAGGAAGGGCCAAGTCAATGCAAAATTTCCACCAGATGGCAAGATAAAAATTTCCTTCCTTGGCCTAAATGTTCCTTGCCTAATTGAGCGCTACTGTTTCCGAGGGGCCAGAAACAGTTTCACCCATCGACCCTTGCATTAACACCGCAGAAACCGCTTCAGGGCTCGGCCTTCGTGTCGTTTTGTACTTTCAACAAGTTCTCAAAAGAAGCCTCCGCAGAGTCTGTTCATTTCTTTCCCTCCCTTAAGGGGTTTGGGGAGGCAGAATGCGGGCACGGCGGGGTGAGGGGCACGGGGGGGTTGGCAGCTATGTCAACCCACACTCTTAGAGGCCCAGATCACAGGTTCCTGCTCTTCACTTTTGAAGCATTCCTCAAAGAGGCGCCAGGAAGAAATATCATTACAAAGCCCAACACATTTTGATGAAATCTTTATCAAGGGGCGATGACTGTCAAGTTATTCTGTGGTATATGCCCCCCCTCCACACACTATAACGGGTTTTTTCCTAGAAATTTTCTGAGGGTCACCACCTTCCCCCTCCCGCTTATATTGCTCATCCTTTTGTTGGCCTTGACTTTCAAATACATGGTGCTTCCCCCATCTCCAGTGAATACACACTCAAAATAATACAGTCTGAAGTTCTGGCCTTGATCCTTGATTTCCATTTGAATTAGGCCATGGAAGTAATATGGACTGCAAATTCTGAAAGGCCCAAGTAATTATTTTCCTGGCCATTAAGCCATCACAAGAAAACAGTGTTCTGTACTGAAGTGGGCATCAAAGTGAGATTTCTTGTGGGTGTGCTTTTCCCATATCCCCATTTTATCCCCTTTCTGTCAACAGGGGATGGAAACTCGTTTCAACACTGTGCAGCAACTAAAACTGCCATCTGGAAAGCTCACTTTGTAAGCGGAGAGTTACATGTCAAACGGAAGGAGTTAGGGCTAGTTCACACATGCATGCACTCCCCTTGATTTCCTATCACTTGAATCTCAGCTGAGCGTGTGAATCATCTCCACTAAAAGAGTTCCTTCCTTTGCGGTGACCCCAGGTAAGAACTATGAAAAAGTACTGATCTCTGTTGGGAGATGGTACCTTCGGGTGTCCCAAGTCATCAAATGATGGATATGCATGTATGTACTGCCCATTACAGTGGTGCCTCGCAAGACGAAAAGAATCCATTCTGTGATTCTCTTTTTCTAGCGGTTTTTTCGTCTTGCAAAGCAAGCCCATTGAAGGATTAGCGGATTAGCGCTATTAGCGGCTTTTAGCGGCTTATCTGCTGAATGGATCAGCTGATAAGCGGCTTAGGAAAAGGGGGGGGGAGGAAAAAAACCAGCAGGAACTCGCAAGACATTGTCATCTTGCAAAGCAAGCCCATAGGAAATTCGTTTTGCGAAGCACCTCCAAAACGGAAAACTCTTTCGTCTAGCGAGTTTTCCGTCTTGCGAGGCATTCATCTTGCGGGGCACCACTGTATTCCCTTTGGCTCTTGCATCCTGGGAGAGAATGCAAGGCAGCCATTCTACATCTCTATAACTAAGTATTTTTACAGTGCACTAAGCATTCGCCTAGGGGCGTTGGGGCAGGTAGCTAGTTCACTCAAGCATCTCTTGTTGCAACGGACCCTTCACCATTTGCCGTATATGAAGCCCATCTCAGGACATGTTCTTGAGACTTATTTAGTCCAGGGTTCTCAAAGCCTACAGCAGATCCCAGGACACCCATCTGGCTGCTGGGGTGCTTTCTGCATGTCTGGGAGCACAATACAGTGCAAAACCCAATCACAAGTGTAGTGCATCATCGCCTGGAGATGATCTCAGTTCCCCTTTGCTGATCTAGCTGCTCACAATCAAACTCCCCCCCCCCCAAGAATCAGACCAGGAAGAAATTTTGGCAAACCAGAGATGTCTCTCCCAACGATGGGACTTTAGGAAAGGCACAGCCTCTTAAATACAGGAGTTTTAAGACAGGTGTTGGGAACCTGTGGCGCTTCAGAAGTTGCTGGACTCTAGCTCCTCTTAACCCTTGACCTTTTGCCATGCCAGCTGGGCAGGGGAGCTCAGAGCCTGGCAATGTCTGGGAGGACCACAGGTTTCCGAGCCCTGATTTAAGGACTTTGGAAAGGTTTGCCCCTTTCAAAAACGCTACGGAACATTCCTCAAGAGGCAATCTCCACCCACACCATGCCTTTTCTCTCCCCAGAATACAGAGCAAAACGGAAACCAATTGATAGAGCTGGGCAGCGTTTTCCTCTCACCATCATCGATCCAGCAAGCGTGAATGCTCACGGCCTCCAATGATCAAGGCGACAAGGGAATCTTGTATGCACCCCTTCCCCATGACTGCAGACTGCCCTCCGAGACAGGGCAGAAACCCCCTTTGCTTTATTGCCCTTCTAGTTTCAGTAGTAAGAATTTAACCTGTTGTGGAGGTATAGGTCTGTGGATAAACTGGGGGGGGGGGGGGAGACCCCCGGCAAAAAATCCTCAGTCTTTGAGGCCAGGGTAGAGGAGTCTAAATATATAGGTTCTATAAAGCAATGAACTTCATTTCCCCCAAGATTTGCCAGAGGTTGAAACCATCTCCACTGCAATTTTCTTTTATTTAAATTTGTTTGTTGGGGGAGGGGAAGTTGGGGCTCTTCACAAAAGTTGCTGAGTCAAAGCCTGAAGGAACTCCAATGGAGCAGGCAGATCGTTCAAGTCCGCTGTCGTAGTTCAAACTCCTGGCCCTGTAGAGCATTGCAGCAAACACCAGTGGAAAACCCTTTCTTGAAACACTTCCAGGAGGGAGATTCTACAGCCCCATGCCCCAAAGCAGCTTATTCTTCAGCTAAATTGCTTTCATATCCTATCCAAATTCTGTGTAATTTCAGTAAGTGGATGATACAATTATATTACGTTTTTTCAGTTAGTTTTTTAAAAAAATATAAGATATGATTTTTACTATAAGCTTAAATAGTAGCGCTTCTGTCAGGGAAGTGAATTGTCAGTTTGGCTGGGGGGAAAGATTTCATGTGCATAAAGGGCTGCAAATGTAAGGGGCTGGAAGACAGGGGCAGGAGAAAGTGGCTATTTTTATTTGTGTAGTTTAAACTACATACCTGCTTCTCTTAAGCATTTTAAAAGATTTCACATTTCTCAGATTTATTATTTTAAAAAATCAGGTATTTGTAAGTTACTGAACCCTGTGGAGGGTAGATTTTAGGTTTTAAACCCCCCCCCAAGTCAACATGCACCTTAAATTGGGACTGAGTGAAGTTTTAACCATAGTGAGAATTAAGATGCAGCAACCTGAATCTGACGAGATTTAAGCTAGGAGTCCTAGATCACAAAACAGCACTTAAAATGAAGAAAATACGTAAGCTGAAACAGAATAATAATACCAGCAGACCTTATAATCTGTTCATATAACACCATATAATGGGTTGTATCCCATCACTCTAGTTCTTCCTCTCTCTTTTTAGTTTACCCCAGACCACTGTGCACCCTCAAAATTAGCTCTGGAAGGTTAAGGACCCTCTAGAGTGGATTTTGGGGGGTATACAGGGAAAAGAGAGAAAACAGAAGTGCTGTCGTGGCAGTAGAACCTCACTGGATACAACTCAAAACTGGCACACCATTAGCTGTCTGTGTGTCAATATTTACTCCTTGTAGACCACTGATAAGCATTTCCCCCAGTTTGTGTAATTTGTTCATTTATATTAAACACTTAACTTTTTTAAATTTAGAATTTTCCCTTAACTTGCCAGATCCGGGTTGCCGCATCTAAATTCACACCATAGTCAAAACTTCACACCATAGTCCACATTTGAGGCTATTTTGCCATTTAGAATTTTGTTTAACCTATCCATACGCTTCGTTTATGCTGTTTCCTTTCGTCTGCAAAAATTATAGTGGGCCAATGACACTTCACTAGGAGATGCCGTGGCAGCAGCAGGTATCCCAATTTCATTGCAATCCCAGCCCGGCTTGAACGCTTCCAAATCTTAGCCATTTCAAGGACTGTGTGCATGAAAAGCAAAAGCAGCCCTTGCAGGCCTGTAAGGAAACGCTCCAAAATGCACAGCTAAGACCAATGAAGTGAGAGGGTTTGCAGCTTGTGCTTCATTCTTCTGTCAAAATAAATAGGGAAAGTTTTTAGTTTTGGTTTTTTTAAATCAGCTTGAATCATGGCCTGCGTGTTTAATTTCAACATTCTTTTAAGGGCACCAAGTGTGACAGTCCTTACATGATGGACAGGTTTCATTGGGCACAAAAGTGAGAGGATGTTTGGGTGGCCAACAAGATACTGGCAGGTTTGATTCCCAACTCCAGGGGGGCGGAGAGAGGGAGAACACAGCCCTATAGCTCTAGCAACTGTTCCAAGCAAAACCAGAGCAGACAGCATGCTCACAAATCAAAAGGGGAGGGGGACATAACATAAAGAGAAGGTTTAAGATGACATGCAGAAGCAGAGGTGGAAAGTGCAGTATGAGAGAGAGAGAGAAAGAGAGAGCATTCAGAACAGAGTGTATTTAAAATTGCAGTAAAAGCTAAATGCTTCCATTTGATTCTAAAAGGCGGCTGCCGAATCACTTCTAGTTTCAATGCAGTTGTTTCTAGCAGTTAGTATTACAACCTTAGCAGTCTTGTTCACTTTGTCCTGCAGCAATTTTTCAGTTGAGGCCAATGCTTCCATGGCTTTCCAGTTTTTCTCTCGAAGGTCCTAATCGTTTTTAGAAAGATATGGTTTCAGTTCAGCCAATAATCAAACGGTGTCTTGCTTTCACTTCAGAGAGCGAGAGAGCGCTTGCATTTAAGCGCAGGTTACTGCAAAATGATTTGGGTGGTCAATTAAGATGAGGCACGCTAGCAAAAAAAAAACCACACCAAGTGTGATGTTAAAAAGGGAAAGAGAATTTGTCGGGGGGGGGGGTTCAAAAGCAAAAAGAGGGAAAAAAGCTAGTTCTTCCCCAATGTCCTGCCATTCTATTTCCTGGTTCTGCCTACAGCATTACTACTAGGAACCCTCCCCCCCCCCCTTTGACTGCATTTGTGAGGAAGGAGGAGGAGGAGGAGGAGTATTCAAAAGTGAGCAATACACACACACGCATCCTGGGACCAACCAAGCTTTAATTCACCTGCATAACCCAGAAATCAACAGCAATTCAGCGTCACCTGCAGCAGTCAAGGCCATCAGCCTAGGGAGGGTGCATAGCTCAGAAACAGAAGGGATCCTTTGCATACAGAAGGGACTCCGCTACACAGGTCAATTATTACGTTATAAATGCGTTACACAAATGTGACACCAGAGGGCGATGTGGAGCTGCAATCTGAAGCCAATGGTAAATTGCATTGGGAGCTAATTTTTCCAATAAGGTTTTTATAGCGTTTTTTTATATCTGTGTAGATCCAGCCATGGTCTCAGGTTGAATCCCTAGTAGCTTCGATTACAAAAGGACCCACTTGACTGAGAATCTGGAGAGCTCAGCCAGTTAAGGTAAACAGCGCTGGGCTAGGAAGACCAATGATCTGACTCAATGTGAAGGTAGCGTCCGACGTTCACCCTCCTACCAAACTGCAGGTGGCTTCCAAGAGAAGGTGAAAGTCCTGCTCCAATTCGCGCTGCGTTGGCTGGACCACGAGGCAGACTAGAGGACTAACTTTTTTTGTCGGCGTCAAAAATGTTGCATTTTAAAGAGAGCAAACAAAGGAGCATCTTAATGAAGTAAGTCAAATTGAATCATTTCTATGCTTTCCTCAGCCATTCTGCTAGAAGGCTTTACTCCCCCTGCCATATTGACTCCCGAAATTAGCAACTGTTGGGCGGAGAGGATCCCTTTTTCTCTGGCATCTGTTGCATTTCACCCACCTGCTCCTGAACCCAGGGCAAGGGCATTTCCTGCTACTCTACACCGGCTTCTTATAAGAACCTGAGAGGAGTTCTGCTCGACCAGGCCACAGGTATATCGGGTCCAGAATCCTGCTCCCAGAGTGGCCAGCCAGGACCTGGGTCCAACAAGGTTCTCCCCATGTGAACCCCAGGATATTGCCTCTGAGAGTGGAGGCAGATCTCCTCTAGCAACTGTGGTGGAATGAGGGATCTAGTACACCAGGCTAGGCAACTTCTGCTCCACCAAGCTGAACAGGGCTGCCTTCAGATGTCTTTTAAAGAGAAGATAGCTGCTTATTTCCTTGACATCTGGTGGGAGGGTGTTCCACAGGGCGGGCGCCACTACTGAGAAGGCCCTCTGTCTGGTTCCCTGTAACCTCACTTCTCGCAATGAGGGAACCACCAGAAGGCCCTTGGCGCTGGACCTCAGTGTCCGGGCTGAACGATGGGGGTGGAGACGCTCCTTCAGGGGTTTTTTGCTGCCTGCCTATGACTGCATGATTTTTTTTTTGGGGGGGGGTTCCTATTGGCACAAGGCAGGCTTCAATGAGGGCCTGGTTTAGCCATGCCTCAACCCAACTACACTACTCATGACTAGGAATGTGTGCTATGTGTGTTTAAATTAGCTTGAATCATAGAATCATAGAGTTGGAAGAGACCACAAGGGCCATCGAGTCCAACCCCCTGCCAAGCAGGAAACACCATCAGAGCACTCCTGACATATGGTTGTCAAGCCTCTGCTTAAAGACCTCCAAAGTAGGAGACTCCACCACACTCCTTGGCAGCAAATTCCACTGTCGAACAGCTCTTACTGTCAGGAAGTTCTTCCTAATGTTTAGGTGGAATCTTCTTTCTTGTAGTTTGGATCCATTGCTCCGTGTCCGCTTCTCTGGAGCAGCAGAAAACAACCCTTCTCCCTCCTCTATGTGACATCCTTTTATATATTTGAACATGGCTATCATATCACCCCTTAACCTCCTCTTCTCCAGGCTAAACATGCCCAGCTCCCTTAGCCGTTCCTCATAAGGCATCGTTTCCAGGCCTTTGACCATTTTGCTTGCCCTCCTCTGGACACGTTCCAGTTTGTCAGTGTCCTTCTTGAACTGTGGTGCCCAGAACTGGACACAGTACTCCAGGTGAGGTCTGACCAGAGCAGAATACAGTGGCACTATTACTTCCCTTGATCTTGATGCTATACTCCTATTGATGAGGCCCAGAATTGCATTGGCTTTTTGAAGAGGGACACATCTAATATTTTTTAACGTTATTTTTTATATTATTTCTATTGTGGGATGGTTGGGCTTAAAGGAAGCTTAGGGACAGGAAAAGCATTTCAGGGGTGTGATACGTCAGCTTATTTATTCTCTTTTTTTGCAACTGTGCTACTTCACTAGTTTGCAATTCTATAAATGCCCATTGTTGAGTTGGAAGGGTCACCTGCAATGCAGACATGTAGCACTGTGGCACGTTCAAAGGGCTTCAACACACAGGCTAGGGGACCCTGAAGACACCCAGGCTCACAAGCTCAGCTCTTCGGGGAAATCTCAACTCTCACTGATATGAAATAACACAGAAAATTTGAGATCATGGTTGTGGGAGGAAAAGTGCCGTCTGCAAACGTAACTGTTCGATTCATTTCAGGGTTTCCAAATGCTCCTGGGATAGAGGAAGCAACAGATGGAGCAGACTTCTGGAGACACATGCAGAATAAGCAGCACAAGCCAACACTGCTCTAAGCAAATAATGAGTGGACTATAGGGCTGGATTGGCCTTTAGTCGCCCAGAGAATATTCATCCGTTTGTTTTGAGGGCTGTGTTCTGCTTCTCGTTTTCTAGCTAAGCTGGCGTCCGCTAGAAAACTTCCCAAGAAGTTCTAGCTACTGAAAAAAAAGAGCCCAGGTATAATGTCCATTCTGAATTTAGAGTGGGGGATATTTTTTGCACAGGTACTGAAGGCTTGAAAGGATAACACAGCTCCCTGAGGAGTTTGGTTCCATGCATCAGTTCTGCTCCCACTCATTCCCAACAAGGGTGCAAAGTGTCTGCAAACACTAATCAAAGACACCCTTCTGTTCCAGTGTGTTGCTGGACCCCATCAATTTTGGGGAGGAGACCCAGAAAGTCTGTTTCTATTTCATTTAGTTATTTGTACAAGGGGGGGAAAGCTGGCTGAAAGGGAAGTTCAAAAGGACACAGACAGGCACCACACAATGCCCACCTTAGAAAAGAGTATTTGATTGCCCGGAACATTTCAGCCTTGGTTAAATGAAAACACAAGGATTTAAAGCAGTGGTGGAGAGCCTGTAGCCACGCCAAATGATGATGGACTTTAGCTCCCATCAGCCCCAGCCACTAGCGATCATGGATGATGGAAGTGGCAGACCAACACCATGTGGAGAGGCACAGGCTCCCCTGCCCAAATTTAAGAAGGAAACCAAGCCAAGCCAAAGGATCTCTGGAAAAGGTGAAATGAAGGCACACAACAAGGTGACAAGAGCTTGCTTTCTTGGACTGAGCAAGTACTTCCCAAGCTTCTGTAGCTCAGGTCTGCCCACGTTTGGATATGGCCTCCCAAAATCCTTCCCCTTCGTCGTATTCCATAGACTCACACACCTAGGCATGCAAAGCTCAGTTCCGGCCTTCTGAGGTTTCGCCTGCAAACCAGAGCTCAACTTGCCCCAGTAGTCTGCGTGCAGCAGTCTCTTACCACGCAGAGCAGGATCCGTCTCTGGCTACTGGGAAAGCCAGGCTGCTCTGGCTGTTACAGGAAGGAGACGGAGCGCTTCCTGCTCAGTACCCACATGACGGGCAAGAAGCACCTTAAAGCAGAGTCAAGCTCCCCCAGTGAATTCCAGGCTACTTACGTTGTTCTTTTGCCTCTGTTGCTCCACCGCATGTTTCAAGGAGCCCAGCTCCTTCTGGAGGCTGGCGATCTCCCCCTCTTTCCCTGTGATGCTGAATCCATACGAAACAGAAAGCGTCAGAAACACGCATTTCATTGAACCCTGAGAATCCCCCCTCCACGTAGAACATGGCTCCGTGACTCTGCTGGACTTCGCACCCCATTTGTCCCCTTCCATGGAAAATATGCCCAGAAAAATGTCAAGGTTCTCCCTTGGGCCATGAAGGCTAGAATCTTGCAGAGTTTAGAAACGTGAGAGCCTAGGACTCAACTGCACATTACACTTGACGGTGTTTAATGGCAGCCTGGCTAGCATATTTAGGAAGAGAAAAAGGCACTTTCTGATGGGAGAGAAAACAGGAGCGGGGAGGCAATTTAAGCCGGGAAGACCAGCTGGGGAAGAGAACCAGGAACGCAGGATAATCCATTCCATCCAAAGGAAACATATTTGCCTTCACCCGTGAAAAGGGAATATTACAGTTTAATTGGGGTAACAGTATTATTACAGATTGAATTACATTGCTGCTTACTTGCTAAAATGGCTTCTAATTGACTACCAATACTTACAGCTGTAGAAGCTGTTCATTCCTGATGGCCAGAGATTCCTGAAAGAGATCAGGACACCTTATTTAAACAGAAGCAGGTAGGTGCCTGGCAGATGACTGGCTTTTATCAAGATTAATTATGCAGCAATATGTTGCTTTCGGCTGCAGCATCCAAAGGCTGGTTCGCCACATTGCCACCTGGTTTGCACAATCAGTTCATAGTCAATAGGCAAGGGATATGCACAAGCTGCAGATCAGGCGCTTGAGCCCCTTTGTCAGTACGTCTCTCTTCCAAGCAGCTTCTCAAGCGCAGAGGCTGCAGTGGCAGGTCACAGGTGGGGCCTGCAGAAGGATCAATGCAAAGGGAGAGGCAGCCAAAGCCTCTCCCTCCCCGAGAATCCACCAAGAATTCATGCAGGGAAATGTGCCCTCCCTCCCTCAACAGAACACAGGAAGCAGTTACTGCGGGCGATTTAGATCTTACTTCCCCGTAGATTTTGCCTCCTGAACATTTTCAACCAAAATTATTTAAAATTCTGGCGTGTACAAATACAACATAGCATCCCATCTCTCTCTCTGCGCACTGCAAATCAGCAATCAGGAGAAATACCTGTTCTCCATTTTCCTGCTTTATTTCCTGAATCTGTGCTCTTAGTAACCGATTCTCCTCCTGTACAACCTGCAAGAGAGGACGATGTGTTAGACATGGCTGCCCATTCATCTCTCTTGTCCCTCTTCTTCTCCTCCTCCTAAGGCCCCTATGCTGTCACCTGCAATTCTTTTCTTTGGTGAGAGACTTCTTTCCCCCTCTCATCTAGTAAGATCTCCATCTTTTGCATTTCTTCTTGCTTCGTTTTCAGTCTGCGGACACAATTTAAAAGTTATTCACATTGCTTTCTCGCAGATCTGCAGTTTATTTACTCCATTTATTGAGGTTGCTTTTGTTACGTGCATCCTAATTCTCTTTACCGAAATAATCCAAAAGTGGTTCACAGAGCAGGTAACATGCTGGTTTTATGTAAGTTAAGGAAGGATCACAGTATTTACAGAACATCCCAGATTTCTCTGCATAAGTGCTCAGATGATAATTCCTGCCAGTCTGTGTTGTGGCAGACATGTGAACTGGCAAGCAGATACTGAATTATTTGACACACTGCCCAAGATAGAATAGTTTTACTCTACATGACCAGGGAGCAAAGTTTGGGCTGAGTTGTATGGAAACAGTTTTGCATGGACATTTCCTCCCCCCCCCCCGCCCCAAGTAACTAATGACTGCTGCTCTTGCTCATCTGCCTGGCAACAAATGATGTGCCCAACTTTCACTGCACATTTGAAGCAGATCAGAGAGAAGCAGCTCTTTGGGAAGGTGCAGAATGCTACTCAAGGCAATGCCAAATACAGTCGTACCTCATGTTACGTTTGCTTCCTGATACATATTTTCAGGTTGCGTCCCACAGCAACCTGGAAGTACTGGAAAGGGTTACTTCTGGGTTTCGCCGCTCGCGCATGCGTGCAAAATGACGTCATGCACTTGCACAGACGTGGCGAATCACAACCTGCGCGTGTGCAGACGCGCCACTGCGGGTTGCATTCTGCTCATGTTGCGAACAGGCCTCCGTTCGCAACCAGAGGTACCACTGTATTAACTGAAATGTGGTCATGAGTGCGCTCTCTCTTTCTCTCTCTCACCCTCCCCAAGAGTATAGGCATCACACACAGCTGGATGAAAGAGCATAGTAACTGTGGTAGATGCTCCACTCGGTTTACTTACAGAGCCTCAAGGTCCTTGATCGACGAAGAAGCAGAAACCTAACAGGGAAGAAAGGATTTGCTTTCATTGTGGCAGTTCGGCTAACAATGTCATGACCCCTGCCTGGTTATGACTGCTTAGATAGGGCAAGGGATAGGAATGCAAGAAGCTGCCTTATACTGAGGTCAGACCCTTGATTCATGCAGCTCAGTATCGTGAACACTGACTGCAAGTGGCTCTCCGGGGTTCCAGGTAGTGTCTCTTGTTCCCACCTGAAGATATTGGGGAGTAAAGATATTGGGACCTTTTGAACGCAGCACAGGTACTCTGTCACTAAGGTGTTGCCTTTCCTAGCAAAAGCTTTAGGATGCATTAAACAAACTCTGAAAGGAGGGACAAGAAGCACAGCAAGTAGCCCCCACCTGCTGAGAGTTCAGCTGCTCGAGTTCCTTGACTTTGTTGTTCAAGTGCTGCAGTGTATCCTGTTGTCCCTATGGGCATTTTTTTAAAGGGAGAAAGAACACCAGATCAGATATGCAAGCTCTGCACTCCTGTAGGCTCCAAGAGAGCGTTGAGCACTTCACAAGACTTTACCTGAAGCCACTCTCCTTTCTTGGCAATCTCACTCTCCTTTTCTCTCAACGACACCTCCATACTCGTCACCTGCTCCTCTTTCCTCTTCAGTCTGCAAAAGGAAGCACAAGAGAAGTCAAGTCTCATTTTTTTAAAAAAATCAGATTTAACACTGACAAACAATAGTCAAAAGATGTGATGATGATGATGATGATGATAATGATGATGATGATAATAATAATAATAATAATAATAATAATAATAATAATAATAATAATTATTTATACCCCGCCCATCTGGCTGGGTCTCCCCAGCCACTCTGGGCGGCTTCCAACAAAGTATTAAAATACAGTGGCCTGTTAAACATTCAAAGCTTCCCTAAACAGGGCTGCCTTCAGATGACTTCTAAAAGTTTGGTAGTTGTTTTTCTCTTTGACATCTGCTGGGAGGGTGTTCCACAGGGCGGGTGCCACTACCGAGAAGGCCCTCTGCCTGGTTCCCTGTAACCTCACTTCTCGCAATGAGGGAACCGCCAGAAGGCCCTCGGCGCTGGACCTCAGTGTCCGGGTAGAACGATGGGGGTGGAGACACTCCTTCAGGTATACTGGACCGAGGCTGATTAGAAGCTTTTGGTGTGTCTCCACGGTGTCACTGCGCTGTTGCCTTGAAACAGGCCAGCATTTATAACCTGGGTCAACGTCTTTTGTTCTGTGTGCCCATAAGAACACAAGAAGAGCTTGCAGGATCAGGCCAGTGGCCCAGCTAGACCAGCCCCCTGTTCTCAGACTGGCCACTGAGATGCTTTTGGGAAACCTGCAAGAACATTCCCTCCGTCTGCCGTTTGTAGCAACTGGTACCCACATGCATTACTGCCTCTGACTGTGGAGGCACAGCACAGACATAAATCAGGCCCACAGCATGCAGGGGTTCAATGGGTAGAAGCAGAAGTACGACAACAACAAAATTATGTGCCAAAACAGAACTCTTCTGGTTTTAAAGGCCTTGTTGACTGGCTGCCACTCTCTGCTTTCTTCTTTAGGAAAGGGCCAAAATATTCCTGTCCCTGGAAAGCATTCTGAGAGGTAAGCATTTCCTAAGTTCTAACACTCGAACTTGCAGACATCCGGCAAAATTGAACGTTGGACAATTACGGACAGATAAAATGAAGCACTTCTTCACACAGCACTAAGTTGGAACCATGGAACTCGCTCCCACAGGAGGCAGTGAGGACCACCACCTTAAAGGTAAAGGGACCCCTGACCATTAGGTCCAGTTGTGGACGACTCTGGGGTTGCGGCGCTCATCTTGCTTTATTGGCCGAGGGAGCTGGCATACAGCTTCCGGGTCATGTGGCCAGCAGGACTAAGCCGCTTCTGGCAAACCAGAGCAGCACACGGAAACGCCGTTTACCTTCCCGCCAGAGCGGTACCCATTTATCTACTTGCACTTTGATGTGCTTTTGAACTGCTAGGTGGGCAGGAGCAGGGACTGAGCAACGGGAGCTCACCCCATCGCGGGGATTCGAACCACCAACCTTCTGATCTGCAAGTCCTAGGCTCTGTGGTTTAACCCACAGCGCCACCCACGTCCCGGACCACCACCTTAGATGACTTTAAAGAAGATGAGAGAAATTTATGGAGGAGGGGGCTATCGACAGCTACCAGTCATGGCGGCTATGCTCTGCCTCGACAGCTGGAGGCAGAAATGCCCCTGAGTGCCAGTTACCAGAAACGGCAGGAGGAGGAGGAGAGGCGCCGGTGCTCGAATCCTGCTTTGGGGCCTCTGCTCAGCCACTGTGAGAACAGGATGCCGGATTAAATGAGCCATTGCCCTGATCTGGCAGGCCCTTCTTATGACCTTATGCAGTGATACGGCTTATTTTATTTGTGCTGCTGGGCATTTTGATTTTATTGGTTTATGCTGAATTGAATTTAGGAGGTTATGCTTTGGAATTTTTATGACTCTGTGGATTGTTAGCTAGAATTTGGCTTGGTTTTTTTAAAAAGTGGAAGGGGGTTGTGTTCTCCACCTCCCACCCCCCAGTTTTTTGCCACTGCTTCTTTTGCAGCAGCAGCTATCAATTTATTTTTATTTTAAACAGCCCTTTTTGAATGGATTGGGGGGGTGTGGAAATGGTATATCATGACAATTATCAAATTAACTTATTATAAGAAAATGCCGGCAGACCAACTCAATAAATCTATGAGGCACATGGGTGCTGTTTGTTGCTGTTCATGCTTTGGAACAATAAGTGCAAAGAAAATGTATAGCCATATGTTGTTTGCGGTTTATTGTGATGCTACTACCAGGGACGCGGGTGGCGTTGTGGGTTAAACCACAGAGCCTAGGACTTGCTGATCAGAAGGTCGGCGGTTCGAATCCCCGCGACGGGGTGAGCTCCCGTTGTTGCTGAACTGCAACTCCCATTTTCCCTGGCCATGGGCCAGGCTTGCCAGGGGTGAGGGAATTGAAGTTCAGCAACATCTGGCAGCCCAAAGGTTCCCCACAGCTGCCTTAGATGCAGAGAACATGCTTTGGATGTGAACAGTTCAAGGTTTAGTCTCTGTCATCTCAGTTTCAAAGATCCTTTGCTAGAGCCCGGGGACGCGGGTGGCGCTGTGGGTTAAACCACAGATCCTAGGACTTGCTGATCAGAAGGTCGGTAGTTCGAATCCCCACGACGGGGTGAGCTCCCATTGCTCGGTCCCTGCTCCTGCCAACCAAGCAGTTCAAAAGCATGTCAAAGTGCAAGTAGATAAATAGGTACTGCTGTGGCGGGAAGGTGAATGGCGTTTCCGTGCGCTGCTCTGGTTCGCCAGAAGCAGCTTAGTCATGCTGGCCACATGACTCAGAAGCTGTACGCCAGCTCCCTCGGCCATCAAAGTGAGATGAGCGCCGCAACCCCAGAGTCGGTCACAAATGGACCTAACGGTCAGGGGTCCCTTTACCTTTACTCGCTACCCCTTGAAGCTCATACTAATGCACAAAGCTGCAGGATCTTTCGCCAGCTCAGCAACCCAAGATCCTTTTAACGGGAATCGCCAAGGACTCAACAGGATGACTCTCTGCTTATGCAGCACCGACCGCAATCCACATTATCAGAAACCAACTGAAATAGTTAACGGTATTCTGAACCTCTTGATCCGACTCCCAAAGTTGGATGCAACATCTCCATGTACTGGCGCTCTTTGTTACAGAAAATGGCAATTTATCTTATGTCAAAATTATCTAAGTGCTTTCCCCTTGCTTTTAAAGTCTTAGCCTTAGATTAACATCGAAGTGCACAATCCAATTCAGAGATTTAAGGCAGGTTAAGGAGTTCTCAGATTCTAGAGCTGTTTGCTCATAAATCAAGATCAGTCACAAAAAGGCACCAGTAGAAAAAAAACAACCATTATCATGTTAATAAGGACACCTGCAGTTTTATAAACCAGCAAAAACCACTTACAGATTCTGAAGATCTCTGACTTCTTGGGCGGCTGATATCTACAGAAAGAGTACACAACACAGAGTTATTCCGAAAAGAAGCACTAAGTATATGTAAACAGTAATGCCCCTACACCCCTCAAAAGTATCAAATTTGAGGATAACAAACCAATGGCCCATTTACCAAGAAAGATGCAAAAAAAGAAGCAGCCCCTGAAGAAGAAGAAATGAGAATTTCTAGAAGTAGCTGAAAGGCGTTAACTTCTATGGTCCAATAATCTGCCTATATCTTTTCTTTCACATTTCAAATCATTTCCTATTAGGAAAAGCTCTTGTTTCTGTAAGCTATTTTGAATGCACAAATAGTTTAAACGCATTAAATCAACACATCTTTAACTTGCTATTCCTATTCCCAAATGCCAGGAGATTAGCCACTGTCCTTCCAGTCTCAGAGTCTGGAGGATCGGCAGGCCAGAGAGATAATGGCTTGTTTTAAGGCCATCCAGAGGCTAAGACCAGCTTGAAGGAATTAAGGTTTGAAAGTTGAAAGCATCACACTCTAACCCATCCCTTCCCAGTCTTGGATATTCCAGAAGCCGTAGGACTACAACCCCCATCATCCACAGCTAGTACGACCAGTGGTCGGAGATGAAGTGAGTTGTAGCTCAATAACACTGGGGACCCAAGGTTGAGAAAGGCTGCTTTAACCACCGACATCCATTGCCACCTCTGAAATCAAGGTTAAGTTTTATGTCGCTATTAAAAACTTTTAGTGAGATGACTATGCCAGACCCAGGTTTGGCTCAAAAGGGCTTTTATAGTAACAGAACAAAGTCCAGCTTGGGGTTGATGGAAGAAAGGGACTGGGGCAAAGTCCCAAACCTGGGTCTCTGGTTGTTGTTGGGCTACAATTCCCATCAACCCTAGCTAGCAGGACCAGTGGGATGATGGGAACTGTAGTCCAAACACAGCTGGGGACCCAAGTTTGGGAAACCCAGGACTAGAGTATCTATTTCTCCCCCTTCTCTGGATTTTAATCCCAAGATGAAGAGCTAGAATGGCCAAGGGAGAAGATGCAGTATGTCAGGATTTCCCACAGAGCAATCTTAAGACCGCAAGTGCAACACTTGTGTTGGCCGCCCAATAAATGCCACCATGCGGCTTCTAGGCCCTTAGCTGCATCTGTTCAAACGCTGCAGAGAGAACAAGAGTTCACACTGCCTAAGACGGAAGAGGAAGTACAGTCATACCTCGGGTTAAATGTGGTTCAGGTTGAGCGTTTTCAGATTACGCTCCACAGCGACCCAGAAGTAACGGAGCGTGTTACTTCCGGGTTTCGCCGCTTGTGCACGCGCTCAAAATGGCGTCATGCACATGCACAGAAGTGGCAAATCGCGACCCGCAGACGTGAGTTGCGTTCTGCTCAGGATGCGAACGGGGCTCCAGAATGGATCCTGTTCACATCCAGAGGTACCACTGTAATAGCGAAGACACCTCCTGGGATGACAAGGAATCCAGGCAGTTCAGGAGGAGGAGCAAGGGCGTTTTAATGCTACGGGCTCAGCTAGATGTCAGAGGCCCCTTGCTCATGCACTTGCCCCATTGAACTCTCCCATGCTTTATGCGCTCATGTGCCACTACCCAATCTAATGTGCTGCCTGTCATTTATTTTATTTTTTAAAATTATTACATTTGTTTACCCCTAAATGTATATAATGCCTCATGTGGCATGCCTCCTATGGTCCTAAACCTGCGTACCTGTGAACATTTTCCAGGAGTAGACCTTACAGCACACAGTGAGGCAGAAAAGATCAAGTTTCATGGGTGCCTCCCCCAAGGAAAATGGGGCATAATCTGGAAGCTAAGCTCCTCCCCCCCCGGCCCCGCTTCCAGAGAAGCCAAGCTCACCTCACGGGTGCCCTCTTCCATAACAAATTAAAAGAGCAACATTTAATGGTGAGACAAAATATGCTCCATGTAGCCCAATACATTCCCCCTCCAAACAGATACCTCAGGTTAAGTACTTAATTCGTTCCGGAGGTCCGTTCTTAACCTGAAACTGTTCTTAACCTGAAGCACCACTTTAGCTAATGGGGCCTCCTGCTGCTGCCGCGCCGCCGGAGCACGATTTCTGTTCTCATCCTGAAGCAAAGTTCTTAACCTGAAGCACTATTTCTGGGTTAGCGGAGTCTGTAACCTGAAGCGTATGTAACCCGAGGTACCACTATAATAAAGTTGAGCTCCAGACAAAATGTATAGCAGCACACAGCTGTCTGGTAACCTCCTGTGCCAGGCACTTAGATTATTTAGGTAGACAAGCGATTCCTGCATTACAGGGGGTTGGACTAGATGACCCCTAGGGTCCCTTCCAATGCTATGATTCTAAGAGGGTGCTATACTCTTGGACACGTAACTCCAGTGGTTTCGAACCACCCTGAGGTCTACAGGTACAGGGCAGCGTACAGATTTAAAACAGTCGTACCTTGGTTGTCAAACGGAATCCGTTCCGGAAGTCCGTTTGACTTCCAAAAATGTTCCGACAACCAAGGCGTAGCTTCCGATTGGCTGCAGGAAGTTCCTGCAGCCAATAGGAAGCCACAGAAGCTGCGTCGGACGTTTGGGTTCCAAAGAACGTTTGCAAACCGGAACACTCACTTCTGGGTTTGCGGTGTCCGGGAGCCAAAACGTTCGAGTCGCAAGGCGTTCGGGATCCAAGGTACGACTGTACATAATAAAAATAAATTTTTGAAAGCTTCTTCCTCCTGAAACCCTTTCCACATAGATGTGTATCCCTGCCACGGGGCTCTCTGCACATGGCAGGGAATTCTAGGCAATGTCGCAGGGTGCTTTGCTCAGCTCCTGACAGGTGCCAAGACGACTTTGCAAGTGCTCAGTGTAAGGTAAGAATACAGCAACTGCTTGGCTATGGATTGCAGGGCTGTGCATGAAGGGAAGGGGGTGCTGTGGCAATTCAGCCGTAGGCCATATGCTTCACAGGTTGCGGGAGGGGACAGGTTTGAACTCTGGTCTCTCCAGATAAATAATTAGGTAACAGGTGGAGATCCCAGAAAGTGAGTGGACAATACTGAGGTAGATGACTTGTATGCTCTGAAGTCACTCCCAGGAACTTAAACAGAGCTGACTCCCCAAGGGTGTGTGTAAGACTGCAGTCCTTACTCTAAGCACAGCAAACTCCTGGGACTGTTTCGGACGCAATGTGAAATCAGTTTCCCACTGCAGGAAGACCCTCAGGCTTGTGCATTCCCCCCTTCCTCCTCTGGCATGCAACCAGGCGGAGGAGGCTGCTTAAACGTGGGTGCAGAAGCTTTCAAACCGCACTGTGAAACAAATCACTCACAGTTTTATGATGTGCTCGTAAATTTTGATTTCCTTTTAACAAATCGCCTGACGGATTGGTTGAGAATGCCTCTTTCGCCAAGCGATAGGCTTTTAATCGTTCATATGAATGTTTAATTGATTAGACATATATCTCACGGTTCAATCAGCGGCAGCTGGCGCCCACCAGAGAGTAACGGGGCACAAGGCAGGGGGCGCAAAAAGTAAGGGCAGCTAACAGCAGAGTAAGCAAATTCTGGTCTTGTCCCCATCCTTCCTGATGCTCAGTTCTACAAGGGCAACACTGAGGCTAAGATGACAGCCAGTGCCACCTCCTGGACTGGATGTAAGTCAGAAGGCAGGCAGGCAGGGAGGGAGGGAGGGGCTGGCTGATGTTGGTGAAACAGCACCCCCTTCACCTAGTGGTCCAGCCTCCTGTGGGTTCAATGGCAATGCATGAAAGCGCCAAGCCTCTCCCAGCAAGAGCCCCCCCACCCCCGACAGATAGGAAAGGAGGAGACACACTGCAGGAAGAGGAAGACTGCAAAGCAAAGGACTCCCTCCAGCTGCCGGCTCAATACCACTTTACCTGTGTGTCCTTTCCAAGCTGGGCCTTTCCTATTTCTTCTTTCAGAGCCTCTATTTCCTGTGCCAAACCCTTTTCAATGACAAAACAGACAAGGTTGTACAATGGAGACAACACATCCCAGAAAAATGAGAAAAAGAAGGGTGCGAAAAATTCGGCCACAAACAGGGCAATGCAATGACAAACACACAAACACACAAGAAAGGCAGCGCACGACAGATCCAGCACCTACCTGGACAGTTTTTTCCTTGGTGGCAACTTTAAGGACCTCAGCCTGGAGCAGTTCTTCCACAGACTTGATTTTCCCATCCTTCTCACTAATTCTTTAGCAAAGAGAGAGAGAAAAAAGAGTAGAGAGGTTAAGAAACTCAGTGGCACAGCATTGGAAGGGGAGGCATTTGCGCAAGATGGGCCCTCGGTGCTGGACCTCAGTGTCCAGGTAGAACGATGGGGGTGGAGACGCTTCAGGAAGTTGCTGAAGAATATAATGCAATACTGCCCAAATGAATCAGAGCAAGCATCAAGAAGTTGGTATTTTTAGGTATGAAGTAAACTGATTCACAACTGAAAGAGTAGGGTGGCATCAGCTGATAGAGAAGCTTCTGCTTAAAGAAAAGCAATTTCTTCAATTAATCTTCTTCAAAGAATACAGCACTGCTACTATTACTGCAGGACGTGGGTGGCGCTGTGGGTAAAAGCCTCAGCGCCTAGGGCTTGCCGATCGAAAGGTCGGCGGTTCGAATCCCCGCGGCGGGGTGCGCTCCCGTCGTTCGGTCCCAGCGCCTGCCAACCTAGCAGTTCGAAAGCACCCCCGGGTGCAAGTAGATAAATAGGGACCGCTTACTGGCGGGAAGGTAAACGGTGTTTCCGTGTGCTGCGCTGGCTCGCCAGATGCAGCTTTGTCACGCTGGCCACGTGACCCGGAAGTGTCTCCGGACAGCGCTGGCCCCCGGCCTCTTAAGTGAGATGGGCGCACAACCCTAGAGTCTGTCAAGACAGGCCTGTACGGGCAGGGGTACCTTTACCTTTTTACTATTACTGCAGGACATTGTTTCTGCTTTTAAAACAAGGTTGGGTTTTCACCCAATGCCAGTGCAGCTATCGGCACCCGACTTGAAAGCTCCCTGGGACTTTAAAAAGGAAACCCCAAAAGTTATAAATCTCCTGCAAGCAATCCAACTTTATTCTGTATGCACTGGTGTGACCCGAGCAAGCATACAGGGGGGAAATTTTGTTTCAACACACAAGTAGATGATATTTTTGTTTTATTTAGGTTGGGGAGGGGGGTTGAGCTGGCCCAGAATCAGCTGGATCCCAAGTTGGATCCATTATGGTCACATGACAGCACTGGGTCTGCTCTGGGTCTGACTACTGTACTAGCTCTAGAATGGTGAAGTCATCTACCTGTCCTCCTCCCTTCCACCCCCGGTGTCAAGCTTGGCAGGACTATAGATGCAGTGATGGCCCCATTGCTCTGTTAAGCTCTGCTGGGCAGCAGCCTCAATTTAGGCTGCACCCTGAAGCCTTTCATTTCACAATCATGGTTTCTTCTGAAGAGTCAAATGCAGCAACTTCGAACATCCCACTGCACAGATTACATTCTAAAGTCTGGGCGCTTCTGTAGTCAAAGCCTGCCCACACAGGCTTCGTGGATAACAGAAACGTAAGGGTAAAGAGGGCTTTCAAACTGATGAAAAGGAAATGTGCTTCTACTTACACTCTTTGTAATTCTTCCACCAACGTTGCAAAGGAAACCTTGGGGAACAAAAGCAAGGAGGACGGATGTTTAGAGAGAAAGTCAGAATACTGAAGCTAGCAGATGGTACCAGCTCTCACCAACTTTGCTGATGGAATTCATTTTGGAAAGCTAATCGGTCCTATTTTTTTTAATCGGACTAAACTGTAGCATTTTGCAGCACCTGTAATTAGTTCTTTGCAAAATTTAAGAGTCAGCTTGAGGAATACAGGTTTCCTCACCAAACAGAGGTAGGGCAGCTATATGAATGATACTTTGCAAGCTCCTGTTCTAATGGAATCTCACTGAGACCCACCATTTCCCTTCTTCTGCAATGCTAGAAACTACTGTACCTTGGGAGGGCACTTGGAAAGTGTGGAACTTTGCTGCACAGCCAAAGGCTTTACCTTTGCATGGCTTGACCGACAAGTTCTGCTTACACTCTAAAGATAGTTAACAACCCAGCTCAAGGTTGAATGCTGTTGACATTTCCATTCCACCTTAAGGAATAGGCGTGAGATTGTTGCATGTCACTCGTCTGTTTACATTCCAGCACAGTATGCTGGGAACTTCCGTTTCTGTATAGCTTTTGCTGTTCTCTCTGAGACGACATGCGAAAGAGACGACATGTTTCTTTGTTCTGATTTATGTTTAATAAATCTGTAGCTGTAGCATGACTTCATACGCCTCACGCCTACTTCTGTGTGCGCAGTACACTCTGCTAATTGTGTGCCCTGGCTTCTAAAGTCCGGGTCGCTGATTTACGTCGGAGCACGGGCCGATGGAAGGAGACGTCCGAGCTGGGCTTGCCAACTGGCCTTTCAGCCCCTCTGCATGTCGAATGCATGCATGGCCAAAGGTTTTACCTTTGCATGGCTTGACCGACAAATTCTGCTTACACTCTGAAGACAGCCAACAACCCAGCTCAAGGCTGAATGCAATCTTTCTACAAGCCCAACTGGGTAAATAACTTTGGAGGGCTGCTGCCTATTTTCCCGCATGTGACTTGGCTCACTTGCTTGACTTCTCCAAAGATGCTGACAAGTTTTCAACATTAAACCCCATCTCCCTTTGTCAAAACGGGCAAACCCTGCAAGTAGAACTGCAGTGAAACCATCAAGAGTCGATGGCTGCCTCAGGGCCAGAAGCTGGGGTAGGACTTGCAGAAAGTCACAGCAACTACTTTCAAGTTTAGAAAAACCTTCACCTTGCTTTGAATGGGCTTCAAAGGATCGAGGGCTGAACTCAGAACAGATGGCATCACCTCTCGCTAGCTTTGCTGATGGAAAGGGTTCCCACAAATCAGAATGTTGGTCAATTATATTTTTAGATTGGATTAAGCAGCAGCAATATTTGCATCACGTGTCACACGAGGGCTAATGCAGACATAAGTGCAACTGCTGTTTATGCATAAACAACAGCTCACATGCAATCTTTCTAATCATGGAAGTAGGCCACGGAGATCTTCTGAGAGCGTCTCTTTACACTATTCCTCTGCTCATGTGGAGTAAGACATTTGTGCAGGCATTTATACACAGGGGTTAGTAGACTGCAGGAATGTCAGCAGTTAACTCTTCAAGGACCCAATTCTTTGAAATCCAACTGAACGAAAAGCACAAGGCAAAAGCAGTGAGGCCCATTGCAAAATGGAAGCAGCAATTTCAGGCGAAATCCTCCGACAGGGATTGACTTAACAGCAACCAATTTGAAAACCTTTCTTAACAAAACCAAACCAAGGCAACGTACCTGCTCTGTTTGTACCCTCTGCAGATTTTCAACTTCACTTTTCAAGGATGCGTTCTCTGTTCTCAGTGCCTTTTAAGAGGAAAACGTTTTCAACACAGTACTGTTAATTGCAACCACAAAAGGAAAGATGATACATTTGCCAAGAACAACATTCTATTATCGCTGCTGACTTATCTGACAACATTTTTAACGTGTGGAAGTCACGGTTTACATGGCTGGGTCCCTTTCCTGACATAATCTTTGTTTTGTACCCTAGCATCTCTCCTCAAGAATAAAACCTTTAAAGTGGTGGTTCTCACCCTGTGAAACATCTCAGAAAAAGTCTGTCCTGGTCTTCCTATCCACTGATACGTGCCCTTGGGTTTTAGCCTGCAAGGAGCTCAGCAACATTTACCCAGCCCAAACAGAATAAGCAGGTCAAAGGAAGAGCTTCACACCCAAGATCTAAGCGTCACACGCTCCTTCAAGCTTACAAAGCTTGGCCGGTAGACAAGTACCAATGGGGCAGGCGGGAGAGTCTGAATGGATGGCTGTTACCTTACGCTGAAGGCGTTCACTTTTCTCAAGTGTAGAAAGAAGAAAGCCAAAGGAAAAAAGCTTGCCCTGTAAGATTCAAGGTCCATAACTACTTTCTTAAAGGGATTGCAACTGGAAAAAGCTTGTGCTGCTTTTCAGACAGGGAATACAGTCGTACTTTGGATCCCAAACGCCTTGGTACTTGGACGTTTTGGCTCCCGAATGCTGCAAACCCGGAAGTGACTGTTCCAGTTTGTGAACGCTCTTTGGAACCTGAACGTCCAACAGGCCTTCTGATTGGCTGCAGGAGCTTCCTGCAGCCAATCAGGAGCTGCGCTTTGGTTTCCGAAGGTTTTGGAAGTCGAACGGACTTCCGGAACGGATTCCATTCAACTTCCAAGGTATGACTGTATCTGGAATTTGGTGCAGCTGGGGTACTCAATCATGGTTCCCTCCCTTTATAGACTACAAAACATGGGTGTGCCATTGTCGCATTCAGTAAGATCTTCAGTTGCTGACTTCATCTCCTCCCACTAACTGCTGTATAAGATACAGTGGTACCTCGGGTTAAGTACTTAATTTGTTCTGGAAGTCCGTTCTTAACCTGAAGCACCACTTTAGCTAATGGGGCCTCCTGCTGCCACCGCACCCCCAGAGCACGATTTCTGTTCTCATCCTGAAGCAAAGTTCTTAACTCGAGGTACTATTTCTGGGTTAGCGGAGTCTGTAATCTGAAGCGTATGTAACCTGAAGCCTATGTAACTCGAGGTACCACTGTATTTAACTAGTTCTGCGACTGGACTCAGGATGGGGCTGAGGAAGTCCTCTTCCTTTGCCAGTCTTTCACTGTCCCTCGACCTAAGCTGAGTTGCTGGATTAGCCCATTATTTTTCCAGGGAGAGTGGGGAGGAGAACAGAGCAACTGAGGCAGGACAGCGATGGAGAGACAGAAAAGGGGAGCTTGGGACAAAAGTGAAGCAGCAGCTGCTGTTGCTACAATCCGGGCATGTAACTACCCTGTGGTGGAGCGAGACACACTATATTAGCACCCAATGCCACACTGTTCATGCACTGGGCATGCCTGACTCTTAAGAAGAGAGTTTACCTTCAGCTCGTCTTCTTTATTTGCCATCTCTATGAGTCCAGCTTCCAGGAGTTCCTCAACCGTCTTTATTTTGTCATCCTTGTCTGTCATGCTGAGGAGGAGTTGAAAAGGATGTGATGAACTTCAACTCAAAATCAACTGGCGCTACCAGGACGACAATCCTATGTTCATTTGTTTGGGTGTCTTTCCTGCTGAAGCCAGTGGGCATTGGTGGCGAGCAAGCAAGAACATACCGAAGCAGCCTTAAAATGAGAGCCAGACCGCTAGTTCGTTTAGGCCAGGACTGTCTCATTAGCAGACAACGGTTCTCAGGGTGTCTTCAGCAGAGCAGTTGTTCCCAGTCTAGGTACTGAAAATCTTGTAACTGGAAATGTTAGGGATGGAACCTGGAACCCTCTCCATGTCAAGCATGCACATTAGCACAGAGGTATGGGGTCCTCCCCCTGTTAGAATTCCTGCTCCGTGGTTGCAGTCATGGGATTGTTGTCTATCACATGACGGTACAGTGGTGCCTCGCAAGAAGAAATTAATCCGTTCCGTGAGTCTCTTCGTCTTGCGGTTTTTTCGTCTTGCGAAGCACGGCTATTAGCGGCTTAGCGGCTATTAACGGCTTAGCGGCTTTAAGAAAAAGGAAACAAACTCGCAAGAACTCGCAAGACGTTTCGTCTTGCGAAGCAAGCCCATAGGGAAATTCGTCTTGCGGAACAACTCAAAAAACGGAAAACTCTTTCGTCTTGCGCGTTTTTCGTCTTGCGAGGCATTCATCTTGCAAGGTACCACTGTATATGTTTCGACTCCACAGAGTGGGAAGTGACGGAGACAGGATGTTTGTGTTACTGTGTTCTGTGAAGTGGGACTATTGTCCTTTGTTCTTTTTCTCTGTGCTGTTTGATGCTAGAGAGAAAGGGAGCCATGTTGCAGTGTTCCGTGTGTGTTTATATGTAAATAAAGTAGATTAGCCAAAATGTTGAGTTGCTGAGGTCTGTTACGTGAACTGCGCAGACTCTGCAGATCTCTAAGTGTGCCGGTGTCTGTTGGCATCGGTCGCTGTGATGTTCGGGCAGAAGAAAGCTTTTGAAGCTCCCGAACGAAAGACCAGGAGGAAGGGAACATCCCAGTCGGGCATGTGTCTCTGCCAGGGTCCTACTCGAGTGTAGGCTGAGCTCCTGACACCCCCTGCTAGGCTGCAGGTACTTAGCACAAAACACCTACAGATTTATTATTCTTAATAAGATTAGCTGTTCTTTTTGCTTGGGGGGGGGAGTTTGCTTGTGAAATAAACGAGAGGCTACCTACTGCCCCATCTCTTACCTTCTTTCCATTTGCTCCAACAAATCCTTATTCGTCTGAAAGCAGGAGAGAAAGAGAGAAAAGTCATGCTTAATGCTGGTTTGCAGCTCTAGTGAGCAAGACAGCTGCTCAGAATCCAGCTGTTTGCATTTCTGCTGATTATCTGAAGCGCCGATGCAGAAAAGCCATCAAACGTTAGAAAGTCTGAAGCTGAAAATCCCCCTCCCCAGCCATGATAATAATCATGTTAAAAGGTGATTAGATTTCTTTCAACGATGCTCCAAAACTGCCATGCGTTGCCTAGCAGTGCAAATGGCCCAGATATCCTGACTCCTATTAAGCAGGAATTCTGAAACTGCCACTTTTATCCAAGCCAAATAGAACATGTTCCCAGCTCTCACCGTTACAGTTAATATTTCAAAGCAAAGTGGCCCATTATGCTAAAGATAGCTTGAGAACGAGAGGACAGAAAAGGGCTTCCTGGAGCCAAGGAGATGCTTTCCTACTCCCTAACATAACTCACCCCAGTCTCTGTACCCTTAGATCAGGCATAGGCAAACTCGGCCCTCCAGAAGTTTTGGGACTACAACTCCCATCATCCCTAGCTAACGGGACCAGTGGTCAGGGATGATGGGAGTTGTAGTACCAAAGCATCTGGAGGGCCGAGTTTGCCTATGCCTGCCCTAGATAAAGGTAAAGGTACCCCTGCCCGTACGGGCCAGTCTTGCCAGACTCTAGGGTTGTGCGCTCATCTCACTCTAGGGTCACGTGGCCAGCGTGACAAGCTGCATCTGGCGAGCCAGCGCAGCACACAGAACGCCGTTTACCTTCCCACTGGTAAGCGGTCCCTATTTATCTACTTGCACCTGGGAGTACTTTCAAACTGCTAGGTTGGCAGGCGCTGGGACCAAACGACGGGAGCGCACCCCGCCGCGGGGATTCGAACCGCTGACCTTTCGATCGGCAAGTCCTAGGCGCTGAGGTTTTACCCACAGCGCCACCCGCGTCCCCTGCCTTAGATACTAGCCACCAAAATCCTCTGAACGACTTTACTCCTCACCTTGTAATTATTACACTATTTTGTCATTCTGACAGAATAAGCTTTGATTCATTCAATGAGCTAGTCTCCAGTTTAAAAAAAGATTACTTGTAAGCAACATCACCTACTTCCCTTTGTTAGACGTAAAAGCCCCCCTTTTCTGTAATAAATGTAAGGTTATTGCCTCCACATAAGAGCCACTAGCCAAAGAAAAATGAATTTTTAAAACAGCCTCTATTACTTAAATAAATTTATTTCGTGTTTAAGCAATTCTGATTTGGTCCATTGCACTCCTGGCTAAACCAATATAGCCTGAACGAAAGATGTTGCAACCTTTCTGCTCTTTCCCCCATTCCCAGAATCCTGCCCTTCCATCAACCAGAACTCTGTATGCTCTGGACTAAGAGAAACTAGAAAATCAGTTGAAATCTAACCAATTAGCAGAGCTTTGCATGATTTATTCTGCTTCTGCTGGACATATGAAGGGCTAAGGAGTTACACAATGCAGTGAAGCTCCCTCCTGGGCTATTTCTTAAGTGCTGGAGATCCTGTTCAGCAAACCCCCTTTTCAGTTCTCAAGATTTCACATTCTCAAGCAGTACCGGTTTCTGTTTCAGCAATTTCTGCACAATCCTAGGAAACACATATAAACCCTCCCTTCTGTTACTTCTTCCAAGCTGAGGTACAGTGGTGCCCCACAAGATGAATGCCTCGCAAGACGAAAAACTCGCTAGACGAAAGGGTTTTCCGTTTTTGCGTTGCTTCGCTAGACGAATTTCCCTATGGGCTTGCTTCGCAAGACGAAAACGTCTTGCGCTTTTTTCTTAAAGCCGCTTGAAGAGACGCAGTTGCGACGGACCGTGCTTCGCAAGACGGAAAACATCGCAAGACGAAAAGACTCGCGGAACGAATTATTTTCGTCTTGCGAGGCACCACTGTATTATCGTTATGCAACTGATGTTCTGCTACTCTTCCCATCCACAGGAGATTCAATTAGAGGAATTATCTCAGCCTCTTGCAGTCCCAGCTTCCTAGAAATTTGTCCCTAGTGCCAGGTTTTTTGGTCAGATTCCATTTTTCCACATTATTCTTCAATTTTCTTGCAGAACTACTGAAGTATTCCTTCATCAGCTCTGTAGCCTCTGGAGCTTTAAGCAATCTTGCCAAAAGAATGCTAGGTGTCTGTCTGCCATGTTTGGTGATCTGTAAGAGACTCTTCCCCCTCCCACTTTTCTGTTGACACAGGAGGTTCCAGATTTGATCCTCGCCATGTCCAGTTCAAGCTATGGTTTTCCCAGGAGTGATGTATGGAAGTGAGAGCTGGACCATAAAGAAGGCTGATCGCTGAAGAATTGATGCTTTTGAATTATGGTGCTGGAGGAGACTCTTGAGAGTCCCATGGACTGCAAGAAGATCAAACCTCTCCATTCTGAAGGAAATCAGCCCTGAGTGCTCACTGGAAGGACAGATCGTGAAGCTGAGGCTCCAAGACTTTGGCCACCTCATGAGAAGAGAAGACTCACTGGAAAAGACCCTGATGTTGGGAAAGATGGAGGGCACAAGGAGAAGGGGATGAGATGGTGGGACAGTGTTCTCGAAGCTACCAGCCTGAGTTTGACCAAACTGTGGGAGGCAGTAGAAGACAGGAGGGCCTGGCGTGCCCTGGTCCAGGGGGTCACGAAGAGTCGGACACGACTGAACAACAACAAATGCCCAGTTAAACCAAGGGTAGGCAATGTGTTCCCCTACGGATGTTGGACTGCAGCTCCCATAATTCCTGAATAGGGATATGAGATGTAGACGAAAACATCTGAAGGCACCTTGCTGGCTTCCCCTGGGTCAAAACACCTCAGAGAGGGTGGCTGCGAATGACCTCTGCCTGCAACTGACTTGCTGCACAGCAGCTCCTTATAACCCCAAAATTACATTCCCCCCTGCTCCTGGCATAACTTCCTCAGTACAAGTTCTATTAGTTAAACCAGGGGTCGGCAACCCACAAGCGGCCCATGGGGATCATTTAAGCAGCCCATGGACCCCCGCCGCCCACTCAGTCAGCTCCCGTGCGCCGCAGAGCAGAGCGGAGATCACCATCCGTGACGCTGGATGGCTGGCTTCCCATTGGCTGCAGGAAGCTCCTGCAGCAAATGGGAAGCTGCACACGCATCCTCCATGCTGGAAATAGCATTTGCGCATGCGTGTGCGCACACACTCCAGCCCACCGTGGAGTCTGCGGGACCGTGAACCAGCCCAAGCCACAAAAACTTTGCCGACTCCCGAGTTAAACTATTGTAGCAAATAAAACGATGAGCTCTGTGGCAGATCAAGGAAGACCCATTGGAACTGACGGACATGGGGAACTTAGGTCCAGTAATTTGAATGGGTCTGCTCTGAGTAAGACTACGTTGGAGACATCTCCCAGTTACTTACAATGAGATAGTGTTCCATAGACGTTGGCAAGAGCCAACTTGGTCGGCTGCATTTGCAGGACCTGTGCGCCCAAATGTGGCTGCTCCTTAGTGGCAAGAAGGCAAAGACGTCAAAGAAGCCAAAGGAGCTAAGCAAACTGTTGCTCCCAAAATGCTCCCTTTTCAAGCTAGCCGATGGTGGCAGCACCACTTCTAGTCCTTTGTGGATTCCCTTTTTCCAGGAGCTGCACCAAAACAACCATTTCTAGGTCATGTAGCCTGAGATCAGAGGGGCTTATGCTCTGCCATCTGGAGCGGGGAAGGCAAACGGTGACCCCAACATCTCCATTCCCAGCCCCTGAGTCTCAAACGCAAACCAAACCCTCTCGTTATCCAAGCAAAGAGCAAAGCTAAGGTTTGTACCGAAGGCCTACCACTGATGTCTGGTCTACTCAGCAAGATCTAGTAGATAACACAAGCAGCTGGTGCTCTCCAGCCTGGCCAAGGGTACAGCAACCCTGAATATCACAGCATTGCCCACCCCTCTGAATATTGTAATACTGTACTGCCAGAGGCATAAGCAATTAAAGGCATCCCTTACTGAAAACGTCACCTAGAGCACTGCTGGCATTCACGAAGCAGGAAAAGCCTATTAAGTGTGTTCCAAAGAGTTGTTGGGCCTGCATGTTCTCAACGTGCAAGCATCGTTTTTGTGTATTTCAGATTGTCTACTCCAACTCCGCGCCCCGCCCCCCAGCAAGACATAACGGTATTGTGAGAGGCTAAGAATCATAGAATCGCAGAGTTGGAAGACACCCCAAGAGTCATCTAGTCCAATCCCTTCCAATGCAGGAATTAGTGGCCAATTGAAGAAATAGTGGCCAAATGAAGTGGGGGATCCATTTGGCTGCTTCCTACCCTGAAGTTGTATTTTTAAGAGAAAGAGACTGGATATTATAAGGGGATGCTTTTTGCTGCAAGCATTATAACCATGCCCATGGAGGACCAGAATCTTATTTTCCAATTAATATCTCATATAATTAACATTCATATACAGCATTAAATAAAAGGCTTATGAATCGTGCATATTAAGGAGCATAAAGGTAAAGGTAAAGGGACCCCTGACCATAGGTCCAGTTGTGACCGACTCTGGGGTTGGGGCGCTCATCTTGCTTTATTGGCCGAGGGAGCCAGCGTACAGCTTCAGGGTCATGTGGCTGGCATGACTAAGCTGCTTCTGGTGAACCAGAGCAACACACGGAAACGCCGTTTACCTTCCCGCTGGAGCAGTACCTATTTATCTACTTGCACTTTGTGCTTTCGAACTGCTAGGTTGGCAGGAGCAGGGACCGAACAATGGGAGCTCATCCCGTCACGGGGATTCAAACCGCCGACCTTCTGATTGGCAAGTCCTAGGCTTTGTGGTTTAACCCACAGTGCCACCCGCATAAAATAGCGTTAATAAATGGTGAAATCGGCAAGATCTTGCACCTGTTACCAGTCTATTCCAAACACCATGCATAAACATGCAGCAAATAATACCAATCTAGATACAAAAGCAAAGGACAAGAGCAGACACAAACATTTATGCCCCACTTTTTAAAAAAAAAATTAAATGATTTTTGAAGCTTAATTATCTGGCAGAACTGCACCATGTATTTAAAGTACATGACTTCCCCCAAGGAATCCTGAGAACTGCAGCTTTACCCAGAGCTACAATTCCCAGCACCCTTGGCAAACTACTGTTTCCCAGGATTCTTTGGAGGAAGTCATGCGTTTTAAATGTGAGTTGGGTGCGGATCTGCACCCCGTCCTCCTGAAATACTCAAGAAGTTAATTGGGGTGTGGAGCTCACTTAACCAAGCAAGTATTGTCCACCACCAAAGACAGCTCCGGAATTCGAATTAGATACTAGATTTCTGAGCATATAACCTCCCTTCTCAGGTGTGATGTTGTTCATGGGGGGGGGGTGCGAGCAGCGCATCCTACCTAGAAGTCATTCCAAAACCAGCTCTATAAGCAACTAGAAGACACAGGATATAAACATCCTTTAACCCTCTGCTGGCTCCCACATCCAACCCTCAAATCAGCTGCATCTACATCAACAGCCATTTCTGAACAAAGATAGTATTATTAGCAGCAATTTGCCTGCCATACCTGCTCAGACAAGAGAGCCTGCAGCTTCTGAACTTCCAGCTGCAGCGCTTTGTTTTGATCCTTTAGAACCTGAAATGAAATCACCAGACGGCGCTGTCAGTTCGGAATTCTGTACCCAGACATTGCTCCTGCAATTTTCTTTGTGTTATTGGGAGAGAAACGGTGTTCTGATGAACAGCAATTGGCAGAAATGTTAAGAGAGTCCTGATCCCTGTTTGGGTTGGCTATCTATCCGTTGAATTGAAAAGGGTGGATCGCCACCATGATTATAATGATAGCACTTCTGGGAAGGGTCTTCGCTTTAACCCACTTATGGCGATACCAGCTTGCTCCAGGCGATCCCAAGGGGCACAGATTTACTGGAATAGCCTATGTGAAGTGCTTTGAACACAGAGGAAAGTGCTTTGATGGAACAGAAGGAATAAGGGGAGGAAGTACAAATTTGATCTTGGGGGGTGGGATGGGAAGAGACACTGAACACATGAAGCTGCCTTATGACAAATCAGACCACTGGGTCTGTCTAGCTCAGTATTGCTCGCACTTCTGAACTCCTGGAGAGCTGCTTCCAAAGGGGAAGGAACAGGTCCTGGACCTGGAGATGCCAGGAATTGAAGCAAGGACCCTCTGCATGCCAAACAGATGATCCACCACAGAGCTCTGGCCCTTCTTCCTGAATGCAGGAAATCACATTTCAACAGCATTGAGCTGGAAGGGAGAGATGCTCAAAGGAAGAACTAGAATAAACTGGGGAACCAGGGAAGGGGGTAGACTAGGACACCCCCCCAAAAAAGACACCCTAAAGGTCTAGCAACTGGAAGCAAATCTATCATTTGGGAGAAAACCTTGCCTCTGTTAGCAGCACTGCTGTGAACAGCACCTCTGGCTATGATCATTCTCCAGCAGGGAACCCTGCAAGCCTGATCTGGATCAGAGCATATTCTAGATCACATGTCCTGCAGCTACTTTCCCCCCAAATAAAAGAGTTTAGTTTAAGCAGATCCTTAGCGCTGGGGTCTGCATAGACACTGCAGTGCCCCTCTGCTCGCTTCATGCTGAGCCACAATTTTGTGATGAGACACCTCACTTTTCTTTCCTGCATCACTGACAGCAATTTTTTTCAAGCCACATCTCCATTTGTTTTTGGGGCGCTGTGCTGCTACACTACTATCCAGCACCTTTTCATGTGCCTTTCCTAGTCCTGCTGCCAAGTTGTCAGCTGTCCTGTTGTGAGTAAGGCTGCTCTAGGCAATGCGCGCGCGCACACACACACACACACACTCTACCTGAAGTTCCTCTTTTGCACTTGAAGCTTTGGCATGGTGTCCCTGAAGCTGCTCCTCCAGTGCTCTGATTTTTTCATCTCTGGCCTGAGTACTGAAAAACAGGGCAAAAGGTTAAAAAGGAAGAAAGCTCCGCCCCCCTGCTTACAAGGCCCAGCCCACTCCAAAGCAAGCACATAACAATCAAAGAACAATGGCTTATCAGATGGCACTCTTTGTTTATTTACCTTTTCTGCATCCTTTCCAGCTCATGCGCAGCAGCGGCCTAGATAGAAAGAGGATTAACACTATTTAGTGTGTTGCATCTGAGCAAGAGTCAGCAAACACAGCTACATCCATCATTAAAAAGCCAAGATTGAGCCCATGAAATTTAGCTTCTTGCTGTGCCTCTCATTTTCTGCCACAAGCAAAAAAGAAAAAAGGGGTGGGGAGACACATGTTTTGCACATCTCCGAAAAAGGCTCAGTAATCTGCTCATCAGACTGTGCTCTGCAGCGATGCTTTCAAATCTAGGAAAGAAAGCACTTTATATTAGGTAACAGGCTAGGAAGTGAAAATGCTCAGGGCACTGTTGCTGTGGATAATGATGTATATGCCTGCATTAAAGGAAATGCCACAGAGCTGGGGGGGGGGAGAAGATATCTGCCCACGAACGGGCAGAGAGCCATTCCACTGTGGGGGCACCAACTCCATTACTCTGGTATTCTGAAAATGCCTTCAAGCCGCAATCTAGAAAAAGGAGGATTTCCCCCTTAAGCTGGAGGAGCTTCAAAGCAGGCTGAAGCCACGAACACAGTAAAACTTCCGCCTGCAATGAAACAATCCACAAACAGGTGCTTAATTCCCCATGGCGGCTCAACGCTTTGTACGGCACTTGCATTTGCTGCAGTTAATGCAGATTCTGTCTGCAAAGATGTGAAAGCATGAATGATAAGACACATGCCCTTTAGCATCAGTAAGACATGTGCTTGGAACCCGATTGGGCTGCAGCTCGCCAGCACATACCCATAGGTGAATGAGGAGCACATTTGTCTTTTATACTCTGTGCGCCAGACGCAGCAAGCACAACTGTGATGGAAAGTATGTGTAACCCTTGCAAGTTATTTTTGGCTGAGAAACAGTGAGAGGTGCGCCATCGCTCAGCGTGCTCCAGGGCAGAGAGATGATCTAGACCTGGGTCTCCTTAGTCTGCTACATGTGGCCTTAGCATGAACCGTCCTCCACTCTGTTCAAGCCCACAAGGACAGGGAATCAAGAGTCTCCCATTGTGCAACCCTTTATTTCAGGGGTGGGGAAGGAGATGCCCTCCAAATGTCGCCGAACTACAACTCCCATCATTCCTGACTACTGGCCATTCTGGCTGAGACTGATGGGAACTGAAGTCTAACAACATATGGAGGGCTAGATTTTCTCCACTCCTGCTTTTTGTTTACTTGACTAAACAGTCAACTGTTTCCTTCACGTTTCCCTCGAAAGTCCTAGATCTCAAATTGTCTCATCTGTTTAGACAGGGCAAGCACGATTTCTTATCACAACTTGTTAGCAGTAGCAGTGGATTAATTACAAAACAAAAAATTGTGCAGATGTTTGGAACTGAGGAAGAGAGGAGGGTCCAGGGCAACGGTGGATCATCCTAAGCAACAAAAATCACTAGATTAGGTAAACAGAATGTAGGTCTAGGCTGGATAAAGAATTGTTGCATTTATATACTATGCTTAGGTACACATTTGGGCTGAATGTGCAGCACAAAATCTGAGCTACGGCACTAGAGCATGTGCAAAACGCCCCTATCACTAACGATCAACTCTAACCAGCCTCTAAGTTTCTGACTGCAGGGGAAAAGGGGCTTCCATGTGTGAGGTCAAGTGTGAGCAAAAGCTTTTCTTTTCAAGATTTTGTGCAAAGAACAGCAGATAAGAGATGAAACACACACCCTTGAGGTGAGCTTCTAACTGAGCACACCTTAAGTACTTTTGAGTTTAGATCATTCCCAAGTGGCACTGAATGATCCCACCTTTTACATTTGGAGCCGGTTTTCCTTAACTTGTGCTAAAGCACAAATATTACTCAGCACAAATAATACTCAAGTGTTGTCAGTGGAATGGCAGAACACAGTACTTGTCAAGATATGAATATGGGTTTGTTAACCTGCTCGTTGGTGAGCGCCTGCAACTTCTGCACTTCTGCTTTGAGGGACATGTTCATGTTCTGTACAACCTGGAGAGGGGAGAAACAGGTTTCACATTACAGGGTGCGGCCAGAAAGTCCCAGCCATGACATTTTCAACTGCACCAATCTCAGTTTGAGCTCCTCATCTGCAGCAATCAAAACATACATTCCATGTACCTGCTAAGAAACAGCCTCATCTCGTCTCCTTCCACAGGCAGGTTAAAATCCCATCTTCTCCCCTACCTTCCCAACATTGGGCAGCGGTTGTGCTGCTACTTGTTTATTTCACACAGTTTAAAAACACTGAACTCGATGCAACGTTTAGTGCATCCTTCAAATACGTATATATTTTTAAGAAAGACCACTTTAGTTATTGATTTCTTCTGTAGATAGATGACCAATAAATCCTAACCACAAAATATATTCCCAGTTCTTCTTAGATTTCAAAATCTAGAAAAAATGGAGGGCAATCCTGCTTGTATACCTAGTTCTCAATTTTTCCATGCTAGCTTGAAGATCACTTGCTGTCTTAACATGCAAAGGTTGCCCAAGCAAGCTAACAAGTGAGAAAATGAGACAGTAGAATGCTCTGTACTGCTTCAGATCATAGCCCAAATATATCTGAATGCTCCCTTGCATGTCAAAAAACAAATAGGACACCCTCCGGAAAACTAGCCCAGAAGGGAACAAGATTGGCTTGCTCCAATGTGCAAGATTGTTTGTTCATTTACACATGCAGGGAGTTAATGATGATGATGATATTTCCCCTGGGCGGCGTCCAACAAAATATTAAAAATACAATAACTTAACACCACGAGGAAGCATTCGAAAACAACATATCCCTCTGCAGGGGCACAGATCATCTCCCCAGGCTTCAAGCACCTCATTCTGCTACTCCCTTTTGCAGGGGAGGGCAAAGAGGGATTTCTGGAGTTTGGAAGGGCTTGCTGAGTTCCCAAGAGATCTTTGCAGTTTGAGCTTGCAGGGTTGCCGCCGCCACCAATCTTAGTTCTCCCTGCATGCGTTTCCTTTGGTGCCCTTGCAATACCCATTCCACCTGTGCACTTGCAAACGAAGAGATTATTCAGTACCATGTCCTTTAAAATGACACTGTAAAAGGGTTGCCCAGGCCCTGGAAATTAAGCAATTCCCCACCCTGCCCCACTTCACACCCACAGGTATGATCTGACTTTTGAGGCTGAGGACTAGGAGGTACTGCAGCCTCAGAGGAAACAGATCAAACTGGGACAGTTTAGGAGAGGTTTACTCCAGCCATCTTAGATCTGCTGCAATTCGTTCCTCTTCATCACTTCAGTTGCACTTGCTGGGGCAAATCTCTGCCCTTGGAAGCAAGGGAGTAGGGAATGTTGGGAGTCTCGGAACCAAAGCAGAACCAGCAGCAGGTGCAGGCAATTGCCTCTGGCTACTTCTTGCCTTGTGGAAAACCGCAAGACTGAGATGTGCAAGCACAGGAGGGAAAGGAGAAAAGCCATACCCCACCACGACTCAGTCACAATGTCTGCGGTGTTTGGCAGAGGGAGAGGAAGGAGCAAGGTGGTCTCCTTTTTGCATGGAAGGCAAACAGCTTATTCAGATAAATATATAACATCTTTGGATTTGATATCCCGCTTTATCACTACCCTAAGGAGTCTCAAAGCAGCTAACATTCTCCTTTTCCTTCCTCGCCCACAAGAAACACTCTGTGAGGGGAGTAGGGCTGAGAGACTTCAGAGAAGTGTGACTAGCCCAAGGTCACCCAGCAGCTGCATGTGGAGGAGCAGGGAATCGAACCCGGTTCACCAGATTACGAGTCCACTGCTCTTAACCACTACATGCCAGGATTAAAATATACATGCTACATCAGGTTTAATAACAACTATTTCTTCATGTGTGTGTGTGTTATTGTGGTATGTGGTTTTGTGTTTTTATACTGCAAACCATCCTGTGATCTTTGGATGAAGGGCAGTATAGAAATGAAATCATCGCCATCATCAAAGCCTCCACTTTTTGCACGCAACACTTGAGCTTTTGCTATACCATGAGATCCTCCTCCTTGCTGGTTAGCTTGATGCGTTCGTTGGCTAACGAGTCCTCAGCCTGGTTTATCTGTTTATCCTTTTCTGCAATCCTGCAATAACAAACAACAACAAAATGAAAGGGCATCTCTCCATTCGCAATGTATCATCACAACAAGCAGAGCCGACAAAGAGGTAATGAGAATCTGCTCAACTGCAGTTGACGATCAGTAAGTTATTGGCTTTAGAAATGCAAGCAGCAGGTCCTTCGTAAATGAAAAGAAAATGCACACAGCTTGCAGCTGCACACCCAGCATGACTTGTCCAAAATTCTGCACTTCAGCTTCTGATGACCAGGGTGATAATACCGCAAGATCCAGTCCTTTAAGGACTGCTACAGAACCTAATACTGATGTATGTTGGAGCGGGAGGAGATATTAGCAATCCGCAATGCAGAATACTTTAGTGAGAGGTCAAGACAGTTCCCAGGAGAACAAACAGCTCACCAAAACCAGACCCTTGATGGGGCCAGAGAGCAGAGAGTCAATCCATGGCTACGGTTTCCTATCAGCACAGGCCCTATTTCCACTGTCAAGAGCAGAAGCTCAAGGCCGCTGCGGAAGCAGGGCAGCTCATGGGACAGTGTCCTTCCACCGCCACTCCCATGGTGACTTTGGTGAACCCTGTGGGGTCATTGTGACCCCATTTCTCTTAGTCTCTGCTTCTGACCTTCCTTCTCAGAGGGCAAAAGCAAGACAGGTCTGACTAACCTGCCCCAGAAAAGCTTGAGCTTCCCCTCTGAACCACTGGCCTCTGCCCAGGGCCGAACCTCACCCACCATGTTGCATAACTGAAGTGGTGTCAGGTTTACACTAACATATTGCAACAGGGAAGTTAATCATACAGATGTGAGGAAAGAAAGAAGATCAATGCAAACGGGGGTGGGGAGAACCAGAGCTGGAGTATTTTTGTAAAAAAGAAATCAGCATATCGATAACTAGGTATCAGCATCCAGGACTCTCTATTTAGTCCTCACGAGTCTCTTCTTACTGGACTCATCAGCCCTGCTCCACAATCTCTTCAAGCGCTTCAGAGAGATACCCAATTAAAAATCTAAATTCCCATAAAAGACCTCCCCCTGCCAGAATACTAGGAGAGCTGATGCTAATCAGAGCACTGCAGCCAGCAGAGATGGACCCAAAATCTGAATCTCATATAAGGCAGTTTCATGCATGGTTTAGGGTTTTGTGCAACAGGCTACAAAAAGCTTCCATACACAAGAACTATTCTAACCACACCCACAGCCTGCCTCACCCACCGCCACACTCAGAAATCTCATGGTCACTCAACTGAATCTTACAACAAGAGGGTATTTTGTTTTATTGTTTTTTTAAATGAGGGGGCTGAGTTAATTTCTCCTGCTAAAACAACACACAATACAATGTACTACAAATGTTAAGCACGGAGGGGAAATCCTTAGGAAGATGGTTATGGCTTCTTAGGGGAATCTGTAACAATGGCGGGTATGATTTTTGGAAATGACAACATTTCCTCCAAGAAAAAATCTCTTCTATATAACTGAAGTGCCTACACACCAAAGCAAATAACAAACCCAGGAATGAAATAATACTTACACCTTGTGCAATTCTTCTGCAAGGGCTGATGCTGAACTCTGAAAGACAGAAGATGCGGATGAAATTGGTATTCTGAACTGAACACTTGATCAGGCATCACCACGTTTGAGGGCTTTTAGGGTCTTTGCAAGCTTCGTATTTCAAAGCTAGAAATCAGATCGAAAAGGAGGCTTCGATCCATTGTAAATGGATCTCTTTAGGTAAAAATGGAGCCACCCTGCTCGACACCAGTCTTACTCCAAGCAAGCTCAACCGGGACTTGACTGTGCAATTGTGATACAGCTGTTTCTTTTTCTTTTTTAATAAAAATTTTATTAGGATTTTCTCAATTTTTTTTAGACAAACACAAAAACATAGACATACACATCAACACTACACACAAATAACACATATAATTTTAAAACCTTATTTTCTTAACCACTTTCCCGGACTTCCCCCACCTCCCCTTCTTGCATCCCAATTCCAAAATTTAGCTCAGCAAGTTCTTTATACCAAATTATCCCTTATTAATATTTTACTTAATTCGTCTTAATTAGCCAATTTTAAACTTCTAAACCTCATTTTAATACTCGACAATTTCTGGGGATCGAAACTGGGGGAGGGGGGGGGAAAGCTTTGGAATCCAAAGGGGTATAATTATATGTTTTATTTGATAGGTTGTCTTGTAATTATTTTAATAATTGGGAACCTTGTGAAAGGGAACTTGGGTCGACCTTAGAAAAAGGGGCGTGATACAGTTGTTTCAGGTCTCCAAGAACAGAGGGGCTCTTCATATCTCCCTGCCTTTAAACCCCACCTTTTCCCATGGCCTTTGTCTCATCACCTTACCCAAAATTCCCAACTGTAGCCTTGGGGCACCATCGATTTTTACCTATGAAACTCTGCCAGGCACCATGTACAGCCTTTACCTAGCAAGTTCTGCAAGGACACCTGGCTGCGGGAGAGGGTGCCAGGAGGCTGCGAGAGGTAGAGAGGGGGGGGTGTTCTGTCAAGTGGAAATGCTTGTGCAGATGGAGCACTTGTCATACCGTGATGCTGAATTCCACCCCACATGAATGCACGAACGTGCCGTGTGTCATCGTAGTGCAGACTACGGCACTGAGCTGCTCTTGGCATTCCTTGCCATACCAAAATAAAAAAATTCCTTCCAGTAGCACCTTAAAGACCAACTAAGTTAGTTCTTGGTATGAGCTTTCGTGTGCATGCACACTTCTTCAGATACACTGAAACAGAAGTTGCCAGATCCTTCTATATAGTGAGAAGGTGGGGAGGGGTATTACTCAGAAGGGTGGTGGGAATGGGAGATTGGCAGATAGCTGAGATGAGCCTGTTGACGACTCTTAACGACTGCAATAGGTCTTACAGGAAAAGGCAAGGGGTGAGAAGGTGAAAAATGGCTTAGTCATGTATAATGAGATAAGAATCCAATGTCTTTGTTCTGACCAGGTCTCTCCATGGTTTTGAGTTTGGTAATGAGTTGCAATTCAGCAGCTTCTCTTTCCAGTCTATTTCTGAAATTCCTTTGTAGTAAAACAGCTACTTTGAGATCTTGTATAGAATGTCCTGGGAGATTGAAGTGTTCTCCTACTGGTTTCTCTGTTTTGTGATTCTTGATGTCAGATTTATGTCCGTTTATTCTTTGGCGTAAGGTTCTGCCAATCTCCCATTCCCACCATCCTTCTGAGTAATACCCCTCCCCACCTTCTCACTATATAGAAGGATCTGGCAACTTCTGTTTCAGTGTATCTGAAGAAGTGTGCATGCACACGAAAGCTCATACCAAGAACTAACTTAGTTGTTCTTTAAGGTGCTACTGGAAGGAATTTTTTTATTTTGAGTATGGCAGACCAACACGGCTACCTATCTGTAACTTGCCATACCAGTTCAGTTCCAAGATACTTAGCATTAGCTCTGAACGCAAAGGAGAAGGAAGAGGCGGCAATGACAGCTACGAGCCATTCCGATGCTTCCATACCTGGGCTGCCATCTGGGAATGGAACTTCTGAAGCTGAGCTTTTAAAGCCTCGTTCTGTTCCATCAGCTCCTTTTGGAAAAAGAGATGCAAAAGGTCAAGCAGGTAGCACCTTTAGGAACATTTTGTTCTGAAAAGGCTTTGTATCAGAAAAAAGGGTAACACAGCACTGTTCCCCCCAGCCCCACTAGGATTATTCTGCTTAAATCTTTAAACCTGGATGTATCAGGAAGTTGCCCCAGTCTGCATCGTGGTTACAGAAAAAGAAAGGGAGAGATTGGATTCAAAATCCAATCTGCTGAAACTACCATAAGCCGTTTGAAGGATGCTTACTGGATTCTGAATAATTGGCATTGCACCCGATATTGCATTGTTTAATCTTGCCTTAGGAGTAGTTCCCACCCAAGCCCTTTTCAAAACCTGTCACCTACACACCTTCAGGTCATACAGAGTCCATAGAGGGCAATGGCAGCAACCAGGTGGCACCTGGTATTTTTGAGAACACCTTGCTGCCCAGGAAGGCCAGCCTACTCCTGCCCCTTAACTGGCCTCACTCAGGCAGAGAACATTTATTTAGAAAATATGTATTTCAAGCCAGCAGCTGGGTGGCTGGAACATTACGCTGTGCTGCCACTGCCATTTAAGTTCACCTATGTTGAATTCATTTCTCTTGTTGTCTGTAAGCCATTGCAATGATGTCTTCAAGAAGAAGAAGAAGAAGAGTTTGGATTTGATATCCCGCATTATCACTACCCAAAGGAGTCTCAAAGCGGCTAACAATCTCCTTTCCTTTCCTCCCCCACAACAAACACTCTGTGAGGTGAGTGGGGCTGAGAGACTTCAGAGAAGTGTGACTGGCCCAAGGTCACCCAGCAGCTGCAGGTGGAGGAGCGGGGAAGCGAACCCGGTTCCCCAGATTACGAGTCCACCGCTCTCAACCACTACACCACACTGGCTCTAGATTACACTAGATTAGCAAGATACAGGAATGTTAGAAGTAGATGGTGTTGTGTCATCTTGCACTTCATGATAAAACAGGGGTGGGCGTGAAAGAGCACCTAGCTAAGGTTTGCTGCAAGCCACTTTTGTTGGAGGGGGTGGCACATAGCTTGAGCAGTGAAACGGTCACTAGAATGGTCTCTAGAAGGTGGAAACAGAACGCATGCTAAAGCGCAGAATCTGTCACAAGCTCAGAACCTCTGGCGTTCCAATCCTGCAGGAAGCATCTTGCTGAGCTTGGAAGGAAGCGGCCATGAATATCCCCAAAGCCAGGAGGCACACTTGGATTTCTGCACTGCTATGGGCTAACCATAGTAAACGCTATGGTTTTCCCAGTAGTGATGTATGGAAGTGAGAGCTGGGCCATAAAGAAGGCTGATCGCCGAAGAATTGATGCTTTTGAATTCTGGTGCTGGAGGAGACTCTTGAGAGTCCCACGGACTGCGAGAAGGTAAAGCCTATCCATTCTGAAGGAAATCAGCCCTGAGTGCTCACTGGAAGGACAGATCCTGAAGCTGAGGCTCTAGTACTTTGGCCACCTCATGAGAAGAGAAGACTCGCTGGAAAAGACCCTGATGCTGGGAAAGATGGAGGGCACAAGGAGAAGGGGACGACAGAGGACGAGGTGGTGGGACAAAGTTCTCGAAGCTACCAGCATGAGTTTGACCAAACTGCGGGAGGCAGTGGAAGACAGGAGTGCCTGGCGTGCTCTGGTCCATGGGGTCACGAAGAGTCGGACACGACTAAACGACTGAACAGCAACATGGGTTAACCGTGGAAACACAAGCTATCTGCCTGTAAAGCGGAAAGGAGTTCCACAACTCTGATGTAGTAAAGAAAAACCCAAGAAACTAGAAGGCGCATTGAGTGGGTGAGGTAGAGCCATACCTGAAGCTGCCTCTGTATTGAATCCTCTGCCGTCGCCCTCTTTTGTTCTGCGTCCATTAGCTGCATCATCCTTTGCTCCAGCTGTTGCTTTGATACCATCGTATCGGTGAGCTTGCTGTGCAGACTCTGGATCTCATTGTCCTTAGCCACAATCTTGTTCTGCACATCTGCCACGAGAAGAACAATATGGGGATTGATAGGCAACTGAAGACTTAGCAAAAGTTACGTTTACTTTTTTCTCCCTCTGGACTGAAGGGCATCTGATGGCGACAAACCCAGGCTGGCTACTGAGTGCTCACTCCACTAAAGTAAGATAAAATGTTGGCCTTGCAGGATTGGACTCTTCCAGTATTCTACTTCCCGCAGTAGTTAGACAGATCCCTCTGGGAAGCCCCTAAGTAGGGGATCAATGGGGCAAGGGCCCTTCCTCTTGCCCTGCCCTTCACCACTTTTGCCATTTTAAAGCAAGTTCACCCACCACCGGGCTGCAGCCACAGCCCTTTACTCCAAAGAAGTGTGGCCCTCTTCAGAAATGAGGTTGCCCACCCTTGTTTTAAACAGTACAGATAAGAGTGAGTTTGGTGGACCAAGTATAAGGTATATACACTTATAGTTTACAAAAATTCATTAACAATAATGGACGACACTTCAACAATTTCTATTACATGAAGTCTTAATAATAAAAACACGCGCAACTCAACACCTCAAAGCCAAACAGTCCCAAGTACTTCTGAAATATGTCCATGAGAACAACAACAAAGGCCTTTTCAAAAAAGAGCAGAGTGCCATTCTAAAGTTGGAGCAGACTTATTTAGTGGAGAACTGAATTGCCATTGTAATATTCCTTTTCAGGCCGACCAAAAGAAACAGAAATTGAAATCCGGGTATCTCATTGTTGAGAGTTCTGTTGGGATCGCACCAGCACATAGAGACAGTTGTTCTCATGGACTTATTTCAGAAATATTTGGAGTGTTTGGCTTTGAGATATTGAGTTGCACATGTTATATATTAAGTAAGACTTCGTGTTTTGGGAATTCTTGAAATGCAAGTTAGCCAAAATGTATAAATCAAAAAGGTGCTGGAAATGTAAGGAGAAAGGTTTCTAAGTTAGGAAAAGGCATGCCTCCAAGTCCTACATCTCTCAGGTACTCCTAGGTGTGCATCCAATAAGGTAGCTGCCGCAATGTAGAGGCCCCGACCCTGACCCCAGATTATGTATCTCCCCCACCCAATCAGGCAGACTATGCCCAAGGAGTATAACCTGCTCCTCCCTCTTCAGTCCTCTCCTGGTCCTGGGAGACAAGAGAACAGGAGAGATGAGGCAGGAGGAGGAGGTGTGGAAGCCTCTGACTCCACACCAGCCTGACCTCTCCCTCCCTCCTCCCGTTCTTCAATCCTGGAGCTTCTCCTGCCTCTGCCTCTTGTCTTCTGGACATTGCAGGCTCTCCCAGATCACTGACTACTTCTTCCAAGTCAGCCTCCAAACTCCGCTTCTCCCGGTCCCCCCTCCTCAGTATCCAGCCACCACTCCTCCGAGTCCAGCCAGTCCCTGACACTAGCACAAAGCCACCACCGGATGCAACCCAACATCTTTAAAGAGGCTGCTACGGGATCCCGTAGAGGGATTTCTTCCCACTGATGGGAAAAGGATAAAAGGGGGGACTGGATAATGCACCTTGCTGGGCTGCCTCATGTTCTGCCGTTCGTTTCCTGAGATAGCTCTGCATTTCCTCCCATCTTCGCTCAGCTTCCTGTAGTTGCGCCTGGATGTTAAGAGAACAGAGAACAATATACATCTTTGATCATGTTATTGCATCACCTCTCAAAGACACACACACACACACACACACACACACACACACACACGATAGAGAGAGCCTCACATGTCTCTTGTTGCTTTAGTCATTTCTGAGCAGCTCTCAAGTCCAACATTTGCTAAGGGAAGAGCGCTCAACCCTAACATTTTTATTTCATCCTTTGAATACGTGATTCAGGGTAATGAAAGTGGAACAGATAGCCCAAGATGGATGTGTAAGAAGGGGGAGAGAGACCGAGAATGCCTTTTTGCATGAACTGGCTTCATCTGCCCTAGGTACCCAGATCACATCATTTGGAGTGCCAAAGAATTCAGAAACCAAGAGCAGATAGCAGTGGCATTCACCTTCCATAGCAGTAAACTACTGGCTTGGATTCACCAGCAACCCCCCACTGCTGAACCTAGCTCTACCTTGCTGTGAACCTTGCACTTCACAGCACGTCTACCAGCATCCCTCTGTGGCTATTGCACTCAGCACAAGGGTATGTGAAGGAAAACAATAATTAATCCCCCCCCCAATAGTCCATACTGCTAGACTACTTTAGCAAGTGCATCCAGATTCTACATTTAATGTAACCCCGAGTTTACATTGTCAGCCAAGGACCCCTTCTAAATATTACTAATGGATTCTCATCGTTTCTTCCAATCACCCTTTGACACCTGCTCCCTGACATTGAGCATAACATTTACATAATTTTATAATGAGTTAGGCAGTTTATTATTGTTGTTAACTGTGAAATTGTTAACTGTAGAGGGATTGGCTAATCCCAGCAACATTACAATACAGAGGATACCTCGGGTTACATACGTTCAGGTTACATACGCTTCAGGTTACAGACGCTTCAGGTTACAGACTCCGCTAACCCAGAAATATTACCTCGGGTTAAGAACTTTGCTTCAGGATGAGAACAAAAATCGTGTGGCAGGAAGCCCCGTTGGCTAAAGTGGTGCTTCAGGTTAAGAACGAATTAAGTATGTAACCCGAGGTATGACTGTAGTATTTTTCGGGTGCTTTCCCTAAGACATTGGGATGTTCTTCCTAGGAAAGCTTACCTGGCACCAGCTTTTGATTCCTACACAAAGTCAAGACCTTTTTATTCCATTTTTTTCCATTTTAAAAAAGCTTTTAAGTTCCTGTGTAAAAGTATTTTCTATTGTCTTATAATCTACTGCATCTGCTGTTTCATCCTGTGGTCCTGCAGATTTATGAGGGTTCTTCTGCCCACTCCATTGTTCGTATTTTTATATCTATGCCACCTCAAGAGAAACTAGAGTATATTATTCTTTTATTGTGAACTGGCTGGGGAACACTTACATACTGAAAGCACAGGTGAAAAATTATACCTACCAATTAGTCCCTTACCTGCATACAACCAATCAGAAAAATAGATTTGGGACACTTACATAATTTATAGTTTGATCTTATTATTAGATTTAGAAGTGTTCTTGGTGTGCTGACTCCACATCCAGTTAAGACACTGTAGTGGGTGGCTGGGTCTACTACTTGGCTACAAAATGCTTTTTTAAAATCTATTGCTGGAACTCATCAATTGCACAGGTCACAAAGCTTCTGTAGCTGGTAACTTATTAAAAGCAAAGTATATAGTACTTGTATATTCTGTCTGTCTGAACAAACAGCACATTACTTGCCCATGAGTCCCTTTGGGGGTCAAACTGCCCTTTGTTGACCTCTTAACATGGAGATTCCATAGGAAAGGATGAGAAACCTTTCTGGCCCAGTAAGCCAGATCTTTTTATCTGTCCCCACCTCCATGGGACAATGCACAGGGCAAGACCTCTCACTTCTCAAGTGGCAAGCATAGGGCTGGAAAAGCTGCTTTCTGCGAGGATCAGCTGCTTGGTGGGAGATGCCCACAGATTGATGATCCGGCGGCACCGCACAGCCGACATCACAAATGATGTCTGGGCTAGGGTAGGTCGGCACAGTTTTGGGGGAAACAGCTTCACAGGAGAAAGTGTATCAGGCCTAACCTGGCCCATGGGCTGGAGGTTTGCCAGCCCCGGAATAGAGAAGTAAGATAGAAGATACAGTTAAGGTAACATATCCTCTATGGAACAGCTGCAGCCTCTCACAGACTCTGAAAAGCCCTTCCAGGGGATCCCCCAAGCTTTAGGGTGGACCTTTCAGGGTCACCTTGCACAAGCAAAGGCAACAGCCTCATGCTGTCTGGAACGTAGCCAAGTGATTGGCCAAGGAAGGAAGGGGTCACAGAACTTCAATTTTCCTAATGTCCACACAGATTTCTCAGCATTTAGGACATATTTGCATATGTCCACATTTTGCCTCTGCCAATAAATGAGGGCTGTACAATAAGAATGTAGCACCCTGTTGCTAACTATCCAACTAGAGGGTTTGCAAAACCACAGTTCTGTTTGCAGCTCTGATCATGTCTGACAGGCATGTTTGGGGACAGATGGTGTTACCTCAACCACAGAAGGCAAGATGGAGCTCACCTTTAGTTGATTGACAGCTTGTTCTGTATTCTTCTTAAGGAGTTCCTCCTGCTGCAATTTGTTGTTCTTTTCTGTCAACTCATTCACAAGCCTAGCACAATCTTGGCGCAATTTGTTGAGCTCTGACGACTGTCTAGATACAAAGAAAGAAGGTTGTTTTTCACATTACAAGGCAGTATTTGGCAGTGGGAATGTGCATCTGCAGAAAGCCAGACGGTTGCCATTGGCAGTTGAGCATAAGGTAGTATTTTGAGTGCTTAAAAAAAAAACCTACTCTGAAATATGCTATCATAAAATTATTGGAACTGGTCAATTCTTCTGCTGTGAAAATTCCACATTCACTGATAAGACTGAGGTCCCAGTTATAAACTACAGAATCTAGTGAAGCAATCTTTTGTTGAAGTGAGTTTTGCTGCTCTATGTGTTCATGCTTCAAAGTATTAAAAACAGCTGAGAAAAATTTGTACCATTCTCTCTCTCTTGCACACACAGTTACCCCATGAGCATGAATTTCTACTATATGTGTTGCAACTACAGATTTCACCAAAAGGGTAAGAAACAGGATGTATGGAGCACACATGCCAAGTTTTCAAGGAAGACACCTTCCTCCACTGCTCCTGAAGAACCCCCCCCCCCGGCAAGGTGACTTTGAGAGAACAGAAGGGATCACACATGCCCAACTACAGGGCATGGCCCATGGTAAAAAGTGTACATTAACTCAGCAGAAGGAAACATACAAACTCCTGAAGATATAACTCTAGTCCTGGGCAGCCATTATGTTAGATCACTACAGTGGTACCTCGGTTTTCGGATGTAATCCGTTCCAGAAGTCCGTTTGAGTTCTGAAACGTTCGAAAACCGAAACTCAAAATGGAAGCCTCAAAATGGAAGCCGCATTTCCTGTTCAACTACAGGGGCGTGTTTGAAACCCGAGGCATTTAACTTCCGGGTTTTTGGCGTTCAAGTTCCAAAACGTTCAACTACGAAGGTGTTCGAAAACCGAGGTACCACTGTATGAGCAACAGATGACCAAGAGACAAAAGACTGGCACTCTGTTCCAGGTTTTCATTTGCTCTCCTGATAGCATTAACAGTGCCACTGCTTGACTTAAGGGGGATGCATACTCCTAACATTTGTGAAGACCCTGTCCTCCAAGCTGCTGTTTCTTGAAAGCTAACAGGGGTGGGTGGGTGAAAGAGTTGGCTAAAGTTGGTCCAACTCCACACCCACCCACTCCCCAGCCCCATTCTGGCACCCCAGCTTTCCACTGCCATAGTCATCAGCACTACGTGAGCATAGGAGAGCAAGTTCTCATGCCAAACCTTTCCTGTTTGGCACTAAATTACAAAACAAACTAACGCTGACCCTGTGCCGATATAACAGCTGAAGAAGACTTAAAGCAATAGAAAATTAACACTGAGCCTTTAATGAATGATGAGTACCAGCAGACTTCACACCAGACTGATCCTCTGTACATTTTGGAAAAGCAAAGAAGAAGAGGCCAGATCTACAGGGGCAGTGAAGTAAAAACTATATCATCATCCTATGAGCCACCACATACACAAAATGACGTGGCTGGTACCTTTTCCTCAATAACCTGAGTTCCTCGATACATTGCAATAGGTCTAATGGAGGTATCCTTAGCTAGCATTAGATCAGGCACAACTAAAGTCCACAGCTTTCAAGAACATGTTGCGCCAGGCACTTCATAATCATAATTTTAGGGCAAAAGCTACAAAACTTATGTTTTAGTGGAATCACCAGTAGCGTACTTGCTTTCCATTTGGTTGGTGGAAGTACTGACAGCGTCTCTCAAGATACCATTCTCTTGCTTCAGGCGATTAATCTCCGCCTCCATCTGCTCACGAACTTGCTGAAACTACACAGGGAGAAGAAAAAGCAACAGCCAACTTCCTTAAACCAGACTATTAGTTCAGAAAGAGGAAGGACTGCATTTCATGCAAGACAGGTTTTTTAAAGGAATATATCGTTTAGCATCCCAAGAATTGCAGATTCTAGTTGTTAAAGCTGTGTAGATCACTTGTGAGTAGACTTCAGGCTGGTAAGCTCTACTTTTAAAAAACCACAAAAAAACCTAGAACCCCAAGATGTATGAACCAGAGCCGTGTGCAACAGACTAACAGACAGAATGAAAGAACAAGGTGCCTCTGAGCAGGTTCTGAGCCTAGTGATTGGTTTGCAGTCCTAGAACTGTAGTGAGCTGAACTCCTAATCCTTTGACAAAGTCCACCCCTTGTTAGCTTTCTTTCAGCGGCCTAAGTGGTATGAAAAGGTGTACTGCTGCAGCTGCTATTAAACAACTGGAAATCAGAAAAGTGCTTGATGATCATCTGCAAATCAGCCAGAGATCTACCAGCAAACTCTAATCTACTTTTGCCCCACCCCTGGCATAGGCGGACTTTTAAGTGTGAGGGCAAAGTCTGATGCAATCTCAGAAGCTGAGAGGCAGGGAGAAGAAAAGAGCCTGGGAACTTCCAGTGATGTGGAATTCCAGCAGCCCACACGCCTCACTGCCCTTCTTCTTCCACGACTTTTAGAGGCACAGTTATACAAAATCACTCCCATCTATTAAAATCTGCTTTAAAATATATACCTAATAAAATCTATGTACTATCTTGGCCCAGAAGACAAACCACAAGATTCTGCAGTGCAGGGGCTGGCAAAAGTCCTGCAGAGGCCTCTTAGCCCACCTCCAGAGGTGCTTTTACATATGAGACGGAAAGTCAGCTCAAAATCACCTCGTGCGCTTTCTGCTCTGTACTAATGTCAAGGAAAGGCTTTTGTATTGTGAAGGCGCACCTGCGACATTTCTGCATCAGTATTGCAAAGAAGCAGGAACCATTTTAAGCCTAAAGAGTGAAAATGCCCCTGAGAGGCTCCACAGAAGCGATAAAAATCCTACATTGAATTTTACTCGCTGGCACTTTGACAAGCAAAACACAATGTCCTCTGCGAAAGGAATTGTCACCACCCAAAGTATCTGCTCCGCCAAGCAGAAGTGGGAAGTTTTTACCTTCATCTTCATCTGCTGGTTTTCTTGGTAGCCTACATGGATCTTGTTTTGAAAGACTCCATGGTCCTTTTCCAGGGTGCCAATTTTTTCTCTCAGCTTTGCTGCCACTAAGCTGCTTCTTTCCTTCTCTGAAACTAGCTCCTAGGAGGGAAAAAATGATGCCTCACTTCTACAAGCAAACTTCAACAAATGCAACGGATGGACAAAGACAGAATGACAGCAAGAGCAGGTATCTGTACATCATTTTCTCTTAATATTAGGAACAGGAGTAAGGTTTTTAAGCCAAAGCCTTCAAGTTTTGGGAATGAGATTTGGAGGAAGGGGGGGTACGCGGGAAGCAATGGGGTCATTTTAAAGAGCACTAAATGGTTGGGCAATGGCTGAGTAGGAATGGCTGGAGGAGGAAAAATCATGATAGAGCCAAATATGGAAGCTGAGAGCAGAAAGATGACAGTCTTGAAACTTAGTTTGTTGATTATAAGCAGAAAGGGATTGGGGTTAGGAGAGTGTCGAGACGGTTATGCAGGTTTCCCTGATCCCTTGTCCTTACCCCATTATAGCATTTTACTTACATTCCCTTCTCCCCTGTTGAAAAGATGGCAAAGGAAGCCAAACATCACAGAACCAAACTGGCGCATCTACGTGCCCTGTGAGCCACCGTACCTGTGAGAGCTGTTTGCACTGCTCCTTTGCAGTGGCAGCTTCTTCTTTTACAGCAGCAAGCAGTTTGTCCTTTTCTTGAAGCTGACGCAGGGCTGCTGCCGAGTCACCCTTACTGGCCTGCAACAAGCAAGAGCAAAACAATGAAAGGCAGGGAGAGCCAGGCTGGACTACAGTGGTACCTCTGGTTGCGAACGGGATCCGTTCCGGAGCCCCGTTCGCCACATGAGCAGAACGCAACCGCATCTGCATGTGTGCAGGTCGCCGCTTCTGCGCATGACGTCATTTTGAGCATCTGCGCATGCGGCAAAACCCGGAAGTAACCCTTTCTGGTACTTCCGGGTAGCCGCGGGACGCAACCTGAAAAGACGTAACCTGAACCGAACATAACAAGAGGTATGACTGTATAGCTTATCATGACAGAAATGAGCCTCGAGCCTCAGGCTCACGTATGTCCCCTCTCCCCTTCTAGCACAGCCACAGATAGGTTTTGTTTTTTTTAATCAACTACAGCTTAGCATTACATCCAAACCCGAAAAGTGACGAATCATAACGATGGTCTGGCCCTGTTTAGGGAAGTTTTTAATGTCTGTTTTTAATGTTCTGTTGAAAGCCGCCCCGAGTGGCTGGGGAAACCCAGCCAGATGGGCGGGGTAGAAATAATAAATTATTATTATTATTATAAACAAACCAGCTTCATAACCCATGGTTTGAAGCTCGGCTGTTTCAACAAACTATGGTTAATCTTTATTATGTTTGTCAGCTTTTTGACAAGCTGCCATTAGTCAAAGATAGAAGAGAAAGCTTCCCTTGCAGCTGTGCCACAGTAGGGAACCTTCAACAAATAACTTCTGAGGATCAATACTTATGACACCAGTGTCAGAAAAGGCATGAAGCACATAGTGTGAGAACGACTGTCTCTGTTCTAGTATTTATTTTGTATGCAAGGCTCCTAGGCCACCTTTCAGTAAATCCATCAGGATGGCATAAGAGAAGACAGCAAAAGCATCAGTATAAAATAATGATTAAAACCAGAAAGACTGATAGGTCGCAGAAGCAGTCCTTGCCCAGAAGTGTTAGCCTCAAGTGCTCTAGAAAACCCAACACCCTCCTTTCCAGTCAAGTGCTGTGACCCAAAGTAGCACTTACTTTTTGCAGAACATCCTGAATCACATTCGATTTCTCCTTCAGCAGCTCCACCACACTCAAGGCCTCCTCTTCTGTGAAGATCATATTCTTCATAGCCAAGAGAAAGTCCTTAAATTTTACCTCGGCATTTTCTGCAATAAAACCCACCAGCAACATTTAACATACAGGGGCATGTTTGTTACAGGAGGAATTCAACGTTGTGCTGGCCAGGATGATGGGAGTTGTAGTCCACAGCTTCTGGGGGACACCAGGTTGAGAGAGTCTGATTTGTTGGGTATGGAGATCATGTTCTCTGATATCACTATCAGAGAACATGATCTCCATACCCAACAAGCCATTCAGGACCAGGGGACTGCGTTCTTTTATGGTACAGAATGTGACCCAAAAACTCTCCTCTTCACATACAAACAAATCACACTGCAACCAGCCAAAAAACCCTGCACAAACACCATGCAATAGAACGAAATATTTAACTCCCCAAATCTCCCTCCCCTCTCTTTTCCCTCTACTGCACAATGTCTATTACAATAGTGTCTCATACTGAATTGTAAGCGAACTGTGAAAAGACTACGAATTGCCAGTGGAGATGCTATTCATACTTTTCCTTGTTTAACTGTAACACAGGAAAATATTTAATAAAAGCTAATTTTAAAAAATCCATGCAGGATTGTGTCTGTCCCAGATTACTGCTGGAGCAACGCAATAATGCCCTCTCTGGAACAACCACAGGCCTCTGCCCTAAAGCAAGGCAGTATCCAACCTTAAGCAAAGAGGCTAGTCCAATGTAAACATCACTAGGCCCTGACAAGGGGAAAGCTTGGCTCAAAGCAAGTGTCCTCAGAGCTCCCAGTAAAGACAGGAAAAACCTTTTCTGATGTCCCCCAAGAAGCAGCTTACTGATCTGCAGATGGGAGTGTTTCTAATTTGGGTCTGCAAATCCCAGGCCTCACAGGAAAAGAATGAGCTACATTTGGATAAGGCTACAGATTATGGGGAATGTCTAAAACTACAACCATCGGTCGCTATTTCTCTTTCTTTTCTGTGCAGCCACTATGCTCCGTTTTCCTTGCATACTTGAAATTAAACGTCAATAATAATAGTAAGGTTGCAAATTATGGTATCAACAGCACAAGGAAGCCGGACTAGAGGAACGGGGAGTGGGGCAGGGGAAGGGAGAGCAGAGGCAACAACCGGAAAAACTGTGGCGCGATTACCAATGTGCACGTTTGCCAGGTCTAGGCTTCAGAGCCAGCCACATATTATGACTGCTGCAGGACACATCGATTTGTTACTGTTCACACAAGGATCTTTTGCAAGAGATGTGCGTGTGTACACAAGCTTTGCTTCATTCGCATTGCCTGCTAAAATGATCCTGTGCCAAAAAGGCTGGCCAGTATGTCCTGCTGCAATTGTAACACGCAGGACTGCGCTCAGTCCATATTATCTGCCACCCGCACCAATGCTCACGGGTGCTTCTGGTACCATTTAAGCCAGTGTTTCCCAAACTGGGGTCTCCAGGACCACCATCCCTGACCACTGGTCTTGCTAGCTAGGGATGATGGGAGTTGTAGTCCAAAACAAGCTGGAGACCCAAGTTTGGGGAAACCTGATTTAACCAGTAGTAAAAACCTTCAGCAAAACCTGCTTTGGCTCTCATAGCTACAGCATTCAGCTAACTCAGAAGCGGGGAGAACCATTTTCGTGCCGAGAGTCACATTCTCTTCTGGGCGACCTTCCAGGGTGGGGGCATGCGAAGGTGGGCGTGGCCAGAGACAAAAGTGGGTGGGGCAATGGATGCAAATTTCACCTTTCTGTCGTAGGCTAGTTCCTAGGTACACCCACCCCCTCTACCCTCCCATCCAGGCAAGCAAGTTCAAGGGCATATTCCAGCAAGGCAAACACACACAAGGAGAGGGCAAAGCAGGACCAGCAGTGAGTGCAGCCTGGTGAGAACTCCTGGGGACAGACAGATAGGCTTGGAGGGCCATACTGCCTTCCAAGCCTCAGGTTTGCAACTCTACAGCTAACGAGATTCAAATGTCATTTAGTCAGGCACATCTGGTGGGGAAGGGGAATAGGGCGACTGAGCGGAGCTGATTATATTGCAAGACTAAAACTCCGAAAGATTCCCTCTGCTTCCTGCCCATTTACAGGAAATTGCACATCTGCCCACATCTCTCCTCAACCGTGAAGGAGAGAAACATGATGGAAAGGAAACCTCAGCTCTCGCCGCACTGACCGCGTTTCCACGCTCTGCAGCACAACCCCACAGGCCTCCCTTGGCCCTGCCATGTCCTCGACCGCAGTACCTTTGTCGGTTTCATTCTTCAGCTTCTTGGAGTTGCTTTTCTGCAGCGCTTCAATCCCATCTTGTTTCACCAAGTCAGCCGCTTCTCTCTTTTCCCCTGCCAAGTTCTGGTCAGCATTATCCATCAAAGGGATATAAGTCGTTGCATGAATCAAAGGCTCGTCTACCAATGTCATGACTGGAGTTTTAGGGAACAAAGGGAACACAGGCAAAAGGTGCTTTAATTATTCAGAAATTTATCAGTTTCATAATTTTTGACCTGGCAACGTATCGCGAATCATGGTGTGTGTGTGTGTGCGCATGCATGCGCTCTTACGCACACAAGCTCTGTGCAAAAACCACAATGTGGGGAAAGCCATGAAGCCAGCCAATGCTTATTCCATCCTTATTTCAGACTTCATCATATATTGCGATGTTGAAAACCAGATCTCGACCAGCCCCAGCACACATTGTATCAGGGTAAGAAAACCCTAAAGGATTCCAGGTTATTTTAACTTTAATTAAGAATGGAGTAAGAACTTTGGCTCTCACTTTGACATCAGAAGTCATTATGCAACACTACTAAAGATCACAACTCACAATTTATTATGCAACACTGCTGGAGTTCATAGGTGGCATAGACCTGAGTGTAACCAAACACACACACACGCACACGCACACACACACACACACACACACACACAAATATGCATGGAAGAGAACAATTGAAAAGCTGTAATTGTAGAGTATGGCTGGGCAACCACATGGTTGTCAGATGTGGCACCATCAATGGAGACTGTGGAGCTGCAAGCTTGCCTCCTTGCATTGCAAGTCCCACAACTCTCTATACCCTGGTTCAGCACACCAAGGCATGAGAAGCTGCGCATGTACCAGTGAATGCATTGTTGCATACCTGACATGCACACAAACACAAAAAGCTTAGGCCATCGGTTGCTGAATCCTTGCCTAAAACCACAGTTCCAGCAGATGGTGCTGCAACCGCCTTAAATATTCACCTTGCATCTCTCACCCACATAAGCAAGTCTAATAATCCAAGCAACAATTATTGCTTATGTGGCCAACATTAGCTGTACTTTCTCTTTGACCCCTTCGGGCTGCAGGGGTGGGAACAGAGCATGCCTGAACACTCCTTCCACCAACCCCATTCCTTGGGACTTGGACAACCTACAGCGACACAGCACAGTTCTTCTGACTGCACCAACAGGCCTTGATACAGGAACTGCCATCCACATCCACACCTAGGCACCAAGAGAACTAGTCATCAGATTTCCCTTCCCCATTGCATAACCCTTCCATGCCTAGGCTTGCCATTCAGCACAGACGTCTCTTTCTCACCCACCCCTCAACCATTTGATGAAACTTTCTGAGTTTTTTTCTAATCACATGATGTAGTATAGTTTCAAGGGTATAGGGTACAAGCTTTAGGGAAGTGGAAGATACGCCAAATGATACTACTTTTATTTATTTTTTAAAATGATTTGAAAGCATTAATTGAACCATACCAGTTCCTTATCCTGAGAGCTAGAGTTTTTCGGGGGGGAGGGTGTCTCTAATGCAGGGTTCAAACTCTTGCTCAGTGCAGGTCACAGATGCTGCCTGCATTCTCCCTGGCCTGTTTTTGGATGTAGGCAAGCCATGAGGTTGCAAGTCATTCGCAATTTGCAGGCTCATGGACTGCTGACTACTCTCAGTGCAAAGTGCTGGCCATTGCCGTTAAAGCCTAATTGATTTGGAACCAGCACATTCACAAAAACCATCTCTCCCCGTATGAATCTGTCACTCCACCAAGATTAACTGGGGAAACCCTTGTGCATATCCTGCCATCTCCCAGGATGCTGTTGGGTGGAACATGTGCAGCACCCAGGCTGTGAAACTCCCTGCCCAGGAGACTTAGCTGCCCTGCAGTGAGGTTAATTCTGATGCCACTGGAAAACGTTTTTTCATTCTTACAGACTTTCAACCTGATCAGAGTTTGATTGCACTTAGTTGTTGTTCTTGCTTGTTTTGTTTCAACACTTCTTACTGTTTCAAATTATAAATGTTGGACACATTGGGCATTTTTTAAAACAACAACAACCCGGAAAGCAGATCAGAAATGCTTTCACAGAATCAACAACAGTGGTGCCTCGCAAGACGAAATTAATTCGTTCCGCAAGTTTTTTCTTCTCGCGAGTTTTTCGTCTTGCGAAGCACGGTTTCCCATAGGAATGCATTGAAAATCAATCAATGCGTTCCTATGGAGACCGTCCGGGGACAGAGGGGAAGCGCCGCGCGCCTTCCCCTCTGTCCCCAGACCTGTTTTAAAGCAAGGGAAGGGGCAGCGGGGAGAATCGCTTCTCTCCGTTGCCGCCCCTTGGTTCAAAAGGGGCCCGGGGAGAGAGGGGAAGGCGCACGCGCGCCTTCCCCTCTGTCCCCGGAGATTGCGGGGCTGGCAACGGGGAGAAGCGATCTTCTCCCCGCTGCCCCTTGCTTCAAAAGAGGTCCGGGGTGTGGGGGCAAGCTTCGTTTTGCAAAGCAAGCCCATAGGGAAATTCATCTTGCGAAGCAACTCGAAAACGAAAAAACCTTTCGTCTTGCAAGTTTTTTGTCTCGCGAGGCGTTCGTCTTGCGGGGCACCACTGAATTTGAAACCATGAAATGGACTTAAGAGCCCATGGTTTTAAGTTCCTTATTAGTGGCAGGCAGCTATGGTTTGCCCAATTTGGATGTCACAGCAAACCATCGTCAGTCAGGGCAGGGGAGGAAAGGGAGAAGGAACTCTATGTGAGAGAAGGTGGGAACCACGAGGCAGTCACAAACCATGGTCTGGCCAATAACATCTGAACTAGGCTGCTCTGCACCCATGAGAACAAGTAACCTCACAGAGTAGCTGTTCCACATAACTTGTTTCAGCCCCTTCAAGAGAATCACTTGAGCACCTCCATGTCGCTCACCTTGACCAAGAGGACAACAAGAAGCAAAGATTGTGCAGTGCTTGCTATTAAATCAGACATAGAGTTACTGCCTGGATTCTTGACATACCATTGCTTGACCCATGTGTCAAACCCTACTGCCTTGAGCGGTTTACAGGAAGACAGAATAAAGATTTCAGAGACAGATAAATACTGATGGACCGGAATCTGATGTTCATTTTTGTTACAAAAGTGACCTAGGCACATTCCTGAAAGGGAAAACAGTAACAGCAAAAGAAGAAAACACAGCCTGTCCTGAGCTTTAAAGCACTAAGAGCAGATATAGAGCAGATGAAGTGTTCTGCTTGCTAAGAAGTTTATTGTGAATAAAGCTTCATAAGGAGGCAGCGCCTGCTTCATCAGGTTGCATGAAATGATCGACTGGGTCAGTCTGGCATTGTGGTTGAGTAGAGAGTCTAGGGTTCTAAACCCCACTCAGTTGTGAGCAGTGGTCGAAATTCGGCAGGCACATTTTGCATCTGGCTCCTGGCCACTTGCAACCCAGTGAAGTTTCCCAGCCCCAGGGTGGCGCCTGATGTCTCCAACCTCTGGAGCCACATGCCTGGGGATCCTCGGATCTTGCCTGTTTTCACACACTCACAACACACCCTGTAGAATTCTATCTGTAATATTTTATCTGCACAACCAGAATGAATTTCAGGAACCAAAAGTTTTTTCTCGAAAAATACGACTTTTGAGCCTTCTGGCTCCCAAATGCTAACTAGACATTCCGTTTGGCATCTAGCTTATATATCTGAGTTTCTAACACTAGTTGTGAAGCTCACTGGGACCTGTCACCTTCTATCAGTCTAACTTACACTACAGGGGTAATAGGAGTATAAAATTGGAAGCAGCGGATAGAGAAGAGAGAGAATTATACAAGCTGCCTTGAGGTCCTTGGAGGAAAGGAAGAATAGAAACTTAAATAAATAAAACAATCACACTACACACATACATTTTAAAAAGTGTCATTCTGTAAACGTGCTTACATGCATGTACATGCACACACAATCAATGCAGGGAGGAGCTGTTTTGTAACGTGACATCAAAAATGAGCACACACAGGGAAAGGAGAGAGAAAATGAAATGAGAACAGCAATAGCATACGCAAGTCTATCAATCAAAGTTAACAAGATCCCATATGTATAGGTCAAAACGTCATTAGATTTAGATAGATCCAATAGAAACTTGGAAAATTATATTCTGAATCAGCCCTGACAAAATCACATCAAATATGTCAATGAACTCCTGTTCTGCAGCCTCAAGCTTAATCTGCCCCTAAAGACGTTTTGCTTGAGTAGAGCAACCTTGAGGTCAAAAGCAAAATGCACTGGGAGACTGTACTGTTCACACACACAGCGAGGGGTTACAACAGGCTCGCTACTCCTTCCCCCTTCTGAATTGGCCTGGTGAGTTCTCTATTTTTCCAAACATTTTTGAATAGTGTCTCGGAATGCAGAGAACAAATCCTGAAAATTAAACTCATGGCAGTTACTCCATCCCCACTGACGATGAAAGGATCTTAAAAGAAGAGTGAGAAAGAGAAATCTGTATATTACCATTATCTGTCTTTTGTTTCTTTGCAGAAACTTTCTTCTTGCCTGATACACTTTCTTGTTTTATCTCATGATGCAACAGGAGAGGGTCCTGCTTTTTAGTCGGGGACAAAAATGAATCAGTCTTGGCATCCTGGTCATCTATAAAAGACAAGACACATCAGGCTTTAGAGTGATCTAACATGGTATGTGTGCATGCATATATGTATGTATTTAGACACTGTCAAGATAGACCTCAACATTCTGCCACACTCTTAACATGACCAAGAAATGGAACACAGACTGAGGCTATGCAAGGAGGAACAGCCTCAATTGTTAATGGTTGGGATCTCAAGATACAGGGGAATGGTATAAATGCTGAGCTCCATCGGTTTCCAAGTCTTCACCTTTACTTAATTATGAAATTGAATTCACCCCTGTAGGGAAGCCAGAAGGTACACACTGCACTTGGGAACAATGCAGAGGCAAATTTGCCCAGCACCCAAAAATGGGTGACTCCACTCAACAATTTTGTATGTTTTAAAATTCAATTGTAAATACTCTAGAGACTGTCCTGTGTTAGGTGCCATAGATTATATATACATATATACACCCACACCAAGGATGCTGTGTCACTGTGCCAAAGTGAGACACGCTTACACACAAACATCAATAATAATACCATGATCCTTACAATATACAAGCTCTGTCTCCGTACATACCCTCTCCTATCATAATGACAAACATTTTGCTAATAATTAAAGAAACAGAAATAGTTATAACTGTTATTTATCAGAAGCACCTGTGCGGAAGGCTTTAAATATAGGCCAGCAGAAGAGTTAACACAGAACTGCAACCAAGAATGAATAGTGGATTAGTAATACCACAACTGTTTTTTGCTTTTGTTACTCTGAACATCTGGGTCTGGGGACAAGTTCTGAATAGCCCAAAAGCTTGCTTGGACCAACAGAATATGCCTGTTTTTGAAGCTGCATTCCACAGATACGAGGCAAAACTCTGCTCTAAGAACACCAGGAGGTGCAAAACTATCAGGGGTTCAGCCTCCCGATACAAGAGGTAGCAGGCAAACTTTTGCATGCCAATATGAAACTTTACATAGCAAAGCATTTCCTGAAATACTAAAGAGCCACTTCTTCATGGAAGTCATGGGGTTGTTAAGCAGCAAGGTCCATATCCTTATTCCACATCTGATTTTGAAACTAAGTTTTGCAAAACATTGCCTCACTTGTATTGTGCTCAGACCACAGAGCTGCTAAGACTCAGGTCTAGAGAGATTAGCCATGAGAGAAGTTAACTACACTTCAGAATATTGAATCACTGCAGTATTTATTTTTTAAAAAAAGAAAGCCTAAAAACTGCAGCATATAGAGCATCTTGCAGCAGCAGCACCTCTGTAGCAATCATCAAATGTGCACATAAAGAAGCAGCACGTTTTTATTGTAAAAATAAAGAGAAGAGAGATCAGGGTGGAAGGGGACTGGTAGAGAGATAACAATCTGGTATAATGCAAGAACATCAAGTAATTGCAACAGAGGATGCTGGTGCAGAAGTAATCTGGAAATGAGGAAAGACTGCATGCTTTGGCGAGAACTTTTATGCTGAACCTGTGACACCAGCTAGCCTTCAAGCATACTGGAAAGTCTTTTACTAGATCTTAACAGTAGCGATCAAATGCAGGGTGAAGAAAGTGCCTCATGCTGAAAATATTCTCCACTCCTTTTATATTTCCATCTTTGCTATCCTTAGATAAGACGGTGGCTTACTACAATACAGCACCAAAAAGTGTGGGATTTATTGGGTGGGGAGCAGAAATAAATGAGTCCAATTCTATGGAGGCAGCAGGAGTTAGCTAGCAGTTCCACCGGGGCTGAAAATAACCCCAAACCTCTTTTGGAAGCATTCTGCAACAGGGCACTTAAGCTGCTTTCAGACAACCTGCTTATTGAGCCCAAAGTCTGCAGGAAGACTATATGACACCACATCACGGAATTAGTGTTATCACACACTTTCCACAGCATTTCCAGATTAGTTTTCCTTATGGCAAAAGTGTCTAATTTGGGGGATGTGGGTTTGCTGTGCAAGAGCGCCAAACCCACTCTGATAGCACAGCCTGAATTTATCATCAATCAAGGCCATGTAAGTGTAAAACACTGACAGTCTGGAAGCACCCTTTGTATTTTAAACCAGGAGCAAAGCTTTACTTAGGGCAACGCTTGGGGAGGTGAGAGAAAGCAGTAAAGTTGTATTGTGCCATTTTGTATTTTAATCCATCCCAACAGCTTAGGAACCCGAGTTGGCTAAACCAAGCCCCTGCCCTCAAATTCTAGCATGAAGATACCTATTCCATTCTTCTGCTTCTTTTGTCCCGCCTTCTTCTTTGACCCAGCTCCATCAGACGGTGGGGTGGGCTGTTTCGTAACAGGTACTGGCTCCACTTTCTTCCCTCCAGACTTGGTGCTGTCCGGGTCTTTGGGTGCCTGCTCCTCTGGGCTCCCTTTACGTTTCTTCTCCTTCTTCTTCCTCTCTCGGAGGCCACTGGAGGCCTCTGTCACACCCAAAGGGGCAGTAGGGATAGGCTCCTCTTCCGCCCCCAAAGCATCAGATAGCTTGAAATCTCGAGGGGCGCTCTCCGAGTCAGACTCGTGGAGGTTCCCATTCTGAGCCTCTTTCTTCTTGCTCTTCTTCTTCTCTGCCTTCTTTTTATCAGCCTTAGCAGGCGGAAACTTTTGGTCCCTCTTTTGTTTCGCGAGGGCTTCGTCGTACAGAGTTTCCTTCATAAAAAGCCAAAAGAAGAGGAAGATGACGGCAATCACGACAGAGGGGACGAGGACAATGAAATAGGTTGACTCGTAGAATTCCATTGTGCTTTTCTTCACTACTGCCTATAAGAATAAATCTGCAAAGAAATAGAGAAAGATGTTAATAAGCAAACCTTAAGAAAATATTTTTTAAAGTCCATTTTTAAAGAAGCAATACAGGAAGAAGAGGGATTCCTTAAAACATTAAAGGGAGTCATGACATGAAAACTATCAGTAGCGGACAAGGTTTTCTGACCAGAAGCTGCTCCTTGCTAGTGGTGCTTGGTTGGAAAAATGCTGGGCATCCTTCTGAATTTTTGCAGGTTATTTCCTAGGAGCACTTCTATGATGTTGTACGCCATTTTCATTCTTTTAAATCCCCTCCAAAAATTGATGCCCACAAAATGCAAGGGAGGGAAGCAAATCCCTTTTGGTTCTTCCCCTACACCCAAGAACTTGGCACAAAAACCCCTGGACCAATTTGTTTGTAATTACGTTTCTTTAACCTAGGGAAATCTCTCTCTCACACACCTGAATGCTATTTTCAAACAAACTGGCAATGAGAGTCTTATCGTGAAATTTACAGCCCATTGTTTGCAAAGTTGGTTTGGAATGGGCGCTGCCCTCCTTTTTCCTCCTGTGGGCCAAAAGTAGAGGCCCCGCAGGCTGTGACGCTGCTCACATCTGACACACACCCAAGCTCAGAATGCACAGGCTTCCTCGTCCCCCATTCAAGTTCACACAGTTCAGGGCCATCTGGTGCCAAGACCAGCTACCCCCCAGGGCACAGCTCCAGAGAGATTGAAGAGCAACACTACTCAACAAGTCGGAAATGCAAAATACGGAAAAGTATCGGAATCCACAGCAAAGTTATGGGGGCAGCTTTAAATCCATAAGCTTTCACGGCAGCTCCACCACTCTCTCCATTGTTTAAAGATCAGGTGTGTCCCTGAACACACACACAGCAAACACGTCTCTGGGAATCTATAACCGGAAAAGGCTTCCGGAAGTGCAGTCATCTCATGCTTTCAAGAAATGTGGGTGGTCTGCAGAATTTGCATGTCAGTAATCATCAGAGAGTTTGATTCTGCTTCAAAGTGTTTAGCAAAACGGAACTTTTTACAGTCATTCCCTTCTTTTTATTTTTCTACAAACCACAACACCTCCACTCATAGGCATCTGCCCAACCCTAAAGATAGTCCAAGGTCCTTCTATGTATTTACAACCAACACATTCACACCCCTACATTGAGAGCCAGTGTGGTGTAGTGGTTAGGAGCGGTAGTCTCGTAATCTGGGGAACTGGGTTCGCGTCTCCGCTCCTCCACATGCAGCTGCTGGGTGACCTTGGGCCAGTCACACTTCTCTGAAGTCTCGCAGAGTGTTTGTTGTGGGGGAGGAAGGGAAAGGAGAATGTTAGCCGCTTTGAGACTCCTTCGGGTAGTGATAAAGCGGGATATCAAATCCAAACTCTTCTTCTTCTTCTTCTACATATCACACAGCCCAGAATATTCGAAGGGCTGCTTTCTTCCACGTGAATGCATCCCATTTACTGTGTTCATCTGAGGCCTGGCTTTGCACTGGCAGATGTGCCTTTTGCTGGACTGAGGGGCAGGGCCCTCTCGGTTGCAACACCCCAGAGCTTGGCTCTCTCATTTATGCAGGTTCCTTTAGGCGAGTTGTTAAAACTTTTAATGTTCTGGCATGCTTTGAGGGGCAGCTTTAAATTCCTCCCTGCTATTTGTTCTCAGTTTTAATGCTCTGTTTTAAGACTTCAAACTGGAGGATTTGAATGCTGTGCACTCTCTTTGTGGATCCTTTCTCCAGTAAAATAATGTATAAATAAGCCACGACAACTATTTATTTGCTTGCTGCTTTGAATCCAAAGGTACAATTTAAAAAGAGGATGTTTCCTTGTTGTCTGTACTTCCTGCAATCAACGTTTGGCTTTAGGGTCAAGGCAGCAAATTGTAATTAGAGCAGTCACTTTAAATTTTTTTAAGGGGGGTATACAACTGAGAAAGTACACAGTAGAAGTTTATATAATTATATAACATTGGGGAAGAGTAAACACTCCTCTCTCCCATAATAATAAAACTCAGTAATGAGTTGATGTTCAGGGCAGAACTGATGGGTAATGAAGCACTTCTAATGAAGTGTAATGGAATTCACTTCAAGGTGTGGCTGCTGTGGCAACTAGTGTCTTCGCTAACTTTTCAAAAAAGGATCAGACAGATTCACTGGAAACAACAGTTGATGAATCTATCAGCCAGAATCGCTAAATGGAACCTCGGTGTTGAAAGGAAGTACACCCCCCAAAAAAATATATATATTTAGAGTTGGGGACAAAAACGATTGCCTTCATGCTCAGCTTGTGAGGTCTGCAGGATGAGCCAGCTGGTCGCTGCTGGGAAAGAAAGGGTGCTGGACTGGCTGAATATCTGCTCTGAAGATCCAACAAAACTCCTCTTAGGTTTTAAAGCTGCTGGAACAGACATGGTTATTAGCAGTCCAACCACCAGTCCATTGGGCCCAGCAGCAGTTTTGTCTCCAGTATGGTGGCAAGTCACGGAAGAGCTACTCTCTCCCAGCCACTCCTAGCTACTTGCAATTTAGGGTGTGGCCCCAGAATTTTTGCATGCCAACATATATCGCCCCAGATCTCTTAGGAAACCCTTCTGTTGAAATTCTGGTTTTTCACCAGAAAGCAGAGGGGAGAGGGAGGCCTAGGCACAATTTCAGTTATTTGGTTAGCCACTCACTAGGGTTCTTCTTAAAATACATTTTTTTGTAATAAATGTTATCAGGAATCTTATTTTGCTAGCCTCACTTAAAGGTGAAGGTTAAAGGGACCCCTGACCATTAGGTCCAGTCGTGACCGACTCTGGGGTTGTGGCGCTCATCTCGCTTTACTGGCTGAGGGAGCCGGCGTACAACTTCCGGGTCATGTGGCCAGCATGACTAAGCTGCTTCTGGTGAACCAGAGCAGCGCACGGAAACGCCGTTTACCTTCCTGCTGGAGCTTGCACTTTGACGTGCTTTCGAACTGCTAGGTTGGCAGGAGCAGGGACCGAGCAATGGGAGCTCACCCCGTCACGGGGATTCGAACCACCGACCTTCTGATCGGCAAGTCCTAGGCTCTGTGGTTTAACCCACAGCGCCACCCACGTCCCTACTCACTTACTCAGGTTTAAAACTGCCCACCCTTGCAATATGTGGGCTCACTTCGCCACCATTTCTACCATGGTTTTTCCAGAAAAGGCCAACCTTTTTACTGTAATATACAAAAAAGCAAGCAGGCAATATGGGCAGAATACCTTGTGTGATAAGAGAGCAAAAGGGGGTTACTGAGCCTATGCAATGCAACTGCATCAGACAAACCCATGATCTGCCATTGAGCGGCAAAGCCTCACCTGCAATTCAGCAGGCCTTGCTCTGCAAAGCACTGCAGGGGTTTACAACTCCAAGACCTGGGACCGATACATAAAAGAGTTGCTGAAGTCACATAATGAGCAGAGGCCCAACAATTCTGCTCACCTTGGCCTCTGGAGAAGGCACTACTCTGAGGAGGCTCGGCCTTTTGCTGCAGCTTAGGGCAAAGGTAGGCAGCAAGCTTCACCCCCCTAGTCGCGCTGAGATTTGGAGGGCACAACAACTACATCTGGAGAAAGAGGCTACAGCTGGCTATCTGGGCACAGGGCGGATGAGGTGCTTCAAGAACATTGGCTGCCTGGTCCCAAACAAGTCCCAGCTCAGGGTTTTAGAGTAGGGGGAGGAAAGGAGAGAGAAGGGTAGCAAAAGACCATCTTTGGATCTGCAGTCAATGTGCTTTTAAGGCCCCCCTGGAAGGTGGAGCCACAGTGCCTACTGGTTAGGCTTGACAATAAGCCCAAATCACTGGGAATTTATTTTAATATTTTTTATACCTCACTTACCACTTTCTCTACGAAGCTAAAGACAGCTGGCTCGCCCGCCTCGCCCAACAGATAGAGGAAATCAGCTGCTCTTGCAGAACAATACCCACTGCTGATCCACTTCACATATTTGTTTTGTGAAAGCTGCTCCCAAGCGCTGATGTGAAAGCTAAATGAACAGAGATTACAGTGGTACCTCGGGTTACATACGCTTCAGGTTACAGACTCCACTAACCCAGAAATAGTGCTTCAGGTTAAGAACTTTGCTTCAGGATGAGAACAGAAATCGTGCTCCGGTGGCGCGGCAGCAGCAGGAGGCCCCATTAGCTAAAGTGGCGCTTCAGATTAAGAACAGTTTCAGGTTAAGAACGGGCCTCCGGAACGAATTAAGTACTTAACCCGAGGTACCACTGTCTTGGTTCTTTGGTTGGGCCCTAACAGAGCTTCGTTTCCAACCCTGCAGCTATGGGATTTGGAGGCCTGCATTACAAAGAGAAGCAAGAGCTCCTTCATTGGAGGTTTTTAAGCAGTGGTTGGATGGCCGTCTGTCATGGATGCTTTAGTTGAGATTTCTGCATTGCAGGGGGTTGGACTAGATGACCCTTGGGGTCCTACAATTCTATGATTACAACCTGGGAGGTCTGAAACAGTTGTTTACATTTAGACAAACCTGAAAACTCAAGTTTTATACTATGGCAGGGGTCAGCAAACGTTTACAACAAGGGGCCGGTCCACTGTCTGTCAGACCTTGGGGGGGGGCTGGACTATATTTTTTGGGAGGGGGGAATGAACGAATTCCTATGCCCCACAAATAACCCAGAGATGCATTTTAAATAAAAGTGCACATTCTACACATGTAAAAACACGCTGATTCCCGGACCTTCCGTGGGTTGGATTTAGAAGGCGATTGGGTCACATCCGGCCCCTGGGCCTTAGTTTGCCTACCCATGTACTATGGCAACTCTGGGGAAAATTAATGGATGTTCATTATGGGCATCTAGAAAAGACATATTTTCATCCAGGTTTTTACATGTAATTGAGTGTGCAAGGTTTAGGTAAATATGCTGAGTATTGTTGTTGCTATAATGGTATTTATTTATTTATTTATTTATTTATTTATGTAATGTAATGTAATGTAAGTGATGAAGGGTTTAAAAACAGAAGATGAAAATAAAGAATGGCACTAAGTTGAATCCTTTCTGTTCTCTGTATAGGTCCCCCACTTCCACAGAGTGTATATTCCATGACACCAGAGGCTCCAGAACCTGAGAAGTACAGCGTTAAAGTACAAAAATATGTCTGCACAGACAACACCCTGCTTTGCCCACATTCATCTCAAGCTTAAGGAAATTGACAAAGGGGAAGCAACATACAGTGGCATGTTCCCAGGCAAGCTCAGCTTGCATTAGGCACAGATTAAATTTGGCGCCAAATGCAAGCCTCTCTGCCATGGTGAGATCCAATGCCTATCAAAAGCACTAGGTGGTCAATTTTAAGATTTATTGGTGCTGAAATTGTTCCATGATTAGAAGAGAGAGACACACAAAAGCCCTCGCTGCAAATCCCCCAAATAAACTAAGGGAATTTTACTTTTGACAGAAAGAGCCTGCTGAATTTCTGCTAGTATCTGTTTAGTCCTTAACATCCCAGAGAGAAGCTTTAATGGAATACAGTTTCTAAGGGTTCTTCCTTTGGTTTGCTTTTAAACATAAAAAAGACAACGGCAGACAGACAAGAGACTCACTCAAATCTTCTTGTTCTTCTCTCAATTAAACTGATCCAATGAAGCCATTTGCTGAACACAATAATCTCAGCCCTCCAAATATCCTCTAGGTAAATGCCTCCCATTCCAACCATACCAGGGAATCTGTACCATCTGGTGAGCTACCCTCAGATGTCATCAAGCTGTTATACTGACCTCGGTGCTCTGGTTCTGACTTGCAGTCTAGGCTCTGCAGCATAACCTGCAGATCTTGGTAGTTTAAGGAAGGGCAAGAACAGATATAGCAGCTTTCCAGTGAAATTGAGAAGCTCTAGTAGAAGTCCACATCTGTGTTTGAAACTCCCATTGTTCTAGGTGCATTTTGCAACAGGGAATTTCTTTAGCGTGAGCAGTTTCTGAGCTCTGGGCGCTAGTATTGCGGCTAAGATTTCAGATTAAAACTTCAGAGTGGAAGGTAAAGAGGACCTTTATCTGCCTCCCCACATCCAGCTACTAACTGAAGACTGGAGAAGAGATCCTCTTGGGAATATTAGGGGGGTGGGCAGTGGAAGGACTAGGCCATGTAAAAAATGAACATAATATTTTAGCTGCAGTTCATTCGTTTTTAGCTTTGTATTCTTGTTATAAGAAAAGAACGCCTAGACATTCTGTTGTTGGGCCCCATAACCTAGGTTTAAGGTGCCATTTAGCTCCTAGCTTTCATATCTCAGTTTCTAACGCTGGTCCACGTGGAGCAGCTGTGCCAATTTATGCTCATCTCTGCATGCCTGAATTCCTTTCCCAACATTTTCACTTCCAATCCTATGCTAAGGGCTGTTTCCAGATGCATGGCTCCTAGTACTAATAATCATGCTTCTTCCATTGTCACCTGCATTAACTGCAAGTGGCTTTCAACATGGTGGAGGAAAGACACTTATTCTGTGTCTTCACCCTCCTATATTCCATCCACACCTGTGGAAGGGAAACAGTTGCTATATAAGTGGAAAAGTCAAATTCACTTGAACAGTCATTTAAGGGAGAAGAATTCCAAAAGATCCTTAAAAAATAAAAGCAATTTATTTAGTGCAAAGTAGATATTCATTTATGCATGGCTGCCCATTATTATCCATGAAAGGCAAAAAATAATACCCGCACCCCCCAAAAAAAGTGCTTTAATGTTTCTTTCGGGCTGGAAGAGTTGATTGGAAGAGTTTAAAAGCACTACTTAAGAGCACAATTAAACAAAAATAAGAAGGGTGCCCTGCACAAAGGTTATAATGAACATGTAGTGAGCTGTGAGCCTACCCTGCTCAACAGATCACTGCACACACCAAAACAACACCTCTTTAAAAAGATGTAGGTGCCCTTAGCATTACTCCTCTATCTGTGGAGATATTGTGCAGCACAACCATTCTTCGCAAACATAATAAAGTAAATCACACCAAGAAAAAAAATACGGAAGTTGCACTGGGAAAGACACAAATGGACAGCACAGCCCCCATAAAAGGGGAGCGAGACATGGATATTCCAGTCTAAAAAGACTGAAGCAATGACTGTCAATGGCATAAAATGCACTGGCAGATAACTCGAAGGAGAAGGAGGCAGCAACAGTATTCTCGTATATTATTTGGGGAGAGGACTCCACCCAGAATGAATGATTAAGCTTCTCTAAGAAGTGGAACATAGGGAGCTCCAGGTAGCCTGGTCATCATCTCTACCAATGGTAGCCAGAGTGGTGCGCTCTCTCCAGAAGTTGTTGGACTCTCATTTGCATTATCCCTGACCACACAGGCTGGGGCTGAATGGAGCTGGACGCCAACAACATCTTGAGAACACCACATTGTCTACCTCTGACCTACAACGACTTGCTGTGGCTCTCCAGGGTTTTAAACAGGAGCAATCCCCAGCCCAAGTCAGAGATGCCAGGCAATGAAACAGACTTTTTGCATGCAAGTCGTGTGTTCTACCACGAAGTCACAACCCTACCTCATTTCCTCCATTTTTGTCACTCCCAAAGGCTTTCCAACTGCACTTCTTCCCCCTACCTCACACTGTTAAAGTTGAAAGGGATGGAGTTGAAAGGGATCTCTATTTCATGGAGTTGAAAGGGATCTATTCCAACCTCCTGCAATGCAGAAATCTCAACTAAAGCACCCATGACAGACAACCATCCAACTTCTGCTTTAAAACCTCCAAGGAAGGAGAGTCCACAACCTCCCAAGGGAGACTGTTCCACTTCAAGCCAGCTTGGCAGTAACACAGAGGAGATGATTCTATGGAGGGAGGAACATGGAAAGGGCTCGGGGAACAGGAGCCATCAAGGAAGCAGCAACCCTCCTAATGTGAACTTTGAAGGCTTTTGTGAATACTGACCCAGTACATGTGGAGTAGTAATCCATGGTGGAATGAGCATGAACTAAGCGTCAGGCTCAAGCCTCCCCATTCCCCTTGAATTCAGTTTCAAAGAATCTCAGCTTCATGTTGGGTAATAACCAGGGATCTTGGTAAACATGAACCATGGTTAACTGCTAAACAAACCAATTGGCTTGTTTAGCATCTAACCATTCCTGAAAGGAAGGGCCATGGCTCAGTAGTACAGCATCCGCTTTGCATGACGAATGCCCCACTTTCAATCCCTGGCATCCCCAGGTAGAGCTGGGAAAGATTCCAGCCTGAAATCCTGGAGAACCACAGCCAATCAACATTGACATGGCTGGGTCAGGTTGACCAATGGTCTGATTCACTATAAGGCAAGTTCAGCTGGTATAATAGCACCATCCTGGCTTATTTTATAAGTACCCCTTTGTGAGGTTCTAGACCTAGGCAGCATGACAAAAGTAACTTGCAATATAGCAGAGCATTCCGTTTTGAGTGGTGATGAATTTAGACATGTTTATATTTAATTCAAGATCCATTATGAAGTTGGATTTATTTCAAAAGCCAGTTGGTTTAAATAAGATTATATTCTTCTATCCACCCAGGAGAAAGGACACGCAGTTTTACAGAATCCATTTTAATGGCAAAACTACACTTCAAAAATTAGCTTTGTAGCAGTTTAAAAGCAAATGGATAAGAACTTTGATCTTAGCAGTAGTAATCTCCTCTCCAGTATACTAATCCACAGCTTTAGTAACTTGCTCACAATTTGTGTCCCCCTCCCAACTTGTTATAACTTGTTGCAGTGATAAGACAGGTTCCAGTCATAACTTTAAATTACGTTGCCAGCTCTCTCTAAAAACAGCCACATCACTTCCTCAGTCATAACAAACAAACAAGGTGTTTTACATGTACAGAGGCTTTTCTCCATAAATACTCAAATCCACCACCAGCATTACATATGTATCTACTTAAATCAGGCAACTGCTTCTGCCATTTCCTATCTTATTCAGGAAGGAGGTTCCAATGCGTGTGGTGTCATAACTGTGGAGCTCTTGCTTCTAGCCATTACTATAATGATCCACTGTAATGAGAGGACGGTAAATTGTGCCTTCTGACTTGCCTTCAACTGGTAGGTTGGCTCAAACAGGGAAAGGTGAACTTGAAGGTATGCGTCCAAGGCTGAAAAGCTTAGAACCAGCACTTCATATTTGCCCAAAAGCAAATTAGCAACCTGTGTAACTGGCCAGAGGAGGGGGGAAATGTGAATGTACCCCAGCAATTGATAATATATTTCAGAGTCTCCAGTGGTAGCCCCCAAAAGAGCGTATTGCAGTAATCAACCCTTGAATGTCTTGTCCAACTGCTCTTCAGATCCTGGCATGCAATTTTCACATAAGTTATGTTTCAGGGATCGTGTCTAAAACCAAAATCATGTATAGTCAAAATACACTGGGTTCAATGGGATTCCCAAAGTCGCTTCTCCCAGAACCCTCATGTGTGTAAAGCAGGTAACTGTACAAGTTAAATGCACATAAGTTGTGGGCTTACAGTACCTACCCTTGCTCACGCAAGCCTTGGGTTACCCTAGCAAATGATATAGACAGAAGGTGTTTGATTTGACCGGATGTGCAGCACCAGGATAAATCTGAGGGTTCCAAGGGTTATGCTGGAGGATTGTGCAGAGACTGAGCTGTCCATAACATACGTCTGAGAACAGAGCAGAGTCAACGTCCTTCATGCGAAACAATGACCAAATTTTAACCAGTGAGCAAGTAGGATGCACTGCATTCCTATCTTCCACATACATGCACAGAAAAATGCTGTTTGGCAAAGCTCCAAGGCCTTGGGATCAGGGGAGGGAGGGAAGAGAGGGAATAGCTGCAATTCTTACACTTACTAGCCAACACCACAGTACAATAATACCCTGGACAATTGTGAGTTCAGCTATTCTTCAGAGACAAGCCAGAGGGCTGGCTCAATTCTATGCATCACTAAAAAGAACATTCACCCTCTATTAACATCATTTCTTTAGATGAACAAGAGAAAGGATGGAGGAATCAGTGTCCTCACTACTCCCGGATAAAAAGCACATGAATTTTAAAATCCACCGTGGGTCAGAACAGGATTCCAGCTCTATAAAACCAATCTCACCTCTATACTGGGGTGAGGTGGGGGGGGGCTTGAAAAGAGCAGTGTATGTGTGAGATCTCTCTGCTTTTTTTGGTAGAACATAAGCTACTAAGAGTTGTTAGCAGGAATACGGCAGAGGAAGTTATGAGTAGTGAACATATTTCTCCAAGTGCCAGACGAGAACAGAAATTTCAGTGAGAACAGATGCCCACGTAGGTGGAGGGTTTCCCCCAACCTGCAGCCTATAAACATCCTATCCACTCTATGGGCTGCCTGAACAAGAGTTTCCTGTGCTTTTTGTCTAGCATTTTAACACTAAACTGGCAGGTTCCTGTATTCGTCCCAAAGCTCCCCTAAGCAGCCTGACCAGGAAAATCCTGCATGCCTATTCAGCACACCTCCAGATCTCTCACTACTATCCCAAGTGCCTCCTCCCCCCCCCAAAAAAAAACCACCCCCTGTTATTCAGAGGCATATTCCTCATGGACCTGAAGGTTCTATATAGATGCTATAACTATACATCAATCTGATCTAGAGGGGCTGCTCTTCTGTTTTTGAGTCTTCATTTCCTGCCCCCCCCCAAAGTACACTTTAAATCAAAGACATGTTTGCATACAGTTGTATGGGTGGGTTCATTGGTGTATATTTTTTTAATAGCAGCAGCAGGGGCTCCTGATTCATGCTTCTTTCCCAACAAAAATCAAGCACAGCATGGCCCTGATCCTAATGTTTCTTCCCCCCTCCCCAGCTGCAGCTCCTATTTAAAAACCACATGCACATACACAAAGATGCATGTAGTCTGGTCCCAAGTATGCAGTCTCAGGCCAGTTCACAACCATTTCGGCTACCCAGAGATGGGAGAGACATCACACCTCCCTAGACTTGTAACTGACGCAGAATGATATTGAGCTCCATCCTGGAGGACCGCCATAATCTGAGGCTGGGGGGAAAGAGGAGGAAGCGATTAAGAAGAATTCTAACCTGGAAACTGAAGTCTGCCTGGTGAAGCATACTCCTATGTTTTGACATAACAAAACAAAATGGAAAAAAGATGTTATGGAGTACTTTAGGTTCCTGAAACAAAACCTCAAGGGAGCTAGCAATCTGGAAACCCAAACAGGCCTTCAACTTAAAGCCGCACATCACAGCGACCCGGTAACATTTTGTCTGTTATTTCTATTCAGTCTTCTGTTCACACATACAAAGAGACTGTGCAGCTGACGAAGAAAAACGCTTCGTTAACCTTCCGCAGATTCAATAGCCCTATTGTTAAGTAGGAGGAATGAAAGGAGTTACTGATAGTGTGGAACTGAAGGAGGAACGACCCATTCCAACCTAGCAAATTAGTCTGAAGAGGGTATCTCTACACACATGCCAAAGTATGTTCATCAAAAGCTGTAGGCATCAGTAATCAGACACATACCAAGCAGAGACAGAGCACACTAACATTTATATATTGCTTACCCTGCTTTTCCAAACCTGTGTAATTATTATAATTATTGAGCAGAGGTTAGAGAAAGAACTGGGAGGAGTGTCTTTCTAGTCTTTCCTTGGGACCCCATGGAAAACGCTTCCAATTTGCTATACCTGGGTTAAGGTGCAGAGAATGAATGAGCCACAGCTGGGGGCAGCCTGAGGATGCCCATGCCAAAACCTCTACTTACGTATCCCTCTGGATATGGAATCTTCGGGTTATGGCCACGGCAAACCCAGAAGTGTATACTTCCGGGTTTCACTGCGCGCATGCGCAGAAGCGCGCCCCTATTTATGTAATTTTTGGGGTGTGAACGGACCCCAGGAACGAATTAAGTTCGTATCCGGAGGGTCCACTGTACTAAGGTGATGTCAGCAGGTTCCAGGAATTCTCCTCTTTGGGAGAGGCTGTGAGTTTGTCTTGGCCCTAAGTAAGAGCCAGGATGGATGGGTGGAGTCCTGGGTGAAAGCCAGGAGCATGAAAGAGGAGGTGTCTTGGAATTGATAACTGCTTTATGATTGCTAGTAGTTTTGCATTAATGCAACATTTTACATGCAGCTGTGTTTTTGTAATATTTATTGTTCGAGTGGTCTGTTTGTCACTGCTGCTTTCATCGTCTGTACACCATATAACATGTATATGCAGTTCTGGTAATACACATGGACTGCATGGAATAATTTTCCAAAAGAGGAAAAGGGTTACACATGAGCCAGCACACAAGATTCTAAATTGAGTTAGGGTAGCTTTGAGACAGTGACAATCTACCAGGGGCCTTTCAACTAGCCCAGCTCAATACTTAACATGCCACTCTCTGGCCCAGCTTTTCCCCAGAGGAGTTTTAAGCAGCTTCCATGTGATTTCTCAGGCATTCTTCCACCAATGCAGTGCTCGTGGATAGACCTGCGTGACTTTAGACAAAACAAGTATACGCATAACAGGAGCTGAGCTCTGCTCTAGCAAATCTTCTGCCTGCTTCAGTGAGGCTTGGAAGATTACTCTAGAAAGGATTTTGCCCTCAGCTACTTGAAGTACTGTATGGTTAAATTTGCCTTTCTGAGTGGCTCAGTTCAAGCATCACACAAGATCAGGACATGGAAAATGAGAAAAGGCTTCTCATCAAGACACATAAGGATGAAGAAAGTTCTATCAAGGGAACAGTGTTTTAATGCACTGAACGAGTCTCTCTCACCCACCTGCACACATTTGTTCCATAGGCAGTATGGCTTTTAAAAAATGCTGCTCAGTTAATACACTTGCTCTACACAGTTAATATATTTGCTCTAACCAAATCACATAAAATTTAACCAACCCCCCCCCTCAAATATCATTCTTTATCCCACCAATTCTCCGTATGTGTTTTAAGAGTTTCTATTTAAATGTGGGGTTTTTTACGACAGTAATATTCAAGGTCAGAGAACAGCACCCATACAAGCTTCAGTTTAGGAAACAAATGATTGTGTATTGTGAAGACTAGCTCATTGAAAAGATAAGGACTGCTACTGCTCTTGTGTACTTGCCATGCCAAAAGCAGGGTACTAAGTTTAGCACGTAACCTTATACCAGTAATGTATCATAAGGGTTTTATCTATGAAAATTACCTAGTCCCATGAGAATTCAGAACTACACACATTACTTTTAATTTCCCCAACAAATTTACTAGCATTAGAACATTTAGAGGAAACTTACAATTATTTTGCTTTTACATACCCTTCAAAGGAAGCCCACTTGTGGCACCAGATATAGTGGAGGTGCAAGGATGGGCTAAACAGAAGCAAAACTTGCATCTTTCATGTTCAATGCTCTATTACCGGTAAGAACTACAGGAATGTTTTTGGTTTCTAGACACAAACAAGAGTCTGTATACGCATTGGCTTCAGAAGACCAGTTCAGCATCTTGCATGCTGTCCTTATCTTTACAATGGTGCAACCAGAATTGTTGGTAAATAACTCTGCCAATACTCCAGTACAATTTGGCTCTAGAAACCAATCTTTGAGTTTTCCATTTAGAACTAAAGCTTCAGAAAGCTGAGAACCTTCACGAACATGTTGCTAGGTATTGCTTGGCTCCAAGGGACATTTCTTACATAGACCATAGCAATTCCAAAGCAAATAGGAGTGCTAGCAGTTTTACAGTACAATCGTAACCATGTCTTTTGACCAAACTGCGGGAGGCAGTGGAAGACAGAAGTACCTGGCATGCTCTGGTCCAGGGGGTCACGAAGAGTCGGACACGACTAAATGACTAAACAACAAACCATGTCTACTTGGAAATACATCCCATGAGACTTACTCTGAAGTTAGTGAGGTTAGGATTGCAACTTTAGTCACAATTTTGTACCAAAGCTCCAAAATAAATCTTAAGAGACATTTTCTTGGATCATCAAGTGTTGCACCAGTAATTGCTTAAATTTGGTTTTGATATAATAGGAAGTAGGGCAAACCTGCCCTTTCAGTTTAAGTCATACCACATGCGCAATGAAAAAAATGAGATTTTAAGCCTAGTTCTATTTTCATGACAAAGTCATGAAATTCTGCTGCTTGGGGTGGGATGCAGGATGTGTTAAACTCTCCCAGATCTGCCCAATTTAGAAACACACACAGAGGATTGTATTTTCTCAAGACTTCTGCATGCAGAAAGCGATTATGCAGAAAGCTAGCGGGTCACAGGAGACTCTAGCCCAGCCATTTGCTTAATGTGCCAGCTTTCTACTTTGCAAGGACTTCTCATGCAAAGTCAGTGACAACACCAGAGAGGTGGGATATCTTACACAGAGTGTCACTGGGATCAGACTGAGCCGCAGCACTTCCCACACGAAGGTAATATTTGAATGGCGGGGGGCATAGCTCCATGACAGAGCACATGCTTTGTAAAGCCAAACATCCCTGTCTGTCTCTAGACAGAAAAGAGAATGCAGCAACAGGAAATAACTTTGCCTGAGATTCTGGAGAGTCACTGTCAGCAAGAGTCAACAATACTGGGATAAACAGACCTATGGTCTGGCCCAGTAGAAAACAGCTTCTTATGCTCCCTGAGCTGTCGCATTCAAGGTGAGGAACCCAAAACTATACACTGCATTCTACTCATGGCCATGCAAACAATTATACAGCACCATTGTTATTAGCGTCAACCCTTTCCTTATTCCTTATTTCTGCCTTTTTTTCACTGCTACATCACTGCACTTGAGATTGAAAAGACCTTTCCAATACAGTGGTACCTCGGGTTAAGTACTTAATTTGTTACGGAGGTCCGTTCTTAACCTTAAACTGTTCTTAACCTGAAGCACCACTTTAGCTAATGGGGCCTCCTGCTGATGCCGCGCTGCCAGAGCATGATTTCTGTTCTCAACCTGAAGCAAAGTTCTTAATCCGAGGTAATATTTCTGGGTTAGCGGACTCTATAACCTGAAGTGTATGTAACCTGAAGCGTATGTAACCCGAGGTACCACTGTATAACCAAGATCACTTTCACAAGTAATCACAAAAGCAAACACAGAATCGGGATGAGTCATCACACAATATGTACTGTTCTGCCCATTTACAGTTAGACCTCCTTTGCCATTCTGCTGGCTGGCCAACCAGTTAAGACAGTGCCCATTCTGAATAACTCAATTCCACTTGCAAATTTGGTTCCTTCACTGTTCATCCTTCAACTCCAAAATCCTCATCAATTTTAAATGCCACCAGTACTTGCAGTTTTTACACACTGCATGAAATTCTGGAGTTTGTCACTTGCCATTTCCATTTTAAAACTTTTCTTTAAAGTCATTTGGGGTGGTGGTGAAGAAGGTCTTCAGTTGGGATCAAAGATGAATCCAAGCTTTTAAGGACATTTTGCCATCCCCATCAGTCACCAGCAAGTCCAAGTCCTGCCTACAGCCATGTCAGAAGGATTTACATTGGCACACAACTGCTTAGTCATCTTCCCAGGGTTAAAACTATCAGAAATAAGCTGTGACTAGGCTCAAATCATTCTGCAAGCAACCCAGTGCTGCTGATAAAACTCCCAGGCATCTGGTAGAACGATTGTGAAAGGAAGGGGGGTGGAAATCAAGCACCACAAATCTAAGGAGAGACATATTTCTCTACTAGTGACGCATGGCAAGTTATAAAAGCTTCCTTCCTATATCCTGAGGTTAGGCTACAGCTAGGGGGAGAAAAAGAAATCAGCAATAGGTCTGAAGGGTCATCCCAATCCAGGGCACTGGAGACTCTTTATCAATATAAATGAGGCAGCTATGAAAAGCCCACTCAGTTGTTTGCTTGAAGAGACAGAGAGGAAACTTCTGTAAGAGAGTCTGTTCTCTCCTGCTTTCAGCAGACATACACCAATGAGCCAAATGATTTGCTTTCTGTCAAATGCTAGTAAAAATGTTTCAGCTTCTAATTTTCGTGGATTTGTTTGCAAAAATGGACAGACTTGTGAATCACGTCCTTCCCACTGCAAAATGCCAAATCCGTCTTAAAATCCAGCTCCACCCTGCTGTTTCCCTGCTTTTTTGAGCCTCCCCTTTCCATTGCTTCCCTGCTTCTGCTCCATCTCAGTTCTAGCCAGCACACACCAAATTCCTTAAGAGTTAATGTAATGGCTGCAGCTGGTTTTCAACAGCTGCATGCAATTTTCTTATGCTGGGGCAATTTCCAGCAGCCCTGTTGCTGCAAACAAACAAACAATAAATCACACACACCCAAAAAAACAGCCACTTCAAAGCGAACAAATTTATTATGACATAACTTTTGTGGACCACAGTCCACTTCATTGGATGCATGACTGGAATGGATCCTAAATTACACTCATCTGTCTGTTCATGAAACTGCAGTTATTTCACTTTAGAGCCTATGTATTATTGAAAGAGCCTATCATGTCACATTCTGCCTTCTCTACCCCCGTGATGTGCACTGCTACAGAACATCATCTCACTGTATGCTTGGAGTGAGGAAGTGAATGATGAGATGATGGACGGAAGTGACCTGATGTAAATTTAGCCCATTTCACTGCTCAGAAGAAGACCCCTCCTCATCCAAGTTCAGCCTGTGCAATCTAGACAATGGTAAGTCAGAGAAACTGGTCCACAAAAGAAAACATCTCTAACAATGGAAGCTGAGCACGGGTGGAGGGAAGTCATAATGGTACAACTATGGAAAACAGATAGATCTATATGTATAGTATGTATTGCAAAGAATGATTAATGTTATTGAATGAAATACTGCAAAATAAAACAGAAAGAAAAACAGAAGGAAAAAAGAAAAGAAAATAGCTCTGGTTGAGTCAGGAAAGACAACCAAACTACACTGAAGAGAAAGTATGATACGCAAATAACGAATGCCAGCCAAGCTGAAACAAGCAACACCTTCCAGGAAAGGTTTAAGTATCAAGTACATTTCCTTAAAACCAGGGCTGGATCAGTAGCCCACAATCCCTTCCGATACCAAGGCTGCAATACTATCCCCACTTACCTAAGAGTAAGCCTCGGAGAATTCAAAAGGACTAACTTCTGAGTAAAAATAAAAAAATTCCTTCCAGTAGCACCTTAAAGACCAACTAAGTTAGTTCTTGGTATGAGCTTTCGTGTGCATGCACACTTCTTCAGATACATTGAAACAGAAGTTGCCAGATCCTTCTATATAGTGAGAAGGTGGGGAGGGGTATTACTCAGAAGGGTGGTGGGAATGGGAAATTGGCAGATAGCTGAGATGAGCCTGTTGACGACTCTTAACAACTGCAATGGGTCTTACAGGAAAAGGCAAGGGGTGAGAAGGTGAGAAATGGCTTAGTCATGTATAATGAGATAAGAATCCAATGTCTCTGTTCAGACCAGGTCTCTCCATGGTTTTAAGTTTGGTAATGAGTTGCAATTCAGCAGCTTCTCTTTCCAGTCTATTTCTGAAATTCCTTTGTAGTAAAACAGCTACTTTGAGACCTTGTATAGAATGTCCTGGGAGATTGAAGTGTTCTCCTACTGGTTTCTCTGTTTTGTGATTCTGTTTTGTGAACTTCTGAGTAGACATTGATTCTGCAACTTCAGCCTGCAATCCTATGTGTTATTATCTGGGAATAAGTCCCTCTGAATTTGATAGGGCTTACTTCTGAATATAGCACATTCTTTTGCATGCATATGTATAGAGGTAGCTAAGTTTGCTGATGATACCAAATTATTCAGAGTGGGAAAGACAAAAGAAGAAGTAATTCCAAAAGCATCTCTCCAAACTGGGTGAATGGGCAGCAGAATGGCAAGTGCCATTCAGTGTAAGGAAGTGTTAACTGATTCCATTTGGGAGAAGAATCCCTAACTTCACATATACACTACTGAAGTCTGAACCTGTGGTGACTAACTAGAAAAAGAAAGTTATTGGGGCTGTGGTGGATAACTTGCTAACACCCAATGCAAGGCAGCTATGAAAAAGATGAATTCCCTGTTAGTGATTAGTAGAAAAGGGACTGAAAATAGTACTTGGGATACTGTGCACAAAACGGTGTTCACTACACCTCGAAAAGTATATTGTAGAGCTGTGGGAAAGTGCAGAAAAGTACAGCCAAAATGATCAATGGCTACAGCAACTCCCCTGTAAGGAAAGGTTAAAGGTTTGGGGCTGCTTAGCTTAGCAAAAAAAGGTGTGTAAAGCGGGGAGGTGACAGAGGTGTATAAAATTAAACATGGTGTAGAGAAAGTGGATAGGGAGAAGCTTATTTCTCCCTCTCTCTCAATACTAGAACCCTAGGACATCCAGTAAAGTTAAATGGTAGGTGATTCAGGAATCAGGACAGCCAAAAGAAAAGACTTCTTCGCACAGTGCATAGGCAAACTACTGAGTATGCTACCACAAGATGTAGTGATGGTCATAAACTTGGACAGCTTTTAAAAGGGAATTAGACAAATTCATGAAGGGTAAGTCTATCAATGGCCATTAATCAAGTAGTCTGCTTCCAGTATCAGAGATAGTGTGCCTCTGAAGACCAATTACTGGGGGTTTTCATGGGCAGGAGAGTGATGCCCATAAGCATTTTCCGCTTATGGGCTTCAAGTAGGCATCTGTCTACAGCTCCACCAGAGAGGTCCATGAAAGGGCACCAGAACCTCCTTAAACCTGGAGGTGGTCCTGTGTGGCTGTTGGGTTGCATAAAGCCCAATACCACAAGTCATGAAGGCCTTGGATAGTCGCTGCCCCACAATGGTTTTCATTGAAGGCTTCCACCGAGGCAAATTTGCAATCTCTCCATCTTTATTTGATGTACTAATATCTCTTCAAGCTCATTTTGAAGAATTTATGTATTCATTCAAATATAATCTAATTAAGCTACAGTACTCATTAAGTCCAGCTAGTTGCAGCAGAGCAATTATGAATTGTGTGCTGAAGTGTTTACTTTCAGCTCTTGCAAAACAAACTCATAATGGGTCAGAGATGGGCACTGAGTGTTACACAAACTTTTTTCACGTGGACTGTGGCACACAGTTCCACATTTCAAATGTTGAGCAATCACCCAGCACAACGGAGAAAGAAATACTTTAAAAAAGAAGGAATGCAAACGTTTCCTAGTCAGCTTTTTATATTCCTCCATTAAAATAAAAAGAGTTAGGGAAAAGGAGTGCAGAGACTACTTCCAACTTCATGAAAACTGGGGCAGGGAAAGGCAGACACCGGTTTAATCTGGTTTAAAACTTCCACAGACCGCCTGCAGTTTCAACAGGAAAACATACTGTTTGTAACATCACTTGATATGGGAGCAAAGCACGTATCAAAACAACTCCTAAGGTTTATTAAAACCTGAACAGGAAAAAGCAGCTCCTAAACACCGAGTACTTTGGCTCATCCCGTTAGTCATAATCCCCAACAGTAACAAACTCTAAAGATGCATAATTGCATTTGCTTACAATCATCCCTTTTTTATCCTTGCATCTCTTTCCCCACCTCTCAGCACACCACAGTATATATTTAGATTGTAAGCTCTTCAGGGCAGGGGCCTGGCTTTTGCTCATGTTACCCTGTAAACACCATGTGCTTTCAAGGCGCTGTGTGACCTTTCGGTGGGTTCTAAAGTACCATCAACTGACAGCTACAAAACCTCAGTGCTATTCCATCAAATTATTTAACAACACTGGGTGGTATTCAACTAAGTTTTCCTCAGAGCAGGCTCACTGAAATTAAGGGACCTAACTTAGTCACTTTCATTAATTACAGTGGGTTAAACTCACATTGAATACCACCCACCCGGAACGTTATTTAAGAGCAAATTATGTTACTTGCAAGAAAGTGATTAATATAACTTTCAAAGGGCTGTCAAATATGCATGTCAGAGTAACACAGTGTCAAAAACCCTGGGTGCCTGGTTCCCTAGGCTTCTAAAAATGTTGGGCTGGCATTCTAATATTTAATTGGGTCTCTCTTTCAACGTTCTACAAACCAAACCCTAAATATTTGCTTTTGACTCTTAGGAATTTGAAGTATTTTGTCTAAATCTGAGCATACGTGAAAGAGGGCAAAGGGGAAAAAATGAGTTAGTTCCACTTCGTGAAACAGCAGTGAGCAGTAGGACTTCAATCTGATCACTGCAAGGGGACTTTTAAAAATCTTTCCAGAACCAAAACCACAATTTCATTATCTTCACTGTGATGTGTTTATGACTTCCATGGGGAAGACGCTTCAGCAACCCCTTATCTACTACCCCAGGCACAGAAAAGCTTCCCCACCCTCTCCCCAAGTCATTTTGCCCGAATGGAGGAACGAAAACTTTACTGCTTTTACTAAAGTTCCCCAACACAAACTGCTCAGTTTTCCCAGCGCCCATACTGTAATCTGGTTCAAAGAGCGACTAGAAGTACTTTGACCTACAATAATCTAATCTCCGAAGTAGAAAAAGGTGGAGCACAGGAAGAGTGTAAAGGGGGCAGGGGAGAGAGCTGCTACACAGCTATAGCTGCATAATCACGCCGCCCTCTGCAAGCTGGAGCAAGTCTAGCTCTTCCTTTTACATGGTATGAAACGTGGCACAGCTCCCAATATTACTCTCTGAAGAGGAAGAGAGAATACCAGATGCACTCTTAAAGAAACCTGAGCGTTGTGATCTTTGAAGCAAGAGCTCTCCAAGGCTTCGGCCTTCAGGCACATGAAGTAGAATTGTTAACAGACAAGCATTAAGGAAGTTCCGCAAATGCTATTAAAACATCTTAAGAGTCTAATTGAGAACCCGGAGTGTTTACTGTGAGAACAGCGATACCGTTTACACACATTTACATAAATGTAGATTTGCTATCGCCTCCAAAAGCCAGCTTCCCCACCTTTTTATGCAGGAAAGGGGGAAATATTTTAATTATGAAGAGCATAGTGTAAGAGGAGCCTACTGGATCCATTCAATGGCCCCTCTAGTCCAACCCCCTGCTCACATAGAATCATGGAATCTTAAGAGTTGGAAGGGATCCCGAGGGTCATCTAGTCCAACCCTCAGCAATGCTCCTGCCCACAGTCATCCCTGGGTGGCCTCAAACCACCAACCTCCCGTTTTAACAGCCAGATGCACTGACTCCTTGTGCCACCTGAGGGAACAGTGGCCAACCAGGTGCCCGTGGGAAACCTGTGAGCAGGACCTGGGCACAACTGGACTCTGCCCTCTTAGAATTTCCAGTATCTGGTGTTTGGATGCATATGTACTGGCCTTTAACCATGGAGCCAGAGCACAGCATCCAAACAGTACAGTCTGTTCAGACTGTTAAACCTGAGTGCAGGGACCGTCTGGCTGCTGTTCTTGTAAGTTGCTGGGGGAGCCTTTTTGACCAAAGAGCAAGGTAAAAATGCTATAAACAAATGAACAGGCCTTCTATGGGCCCCGGCACTCCGAGGTGCAGCTGTTTCCTGATCATTCCAGCTGGTTGCCCGAGGACTCAGAATGCTGGAATACAGTGGTGCCTCGCAAGACGAAAATAATCCGTTCTGTGATTCTCTTCGTCTAGCGGTTTTTTCGTCTTGCGAAGCAAGCCCATTGACGGATTAGCGGATTAGCGCTATTAACGGCTTATCTGCTGATCGGATCAGCTGATAAGCGGCTTAGCGGCTTAGAAAAGGGGGGGAAGGAAAAAAACCCAGCAGGAACTCGTCTTGCGAAGCAAGCCCATAGGAGATTCGTTTTGCGAAGCACCTCCAAAACGGAAAACTCTTTCGTCTAGTGAGTTTTCCGTCTTGCGAGGCATTCGTCTTGCGGGGCACCACTGTATCTTCAACTCACAAGGACAACGTTTAGCCCGTCTAGTCCAGTATCCTGTTCTCCCAGTGGCCAGTAAGCTGCCTGTGGGAAGCCTGCAAGCTTAACAGCCACACAGAGAATTGAGAGATTCTAGCTGAGAACCCCAAAACAGAGCCAACCTTGATCCAAACAAACTTCTTATGCTTTTATAATTCCTTCCAAAGGAAGCAGCAAAGGTTTTTCAAGAGGAAAGTTGTGCTTTCTTTTCCTCTGTTGAAACTATTTGGAACAATTATGGCTGCAAGACAGATTCAGTGGGGCTTACTCTTAGGTAAGTGGGTTCACGATTGCAGCCTGCATGCTAAACTCTTTTGTTTGCAGTCTTCAATAGAAATAATTCATGACCAAAGGCATGCTATTTGCTGCACCACTTAACAGAGGGAAGGGCCACAGTGGCTCATGTTTTTATAGAACGGAGTTACTACTGTATTTCTTCACAGTTATTAAGGTTATTTAAATTGGCATTCTACCTTCTCCTTAAGGCTCAGAGCTAGCAGCAACAGTTCCCACTTATTTATCTTGATGACAACCCTATAAAGTTTTCATTATCACTGCCATATATTGGTCAGGTATACACTACTTCTGATCTGTCAAGTCATATGCAGCCTACTGGCTACATTCTGCACCCTTCACAGCTGCTTGACAATCCCTCTGTTATGCTTAGTGGATCACCAAGCTGCCAAACCCGATAGAGGAGGAGGAGCCATTTTCTGATTGCACTGGCTTTCCAGTAACTTGGTTTAGGAAGCTAGCTAGTGTAGCCTACAAGAACCATATTAGTCACAGACTGACTGATTGACCTCCAGTAAGCTGCTCTTGCAGTTCAACTAGAGCACACAGCAAATGGAAAAACAAAACAAAAGGCCACTTGCATCGTGCACAGCTTGAATGACCGCATTTACAACAAGCAAGCATGTTATCTTATATCTAAACAGTGCCCTTTCCAATGTGTTGCAGGTGCAACAGCTTTCTTTTCATTAAAGTTCTGAAGCTGAAGGACCAAGAAATTTAAATTATTATATTTAGCAGTGTGTGTGTGGAAATCCCCATCTAGCAATTGATTTCGCTGTTAAGCAGTTCACACAATCCTCAAGGGCCAGCTTCCTGCTTACTGTTCTTACCAACTCTTACCAACCAATAATCCCATTAAAATACACATTCTTTAGATGGCAAGATATTTGCAATCAAACCAAGTATTATCCCATTACTAGGAGTTAGTACCATACTTCAACATACTTGTCCTGTAGGCACTATTTATGTATATGCTATTCTGAGTGCTTCACTTTATTCCTTTAAATAACCAATCTTCAGCTTGATTTTCAGTTAAGTACTGCTGGCAGCCTGTTCCTTCGCAATGTCAGGCATTCCCAAGCCTGTTGATCCCAACTAAATCTGCATAGGACAAGAAGCGTTACCAATATTTTCACTGCTTTAAGCATTACTCCTGGCCCTTGCAAGAGTCTTCTTCCGAGCCACCCGCTGCTAAACACCTTACGTTGAGAAAATCCTGCGTATAGAAAAAGGATCAGCTAGTTAGATTAAAAGGTTACCATGCCAAAGTTGTTTCCAGTGTCACCAGTTCTGTAGCCTGTTTACAGTATCTGGCATATTCATCTGATTCCTCAAGAATACCTTCACATTTTAGATCTTATCCTTGATTTTAAAAGAGACAGGAATCCCAACTTTTTTTGTAGGTGGGGATTTTATCTGGCTTTTACAATACTTCGGGATGTATTCAACATAGAGCTAAGGGGAATGTTCTGTCAGCACAAAGATTTCTCCTTGTGCAACAGAATGCTCTCCCCTTTTCCTGCCCCCACATACTCTCTAAATTTGTTCTGCAGATTCCCCAAATCCGCCAGAGCAGATTTTTTTGGGGGGGTGCAAGGGCAGAAGGGGGAGAGCCTGCTGCACAAGCAGAACACGTTCTACTCATACAATTATTTAGCTCCAGAACACAAACTAAAAATTGCACTCCTGTACACACGTAAGGGTGAGGTTTATTCCCATAAACACTCATACTTGTAGACATCTGGTGGACATGAATGTTGGAGGACTCGAAAGAATCTGCTTCTTCACATAGCAAATAGCTGAACTATATAATTCACTCCCATAAAAGGCACTGATGGCCACTTACCTGGATAGCTTTAAAAGCAGGTTAGACTAATCAATGGATGACAGCCATCATAGTTAGTAGCCACTGACAGACCATGTTCTACCTCCACGTTGCAGGCAGTATGCTGCTTCTGAATGAATACCAGTTGCTGGAAATAGCAGGAGTCGGGAGCTCGCAAGTTTCCCACAAGCACCTGGTTGGCCACTGTGAAAACCAGGATGCCCTTGGCCTGATTCAGCAGAACTCTTATGTTCTTATGTAGTGAGTAAACATGCATAAGTTTGGACTCCACATCTAACAGGTTAGGGGGAGAATTCCATTATTACTAGGACATCACCTTAGAAATCCCAACAGCTCATTTTTAAAGTCCATAAATTTAAGGACCATTTAATTATTACTATAGCACACACAAGCAAGAAGTAAACTACTAGAGCAGGCTTCCTCAACCTCGACCCTCCAGATGTTTTCAGACTACAATTCCCACCATCCCTGACTGCTGGCTAGGGATCATGGGAGTTGTAGGCCAAAAACATCTGGAGGGCCGAGGTTGAGGAAGCCTGTACTAGAGTTTGAATTGCAAGGTGGTTGTTGTTGTTTAGTCGTTTAGTCGTGTCCGACTCTCGTGACCCCATGGACCAGAGCATGCCAGGCACTCCTGTCTTCCACTGCCTCCCGCAGTTTGGTCAGACTCATGTTTGTAGCTTTGAGAACAGGTTATTATTATTATTATTTATTAAATTTGTATACAGCCCTATACCCGCAGGTCTCAGGGCAGTTCACAGGATAAAATCACACTATAGAAACACAAAATACATAATCAAAATAAAAACAATCCAAGGTTGGTTAACAGAAAAGAAAAGCAATGAAACCTCATTGCTCATTTCTTCACACATTTGCCCACATATATATCGGGGGGGGGGGCAGCTTCAGAATCATATCCCTGAGGCTTTATCATAGCCTGAAAGGGAAGCTGTAGGCTGAGGAGTAATTAATTAGAGCTACCCACAGTTTCCACACAAATACCTTAACTTCATATTCACCTTTTCCATTACTTTAAGATGAAGATGACTAATGTAATTTTAACATACAAGGGAAACAGAACTACACGATCCATTGGTTTTCGGCTGAGGTCTAAGCACATACATATTTGGAAGTTGACTGAAATCAATGGGACAGGGTCCAAGAGAAGTATATTTAGGACTGGAGGGTTAAGACTTCATTTGCTGCTCTATTAACAGCTACTGCTTCCCTAAAGTCAGTGACATCTGAAGCAAAGTACGCCGCATCTTTTGAAGAAATGCAAGATGCCAAGTGCCTACAACATTCCCAGCAAGCAGTAAAGGGAACCCAGAGAATCTATTACTGAAACTGCTTTATCAAGCTAAACCTGATGATTAAGCCATGATGCATACTGTATAAAGCAGACTCATGCAGCTGTCAGGCAAGAGTGAAGAGGGGTACCCTTATAGAAATTGTTATGCCTAGAACCTATTACTGTAGTACACTTCTACTTTCTCCAACATAAGCTTTTCAAGTACAGTGGTACCTCGGGTTAAGTACTTAATTTGTTCCGGAGGTCCGTACTTAACCCGAAGCTGTTCTTAACCTGAAGCACCACTTTAGTTAATGGGGCCTCCTCCTGCTGCCGCGCTGCTGGAGCACGATTTCTGTTCTCATCCTGAAGCAAAGTTCTTAACCTGAAGCACTATTTCTGGGCTAGCGGACTCTGTAACCTGAAGCGTATGTAACCTGAAGCGTATGTAACCTGAGGTACCACTGTACTGCTCCAGAATTTATAAAGAGCAAAACGATGTTCACTTTTCACTGCAATTGAAGGACTGGCCTCACTTACACATTGCAGTGCAGTACTAAATGCTTGCAATAAAGTAAAATGGGGTGGGGGGAGGAGAGAAATGTCTTAGAATAAGTGACGAAATTGATCTGTTTCAGCAGTTACATTTCTTTTATTATACAAACTATTTCATTTAGTTTACTTGCCTGAATGCCTCTCCTCCCTCAGATGTTTTAATTGGTGGCAATGTGCTTTCACAATTCACTTGGTCAGCTATGGCGTTAACTGGAAGTAAATTTCAGCCACGTCATCGCTAGAAATACTCTAAAGCATTACGAATTTAGAGGAAGACTGACAGCCAGGCTTAGACAAAGCTATGTGCACGTCCCCTCCCTTCCTTTCCCTATCGCACAAGAGCCAATAGAAAGTTTCTGTTCTGGATCTGAACACAGTTCCTTGTGCTCTGGCATCATGAGAAACTGTGATTAGCTCTGAAGTGGACGTTTTTTAGCATGGAGAAAGGGGAGAAAGGGAATGCAAGCGCAAGGCTTGTGCCAGTTCGTTCCTGTACTGCTAGGCATTAGCCTGCCTGAACCAAGTCTTTGTTTCCCCCACCCATGTTCAGCCAAGCACAGATGAACAGCCTTCCAAGAAGAATTCACACCAAGGCTTGAGCCAGCATACCTAAGAAACCACCTAAAGTCTACCTTAGGTATAGGACAAGAACATTTCCTTAATCTTCCAGGAACCATATTTGAACAGCACAGGCACAATGAGAACTATTTTCCAAAGTGGGCGCACCAACATAGAATTTCTTATTTCCTGTGAAGGGCAAAATCCACAGCCGATTTTTCTTTTGAACGCTGACATTTCATTTCTTAAACTTAAACCAGCACTCTGAGAACTTGATCCAAATGTAAATAAGTTAAAGCAAGGCAGAGAAAAGTCTGCTTCGAGTCTTGGATGCAAAGTCTACATCTCACTCTATCATCAAGATCCTTCAAGTCCACAATGAGACTGTCACGAGGGAGCACTGATAATTAGACGAACCTGCAATGAACTCCTGGAGAAATTCCGACACTCCAGGAGTGAACCAGAAATGCATTCAGGACCAACGAAGAAACCATAGCACTGGGAGCATAGAGCCCCAAGGACTGGATCATCTTCCCCTTGCGAGGCATGAATTCCATTCCCTTGAGCTCTTCAAAAATTAGGAGTCCACACCTCAGCCTATCCCTCCTCATAAATACTACACATCTCCCCAAGATATTGCACTCTAATCAGATTCTCATTAATTACACCACGCCACTCAGAATTCACCCTCCATATTCCCACGGGACTTTCTTTCAAAGACTGCCATCTTCTTCACCCGGTCATTCCTAGGAAGTCTATCCCTAAAGAATCTTTTAGATAAAATGAACTTTGGTGTGCAGCGATGGTTAAGAGTATTGGACGATGACCGGAGATCAGGGTTCAAAGCGGGAGGCTTGCTGGGTGACCCTGGGCAGCTCGAAAGCGCTCAGTCTAACCAGAGTGTTGTTGTGAGGATAAAATGGGGGGTGTGGACAGCTGTGTTTTCTACCTTGAGCTCCTTGGGAGAAAAGCAGGACATCAATGAAATAAAATATAAATTTTAAAACACACAGCTCCATAAGTAAGAGCATATCCTTTAGTCTTGAATTAGCCTCCCACTGTTGGCCAACAGAAGGCCTTCTTACAACTTTAGCACCCTTCCTTCTATGAAACAGAAGACCCCACCCCAAACTATTTTATCAGCAGGGATTTGAAGGCACAGTTAGGGACCTCTAGCTTTTATGAACGGAGGGGCAGGGGACTAACAGTGAGAAGATCCAGCACATTAACGCATACCCTTGGGGACCACAGGTTTAGCACCCCAGATTTCTTACCATGGGGCTGGAGGAGACACATTTCCTGAAAGGGACACACCTTCAGTTACACCCACAGACAGGCTGGCATTTCCCTGCCAGCCTGCAAGAGGTTTCTTGTGCCGCTCCCAGCGCAAAGCAATGCCTACTCAGAAGCAAGTCCCAATGAGCTCAACAGGACACGCTCCCAGGTGTGAGAGCTCAAGCCCAGGTGTGCCCCAACTTGGATTGTCAGGGGGGCTTTTTATGCATACTAAAAAGGCCAAACAATTAAAAAATGGGGGGGGGGGGATTCCCTATATTCCTTCAACACAGGTTAGAAAAAGGGAAGCAACCCGCAGGATTTCCTAACCAGAAGCGTGGGGTCTTCTGGGGGTGCATTTGTGGGTGGGGGGAATATTTCTCCTATTAAAAAGGGGGGAAGGGGAGACAGTCTGAGAACAGGATTCCCCGACTCTGGAGAAAACTATTTCCCACTTAATTATTTTGGGGGGTTCACCCTCTTCCCCCCCCCTCAAAGCCCCCATCCCTTGTTCCTGAGCGGCAGAAGCAGCAGAGTGCCGCCCGTCTCCCCCTCTCCGCCCTTATGGGCCCCCCAAATAACCCCGCGAGGCCTGCACAGGAGTGGAGGGGGGCTTCTTCCGAGCCCCCCCTTCCTCTTCCACGAGGCGACCCCTGATCCGCGCGGCCGGGAGACCCCGCCAAGCCGCCGCTCTTTCCCCTCACGGAGCCCCGCAGGGCCCGCCGGCCTAGCGGGCCGAGGCCGAGGCACCCGGGCGGGCCCGGCTGCTGACTAAGGCGCCGGCCTCGCGGGCCGAGGGAGAGGAGAGGCGGCGGCGGAGAACGACGAGGAGGAGGAAGAAGCCGGAGCGCGACGTACCTGAGGGGGGAAGCAGGAGCCCGGCCGGCGGCTTGTCAGGAAAGGGGAAGCGAGGGAAGGAGGAAGGGCAGCGGCGGCGGCAGCAGCAGGAGGAGGCGGAGCGGCGGCAGCCGTGAGCAGGCGGCGACGGCTCCTCCTCACACGGCGACGGGCCTTCGGGGCGGAGAGGGAGGGAGAGGCGGCACCGGCACGTCCGCGGCGTCGGCCCGGCCTTTCATCCAGGCAGGCAGACGCCCACCGCCTCCCCGCCCGTTAAAGGGGCGGCGGCGGCACTTTGGCCCCCGTAGTCCCTCATGGTTTCGGGTTGCCGCCGCCCCGCGCCTCACGGCACTCTGCACATCCTCAGGGGCGCCTGTTTCGCCGCGTAAGGGAAAGAGTGCCTCTGAGGGCGTGCAGAGCGCGCCGCTTCCTCGCTCCCCCTCCCCAGCTCGCCACCGCCTCTTTTCGCTGGATCCAACCTCGCCCGAGTTTCTCTGGGAGGTGGGTGGAGGCGGCACTTTGACCCCCGCAGTCCCTCATGGTTTCGGGTTGCCCTCACGGCGCTCTGCACATCCTCAGGGGCGCCTGTTTCGCAGCGCCGCGCGTGAGGGAAAGAGTGCCTCTGAGGACGTGCAGAGCGCGCCGCCTCCCCCCCCCCGCTGCCCGCCTCTTTCTGCTGGATCCTCCGTGGATGGGGTCGGGCCGCCCGGGGCTGGTTCCCACGTGCATCTTCCGTCCCTGGGTGGCTGGAGCCCGGGAGAGATGCTGCTGCCCGTCCGTGTAGGCAGCACTGAGGTACACGGGCCAAATGATTTGGCCAACCGCCCCCAGGGGAAGCCACATAACGGTGCCCCGCCTTCCCACCAGGGTAGAAGGGGTGAGTGAGGGGGGTAGAGATCCGCATCGGGGAACTGCTGCCCCTGTGGAACCTGCCGCCTGAGACGGTGGCCTCATCTGTGCCCTGAGTCTGTCTCGGGATAAGGCAGCGTCCTATGACTGGAGGTTGGATTGGCCACCTGTCATAGAACTGTAGAGTTGGAGGGGGTCCTGAGGGCCATCTAGTCCAGCCCCCTGCAATGCAGGAATATGCCATTGTCCCATATGGGGAATCGAACCTGCAACCTTGATGTTATCAGCGCCATACTAGATGACCCTTGGGATCTCTTCCAACTCTACAGTTTGATGATTCTGAGAGGTGACAAGCACATGTGCTGCTGCTGTGCCTTTTTTATTGGCATTCATCTGTCCCTGAGAGACAGTGGAGTGCGTCTCTGGGGATGAAACTGCAGAGTGGCCTCCCCAGGGTGCAACCCTGGGCAGTGCATAGGGAGGTCCTGGGCTGCCCAGAAGACAAGACCCTCCCCGCCTCCACTCGGCCTCATTGATGTGATCCAGAGAATAAACAGAACACTTTCGTGTCGCCTCCTCAAATGCCATGTTCCCCAGTAAAATCAGTTCCGGTGATGTGGGACCAAGAGATGGTTCAGACATGAGAGCATGAGAGTTGTTGGGCCAAAGATTTCTGCATTGCAGAGGGTTGGACTAGATGACTCTTGGGGTCCATTCCAACTTTACAGTTCTATGATTCTGTGTACAACAGCTACCCCCTCCCACCCCACAATTTTTTTAATATAAAAATTCTATCCTAACCTATTTCTCCAAAGAGGTTTGAGGCAGCTGGCAAACAGTAATGAAAACTGAATGAAATTGAATGAAATTGAATGAAACAAACATAATTCTTAAAAGCACACACACACACACACACACACACACACACACACTCTACACACCAGTATGCTTTAAGATTGATAAATGAATTACATACAATGGTAAGAACATGAGAGCACTGATGGATCAGACCAAATGCCTACCTGGTCCAGCACCCTGTTCCACAGTGGGCAACTGCTGTAGTTGCCTCTGGGAAGTTTCCAAGCTACTGGTATTCAGAGTCATGCTGATTCTGATAACTTTCCTCTGTGGCTGCAAATGTCATAGTTTTAACTGTACCCTTGTGAGATAATTTATTTCCTTTTTGTCCGTCCTGAACCTCCCACCCTTCAGCTCCATCGGATATTGATTTATTTAATTTCTATATTGCCTGTTATCCAAAGTTCGCAGGGAAGTTTAAAATATAAAAACACAAAAATACACAATGTAGTAGCCAACAAAAACAAAAAACCCCACCCCATCACTCCCAGGATGGATGCCTCTGATCTCTAACATATGAAGTAGGAAGAAAAACTTTCTTATCCACTTTCTCCATAACATACATGGTTTTATAAAGTTCTGTCATCTACCTCAATAGGGTAGGACACGAACCAATGGCTTCAAGTTACAAGAAAGGAGATTCCAACTAAACATGGGAAAACCTTCTGACAATAAGAGCTGTTTGACAGTGGAACAGACTCCCTCAGGAGGTTGTAGACTCTCCTTTCTTGGAGGTTTTTAAGCAGAGATTGGATGGCCACCTGTCATGTATGATTCATGCATTGCAGTGGGTTGGAGTAGATGACCCTTGTCATCTCTTCCAACTCTACAAATCTATGAAAATAATGTAGGTGAAATGAGTGAAAATGTATAGTTAACACCTTTCTATCCTGGCTTTCCTGCAAGGGTCTCAGGACCAGTGGTTCACGGTGGTCCTTTTCTCCACGTTAGGCCGAGAAAAAATGAATGGCCCAAGGTTACCCAGTGAGCTTTGCGGTTGAGAGGGAAATTTGAACCTGGTTCTCCCCAGTCTTCCAGGTATGCAGAGCTCATCACATCATGTTTTGGGTGTAATAGGTGACTATTGCATTTTCCCACTGCAGTGGTCACACTTTTCGTTGGATGATTAATAAGAAAGCACATGTCCAAAGGCTGCTCCTTTGGTTTACTCACCAATCCCTGTGAGAAGAATGTGCTGCTTCTGCCTATCTGTCCACTCCTGTTTCATCTCTTTCAATGGGTCCTTAACCCTGAAGACACATTTCTGCTTTGTTTTGACGACTTTCAAAGGAAAATAGCTCCCTCTTCCGTCAATGCACTGTACAGAGAAACTTGGCATCTGCAAGAAGAATGAGAATTTGTCTCTGTGTTTGTGTGTTGGGAAATCACAATCCATGATGTAATGTAACTCTACCTTTCTTCCACTGGAATGTGCAAAGTTCCCACAGGGAGGATCAGAAAGGAAGCATCCGTGGTGTGGGATTGATGGGAAGCCTCAAGCTCATCCTTCCCATGTGCTGGAGTCACACTTTAAATATTCCCATCTCTGCTTCTCTTCGTCCAGCCAAGTGAATTTGCAACAGGCAGGAATTAATACAGTTCCATTTGCTTACTTGCCTGTCTAAAGGGCTGCCAGGCATATTTTGGTTTATGGCTTTGACCGGCTTTTTAGAGTGGCAGGCTGGGCACTAGATCACTCCATGGACAATTAGTTCTGTGGTTTTGTAGCTTTGGTTTTTGTTAGTTTTATTTTTGTCCGTGTTTCAGTGGGTATTACATTAATTTCATTTTCATAATATGCTCTGAGCTATGGAAACCGCCACAAAAAATATTTTAAACCAGGGGTGGGGAACCTTTTCATCCTGTGAATTTGGCAAACTGCATTATTGGGGAAACTGACACAAAAAATAAAAGTAGCAAGAGGCTAAACAGGCTTCCTCAAACTTGGCCCTCCAGATGATTTTGGCCTACAACTCCCATGATCCCTTGCTAGCAGGACCAGTGGTCTGGGATGATGGGAATTATAGTCTCAAAACATCTGGAGGGCCAAGGTTGAGGTAGAAGAAACACAGCATTTATGCCATTTGGTGTGGTTGCATTGATTATACAAATAATGAGGTATATTGAAGAACAGTACCCATCCTTTATAGCACAGTTTGGTGTGCATGAAGTATATATGTTACTTTTCCCTTCTCTCCCTATGAATTCCTATAAATTCAAATTGTTATCGATTCAAAACATATTTTACTTAATCTCTTTCACCCCATGTGCTTCTCTTTTAAGGTGGCAATCCTATGTAGGTTTACCTGGGAGTAGGAATAGTCAAGTTCTGTTTTATCAGAGAGATTCTCAGTAGCAAGAACAGCTTTCTTGGGGGGACACCTATTGCAATGCCTGTCATTTAAAAACAAAGCATGCTTTTCCTCATTCTTTAGGCTAAACTGAAAAATTGTGCAGAAATAACTCGTGAACTGATTAAGGTGCTCTGCAATCAGTTTCGGGTTATAATGAGCCGAGTGCATTTACAACACATCCTTGGGTGGATGAATCCGAGCTGTAGAAACTAACAGATGCCGTCCCCAGGGAGTATTCTGTGTGTGTGTGATTCCAACAGTTTGACTCTTCTTTTAAGAAACGATTCGTTTTGCTCAAGGGGTTTTATTTTGCGTGCATTTTTTTGTAGATAAACTAACAAGGCACCGCAAAAGGGGAAAAAACAATTGCGCCCAACGTGGGGCTCGAACCCACGACCCTGGGATTAAGAGTCCCATGCTCTACCGACTGAGCTAGCCGGGCACTACGTAAAACTGCTTCCCAGAAGGGTTGTTGGTCTACTTGAGCTACGCGTGCGTGCTCCATCTGTTTCTCCCCCGACTCTGACGAGCGCGCGCGCGCGCGCGCTCCGCCCTTTCCTGCAGTGACTCGGCGGTCTCTACACGAGCGCGCACGCAAGGCGTTCGTGGCTCCGCCCTCCAGCCGCAAAACAACAGCGTGAAAGGCCGTTGGCTAGGAGAGCGGAGTGCCCGTCCAATGGGCGGGCGCGTTGTTGAGCGGTGGGTGAGAAGCGCGAGCGGGTGGCTGCCTGAGGGGGTCTGGGGAGGCGAAGGGGAAAGGCAAGCAGGCCGGCTGGTGAGGAGGCGGAGGGAACGGTTGTTTCGGCTTTCGGCTCTCCGCCGCCATGAGTTCCATCGGCACCGGGGTGAGTGACCCCTGAGGGGAAAGGGAAGCGGCGGCGGCGGGGCAGCGCTGTCTCTGGGCGAAGCCCCTGAGGGGAAAGGGGGGCTCGGAATGCGGGCGAGGCAGGAAGAAAGGGCGGCCTTCTTTCCCCTCAGAGGACTCTGTCGCGGAAGGGGGTCTGCGAGGAGAGGCGTGTGACGTCACAGACACGCGCGGGGTGGGGGGGAGGAGTGTGCTACTGCTGCTGAGTCACTTTGGGGAAACCGAAAGCAAAAGGCCTTTTGGGGAGAAGCTGGGAGAGGAGGGGAGACATGGAACGTGATTAAAAGATGTGCATCCTTTAAATCAAGGGTCAGAAAACTTTTTCAGCAGGGGGCTGGTCCACTGTCCCTCAGACCTTGGGGGGGCAGACTATATTTTTTATGGGGGGGAAATATGAATGAATTCCGGTGCCCCACAAATAACCCCGAGATGCATTTTAAATAAAAGCACACATTCTACTCAAGTAACAGCACACTGATTCCTGGACCGTGCACAGAAGACGATTGGGCTGCATCCAGCCCCCAGGTCTTGGTTTGCCAAGGTAAAGGGACCCCTGACCATTAGGTGCAGTTGCGGATGACACTGGGGTTGCAGCACTCATTTGACTTTATTGGCTGAGGGAGCCGGCGTACAGCTTCCGGGTCATGTGGCCAGCAGGACTAAGCCGCTTCTGGCAAATCAGCAGCGCATGGAAACACCGTTTACCTTCCCGCTGGAGCGGTACCTATTTATCTACTTACACTTTGACGTGCTTTTGAACTGCTAGGTTGGCAGGAGCAGGGACCGAACAATGGGAGCTCATCCCGTTGCGGGGATTCGAACCGCCAACCTTCTGATTGGCAAGTCCTAGGCTCTGTGGTTTAAGCCACAGCGCCACCCGTGCTTTAAATTAGCGGCAGGGAGACTCTCTGGTCTGTGGGCCAGTGTTCCCTTTGCAAGGGTCTAATTTGGCCCGCTAAGTCCATCCCCAAAACCAAACGCCAACCTGCTCCATAAAGGTAAAGGTACCCCTGCCCAAAGGCCAGTTGTGTCCGACTCTAGGGTTGTGCGCTCATCTCACTAGAGGCCGGGAGCCGGCGCCATCCAAGGACACTTCCGGGTCACGTGGCCAGTGTGACGTCACTGCTCCTGCGAGTCTGCACCAGAGCAGCACACGGAAACGCCATTTACCTTCCCGCTATAAAGTGGTACCTATTCATCTATTTGCGCTTAAGGGTGCTTTCGAACTGCTAGGTGGGCAGGAGCTGGGACCGAACGACGGGAGCTCACCCTGCCGCGGGGATTCGAACCGCCGACCATACGATCGGAAAGTCCTAGGCACTGCGGCTTTACCCACAGCGCCACCCGCGTCCCTGCAACCTGCTCCATACAAAATGTTTTATGGATTATAAATGTTTATATAATAGGGCTTAACACTATAATTGTGATGTTTAACCTATTTCTTAGTTGCTGCTTTGCTAAGTGTTTTATAAATTGTGATTGTTTTATTGATGTTTCATTTATTATTTTATGATTTATGCTGTGCTTGTGATGTTATGTTATGTTGTTGCGGCTTGTTTGTAAGCCGCTTTGGGATTCATGTCTTCAGAAAGAGGCGCAGAAATATAATCAAACTTGTATACACAAGACCTTGTGTGGAGTAATTAAATTTACTATTGTCATCATCAATTTATAAACCGCTTAATCACAAATGTCTCTAAATGGTGTACCAAAAAAACCCTCAATGAACATAAAAATCAGAAGTCAGGTAAAACTTCCCTGCCCTGGATTATTATTATTATTTTTTAATTTAAGTATTTGGGAAGTTCAACAGGGAGGGGGCTTGTCTGACATCAACCAGGAGCCTTAAAGTGCCCATTTGATTGTTTCCTGGCAAGCCAGGTGCCTTTTAAGTTCCGATTGGGCACCTCAAAGTACAACCTGATCCCTGCAGAAAATGCAGGTTGCAAATGGCAACTTCAACTATAACACCTGGGATTGGTCACATTGGAAGAGTTCCAAATCAAGGGTCCTGGAGTGCAGTCTATCCTGGCCAAAAGCAGGGGTTGCCTTTGGTGCTGATCAGTGCTGACAACCCTTACCTGGAATAGTTTTAAGAATAGGAAAGTAGATGGCTAACCTACTAAGTATATTTTTGTATTTTATATAATGTTAAAGGATCATTAAGGATCTGGCTTTCTTGAAGTGGGTGGAAACGTACCAAACTGTGGGGTGGTCTACACATGGGTTGTTTGGAGGGAGTAGGTGGCGCTGTGGTTTAAACCAGTGTTTCCCAACCTTTTTTGGGCAAAGGCACACTTGTTTCATGAAAAAAATCTCGAGGCACACCACCATTACAGCCCCGTGATGTCAGCGCGCAGCGTCACGCCGGGAGGGACATGAATTGCTAGCAAAGTACATAATCACCTCCTTGAGGGCTGGCTCATCTTCTCCGAAGGCAGAACCCCATTAATTAACAGCACAGACTCACACCATAGCCAAGACGAGGGGGGAAAACCTCAGTCATGCACAGTCATGCACATGTGGGGGCTAAATGAGGACGAAGACCGGGCAGAGAGCAGGGTTCAAATCACCCCACCTGGCCAGGACAATCCCTGGGTGCTCCCTTGGGCCACTCGCCTGACCCACCTCGCAGGGCTGTTGTTGCGAGGATAACACGGGGAGAACCACGCGCGCCCCCAGGAGCTCCTTGGAGGAGAAAGCGGGCGATGAATGCAATGCACGAAATATATGAGAGGCGACCAGGTTTTGCAGGTGAGGGGCCCCTGCCAGCCTCCGCTTCCAACACCCGGCGCAACGACGCCGAAGTTTCCCCCTGGGCTCGGCTCGGGGAGCAGCGCTGCTCCCCCCGCCTCCCCTTCGCCCTCCCGGCTCTCTCTGCCGCCCACTGGGGACCCCCCTCACCTGCCAAGTCCGGAGCGCCGGTGGAAGTTGCATGCATGCATGCAGGGCGCCGCGTTGCCATTGCATTGCACTGCACTCCATGCAACGCCTGCACGCATGCATTGCCTTGCACGCCCGCCAAGGGGTCTCCCCGCGGTCCAATGCGTCCCCTCCGGCGCGGATGCAGCATTGCAAAAATAACCCCCCCCCGACGCAGCCCTACCTGGGGGGCAGCCTCCGCCTCCCCGCCTCCGCGGGAATCCCCGGGCTCCATCCTGCCGCCTGATCTCCGCGGGGGTGCAGGCAGGCTGCGCGGGGTCTGCGCGGAAGAGCCCCTGCCTGTCCGGCCGCCGCCGCTGCGCTCATTCCATGGCCGGGAGAAGAGCGCTTCAAACAAAACGCCCGGCCCGCCAGGCCACGCTGGGAAACGTAGTTCGCGCACCCCGCGCGGGCGCGGAGCCCAAGGGCGAGGGGACTACGGATCCCGGCAGCCCCCGCGCCGGGGACGGAGGGGGAGAGGCCGGGTGCAGGGATGGAGGGACGGGTGGGCGAGCGAGTGAGTGAGTGGCAGCCGCCAAGCCTTGGCTGAGAGCCAGGAAGGGCCTCCCCGGAGGAGGAGGAGGGAGGTGCAGAGCGGGAGGGAGGGAGGGAACCCCAGGGGTCATCTAGTGACGGCGCCCCAATCGAAAATTTGACTTTAAAAAAATATATATATCTTTCAAATTTTTTTATTTTTCCCGCGGCACACCAGGCAACATCTCGCGGCACACTAGTGTGCCGCGGAACAGTGGTTGGGAAACACTGGTTTAAACCACTGAGCTTCTTAGTGAGCTCCTTCGCTCTGCCCCAGCTCATGCCAACCTAGCAGTTTGAAAGCATACCTGTGCAAGTAGATTAATATGTACTGCTGCAGTGGGAAGGTAAACTGTGTTTTTGTGCGCTCTGGCACTAAGATTTGTTTGGCCTCCCCACCCCATTGAGCTATAAAGTCATGAGGACCAATCTATGTCATGGTGTGATGTGCAAACTCTGCCACTGTCTCAAACTTTAAGCAAGCTTTCATTAGAACAGACTTTGTCTACTTCTACAAACTTCAATGTTTAGCACTGCAATCCTTTCTGAGAAGATTGTACATTAGCTTTTAGGCTGGGCCTATGGACTTAAGAAAAAAATATATGAATTAACACCCACACCTAACACCTGAAATAATGACCTGGATTTTCCATTGTATAATGTGTGAAATGGTCATATAAGATGAAAAGTTGAAATGGAAGAAAGTCACTGCAGTTCTTGGTTGGCCAGGAGAGGTAGCTGTTGACTCGTCCAAGTCACTATGAAGTTTCTACACCTGGTACCAAGAACCAAATTAGCTCCACAGAAGAAAAAGAGAATGGAGCTCACAAAGGCAACAATACATGCATATTATAAATATAATTAATTAAAACAAAATGCATTTATTTCCAAATACCAAAACCCAGGAGGCAGCCTTACTCACCTGAAAACCCTGTGTTCGTATGCATTGTGGCATAAACTATAGCATAGGCTATAGTTGATAAAATGTTGGTGGTCTGTTATCATGCTTGCAGAAGACAGGTGAACAGACAATATATTTATTTTGTCACCCAATAATTGATAGGTCTCAAACAAAGGAGGAATAAACATGCTCCAAACAAATGCCTGATTTCTGTACTATACTGTGAAGTGTCTAAAATGACAACTGAAGTCATTGCCTCTGTAATTCTCTAAGACTGAAATTAGGCCTTCATGTTACTTGGGCTGCAGCAGAAAACAGCAGCCCCACATTGCCTGTTTTTCTTCCCTGTAATGCCAGATGCAGACTTGTGTTATTGCACTGCAAGTTTTCCTACCTTCACTTTGCTCCAGGAACTTACTTTTGTGGTGAAGGGGTTCTTGAAGCATGAGGTGATGCAAACTGTCCAGTGTGACTAGATGTTATCGTGGAACAGCTTTTTGTGCTTCTCTGGCTGTTCTGGAAGGCTGTTGGTTTATAGTACAGTGTGGATTGTTTTAATAAAATCAACGTAGCTTATAAATGAGAACATGAGAAGACACAACTTAAATCATTTTTTTGAATTGGCATTTTCAGATATTTCCTAAATATAAAAAGGATGTAATGAATTGCTTGAATTGTATATTGTGCCATTTCTAAGGGCATGTTCATATATATATAGCTTTGCAATTTCAGAAAATATTGCACGGTATGTGCACTTAATAATTATTGCTTGGTCTTAATTTATGTGAGAGTTACAACAAGAAATTAATTACACAAAACATACATTCAATTTTTATGTCAAACATGAATATTTATTTGGTTCAGTATGCATATATTTCAAACATCTTTTTTTTTCTCTTTCCATATAAGAGCCTGCAAATGTTAAACTGATGGCCAGACCCAGCAATTATTAGCTACATAGGAGCTTAGTTCTCTAAGGCTGCAACCCTAATTTTGAACTGTGTGGGACTCAGTGCTCAGTAAATGTGCTTGGAATTAGAAGTTGGCTTTCTATAGGCCATTGCCCCCAGATTTTCAATTATTGGGCAGAATTATTTCTTCCATTATTGCATTTGTTTCATGTGTAAACCATAAAATACATAGTTTTAACTGATTTTTATTTTGTAGTCTATCTATTGTAGTTAAGTGGTATATATGTTGTTTAAATTAAATAAAACAAATATTCATAATTTGAGAAATGTGCAAATTTAGAGATTTTTTTTTAGTAGGAGAGCAACACACCTTATTTATACAGCGGGGTACTCAGTGAAATTGACTAAGGAATCCCACTTCCACTGCCTTTTGCTGTTCTTTGAAAAAAAGCTATAAATGTATGCTTCTCTTTTGCAGTATGATTTGTCAGCATCTACATTTTCTCCAGATGGCAGAGTGTTTCAAGTAGAATATGCTATGAAAGCTGTGGAGAATAGCAGGTAAGAGTAAGAAATTTTATTTATTTATTTATTTATTTATTTATTTATTTATAAAACCCTTTTTAAAATGACCAAAACCCTGATATACAACTTAATGTTAAAAAGAACACTTTTGCAGAGACTAAACAGTAGAATTTACAAATGAAATTGCTTACCATACCACTAGACAATATACCCCAGTATAGCCTCCTTTGACTGGCAGTGAATTCTCTTTAGTGGGTTGGGAAGTTTCCAGTTCACAGGCCTAATTAGGCCTGGCATGTGGTCCCTGAGACAATCTTCCACAAATAGTGACCCTCTGCTATCATGTATGATGGGTGTAAGCAGGTAAGAACACAGATCCAAGGCAATAATTGGCTGAAAATGAGTGCTGTTTGTGCAAGCCCTGCTTTGTTCGCAACACATTTTGAACCTTAACAGCACCCACAAATGAAGTTCAGAAGGGCTTGCTGCAGCAGCTGATTGGCAATTACACTGAGCACCTCTGAAGTTGTCATCGTGACATTACTCTGACATGTGATTGATAGGTCAAAGTTGAGCTAAGGGGCGTGCAGTACTGAAGGATCCAGCCCATTAGCCATGTACACTTCCCCACTCCTGGTTGTATAGCGTCAGACAAAGATAGTTTCTATTACATGCTGCTACCTGGTTCTGCATTCAAAGTATGGGTTTCTCCACAGAACTGCAGGTCCTTTTATTTGCCCAAGAGGCTCAGTGCTTTTGACCACAGCGCCACCTGTGTCCCCCATAGTCGCCTTTAACTGGACTACACCATCCAGTGGTTCTTTCCCTACCTTTATCTGCTTTTATTTGTATGTGTTCTGACCTCTTGAATTCTGTGAAATCATTCTTGTACCTTGCTTACATGGGAGTAAGTCCCATTTGGAAGTGAAGTTGGGTTTTAGCCTTACAGCCTGCCATTATGCATTTTTACTCAGAGGTAAGTCACAGTGTGAAGCCTCTGTTTTCATTACAATCAACCAATGTTTTGCTCTGAACCTCTGTGGGAACAGGATTGCTGCTTTTTCATTGTTCCACCTTGGCAGATTCATGATGTGATAGCAGCTAGTCAAACTAATTTCAGTCGAACCTACTTTCATCTAAAGCCCAGTCTGTGCATGTTTCCTCAGAGATACTTACTCACATGGAAGTGTGTCTAGGACTGCAGCTGACAGCTATCAAATTCATTTGGTTCGATGATTTTTTAAAAAGTTGCATGGTGGTGTAAAACTTTAGCTTTAAAAAGTTTGGATATTGCTGAAGTCAGTGTATACACATATGATTTTTTTAGGAAATCAGTGTCTATGAAATGTATTGTTTCATTCAGGCTATACTTTCATGCCATAAGGAGGAAGCTTTTTTAAAACAGTGCAGTGAGGTTGCACATAGTAGGCAAGCTAACACATGCTGCATTGGCGGTTCAAAATGTTAGTGCTATACAGTACTAAGTTGAAGTTCTGTCAAAATGGATAAGATTCAAGTAATGTGTCCCATCAGTGGAAGCCCTGCTCCAGGACTTCAACTTGTTTAACCAGGACTTCCCTCTTTCCTCTGCTTGTGTCCCCACCCTATTAGCTCTGTGGGAGTTGTTGGAACCCCCAGAACAGTGAGGGGGTTAATGAGAGGGTTGGGTGTTCTGACTGGAAAGTCAATGTGTGTGACCTAACAGAACAATTGCCTTAGCTTGATGTTGAATTTCTCCCACAGTACATGTGTATGTTTTCTCGACTGTATTTGATAGTAGTAGCTTTTTATCTTGATCCAGTACTGTCCTAAAAAGATGAAAATTTGAATAAATACTAAAACCGTAATATTTTAGTTCCAATGCCATATAATACACATTGTGGTTCTCTTATTAGTGTCGTGTGCAGCCCTTTCCTGAACTGCCCTAGTTTTCATCAGTTGCAGATACTGTTTATTATAGTTTAGACATGTTGTTTGTTTTTTAAATTAATTAGGTTGGTTTTTATTGATGCTTTTTAAAGAACTGTTAACCTGTTTTTCCTTGAGCACCTTCTGATTGAAAATGCGACTGAAAAGTCCTAGCAAGAAATACTTTTAACTGATTACTGTATCATAACTTTTTTTTCCAGTACAGCAATTGGGATACGGTGTAAAGATGGTGTAGTCTTTGGAGTCGAAAAATTAGTTCTGTCCAAACTGTACGAAGAAGGATCCAACAAACGCCTCTTTAATGTCGATCGACATGTTGGAATGGTGAGTTGGTCCTCAGTATCTTAGTGCATTCATTGCCGTTTAGCAGGCTTATCCCCCTGTCAAATGGCCTCTTGGATAAGCCACTGGTAACTTACATCTTGTAACCAGGAAGGAAAGCTGGAGGCGTCAACTTGCAAGGGTGGAAATGCTAGTTTGACCAGTTCTGGAAACATGTGCCTGGCAATCATGTGTCCGTTGTAAAAGGATAATGCCAGAGAGATACACGGGGAGTGTGGTATGTTGACTCAAATTTCTGTTTTGATTTTTGTTGTAAGATGGCTGGTGTTTATTTCAGGCAGTCGCAGGACTCCTGGCTGATGCCCGTTCTTTGGCTGACATAGCAAGGGAAGAAGCTTCTAACTTCAGATCCAACTATGGTTATAATATTCCATTGAAAGTAAGGAGCTTTGTTTCTTTTTGCTTCTATCCGTATGCAACTTATGAAAAACACAGCATGCTTCAGATGCTTTGCAGGAAACTTATTTAAAAAATATTTTCAGTGCTCTTACCATTCTTCTTTCTTCCCTCCTCCCCAACAGCATCTTGCAGACAGAGTGGCTATGTATGTACACGCCTATACTCTGTACAGTGCTGTCAGACCTTTTGGTTGCAGGTAAGAGCTTTTATTCATTTATACTGCAATTCACAACACACTTGCCAACCAGAGTTCAGACCAAATAGTAACTTAAAATGTGTGTTTGTATATGAGAAAAATACATTTGTAAAACACAATTTAAAAGCCTTTATCTCTGAGCGCTAAATGCACAATCAAGTGAAGATGCTCTGCTGGATTCTTGCAAGCTTCAGAAGGCAAGATCTCCAGATCTAAGGAATGCACTCTTGCTGCTTGAACTTGGAAATTTGGATTGCTTCCTTAACACAACCTCTTAAAAAATCCACCAAGACTGCTTAAGAGTGAAAAAGAAAAGGAAGGCATCAGCCAAAAGGGGAGGGGCAAGGAGGGAAGCAGGAAAAACACAACCTGGTGCTAGATGGAGCGTTTAGCCAGGCATGTTTTGACAGAGGCCTTCCTCAAGGGGAAATAATTAAGTTCTGCTTTCAAAAAGGTGCGTCTTCTGGGTTCTGTTGGATTATATTCAAAATGTGTCGCGGTGTGTTTTATCCAAATTCTTTCCTATCAGCATTACTAAGAATATTCAATGGCTTGGATCCAGACCTGCTGTTGCACTCTTTCTGTTTGTGTGTATTGGATCCAACTGAAACTGCTCCTCTTTTGAAGCATCTCTGAAAGTCTCTTGGCTGAAGAGTGGCGGTTTTTTTTTTTAAGGCTTTAAGAATGATTTCTGCCCAGTTTCTTCTCTCACATTATTTTTGAGGGCTTGCCAACCTTCCAGAGCAGACTTTTGGAGGCAGTGAGGGACTGCATGGTGAGAGGAATTTTCAGAAAATGCCTGTCTTTCCTCTGCCCAAGGGAGCATCCAGTTAGCAGAGTTCCACTCCATGCAATTCTGGATCCAAGTCCAACCCAATATACCCACAGTTCACTAGTAAGAATAGGTTAAGTCCTATTCTCTCCTCAGTATGTGACCTAGAAATATATGCATACCTTATTTAAATCAGCATAATAAAAAGGGTTGCCCTTATAATTTCTGATTTGGAATAACAAGTATTGGACATCTTAACCTTTCTATTAAAATTATGGGTATGCTAGAAGCTAAAAAAATATTGGGAATCTTAACAAGTACCCATGGGTCAGCAAAACATACCTTATGAACACCCCACGTTCTTAGGCAACCATTCTCAACTTGACATAGTCCACATGTAATAATTTGGGAAGATATTTATTTGTGCTGTTCCGCCACGAACAGAGCTTTTCCAGTTACAGATAGGTAGCCGTGTTGGTCTGCCATAGTCAAAATAAAAAAATTCCTTCCAGTAGCACCTTAAAGACTAACTAAGTTAGTTCTTGGTATGAGCTTTCGTGTGCATGCACACTACTTCCGATTTTTTTTATTTTTTATTTTTATTAGAGCTTTTCCAGTAAGTGTTATCTGAGTGAAGAGAAGTGTGGCAGAACTATATTTACCATTTGGCAAGGTGATGCCTATGGTAGGCAAGTTATAGTAGTTAAATATGAACCCAATGGTACATTACAAAATAGGGTGGCAAGTACAGAAGTTTCCCATCCCAATAGAAACATCTCTCTGTTAGTCGTGGGCTGTGGCTTGTGCAGCTGATTTCAGTGAAACTTTCCCAAATTGCTTACTTGGAAGTAGGCTTCATTGAACTCAGTGGTACTTCCTGTTAAGTGTTTGTAGGATTGCAGACCTTTTGTAATTTATTCTCTGTCTGGCAGTTCCTCTTCAACAAAATCTTTTACATTTTCAGCTTCATGTTGGGTTCCTATGATGGTGATGATGAAGGTGCTCAGCTATACATGATAGACCCATCAGGCGTTTCATACGTGAGTTAAATCTTCATAGGTGGGGAACAGTTAGTAGATAGGCAGTTGTGAGACTCTTGCTCATCCACTGAAGTCCTTTAGCTTAAAGTGATTGGGGCAGCAGGGAGCAGCTGGCAGTTGGTTTTGGGCTGCTTACTGATCCCTAGTCCAGAAGATCACCAGATCTCCAGTATACTTGTGCAGGTCTCTGGAATGGGACTGACACAGTATGAACTTCGTCTGAATTAAGGTTAGGACTGCACTTCTGTTTGATAAGGCACATGCATGCATTTGTTTGTGACATTACAACACTGTGTAAAACGTTTGCAATAATTACAGATATTGTTTGGTTTAAAGTTGTTCCTGTTGCATTTGTAGGGTTATTGGGGATGTGCCATTGGAAAAGCAAGACAAGCTGCAAAGACAGAGATTGAAAAGCTCCAGGTAAGGCATTGCCTTGTGACTTGGCTTCTAAGCAAACATCCCAGGTGTCTCTGAAACATTTTTTCCACAGGGCAGGAATTTTCTGGGCTTATTAATCCAGGTATCTAGAAGCGTTGCCTTCTCAGTAAAATGCTGGACCGCTGTCACCAGTTCAAACTTGACCTTCCAAGAGCTTTGTGAATAACAAAGGATGTGTGTAGATATAATCTTGGTTCTTCAGGAATTAGATTGGTGCAGAAATGAGATTCCTGAGAATCTAGATAGAATTTATTTCACACTTAACCATAGTGCATTGGGTTTGAGAGCTTTATTTGAGAACACAGTAAATACAATAGTATGTGATTAAAATGCTCACTGTATTTGTATATCCACAGATGAAAGATATGACTTGCCGTGATGTTGTTAAAGAAGTTGCAAAAATGTAAGTTTCTTACAATGTTGGTTTGGGTTGATTCACTGGGGGAAGTTCTTATATTGAATTGTCTTTGGATGATGGGCTGGGATCTAGCAGTTCAGATAAAATGGACTTTCTGTTTACATCCATATTATGACCCTATTTGATTTCAAACTACTTTAAGGCATTTCATACTCATAATTTCATTGTTTTGTGTGAAAGTCTACATAGCTAAGGGATGAATTATTTAGATGTTGAAATTTTGAGTGAACTTTCTATTTGGAGGGTGGATTCAACTTTTGATAGGTGATCGATTTCACGTGTAATGTTAAACCAAAAATCCTGGCTTATTGCGTGAGTGTTGTGCATTCAGCTTACTCCTCCCTTGCTGAAAGCTCCCATCTAATCCTGAGTTGTTTACAAACCATGGGAAGCTATGTTTCAAGTGCTGAATCCTGGCGTATTTTACTGCTTGTGCAAAGGGAGGAATGAAGATGCAGGAAATGATGGAATTATGTGCAGCTTTCTTTAAACACTAAATCATGCCAAATAATTCTAAAAGAGGACCCTTTTAGAAGCATTTTATCTCCAGTAAGTAACAGAGGAGCCAGAGTTTTCATGTGATTTTTAGGAGTCGTGCAATTGTGACGTGCATGTTTCTGAGTATATGCTCTCTTCTGAATGTATGTAAAAACTGTTTACTATTGAGCTCCTCCTGTCCCAAAGCTGTAAGTGGGTTCCTACTATACTTCTTGATAGATACTTGGAATAACTAATTTTTTTGTGTTTATGTTCTCTAGAATCTACATAGTCCATGATGAAGTAAAAGACAAAGCTTTTGAACTTGAACTCAGTTGGGTTGGAGAAAGTAATGTATCGTTCAAATCTTCTCTTCCTTCATTACTGTTTGCTGCTTTATGAAAATAGTTACCATATTTTTTGCACCATAACACTCACTTTTTTCCTCCTAGAAAGTAAGGGGAAATGTCTGTGCGTGTTATGGAGCGAATGCCTGCGGGTGGCGGGGGGGGGGATCTGCTGCAGTCGTGAGCAGAGGATCCATGGTTCCCCTTCCTTCCCTCCTCCATGGTTACAAAGCATGGATCCACATGGATCCTCAGGATTTTTGCATTGGGCTACTCCAAACTCACTGTCAGATCACATGTCTGTGGCCACAGCATGGACCACAAAAATCATATATCCACTATTTCGTTTAGAATATTTTTTTTTCTTGTTTTCCTCCTGTAAAACTACGTGCGTGTTATGGTCTGGTGCGTGTTATAGAGCGAAAAATAGGGTAATTTTGTAACTTGCTGTGATTTATCCTTAATTAACAGCATATCTAAAACAAAGAACCTGTGTCCCTCCAGATGCTGCCAGCCTCCAACTCACATCATCCCTGACTATTGGCAGGGGTTGTTGGAGGCCAGCAACATCTTTCAGGTCTCTGGTTCCCCACCCTTGACTTAAAATTGAAGACATGTGCCCTTGTATGGGGGGTACATAATCTGAATACCATGGCTGCATACAACAAGTCTGCTCAGGAGTAGATCCATTGAAATCAGAAGCCGTGACTTAAGTCTGTCTACTGTATGACTATAGCCCATACTGTTTTTCAGAAAACAGTACCACAAAATGAGTTTGTGGCAGATTTGTATATGACGTTGCCTTTGCTTCAAACTTAGGTTTGCATTCTAAAAAAATAAAAATTTCCTCTTTAATTCATAGTAACCAAGGGAAAACATGAAATTGTCCCAAAAGACATTAAGGAAGAAGCAGAGAAATACGCTAAGGTAAGTGCTAGAACTTCACTGTCTGTTGTACATAGGAAGCTGCATTAGACATCATACATTGGCACATCATGCTCAGTAGTCTATTCCAGCTGGCAGTAGCTGTCCAGATTTCAGGCGGGGAATGGTCCCAGCCCTGCCTTGGAGGTGCCAAGGATTGAAATGGAGACCTTCTGCTTACATTCCTGGGAGGAAAACATCTCTTCCAATTCCTCTTAAGTAATTTTGGTTTACAAAAGATAATCTGGTCCATAAATCTTAAAATACCAGTTACCTTTAAGTGGAGAAGTGATGATGCAGGCTGCTGTAGAATTTGTGTGCTTTTATGTAAAGCAGGTATAAAATGTCAGCTATTTAATTCCACAAACTGTGAGCACAGCTAGATTCCTGGTGTATGTATAACATGTGGGATACGCTCTGTTAGCACGGAAGCAGTAGGACCTGATCTTTTTTCTTCTATTTCTACAGGAATCTCTGAAAGAAGAAGATGAATCAGATGATGAAAATATGTAACACATTGTTACTTTAAAACAAATGTTTTAATCTGTACTACGGGCCTGTGTATGTATTTGCCATGATGTATGTGCTGGAAGACTATTTTGAGTGACCAACTTGCACTAAAAAATTTTCCAATTACTGTTTATATTTGAGTATCAATTATTTGTTCAAAGGCTAGGACAGGGTAAGTGTACAATGAGAGCAAGGGCTTGATGGAGAAACGTAATGAAAACAGGAAGATATACCTGGCTAGGAGCCAAAGAAACTTAGCGCCCTGATGAGGACTTGCAGTTTGTCTTGAAATGCCACAATTGTCTTTTCCCTCCTCAGTGCTACATAGCAAACCCTTTTGAAATTTCCAAAAGCAAATTGGTTGTTGCATGGGTGGTGGTGTAGAGAAAGTATGTTGTTGAAGGAAAAAAGTTTAAAATCTAATTGAGCACCCTGATGTAGCATGCGAGATTGCACCCACTACTAAGAGAACTACACTCCCCAGCCCTATTGAATCCAGGCCTTAAAGAAATGGTAAAAAACCTGCTCCCTCCTGTCAGAAGGTAGCAGCCCAGATTCCTGGTCATACAAAGAACATCGGCTGTATCCTACAACTGGACAAGTTTATTATTCAACCTCCCTACCTAGCAGTCCAGTTTTCCTGTTGTCTGGATTGGATTATAGTAAATATGATTACTGCTGCTGTGAGATTGCAAGTACTCATGCAGTTTGTAAAAAGTGTGTATAAAGCATGAACAATATGTATCTGTCTGAAAAGCCACACTTGCTATATAGTAAGATGTCTCACTCAAGCTTTATTTTTTTAAAAATAATGTTTATTAAAATTTCACAAACAATGAAAAGTTTCAAAATTTAAACAATTGAAAGACTACAAAAATGAAGAAATACAAAAACAAAACACATAAAAAATACACAATAAAAAACAGTTAACAAAAGAAGGTAAAGAAAAAAGGAAAGAAAAACCAAAAAAATCAAAGCAGAAAATAGATTAGTATTTTCATATCTTATACTTCATTCACTAGTTTCTTGACCTCACACCTCCCATTTTGTATTCCAGTTCAAATATTAAATTCAGCAAGTCCTTACCCTCTAGCATTTATCCTCACTCAAGATATTAACCTATTATAAATATCAATTTTCCAGTTATCAATCCTTATTTACATTTTCTTAAAAATCTTTTTACCAATACCACTTATTTTCCATCAGACATCGTTTTAACATTCCTTAATTTTACAGTGCTTCTGCAAGTAGTCTTTGAATTTCTTCCAGTCTTCCTCCACGGACTCCACACTCAAGCTTTATCTTTCCTCTTCCAATTCAGCGGGTGGGATGGCTTGAGGGCAAATAGTGAGCCTGAAGCTTGGTCATGCTTGAATAGAAGGGATCTGACTAATGCTGTTGGATATTGATTTGTGGCTTCATGTAACAGAGTGGTGGTTGTGAAAACATAATCTGAGCCCTAGTTGAAAGAAGAAAATTGTTGCAGTATTTTGTGTAGTGCTGTGCTTTAGTGTGGTGATCGCTTTCAACTAATTTTTGCAGTGGCTGGAAAATGCTATGATTTTTACAGTGAGATTTTCACACCGGATTCTTAAGAGAGAAACCAGAACTTTGTGCTCAGATGAGATTGCTGTTGTTCAGAAACTACTTAACTTTCCAATTTATTGCACTTGTTTAGATGGCAATGCTTACACAAGGATGCTTGTATGAAAAAAATAATTTTTTTACCCAAGAACCCTCCAGGGCAAATTTGGGAGCAGCCTAGCATTTCCTGTCCAGAAAGTTGTTTTCAGCCCATAGACAGCACATTAAGCCACCATTTCATCCACTTACCTACTTTTGATTAGCAGCTGCACAGAATACAAAAGCTTGCTTACTATTTTGTGACAATCTTGGCATTCATTAATATTTCAGATACTTAGCCAATTGCTTACACTGACCATAGATGCAGGTGGTCCAGCAGCCAGCCACATGCCTTTGAGGCCATAAGTGGGGCATGGGATGCTAAGTATCTCCTCATGTTCTTCCATTTACTTTGTCTACAGTCAGAGCCAACTTGTGTACTCAGCTGCCCCTGTGAATAACAGGATTATTTTAACATTCCCCTCTCCCACAGCAGCTTTCTGCCACCATTTACACAAATCAGTACATGGACTGGAGCATTTCTTACATGATCCTGTTTAGTGTTGAATAATTTAGTACTGAAATTCTTGAATGATCACTAGTTTTGAAAGAGCTGCCAGTAGTGGGATATTTTTGCCTACTTTCCTACATCTATTGATAAAAAAGTAAGGTGAAAGGAAACATTTTCACAAATTTCTACTTATGAATTTATGGTAGAATGATTGCAGCTTCCTACTGGGAAGATGCTGAACCACACAATATTTATTAATATTTCAGATGACCAGTGGCAGTGTCACTTGACTCATTACTACTTCCTGTTCCCTAAAAAAAAGGTTTCTCAGTGTATTTACAGTGCTGTACTCAAGACCATGTTTCCACTTTCTCATGTCAGTCATGGCATCCCCAAACCACAGCCCTGCTTACGTCATAAATTAGTGTGACTAAGCAGGAAGCAAACACATGCAAACCAGCACTGTGTGATTCACAGCACAAAGCACTTAAGGATAATTTGTACGTAATATGTTGTAAAGGAGAGGAGTTGGTAGGTGCAATCCAGCAGGTATGAGAAACCTCTTTACTAATGTAGGGCAAGCTTCTCCTACCTCTGTGAATGGGGAACCTTCACCCCAAGAGCCCACATTCACTCAAGTGCAGGAGTCACATGCCGGTAGTAGAGGTCAGCAGTAAAATAGTTGCAGCAATAGATGGGACTCTTAATTTTGTAGAGTAGACTATATTCTTCAGATTTACACACAGCCAGGCAATAAGCGGCATCAGCACAATTCAGTGATACCTTCCAAACAGGCAAAAGCTGAGCAGGGCCAGTGAATGATGGTCTAGGCCAGCGTTTCCCAAACTTGGGTCTCCAACTGGTTTTGGACTGCAACTCCCATCATCCCTAGCTTGCAGGACCAGTGGTCAGGGATGGGAACTGTAGTCCAAAAACAGCTGGAGACCCAAGGTCTCATTAAAAAAAAAGGAGGAGCCCTAATTCTCCTAAATTAAGAGGTGCAACTATTACCAATAGTGGCCCTTCAGCGAGTAAAACAGGCAAGACAGAACTCTCATTAGGACTTAAGATGCAATGCACAGGTTTTATATTGGGAGCCAGGGGTCTTCTACATTAGTCTCCTTAGTCTCCTTTCAATGGCTACTCTCATTTATCCATAAACGGCTCCTTAGTCGCAACCAAGACCAGAAGAAGCTGTGGTGCTCACACTAGGACCCAAATGCACAATCCTTAGAAAAGAGTCTTAAAATATCCACAAAGCATGTTTGTCCAAGCTCCTAGCTAGTGTAAGGTAAACAAAAGATGCCAAATGTAATCATAAAAGAGGCTTTTATTCCATAAATCAGTGTTTAAAGTATCTGTTCATCTTGAGACATTCTGTCAGTGCTTGGATACAATGAAAGTTCTCTGCTTAACGAAGATGACTCGGAACAGATTATAAGCAGTCGGCACAAATGTACTGAATCCCACAAGCAAGATAGCTGATGTTTCATCATGGTTCCAGCCATACACACAAGCTCACACCGTTCTGTGCCTTGGGAAGAATTTTCTGCAGGGATCTGTACGTTCACGGTCAGAATTCTGTTGAAGGAAAAGATTAAAATGACACAAATATACAAATATTGGGGAAAGCTATATGTTCTCATCCAAGGGGAAGAGGCAAATCACACAAGTGTTTTGAAGATACTGTGTCCAACTGACAAATAAAATAAAAAACCTGTCACCTTTAGAGAGAGAAAAATCTCCTAACACCTTACAATTAAAGGAATTATTTGCACATAATAGAATGCATAAGCTGAAAATACAGAAAAGTTACTGAGCTTGGGTGGAAGCCAAAAGTAAACACTTGCTTCTGCAATACACCATTGCTATTTGTAATCTTAACATGAGTTAAAAAGAATAAAGGCTATATTGACTTGTAACATCAAAGTGAAACAAGTTGTCATCCTAAAATAGTAATTATATCCAGGGAGGTGAAAACTAGCAAATTGCATATTTTCCATACTAATACCCAAGTAGACAGATAAAGATCAAAGGGCTGTGTGAACAGAACCAGCTCACATAACTTTTCTCTGCCCTTCCACGCCCCGCCCCCCAATCCCCATTGGTCGTTGTCCTGTATAGCTATGAGCGTAGGAAGGAATCACCTGAACCAAGGCAGTAGACAAAGCTGTACAATACGGTATTTTTAAGTGTTTCCCAAGCAGCATGGGTTTAAGCAGCCACATCCCTCCAGAAGGATGTCAACCAAACTTAAATCACCCTATGCAGAGCTACTTCTGAGATCGCATTCTTTTTCTGTGCAAAATGCCTGGTTTCTCATTTAAGCAGAAAAATATTAGCAATATTTGCCTGACCAGGCTCTTAGCTATCCGTTCCACTGACAGGCATCCAGGGACCTCCTTACAAAGACCGTTCTACATTGCTAAAGCTTATTACCATACATAGAAAACTGCTTCCTTAGACTCCAACAATGAAAGCAGGAAGCCAGGTGAGCAGACCAGTTTCAGCCAACAAGCAAAAAACAAAACAAAAAACCAGCAATGAAAATCAGTCCAGCTGCATTTTCATTTGCTGCTACTTGCGTCTTTATTCTACACAGGCAGAGCTTTACGGAGGAAAAATACACTGGGATGCCTATGATTGGATTTTACTTGTGCGCTGGACTAGCTCCATAAGGATTAGCACCTGGAGAATGAGTTCACTATCACCATATATGATTATGCAATTCTGACACAACAAAGCACAAAAGGCAACATGAAAATTAGGAGGGGAAAAACCTTCACACTACATAGCTAGCAAATATTGAGAAACTGTCTTACCTTTCCAGATGGCTTGGTGATTAAATAAAGCACTGATTTCCAAATGCTCTCTGGAACGGGATGGTAAGCAACTTGAAAGGCACCTGGCAAATAGCAAAAAGAAGTTACATTTCTAGAAAGCCTGGCTGTCCCCCCCCCCAGGCATTCCCTCTGCTCCAACACTTCTGCACAATGGCAATATCTGTATTCTCAGTTGCCTGGTTCAATAAATTATAGTAAAATGCTCCAGCTGACAGTGCCTATTCCTTCTCTATACTGTTGTCATTACCAGTCTAGACCCTCATAGCTCAGTCAGTAGAGTGTGAGGCTCTTAATCTTAGATCCCTGCCTTACAGGGTTCGGCTAGATGATCCTCGTGGTCCCTTCTCTACAATTCTATTATCAATGTGCACATTATTGCTTTCAGCATTAAAGGGCATCAACTGGTAATATAATGTTTTCTTCTAGTTGTGGCTTTATGGAGCTAGAATACTGCTCTGGAGAGGCAGCAGCAATTGAGAGACCAGAACCTGGGGAAAAACAGGAGGAAGGTGCCTGAATCACTGTTTGCAAGACAGATTGTTTTCTCAGGGGTGGAATGCTCAGGCTAGAACAAGTACAGTGGTACCTCGCAAGACGAATGCCTCGCAAGACAAAAAAACTCGCTAGACGAAAGGTTTTTCCGTTTTCGATTTGCCTCGCAAGACGAATTTCACCTATGGGCTTGCTTCGCAAGACGAAAACGTCTCGCGACTTTGTTTCCTTTGTCTAAAAACAAATACATGTTTTCTTTATAAAGTTAATTTATTTTCCCTTCAATTTTTGAACTGCTCTTTACAGTATGTGTGACTTTAAAGAGCAGTTAATAAACTGTTGTTGTACCAAATTTGGCTTTGTTTGGACTTTTTTTGACCATAGGAACGCATTAATTGATTTTCAATGCATTCCTATGGGATTTCGTGATTCGCAAGACGAAAAATTCGCTAGACGACAAAACTTGCGGAACGAATTAATTTCGTCTTGCGGGGCACCACTGTATTATACCTTTGACATTATCATAATCCAAACATTCACAGCAGCATGTAAATTATTTATGATGTATTAGTTTTAAAATGCATTTTAAAAGCAGGTATCTGATCAAATTACACTTGCAAGTTTCTAAAAACTGTTAATGCCCAATTAAGCCAGATCAGTAACTGGAAGAACACCCACAGCTTTTCCAGGATTCTCTATTCAGTGTTCATCTCCATCTCAAGTAGCCATGGAGAGCCTGGCATGACAAAAAATATTTAACAGCTGCTATAAAGCTGAACTGCTTTTCCTTTCTTTGGAAACATTGTTAGTAGTTCTTATGGGCAGAAGAAAAGCAGTGAGCAGACAGCAGGAAAAAAGGCAGACGGCAATGGTGGAGTGTGGAAGCAACAGGAATGTATTCAGCTGCTTCCTTCTCACCTTAGAACACACCCAAGTTTTGCAGATTAAAAGTGTTACTCTATGAAGTCTTAGCAGCCTTTCCCAATATATTTTTGTGCCACAAAGCAGTTAGAACTGTAGCCTACTCCTTGATATTACCTTCAATCTATGATAATAAAAGCAGTCTTGTGATGAAATGCAGCATGGGAGCGGATTCACATTGAATTGGCTCACCTCTAACACAACAGCAGTTAATGCTTTTGCATTGTGAGAGATTCTTGGGCTCTCAGGCATTGTGGTTTGAATATGAAGGAAAGCACATCTACTAGTTTGCCGGCCTGAATGTAACAGTAAATCAAGGTTTGACATAAGGAGGTTGAAATCAAAGCCTGCAAGGGGAGGGGGCAACACACAAGCTCAAGCCTCATTCACATAACATCAAACAAAAATTCAACCCAACATGTGAACCAAGCCATTCATTCCTCCCATTGTGTTCACTGTGTTTCTTAAAAAAAAAAAGACATTTACACATATGTTAATAGCATGGATTTGTGTATTCAGCTGTAGCCACTTTCTGTACCACAAACTCTGAGTTAGTACAATGTCCAAGGTTTCTTTCTAATAAACCTACAGTGTTAACTGCCAAAGTTGAACATCTGAGCTTCTAAGGATAATTACTTCCTTTGAAGTGTACAACCCAGCTAGCTTTCCCCTCCCTAAAATAAAATCAGACACTCACACCTTGTTTCATTTAAGAACTGGGACAAAAGGCAAAACAGAAGAGGAAAATAAAAATTCAGCTACATCCATTTCCTTCCCTTCTTGGTTCCCAGGTTTATGAAAACCTATTCAGATACATGCTAGAACAAATAACCTCACTAAGTCAAGCCCTAATTGCTTAACAGCTCATGCGTAACAAAACCAAAAGCATAAGAATTGAGTCTCCCAACAGAGACATTAAACAGCATTCACCACATAAAGGACAGCATGTGAGCTACGATATGAAGTACTAATTTGCTATGTGAAACATAGTTAATAGTCATCATCACAATATCTGTACATGGCCAAGTTTATTTTGCAAAGACACAGAATAATCTTGTGATAAAAAAGGTAAAGGGACCCCTGACCATTAGGCCCAGTAGTGACTGACTCTGGGATTGCGGCGCTCATCTCGCTTTATTGGCCGAGGGAGCCGGCATACATCTTCCGGGTCATGTGGCCAGCATGACTAAGCCGCTTCTGGCAAACCAGAGCAGCACACAGAAATGCCGTTTACCTTCCCGCCGGAGCGGTACCTATTTATCTACTTTCACTTTTGATGTGTTTTCAAACTGCTAGGTTGGCAGGAGCAGGGACAGAGCAACAGAAGCTCACCCCGCCGGGATTCGAACCGCCAACCTTCTGATTGGCAAGTCCTAGGCTCTGTGGTTTAACCCACAGCACCACCCGCGTTCCAATCTTGTGATAGTTTGGTCTTTATTATTTTCATATTCTGTAAGGATTGAAGTTCACACCCATTTCCCACCCATCACCCTAGCAGGATCACTTTAATAATAGCAATCTACTAGGAGGCGATGTCTATGGATGGAGTATTTGGTCTACCTACAGTGCAGCTGTGTTTCCTCTCCCAACTGCAATTACAATGCAAAATATACACTGTACTGTGTGTGTCGGGATCAACTATTCAGAGCCAGTGTTAAGACCCACCGTCTCAGACGTAGTTTACAGCCATCTTGTCTCCGGCATCAACATATGAAGTGCAGCTGCCCTCGCTCAGCTGTCCCACTCATCCTATGTTCCGTGCGGATTATCTTCTTCTTGAGTTAGATAGCCCAGCTTCACAACGGCAGCAGCATCCTCCACCCCATGGCTTTTAGCACCACAGGGTCCTTTGCAAGGTGCTCCAAGTTTATTTGTCATCACCATGCTGAACACGTCCCTCTGATGCCTCATTGGGTTAAGTTTCAAAGAAAGAAATTGCTGCTGGAATAAGAGATACAAAGTGTCAGCATTTTGTGCAAGAGATTATAGGCCCTAGCTCAGTATGAGCTTGTCACCCCCTTCTCAATCAATTCTGTCCTATTATCCCCCTTGTCAAATCAGAACCAACACTCTGCTCATGGCACGCAAAGGTCTTTGCATGTGGGACACTATTCCAACAAGGTAACAGTTTCAGAAAAGGGGAGAAGCTCCTGCCAAATTAGGTGGGCGCTCACTCATCCACTTAAACTCAGTATGAATCAATGAAGATTTTATGCTGGGGTGTTCAGCCCATCATGTCTTAGCCTGCTAGGGAGGAAGGTTCTACATGGCTTAAGGTTCTATCTCTTTCTGACTTTGAATTCTCTTTCCACGTGCTAAAGGGAGACTGCCCTACTGTTTGAAAACCACTGTCCTGGGTAGTTAAGTGCAAGCATCCATAAATACAGTCAGGCGTGACCAGCAGTTACTAATGGTCTCTTTCTGGCAATTCCTAGATGTCCTGGACAAAGCAAGATACAGTACCTCATTTCTCAAATTACTGCATGATTTGCAGGCAACCCGAGGGGAGGGCTCTTTCTTCATAACAGGTTGGAAAGAGAGACTACTCTCTCTCTCTCTCTCTCCAAGTTCTCTGCAACACAAAGAAGGAGCCTGCCTCTTTTAGTACCTCATTTAGAAGATATAGCAAGCATCTCTCTTGCTATTTCCTAGTGTATTGAAAGACCAGGCTAAGTGAAAAGCTGACCCAGCTCTTCCCCATGTGTGCCAGAGGATTCTGTGTAGGAGAGGAGCCAGTGGCCAATACAAATAGCTCACTACTAAGGGCAGCAATAATTTGTGGAGCCCTGCTTAAAATTCTCATGAACAGTCCTGTATTTTCTGTATCCAACCTGCAGGTGGAAAACCTAGCAAGTTAGCCACGGGTGGCAAAATTAAGATAAATTACAAAGGAGGAAGGACATCCTCTCCCCACCCCATTCCAACTTGTGTGTCACAGATGACAAGATGACTATGCGGCCTAAAGCATGATGAATATCTACCTCATGCTCTGTAAATGTCACAACCGTTCAATTTTGTGTTGATTCGAAAACTGGTGTAAAATTCTGTTGTTTGCAAATATGCAAATCCTTCTTAACTGAAACAATTTAAATACTGTGAAGGAGGTGCCGGCATACTTCCCCCTGCAAATATCAAACAAGTGCTTCTTGAAAGGGGAGTACAAGATGGAGTTCAAACTGCTGGAAATACAAAGTTTTAATCTGAAATCTTAGGCACAATACTGTGCCCAGAGCTCAGAACCTGCTTGCGATTATGAAATTCTGTCGCAAAATGTGCCTAGAACAATGGGAGTTTCGAACACTGCCCCTAGTTCCATAATTACCATCCTGAACAACCAGTGAATTCATAAGGACATCTGGAGTGCAAAGCGTACAAGCACATAAAAGATGGGCTGAAGTGATTTAAGAATCCTAAGACAAGAGTTAGTATTTGCAAGGCCCTCGTGAAATTTTATTTTATTCTCTTGTAATCCTCAGTAAAAAGCTCTACTCATAATCATGGCAGAAGTTTCCACTCTACTGATTACAAAAAAGCACTCTTATGAAGCTACCTTCTTTTCACCCCTTGGCAAGTTGATGGAGAGCACAAAATTCCTAACTCTTCTTCATGTTTATAAAGAATGGTCCTTTTGACAAGGTGGGAGGACTTTTGCAGATCTTCTCTTCAGGCTACCAGAAACTAAAGGTAAAGGTAAAGGTACCCCTGCCCGTACGGGCCAGTCTTGCCAGACTCTGGGGTTTGTGCGCCCATCTCACATCTATTGGCCGGGGGCCAGCGCTGTCCGAAGACACTTCCGGGTCACGTGGCCAGCGTGACAAGCTGCATCTGGCGAGCCAGCGCAGCACACGGAACGCCGTTTACCTTCCCGCTGGTAAGCGGTACCTATTTATCTACTTGCACCCGGGGGTGCTTTCGAACTGCTAGGTTGGCAGGCGCTGGGACCGAGCAGCGGGAGCGCACCCCGCCGCGGGGATTCGAACCGCCGACCTTTCGATGTCTGAGCAACTTGCATTTACTAGAAACAGAACACAGGCACAAAAAGTCTGCACTACAAGAAAGCACAGCTTGCTCCCCTTGCAGCACAAACATCTCTTAATCCACATTGAGCAGTGGCTCACAGATGGCATGCTGAAGGTATGAGATATGGATACCTATATATCTATCTGTATGGGAGGGAAGGGAGAGAGAAGCGTACAGCATTTAGACTTGAGAGTATTCCTTTGCTTGGGACAATTTTTCGGCTGCAGGGCTAACCACACATACTTATGAGTAAACATGACTAGGAGAGTGCTATTAAAGCTAATACACAACATTAATCCTGCAGAGGAAGTCAAGCTAGTCTTTAATAGAAAATGTTTTAATTCTGCACAGTTGAAGAAAGGCTACAGCCGAAGCTTTTTGTGGGCTAGAGCCCCTCTTCATCAGACAACAGAAGTACTATTCTAGGTTGAAAGGTGCAGAGATACATGGATTGTGGAGAGTAAGCTAACAGCCAGCGGGGGTTTAAGAACAATGGAGCAGGGCCCAGCTGCTTTATGGACAGCCTCCATGCGCAGATCTCTGGGAGGATCTAAGACGGCGCCCCTGATCCACAAATGCATATCCCTCTCCATAAAAAGTGCTCCTGCGGCGCTGCGGGATGGTCGGACGTTTGCAGGTAGCTACTGGAGCAACAAAAATTGAAAGCGTTATAGAAGGGCTACGACAAGGCCCTTTTCACGAGGAAGGTACAGCCATTAAGCACTTTCAAGAAATACGAGGGTGGGGAAAAAATATGCTGCGTCCCAGATCCTCGCGGGGGTAAACTTCACTCCCCTGGTCTATCAAAAGGAAGAGCGAGGAGGGAAACCCGGAAGAGGAAGCCCCGCCCACTTATTGGCGGCTGCGCAACTCCTGACGTCACACTCGGCTTCCGGTCCGCAGCCCCGCCCCGCTACGCAACGTTTACCTCGGCCCGTTGAGGCAGTTTTCCGCGGTAACGGTCGCGGGGCTCGCGGCCCTCCTCGCCCCTCGACGTTCTCCACACAAAATACGGCTGTTTTTAAGCCAACGGACGGAGGTCGCATTCTCCCCCGCCACACACATTAAAAGGCCTCACCGCACCCACACCTACCTCGGCTTCGTTTACCTCAGGCCTCCGCCGGAGCCGCTCCTCAGCACCCCTTCACCTCCAGCCCTCTCAACGAAATGGGACCGAGACGTGACTGAAGAGCGCACAAAATGGCGCCGGGCGAAGGCGATGGGGAGGAAAAAAATAATGAAACCCTGACGGCCGGAGGACGCATGCGCGTTAGGACTCGGCTTTCCCTTCGCCGCCTCCGCAAGCTTCTGTTGGCCCCGCCCTCCACCTTTCCGTTTCCATGAGACAGGCGCGGGCAGCCAATCACCTCTCGCCATTCCTCCTCCTCATTTTCCCTAGCCCCGCCCACCCGCTCCTCAGATTCCTGCCCCGCCAAGTCCTCCTCCAATCGCCTCGCGGCGCTTCACATCCGGCCCCTGCAGGCCTCTCGCTCGCTTCCCCTTCTTAGCCCAGGGAGGCGGGGCGGGTGGAAACTTTGACTTAACTCCTTTTTTAAGCCCCCGGCCGTCCAACGGCGCTTCGCCCTTCCTCGGTTTGGACCAATGAAAAGTCTTTGATGATGGTGGAGGGGCGGGGAAACGAAGAAGAAGAAGTCGGGTGCGGGCGGGGGCGGAGGAAAGCGGCCGCCCAATCGCGTCGCGGAGAGCTGCCCTTCCGCAGTCCAATGAAAGGCGGGAGCTACGCGCGGCGCCCGATCGGGGCGGGGCAGAGCGCCCCCTCGAGCGTCACGGGCGGGGAGGGGGCCCCGCGAGGGGAGGAGCCAATGGGAGGCCGCGCCGCGCAGATCCTGCTCAACAGCTTGTTATTTGGGTGTTGAGCCGCGCAAGGCAGCAGCAGCAGCAGCAGTAGCGCTGGGCCGGGGAGTCCCGCCCGCCGCCCGTCAGGGAGCCAGAGCGCGCGAGCCAGAGGCAGCCCGGGCTGCCGGGGGCGGGGAAGAGGCGGAGCCGAGGCGCGAGACCACAGGCCCGTCCTCCTTCCCCACCTCCCTCCCTCCCTCCCCCTCCCCGCTGCCGCCGCTCGCTCCGTCGTCGTCGTCCTTCGCCGCCTCAGCCGCCGCCGCCGCCGCTTCTTTCCTGCTCGGGGCCGGACGGCGGAGACGCGCCCACGTCTTACACCGGAGGAAGGAAACGGGGCAGCCGCCGCCGCCGCCGGATCCTCGTCGGCGGTGAGTTGGTGGCGGGGCTGAGGGGGCCTGGCCGGGCTTGGAGGGAAGGCAGGGGACCCTGCGCTGGAAGTCGGGATCCCCTCCGGAGGTTGCGGGAGGCCCGGGCGGGATCCTCCTCCTCCTCCCGCTGCCTCTCTAATGCCTGACGGAGAAGCGCTGCCTTCTTCTGCCCGCTTCCCCTCACGGAGGAGCCACCACACACCGGCCAAGTCCTCCTTCCTCCTGCCACACTTTGAGCAGGCTCTCTTTCCCCGCCACATCTGGACGAGGCCCCCTTCAGCTCGGGGCGGGCCGCCTCCTCCCCATGACTTCTCTTTTCCCTTCTCCCCCCCCCCCTCAGAAAGAAAGCCCCTCGTCAGTTTCCTTGGCCTTCCTCGGAGGGGGGGGGTTGGAGGCGTTCTTGCCCCCCCTCCCCGCTTGCCATCGCCTTGGTTGGGGGTCCGAGGGGCTTGTGTCTTGGGGGGCAGCCGGGGTGGGCCGGGAGACGGGGGGGGGGGTTCACAGAGGCCAAGGCCTAGAAGAGGGGTGAGGTTTTTTTAATCGGGTGGGTGGGAAATGGGGGGGGGATGTGTTTCCTTTCGGAGTCGAGGAGGTTTCCCAAAACACAGCACGGATTTTGCTTTCACTTGGGGGCGGAAGGAGGAGGAGGGCTTCGGCATATGGGGAAGTGCGTTTAAAAGGAATGGGGCTTGTTTCGAGCGAGGCCTGGATGTGAATCGGAGTGGGGACTAAGTGCAGGGGGTGGGGAAAGAAGGTCTGAGGTGCTTCTCAACCAGAAAAAGCAAAAGAGTGATTTTGCTAGGCGGTCGAGGGGATGTTGCCGACAACTTGCAGCAGCCCTGTGCACCCTTGGGTGCAAGTCCCACTTGAGTACATACTTTTGAGTAAACATACAGAGGATCAAGCTGGAAGTCGTAAATGGAGGGTGTGTCTGCATTTGACTGGCCTGTCAGCCTCCCCTTTGCCAGGCAGCATTTTTACCTTCAGATATATTCTTGTCTGTCTTTTCAGATTTAAGAAAGCTAAGAGAGGGGGGCTGGAGATCCTGGCTTCTTGGGATTGCTCCTGTTTCTTGATCATCCTCTTGCTTCCTTTAAGTGAATGTCTTCTCCGTGGCCTTAGAGTTTCTTTTCTTGACAGGCTGAAGAGAAAAGGATGGATGACAGTTACTGACGGGGGATGCAGAGATGAGCAAGAGGGAGCTGAAATAGAGAGAAGGTAGCAGCATCAGCTACTTCTCAACCAGAACTCCAAATTGCCCACTTACTACTTTTCAGCCCTTTCCTTCTCCTTGCCGGTATGAGGCCTTGAGTGAGTGTTCTACAGATGCAGAAGTTCTGCGTTGTGTACACTAAGGAGAGGATTGTGTTTTCATAATTGACCATTGACTTCATAGTTTAATTTCTTGCTCTTCAGTTCTGTAACTTTTTATAAATTTTTTTATAATTACATGTATGAATATTACCATTTTCTTCTTGTTTTCTAGATTTTTCTTCAACTGTGGTAAAAAGAAAACGTTTGAGCTGGAATCCCTCAAATAACCTTCAAAGATGAAGGTAAATCTGTTTCTCAACTTCTCAGTTTTCCCTTCTCTTCTGTTCTCTATCCTGCCAATGAATGTGTATTATTTTCCTTCAATGTTAAAATTACATCATCCTGTTGAATACATATTTAGTGAAATATGGTTCATATGCCACTGCTAGGAAGCTTGCCTTTTGCTGAACAGCCACATATGTCTGCAAACCCAGTGAACAGCTCTGGAAAGAAATGAGGCATTCCTCTTCTGGTTCTTTACATTCAAGAACTTATATATCAGTAACATCAGTGCTAAAATTCTTGCTTACATTGTGTTTCAAATGTTTCTCTGAAAAGTTGAAATTGCTGTTTTCCACTACGGTGTATTGGGAATGAGAAGTGAAATTCTATCCCTACCCACTCATTTGCTGGGTTGTAAGATTGTTCGCTAGTTATTACTTGCTGTTAAAAACATCACCATTCAGTGCTACTTGTTCGTTAGTTATTACTTGCCATTAAAAAGGTCACTATTCAATGATGCTAATTCATTGAACAGAAGTATGGTCAAAGTTGATCAAAGTGAAAGTACATAAGACACTGCCTTATACTTATTTTCTAATGAATTAAGTCCTAACTGTTGGACTAAGGCTGCAATCTAATGCACACTTACCTGGGAACTACCCTGTTGAAATGTGCTGTTAAAGTATTTTCTAATAAATGGGCTGTTAAGCTGGCAAATGACCCAGTGTTGTATCAGCAGTTAAAACTTTGTTAACCTCTGCTGTTCTGTACCCAGGTGCTTGTTTTTTGGGAGGTGCAGCTTTTGGAAAAAATGAACAGAAAACTAAGGAAAATTAGTGTTGCATTCTATCCTCATTAAACAACAATTGGGCTTGTTTCTTTTTCTTTCAACTGTATATGAGAAATGTATTCCGAAACGCAAAGTTTGACTGTTGGTATTTCTGCCTGAGAAACCACTTGTGGCCAGTAAGACTTAAAATCCATTGGCTGAAGCAGCAGCTGTCAATTTTTTTGTTTACAACTGCAATGTTGGAGTACCATGCACTTCTTCAAAGACTTCAGAGCGTACAGTCCATCTTGCAGAAATACACATTCTTGTAGGATTATTTTTAGTGTTTCCAGTGTGTACTGTTACGTATTGGTCACTGTAAGCTGCTGTCCAAATAGTAGATTACAAATGGTAAAAAGTTTTGGATTAATCTATATGCTATCTTAGTAAAAGCAAAACACAAGAACCAAATCCTTTCTCTTTTTGGTGACTAGAGTTTTTTCTGAATGGATAAAGTAAATAAATCGCAATAGATTCTAAAGACTTGTTGGGTCAGAGTAAACCTGTGTGTATGTGCAACTCCACTGATTGCCGGTGGCAGGTCTTAGTCTGTTAGTTACTTCCTGGAGACTTAAAAGGTTTTCAACGTGGTTTTGTTACGATTAAGCTTAAAATTGTGCCATCTGAACCTTGAGAAATGTGCTTGAATGCTTCCACCCTTTGACCATTTTTTGCTCTCTCTTCAGGCAGCAGATGAGCCTGCCTACCTGACAGTTGGGACTGATGTCAGTGCCAAATACCGGGGTGCCTTCTGCGAGGCAAAAATTAAGACAGTAAAAAGGCTGGTGAAAGTCAAGGTAAGAGAGAACACTAATGCCAGTGCATTAGCCACAGGTCTTTCACATCAACTATTTCCTTAGATACTTTTAGCTAGAGACCCGGGGACCTTCTGCATGAAAATGCATGCATCCTGCTGCTAAGGAAGCCCAGCCCAATAGGGCACCCTGCTGAAATAAAAAGCTTGCCAAAATGTAAGGTAGCATCATTTATTTTCAAGCAGTAAGAAACCCCACTTGTTTTCTCTCTTCTGGTCCAAATAAGTGTTACGGCATTGGGATCGAGGAGAGAATCAGGAATACCCTGCATTTCTCCTTGGATGTGTGCAGGTTCATTTTAGGAGTCTATCTTTGCTGAAGAGCAGGGTTTTTGTTTTTGTTTTAAAAAAGAAAAATCAATAACAATTTGTGCTTACTATAAATTTGATGGGGCTTTTTTTGTAAATGCTGAAATGGGTAAGGATTATGGTGAGCCCTTCATAGGCTTCACCTGAATGATATCTAGAAATTCAGCTTTAAAAATACATTCGTTTCTGAAGTGTTTCCATTAAGGGTATGTTCTAGCACGGGTCTTCTAGCACGGGTCTACAGTCGCTGGATCGTTAAGAGAGCTTTCTAATTGGTGTAATCTGCTGTGTTATCAAAGAGACAGACTTATGGCTAAGTTGCTAGTGTAGCAGGAATTGTGATTTGCTCAGTCATTGATCAAGAGAAAGCAAATCTCTAATGGATCTGAGTTAATGGATCAGTTGCATGTGAAGCCATGATCATGTTGGTATTTTGCCTCACAATTAATAGTCTCATGGCACCTTTCAAAAGACTCACAGTCTTGCAGTCTTGTGCCCACTTTCAAGTCCCAGTGACCATAATGGGACATCCTTTTGAGTGAAAATGTATATGATTGTCCTGTTAGGTAAAGGTAAAAGGACCCCTGACCATTAGGTCCAGTCCTGACCGATTCTGGGGTTGCGGCGCTCATCTTGCTTTATTGGCCGAGGGAGCCGGCGTACAGCTTCCGGGTCATGTGGCCAGCATGACTAAGCCGCTTCTGGAGAACGAGAGCAACGCACGGAAAAGCTGTTTACCCTCCCGCCAAAGCAGTACCTATTTATCTACTTGCACTTTGAAGTGCTTTTGAACTGCTAGGTTGGCAGGAGCAGGGACCGAGCGACGGGAGCTCACCCCGTCACGGGGATTCGAACCGCCTACCTTCCAATGAGCAAGTCCTAGGCTCTGTGGTTTAACCCACAGCGCCACCTGTGTCCCTTTGTCCTGTTATTGTGGCATAAACCTCAGTCAGCTAAGACGTGTTCTTCTTTGATTTGTGTCAAGAGTTTCAATGTACTACACTGTATGTAAAAAATGGATTTACTAAGGAAACATCATTGGAATCCCCCGTCCCCAGATCACTTATTGACCTGACTTGGCAACCAGACAAATACCATATACTCAATTGATAGCGTGAAATTAAATTTCTTCCAATTTCTTCCATAGTTGTGCTACCGTTTTAATTGAATGCTTTTAATAAAAGCAAACTTCCATGTTTGAAAAATCTTACTTAGAATAATGTTCTACTCTGCATGCTGGCATATAGGGTGAGATCCGATGTCACAGCAATGTGCACTTCCTCCTGCTCTTACCCCCAGTTGGATCTGGAAAGTCCCCATACCTGCTGGGGCATACTTTAGGGAGCAACCTACTGGCGCATAAAAGCCTTGTGTGTGCACACATGAAAGTCCATTGCTCAAGTGGGCTGAAGTTGAATCTCACAGTAAATGACATTTTTTAACCTCTTTGCAAGTAAAATTCTTTTTTCTTTAAAATCCCTCTCAAAATATGCAGGTGATCTTAAAACAGGATAATTCAACACAGTTGGTGCAAGATGACCAAGTGAAAGGACCTTTAAGGGTATGTATGCATGTTTTCTTCAAAAGTTATCAGTAAATTCAAAAAACTGTGCATTTAAATGCCTGATTCAGAGTAAGACAAATGACAGCAGCATTCCTGTTTGACTTTAGTTCTCAGATTCAGGCATATTTTTTCCCCACCGAAATATTAAAGTGAGGATATACAAATAGTTCACTCAAAAAATGAAGGAAGAAATTATCTACGAAAGGAAAACTGTGTAAAGTAGAATATTTCAGAGCAATGTTTATGTAACCACTCCTCACTTCAGAAACTTGATACAAAGTTTCTGAGTCCAAAAGCTTGGCCTTCCATGGGATAATTTTCAGTCTTGGTTCCATGATGGTACAGACTATTCAGCTGACAATGAAACGCATCCGGGTCCCACTTCAGAAGACAGTCTTTGCACTTAAGTGCCTTTGAAATAAAAAGCAACATCTAAGGGCATTAGCTTTCTTAGTCTTGAAAGACTTTACTGCTGAGAGGAGAGTCAAAGTCTGCTAAGGAAAAAGTGTGCATCCATTTCTCTGTGTGAAGTGGGAAGCCCGCAAACAACTATTATTCCCTCTGCTGCTTGCACGGCAGCTGATAATCCCACACAGCAAGAACCACACCCTTAACTGTGACTGAATGGGCAAAAGGAAGGCAAGTATACAGGCAGCTATCCCACACTTAAATGCAGGGTGCTGACTTGTCGTTCTGAAAGCAAATAGAAAATAATATGTAAAATTCAAATCTAGGGGAGCAAAACTAGTGCCTTAGTTGTCAAAAGGTTGAGGAACACTTAGGCACTGTTGGGTTTAAATTTAGGGTGTTGATCTGTACGAGGAACTGAATGTGATTTCTAACATTATAGGTTGGTGCAACTGTTGAAACCAAGATGTCTGATGGATCGTTTCAAGAGGCCACTGTCAGTAAACTGACAGATGCAAGCTGGTATACTGTAGGTAAGTAGATTTCTGTGCCAAAGTAGATTTCACTGGCACTAAGATATACATAACTTCTTCTCTGTCCCAGATGCACAGCGGTTTTTGAACAGATCTCTTATGACTTTTTAAACTTCCCAATAAAATAGGGCGTCTGTATAGAAGGAATATTGCCAAATGTTTAACAATGATTTAGAAGTTGGGGGGGGGGGAGACATGGAGCCAATTAAAATACCTCAATCCACACCCCTCACCAGCCCTGCATGAGTCCTTTTGCCTGGCTGTAATGTGTCCTTGAACTCTGATGGTGATAGTAATACTTGCTTTCTTGGATAGAGAGGGATGTGTGAGTGTGAAGACACTAACCAACTCTGCAGAAGCAAAAAAACACATTTATTGCTCCACCTAGTATTGCCTCCGCTCTGCCTGTCACTGCCGTGTGGCTCCCATAAGGTTGCCCAGAGGGGAATGTGACCCTTGGGTTAGAAAAGATCCATGCTGCTTACATAGTGGTCTCTTCAGCATTAGAAAGCAATACATCAAAAGTGTCTGCTGGGTTCTTGAGTTAATCCATGATCAGTAGATGGACTGTACTACTTCAGATTGTACTTGTGGGTCCGTTGTACAAATGCCCAATTATGCTAAAAACAGCTCCCTGAAATGTACCAGACTATCAACTTTTAGATTTCTCCTGCCTGCAGACTGAAATGGTGTGGTTAAGCAACGGATGCTTCATGTGGAGCTGCTTGTTTTGTAAGTGATGGAGAACCTCTGGTCCTCCAGATGTTGCTAGAGTACTATTCCCATCATTCCCGACAATTGGCTGTGCTGCCTGGGGTTGTTGGGAGTTTGTCCAACAACATCTGGAGGGCTACAGGTTCCCCACCCCTGGCCTGAGGATGCCAGGCTTTGAGTTAGGAGCTCAGCCTCTTAGGAAAAACCAGGCTATGTGGATAAAGTGAGCACACAAGTTTAGAAAAGTTAAGTGTAAACTACTTCCCTAGGGCTCATCTTTACCAGCTACACTAAGCACCTTCATTAGTGTCATGCTTAATGGCTGTACCTTCATACTTTTGAATAGGAGAGACAAGAGAAGCGATGGATTGTTGTGAGTTTTGTATTTCCTGATATGGCTGTACTTAGCCTCATAAATAGTCATTTGCCTTCTTGTCATTGGGGCTAAGGATTGCTTTTGGGATTCCCCCTTGTAGGTCACAAATGATAAACATGCGTATGTATGAGCAGAGAGACTAGTAATTTGTGTGGCACTAGCAAGGCTTCTGGAAGGGGTAAAGGCCAAGGCAGTGGATTTTCTTTTAACTTCTGTGTTAAAATAAGTTAACAAGCTGAGAACAGTTTGCTGTATGACAGTGTTTTTCAAGTGTAATTGTGTTTATATAGCAACAAAATATTGGAGAACATAATTCCTTTGGCTGCCCTGAGCATCACTCCTAAAGTTTAAAGAAATTGCAGAATTGGTTTTGGCATGTTTGCATTTCTGTGCCTTTGGACTGATAATTGTGGCCCAGGAGCTTGGAAATTGTTTCAGGGACCCTAAATACCTTCTCTAGCATTTCTTATTTGTGGGGAGATGAAGGAATAAACAGTTCTCAGCCAAAGAGACCAAGATTTTGGAGAACTACTGCCAGTTATGGTAGATCATACGGAGTTAGATGGGTTCGTGGTCTGATCTGGTATTGGATAACTTTACTTATTCATATTGCCCTCTGCCACCTGAGAATTATTAACAGTGTCTTGTAAAATAAAACATAACAGTATTTTAAATATTTGTCACTGGACTTTAAATTAAGTTGTAATGTTGTTTTTAATAAGGAGGATTTGTAAGTTTAGAATGCCCGACATATTGTTGTTGAGATAACTGCATGGATTTTAAACAAACTTTATCCCATTTGAACAAAGGCTTATTTGTAAGTTGCTTCTTTCAAAAAGTTCTACAAGTCCTTTGCATACTTAATTCTTGAGTAAATATTATTCTCTGGAAGAGTGGCTTAAAAGTGTTCTAGGGCTGTTTCATGCAAGTGTCAACAACAAGAATATAGTGGCAGTCAAATTTCGGCTTCTAGCACTGCATTAAGAATTGAAAATTGACATAACTGGAAAGTTTGTTTTGGTAAGCCTTAATGTATTAACTAAACTTCACATGATTTAATGTGTTGAATTGTTTGGCTTTTGTCCCCCTTTACAAAAGCTCCAGGAAAGTGTATCTGTACTTTGCCCGGCTGCAGGGATATGCATTAAAATATTACCTGCCTCTGGAAACAGCTTGTGTGTGTGCCTTTAAGCAGATACTGACACTGCTTTATGTGGAATATGAAGGTTCTGGTTTGGTTAATTTCACTTTGGTCCATGTTTGCTGTCATATTGAGCAGGGCCAGGAGCTTCTTGAATAGACCAGCATTTTCTCTATTTAACAGCTGCTCTCTGGTTTCCAGGTGGATACCTAGGTTCTTGTCCTAAGCTGGAATACACGTGGATAGAATTGTAGCCTTATGCCTCAATGAATAATTGTCTTCACCTGAACAAAGGTGGTTTGGTTGTAGTGAGAGTAAGAAAATGCTAAGGAAAGCATTGAGGAATGAATGCACCCTTTTTGTGGTGACACATGTATGCAAGGGGAAATCAGTGTCTCAGAGTTTGTTGTGGCTGGTGGGATCTTCCCCCAGGTGGAGTTCTGCTCAGGTGATGCTTCTGCAGGCAGAAGTGGGAGGAGACTTTCCTCGATTTCTGCCTGCAATCTTGCACTCTCCGAAAACCTGTTTTAGAAGGTTGGGAAAAGGCTAACTTAGGATCCAAGCCAGAATCATTCCTTCTGGTAAGCAAGTTCTAAAAAATATTGGCTGTGGCCCAAAGATGAATGCTGCAAGATCTGTGGAACTTAAATTTTCTATTTTAGCCGCAGCCCAGCCTCCACACTGCAAGAGATGCTGACATTTGGGTCACTCTCACTTGACTTGGAGTAATGTTTACATAGTTCAAATGGAATTCATGACCACAAGATGGTCAGCTGAAAAGGGACCTCCATGTACAGCGGCAATATACCTTTAAATACCAAATAAGGTGTGATTGATCATCGTCATGCCCTGCTTGTGAGCACTTGGGTGGTAAAATCTCCGAAATGGAAGACAGATAGGGAGGCAAGCAGTTCATAGTTCTTTATTATTGAAAGAGAGAATAAAAGCCATAAGGACCACTGGTCAAAGATTTGACAGGTCTCCTGATTGCTGACAGACAGAAAGCAGTTCTATACAGTAACTGAATGGAAATTTAAGCTGCTATCTCTCAAAATACGGGTAGCCAACATAGTGCCTTCCAGATGTGATGGTACAGCTCCTGTAATCCCTGACCTTTAGCCATGCTGCCTGCGGCTGAGAGGAGTTAGGAGTCATTACAACACCCGGGTGGCTCCATCTTGCTTACCCTTCCTTAAAACATGGGTTAGTGTATTGCCTAGATGCAGCCGCTGCATAGTATAAATCAGTCTAACTACATACAGTTAGGGATGGGGGAAAGCTGCAAAATATGGAGTGAGCTATTGACACCTTGAGCACCTTTAACTCAATGTTGTAGATTCATGTCAATTGCTTTTTTCTCAGTCTGCAAACACTGTTAAAGGAAAAGAAAATCTTAGGCCTTCCCTATTAACTCCTCTGGGCCTGCTTCACACGGGACCGGTGCGAAGGCAACGCTTGCTCCTTACTGAGAACAAACCTTCATTTGTTAACTGCAGGTAGCTGGAGCCAGCATTTAAGCCAGCTGTTGTTATCAGGGCACCAGTGTTACCATACATTGATAAACGTCTTTTAATTTTGCCAGAGACCGGCCCTCAGACTCTGTGTGGCAATTGGATTGTTTCTTCCTTGTTAAGGAGGTAGTTGTGCTAGTGGGCTTCAATTTTGGAGCTCTCCTCTCTCTGCAGCATGAATTTGCCGTATCCAACTTTTTATCCTTTGGGGGAAATCGTTGCTGATTGTTAGAAGGCATAACTGGCTACAGCTGCATGCTTGTCTGAAGTGAGCGCTATGGGAGAGGAAGGGGGAAGCTGTCGTCCACCCCCCTCCAGATGTTGGTGACTCCCAACTTGCATCAGCACCAGCCAGAATGGCCAACTGTCAGGAAAGTTGGGAGCAGGATGGAGCCCAACAACCTCTGGAAGGCAACAGATTCAGACTTGAAGAGATTGAATTCAGTTCTTCCCTCAACCATGAACATGAAAGGTGTCCCCTCAGCCTCCTAGTCTCATCATCTGTTATATGGGACTGATAGTTGTAGTCAGGAGTGTACTCAACATTTTTCTGAAATGTGTACCCATGTCCCCTAATGTGTACCCATGTCCCCACACATAAACCAGAGTGTTGTAGTGGTTAGAAGGCTGAATTGGGAATAGGGAGATTTGTGTTTAAAACCCCGCTTAACCGTAAAGCTCAATGTGTTAACTATGATCCAGTTGCTGTCTCTTAGACTAGCTTACTTTAAAGCATTGCTGCGGGGATTTTGTGTGTCATTGTGTGAGGGTTTGTTTGGTTTTGTGTGTGTGTTTGTGCCATGGGGCTTTTATACAGCCTTGAGCGCCTTGGTGGTACAGTATAGAAATGGTGATAAGAGTAAAATGTCCTTTTGAGATCTCAGGGCTTGCCAACTTGCTGCCCTCCAGCTGTCCTTGGGCACTAGCTCCCATCACTGAGGCCCAGCGCCAAGGGCGTTCTGGCTGTTCCCTTGCTGCGAGAAGTAAGGTCACAGGGAACCAGGCAGAGGGCCTTCTCGGTAGTGGCACCTGTCCCGTGGAACGCCCTCCCAGCAGATGTCAAGGCAATAAACAACTATTTTACTTTTAAAAGACAACTGAAGGCGGCCCTGTTTAGGGAAGTTTTTAATGTCTGACACTGTATTGTTTTTAATATTCGTTAGGAAGCCGCCCAGAGTGGCTGGGGAAACCCAGCCAGATGGGCGGGGTATAAATTATTATTATTATTAGCCCTAGCCAGCATGGTCAGTGGTCAGGGATGATGGGAATTGTAGTTGAGGACTACGTTGTCCACTCTTGCTCTAATCATAAAACTTCTAAACAAGGGGACCAATTAAGTTTAATAAGAATGCTTATTCGGTTCTCTCATTTCTTGTTCTCCTGTGTTTTGTTGCACTTTCCATTTTGTATGTTTCAGTAAGGGAAATGTTGTAGAAAAGGTGATGCTACTGAGCTAACTTACAGGTGTATAGGTATGAAGTGCTTTGCAAATTGTAAAGATGCAGCCTGGAAGCAGAGTAGCATTTACTATCTTTGATGTGTGTTTTTTGGTGGGAAAAATATGGCCGGATTCTGCTGGCTCTGCACTAGCAGTTAATAAGAGAGCAAAACAGCAGCGCTGAGCTCTTGTCAGTTGTTCTTCTAGGAATCTTTAATTTTCATGGCTCCTTGACAATGTACTCTTTTAAGAACAGTTAAGTGTATTGAAAAGGTCATGCTCAGGGAGGCTTTAATTTGAAGTAGGCTGCATGTGAAGTAGATTAAAAAGAAAGGAGATTTAGAACAGCAAGGAATACTTAGCTGGGAGGAAAGAGAGTGGGTGGTGATACAATGGAAGTGCGGTTTTTTAAAAATAAAATTCTTGAACCAGATGCTTGAACACCCTCTTCGCAGTACCAGTGAGACTCGTAGAAGCAGAACATTTAATTGGATGGAAGATACTATATCTGTGACATAATGCTAAATTACTAAATTTCTGTCGCTTGATTTCACTATGTCCGATAGAAGTAGAACTTCCTTTTTAAAACAGAAGTGGATTAAATACCATTGGAAAGCACTCCTTCTCCCTACTGCAGTGTCTCGGAGTGCTGGCTGGAATAGGGAAAACTGATGCAGTAGAAGAGTGATGGGTTCCTACCCTGTAGTTCCTTGCAGCAGCAGGAGGGCTGTGCGGAAGCAGTTTTTACTACACACATGACCCCTGTTGTATATGTGCAGTCCTTGCCTCTCCTTAAAGCGTAACGTTTGAAAATAGCCCAGGCATGTGACCTGTCTCCAGTAGTAATGGGCAGATCAAGGGAACAGGCCCTGCATGTTGTGTTCTGTGTGTGGCATGGAACACTATCTTCCATAAACTGCACATAGAGGGACCAAGTGTGAAGTGACTCCAGATTCACATATTGAGATAGCCAGTGGTCCAGCACCTCTTCCTTTCCTCATTGCTCAGTGTGGACCCCAAATAAAGAAACAGCCAGCAATGGGAGCCATGATCAAAGGAATGTCCCTCCCCATTTCAAATCCTTTCTGATAAAGGATTAGATCTGTTGCTTTTTCCATATATGTCTGACTCAGGAAATGGCAGTATTTCTCATCATTCATCCTTTACTATTCTAATTCATAAAAAGAACCAAACCTTAATTTTAAAAAAAAATCTAAAAGTCATATATTTGAAGAACTTGAGACTGACCCAGAAACTCCAGCAGGTGCAGAATGCCGCGGCGAGACTCCTTACGGGGTCTTCGCTGCGAGATCATATCCATCCGGTGCTGTACCAGCTGCACTGGCTCCCGGTGGAGTACAGGATCAGGTTTAAGGTGCTGGTTTTAACCTTTAAAGCCCTATACGGCCTAGGACCCTCGTACCTACGGGACCGCCTCTCCTGGTATGTCCCACAGAGAAATTTACGGTCTGCAAATAAAAACACCCTAAAGATCCCAGGCCTCAGAGAGGTTAGGCTGGCCTCAACTAGAGCCAGGGCTTTCTCGGCCGCGGCTCCAATCTGGTGGAACGCTCTGTCACAAGAGACTAGGGCCCTGCAGGACCTGACATCCTTCCGCAGGGCCTGCAAGACAGAGCTGTTCCACCAGGCCTTTTGTCAGGGCGCGCAGCCTGACCCCCTCCTCTGGCAATCTGCACAAAATTTTGCTTGATGGTTGCCATTAATTTGATTTTAATTTGATTTAATTAATTTTATAATGAATGTTGAAATATTTTGATTGTTGTTAGCCGCCCTGAGCCCAGCTTTGGCTGGGGAGGGCGGGATATAAATAAAATTTATTATTATTATTATAACTAAGTGTTCCAATTCTGTATTTTTTGTGTGTTGTGCTGTCAGCTGAGACGAGGGAAACAGGCTGGGAACAAGCTTTCAGGCGAAATGAGAGCCAGTATTTGAATAAATGTTGGCTTGAATATAGTGTTGGTGCTTGGTCACCTTTTGGCTCCTTGCCCTCATAACCTGCACCAGGGGTGGGGATCCAGTGGCTCTCCAGATGTTGTTGATCTCCAAGTCCTGTCGGCTGCAGTCGGCACAGCCAGTGGTCAAGGATGGGAGATGGGAGTCCAACAACTTTGATCCTTTTTTAAAAAAAAAAAGTTGAATTTGCATTGACATACTTTCTTGTTTATTTTGTAAGGAAACATTCTAGTCTAGAGGGGGTTAAACTTGATGACCCTCAGTGTCCCTTTCCAACTCTATACAGTTCTGTGATTTTATGACTTGATCATAATGCACCAGTGCCCTTAGAAACATCAGTGGTTTTTGATACACCCAATTCTGCTTAGAAAGTTTGTTTGTGGCAGCAGGGAGTTGTTTGGGGTGCTGCTACAGGAGAGTCGCTAGCAAAACACTTCCATCTTATGAAGATACAAGGCATTCCTAAGAGTCACACCTGCACAGGGAGAAAGTTATTTACCTGGCAACACACAGCTTACTCATAGTGCGGATTCCAATTTTAGTGTGTGAAGTAGCCTTGAGATCCAAAAGTAGACTGCAGCTCCTTCAAGGCAGGATCAAAGCAGATTTAACACATTGTTTGGCTTATCTTTCATTTAACTAATCTTTCTGATTTGAAGACTTAGCCCTGCACCAGCTCGGAACATCAGTGACATAACACTTCACCCCAGCAGCTCTTCACGTGTCAAAAATCGGGACTTTGATTAAATGAAGGGATCATGCAATTCCAAGATCAGTGGTGTATTTCCTCTGCCCCTAGGCAGAAATAAAAATCCCATGTGGCTGCTGAAGAGAGATTTTCCATCCTTGCTTAACCTTTAAGCCAATTGCCTTGGCTGCTACAACTTAGAAACTGGAAGTGGTTTCTGTTCAGTCCTGAACAAATGTGCAGCAATGCTGAGAAAATGCCCAGAGGGCTCAGTTTTTTCACTGTTTCTTCCACTGGATCATAACCAAGTTCCTGACCCTCATCACCCACCCTCATTCTTTTTTCCCTATTGCCCTTATTGTGGGCATTCTTCGCTACTTGCAGTTCACATTCTCCTGTTCCCCCACCTCCGGCAGACTAGGCTGTGGTGGATTTGTTCATGTTGCTGGTTTTCATTCCTGTGCTTTTAAAGGAGGTGCCTGTGTGTTTTAAAGTGCAACATTTAGGTTGTAGACTTTGGTTAGGGGCTCAGTTAGGAATTGAAATGCTTGTTCTAGGGGCTGTCAAGATGGAAAGGCGATTCCAACAGTTGGATAGTTGACATTCACTCTCCTGTATTCCCTATGTAGAATTATGTAAGAGATGCAGTACTTGGCTCAGCTCAAGATAGATACGCAGTTTATCCCAACAAGTTCTCCTCAGAGTAGGTCCATTGAAATTAATGGACCTAATTTAGTGGTGTCAGTTATTTTCAGTAGGTCCACTCTGAGTGGTTGAATAAAAAATGCATCAAGCAATTTTATGCTGGCAACATTTTTTTAAAAAAACGATTATGCATTGCAGCTTAGGTATTTTTGACCCCAGCATGCTTGGGAGAATTAATGTTTATTTATTTATAGTTTTTATATTTCACTGTTTCCTCCAAGAACTTCAAGGTGGCATACACAGTTCTCCACCTCCTCATTTAATGCCACAACAACCCTATGAGGTAGGTTAGGCTGAAAGTCAGTGACTGACCCAAGGCCACACAGTGAATGTCATGGGGAAGTGGGGATTTGAAAACTGGTCTCCCAGGTCCTAGTCTACACTCTAGCCACTATACCACACTGGCTGGCTGTAAATTTATATTGCATTGATCTGTCACACTATGATGGAATGGTGAAGCATTGCTTCCAATTGGCTGCTTGAGGTGATCGTTGCATATTTATCTTCATACATGCGTTTGTACATGCGTGCTTTCTCTCTGGCTTTACAACATCTAAGCATATGTCCTTCACATGCTGTTCCACTGCAAGAAAGCTTTCATCACTAGTCGGAATATTCCGACTGCAAGAAAGCTTTCATCACTAGTCTGAATATTCCATAAGAAAAAATGAGCAAAAAATGTGTGAGATGGAATGCAAACAATGGTGTAACAGCAGCTCAAAAGTGAGACTATTGGGGGCACTAAATATATTCACATAACAAGAATAATTTGCACTTGCCATTTACTTGCCTTCGCAAATAAAGTGGTTTTTCCTTTATGTGATTTTATTGGTTTGGCTTTGTTTAGTTTTTGATGACGGTGATGAAAGGACTTTGAGACGGACATCGTTGTGTCTGAAGGGAGAGAGGCACTTTGCAGAAAGTGAGGTAAGGCTGTTTCACTCTGAAGCTGTAAACTTAACACTTCTTTTAACTGGAAAATTAGCAAGTTGTCATATTTTCCCCTTCCTCTCCCAGACACTTGACCAACTGCCACTAACAAACCCAGAGCACTTTGGAACGCCGGTGATTGGGAAGAAATCCAACAGAGGAAGGAGATCCTCTCTTCCTGTGTGAGTGTTTTGTGATGCCTTATTTTGCTAATAGTATTACTGGGCTTTTCTCAGACCTAATCTTTCCCTTGCATTGGAACGAGGAAGGCAGGTTTGGTCTTCAGTGATGAGCTTAAAAGAAGTGTGCCTCCCTTGCAAGGAACATAATGTTGAGCAATTACACTTTACTTTCCTTCTTTCCACCCACAATCATACCACCCCCTAATTTTCAAGAGATTTGCCTTTCACCATACAAAACACAAGAAATGCCCCACTCAGAGGACAACGTTTCCTCAGAAGGATAGGCTACCCATTTCTTCTGATGCAGTCCAGAAGGTGACAGCCTTTGGACAAAGTGCATAAATGGCTTCTGAGGTGGAGAAGTGTCTTGGGCTTCCTGTCTCCCTTCTTGCGTCAAGTCTCTTCTGAAATGGAAAGCACACTTCCCATTGAAATATCCTTGGAGATCTCGCTGTTTGGTGGAGTTGCAGAAGTGGCTGAGAAATGCAGTGACAGGAAGCATCTGGAACTTGGGTTTTAGGATTCTGCAGAAGTGTAGTGCTGCGTGGAATTCTGCATCCTGGAAGCCATTTCTTCTTTAACTTTCTTCCTTCTGTTGCTGTGAAGTCAGACTTGAAAATGTGCTGGAGTTATCAAAGGACAGGACCCTGCAAAAGCTCCTTGCCATTTAGGGACTAACAGGAGCTGAATTAATTATACAAAACTATTTCACACTTTTTAATAATTTGTATGCATACTGGCTTGTCTTGGTGTAGGACTTGGACTATTTTTGGTACACAGGGCTTTCAGTTTTTAAATCTCAGTAAATTTTAAAATGTGCACGCACACACACACACACACACTGTATTTCAGGACAAAGCCTAAAATAACAACATAAAAATGTTCTGAAGTATATAGAAGCATGTATGTGAAGAAGCATGCCTAAAGTAACAGGCAAGCCAAGCTGCATTTAAATCTTCCTTATTAAAATTAGATAGATGCATGCCTTGTTTTAGCTTGCTTGTTAGAGCAGTGTTTCCCAACCACTGTTCCGCGGCACACTAGTGTGCCGCGAGATGTTGCCTGGTGTGCCGCGGGAAAAATTAAAAAATTCGAAAGATTTTTTTTAAAAAAGTTGAATTTTCGATTGGGGCGCCGTCACTAGATGACCCCTGGGGTTCCCTCCCTCCCTCCCGCTCTGCGCCTTCCTCCTCCTCCGGGGAGGCCCTTCCTGGCTCTCGGCCAAGGCTTGGCGGCTGCCACTCACTCACTCGCTCGCCCACCCGTCCCTCCATCCCTGCACCCGGCCTCTCCCCCTCCGTCCCCGGCGCAGGGGCTGCCGGGATCCGTAGTCCCCTCGCCCTTGGGCTCCGCGCCCGCGTGGGGTGCACGAACTACGTTTCCCAGCGTGGCCTGGCGGGCCGGGTGTTTTGTTTGAAGCGCTCTTCTCCCGGCCATGGAATGAGCGCGGCGGCCAGGTGGGCAGGGGCTCTTCCGCGCAGACCCCGCGCAGCCTGCCTGCGCCCCCGCGGAGATCGGGCGGCAGGATGGAGCCCGGGGATCCCTGCGGAGGCGGAGGCTGCCCCCCAGGTAGGGCTGCGTCGGGGTTTTTTATTTTTGCAATGCTGCATCCGCGCCGGAGGGGACGCATTGGACTGCGGGGAGACCCCTTGGCGGGCGTGCAAGGCAATGCATGTGTGCAGGCGTTGCATGGAGTGCAGTGCAATGCAATGGCAATGCGGCGCCCTGCATGCATGCATGCAACTTCCACCGGCGCTCCGGACTTGGCAGGTGAGGGGGGTCCCCAGTGGGCGGCAGAGAGAGCCGGGAGGGCGAAGGGGAGCCGGGGGGGAGCAGCGCTGCTCCCCGAGCCGAGCCCGGGGGGAAACTTCGGCGTCGTTGCGCCGGGTGTTGGAAGCGGAGGCTGGCGGGGGCCCCTCACCTGCAAAACCTGGTCGCCTCTCATATATTTCTTGCATTGCATTCATCGCCCGCTTTCTCCTCCTAGGAGCTCCCGGGGGCGCGCGTGGTTCTCCCCGTGTTATCCTCGCAACAACAGCCCTGCGAGGTGGGTCAGGCGAGTGGCCCAAGGGAGCACCCAGGGATTGTCCTGGCCAGGTGGGGTGATTTGAACCCTGCTCTCTGCCCGGTCTTCGTCCTCATTTAGCCCCCACATGTGCATGACTGTGCATGACTGAGGTTTTCCCCCCTCGTCTTGGCTATGGTGTGAGTCTGTGCTGTTAATTAATGGGGTTCTGCCTTCGGAGAAGATGAGCCAGCCCTCAAGGAGGTGATTATGTGATTTGCTAGCAATTCATGTCCCTCCCGGCGTGACGCTGCGCGCTGACGCCACGGGGCTGTAATGGTGGTGTGCCTCGAGATTTTTTTCATGAAACAAGTGTGCCTTTGCCCAAAAAAGGTTGGGAAACACTGTGTTAGAGGGGAGGAGGCTGTTTCGAGAATAGAAAAGGCATGGATATGAGAGTGGTAGAAAAAGACAAAAATTGGCAGAATATAAGCTTGAGTGGAAAGAACAAGATTAAGGGCATAAGAGAGGACAAGGAGGAGATAAGGTTGAAGCACATAAGTGCTTTAAAAGAAGGGCTAGTGTTTTAACGAGCTCCATTCAAGCCTTGATTCAAGCTTCCCTGGCAACAATAAATATTGGCGGTTTATTCTTGGAAGTGCTGAATTTCAGAACTAACTGTGGACACAGAGAAACTGTCTTTGCTGGGTCACCAAGCCAAGCCCATGCTGACTTGGAATCCTTCCGGGTGTAAGGAGACCGGTAGGCTACGTGGGTTGGTTGAGACACTTTTGAGAATAACAGCAGAGCCCAGCCCCATGAGTCCTCTGGCTTGCAGCCATGGCAGCACCACACATGCAAGAGTTCTTGATTCTAGCCCCACCACCTCTCGACAGCACAATGCACGTATGTCAGCACAGGGCGAATATTTAGCTTGCTGCATTCTGCTTTGTGTTAAGCCATTTCCCGCAAAAAGGAAGGAGGTTGCAAAGCAAGAGCTGTTGAGGTATCAAGGCTGCGACGAGGTTATGTGCTCCTGTTAATCTCCACCTTTGGGCTGTCTAAAATCACTGTATGTTTAACTCTCTAGTAATGAAGATGAAAAAGAGGAAGAAAGTAGTGAAGAGGATGATGATGATAAGAGGCGTCTTAACGATGAATTGCTTGGTAAAGTTGTCAGCGTGACTCCCAGCTCTGAGGAGGCTGAGTGGTATCCAGCTTTGGTGAGTGAGAAATATTCAGGGGCTTTTATAATAGGGCACAAAAGCCAGGTGCTTTTCAAAGGGGAGGAACTTCAATGGGGCAAAACGCCTTTTGAAACCAGATTTGAGTGTAAAACGGCTTTGAGAGCTTGTTCAAACAAAGGTGACAATAAATAAATAAATAATGCTCCTGGGTCTCCCAAGTTTAAGGAAATGCTGCTTTTTTTTGGGGGGGGGAGAGAAATGAAGTCCATATTGAAAATGTTTTTTTTACATTCTTGGTAGTTCAACTCTTGCTCAATCAGTTCCTGCACAAAGGCAGGTTCTGCTACCTGACTACATAGAATATAAACCTTCCTGGTAAATACGTTCGGTGGGGAAAACGTGGTTTCCTATGGAACTTGTTTCTATGACATCTGCATCATCACTGAGATCCTGCTAAAAGTTCGTGGCTGTTTCCTCTAGTTCCCATCATGGCTACCTCCTCCAGTTCCTCCAGTTCCCACCTTGCCCATTATCCTAATTTAAGTACTTTGAATAGAAGTCCCTGAAATCCCACTTGGCTGATGGGAACCCTGCTCAACCCAGTGGGAGATTCATCTTTCCCACCTGATTCTGAAGGAAAATTCCGTAGCTTTTGCTCCTCCTGCATACTACAAAGTTCAGCATGATGAAACCCAATTGTGGTTTCTGTGTGTGCATGCCCACGTGGTTTGAATGCTATTCGCGTCAAATGCAATTAGACATATAAATTATTTTTAGCTAAAACAAGCATGCATTGTGGGCAGCCAAACACTTTCATTTCTTAGCATGTTTCAGAAGGAAGATATACCTGTTGAGCCTTCGGACTCATGATTAAGTTGGAGAAAATGTAGCTTTAGATGAAATCTTACTGTGTTACTCATTTGATTTGCCATGGTCATTCTTTTCATAGGTGGGTTTTTTGTGTGAAAGCAGCCTTTTTATTTAGATTTACTATGATTCCTCTTTTAGGTACAAGTAAAATACGCTTGCATGCACTAGGATTTTCCTTTTTTGCATTTGCAGAGCTCACTATGCAGTCATTTGGACTGGGTTTTTTAATCATCATCATGATTTATGTCACTTGCGACAGATTAAAAACAAGATAGAACCTATTCAGCTGAAGAGCAGAATATAAATGCTTTATAAAAAAAGTCCTACCTGGAGGCTTGCAAGCCACAAAACAATAGGCAAGAAAGGGATGGGGAGGGAAAACAAGCCAACCTGGGCACCATTTCTTAAATACACAGAGTTGTTATTAAAGTGCTCAGTTTGAGTAGAAATAGTTCAGGAACTAGAGCAGCCTGATGGAATGGACCCACTCTCTATCTCTCCTTCTGCTGCAGCCTGATGATAGTTGAGGAGAAGGGGAGCCAAATGGGAGTCAGTCTTCTTTTAGTTAAATATCTGGATTTGTATATAACGGCGTTCCGTGTGCTGCGCTGGCTCGCCAGATGCAGCTTTGTCACGCTGGCCACGTGACCCGGAAGTGTCTCCGGACAGCGCTGGCCCCCGGCCAATAGATGTGAGATGGGCGCACAAACCCCAGAGTCTGTCAAGACTGGCCCGTTCGGGCAGGGGTACCTTTACCTTTACCTATGTATATTAATAGACAAGCGTGAGGATTTAGGGATCACTGTCAATAGCGCATTGCTAATCCCTGGAGCTCCTGCCTTTATGGCAGTGAAATTTTTCTTATTGGTGTAACTTTCCTAATTGGGAAAATGCTCTGGAATGCATGGAGTTCCTCAAGATGGGGGCAGGAGGAGGAGCATGTATAATGTGTGCAAAATCGGAGGAAGTTAAAGATTTAAAAGCAGTAGGGTTCTGTGGCATTGTCACAGGAAGCAGCTATATTTAGTAGTTCCCAAAGCCCCCGGTGTTGTTTAACATGCATGCATCCCCTCTTCTGAGACGAGGGTTTACTTAGTACAGTCCTTTCAGCCTCTCAAAACAGTGGGAATGAGCTGCCCGATCATGTGGTGCTGGTGTGCATTTAGAATGCATGACTGGCAAACGACAACACCCTCAATAAAGTAGGAAGATTTTACTCTTATGAATAAGCTTCACTTTTCAGACTTATAGGCTTGAATCTACTGGTGCACATTTTAAGGTTAACAAATTATTTCTGATGAAGAGCTTGGCACTGAAGAAGCTGACCAGGATAACCAAGAATATAGACAGTTGCTGTCCTATCTAGCCCTGTATTGTCAACACTGACTGGCAGTGACTCATCAGATTTAATGTAGGCAGTCTTTCCGTGCCCTACCTGGAAGTGCTGGGATTAGACCTGATGCATGCCACTGAGCTATGACCCTTCCCCAATCAAACCTCTTTTAAGTGTGAACCTGAGCAAGATTGATCTTGGGAGTACATACGCATATGTAATTTCATAGTTGGGGTTGTTGTGCGGGTGGAAAGGCAGAGATCTTGGCTGCAGTTGTTATATACACATGATTTTAACGATGGAAATTTACTGGATTGTCTGTCTTGTTTTGTGGGAGGTTTGCAATACTTTAATAACATAATAATTGCCTTTAGGGATCAGATCAGGCTCCTTTTGGTCTCATTGCCTTTCTGACAGTAACTAACAAAATGCCACATAAACTGTACAGCTGGTGGCCTTTCCTCAAGTTTGTTGGCAGCATCTGATATATTGCATATGGTCTCTGATTATATTTAGCCATCATAGATTATAACCAGTGTGGCATCTGTCCTCCAGGAATTTGCTAATTTTTAAAGAAATAATATTGAGGCTGTTATTTCCTCTTGTATCTTTATGGCTCATGGTGTGAAATGCTTTTTCTGTCCTGAGCTTACTGCTATTTTAACTGGGTGATCTCCAGCATTATGAGAGATGGAAGAAAAAATTACCTCCCCACAGTGTCATTACCTAGTGGATTTGTTCTGGAAAATAAAATGCTGCTATTAGGAGTTGCCATAACAGAGCTGAAACATGATGTATGAAACCTTTCCCCCCCACCCCCTTAGTAGGAGCAATTTTTAAAAATCCTCAATGCCATGTGTTCTTTTTGAAACTTCAGGTCTTATCTCCCAGCTGCAGCGATGACATTGCAGTGAAAAAGGACCAGTGTTTAGTGAGATCTTTTTCAGATTCCAAATTGTGAGTAGTTTTTCTAGACATCTCTCTATCTCTCAGGTTTGGTGTGTTACAAAATAAATACATAATCAACTGACAAGTTAAAGTTCAGTGGTTTAACTTAGCCCTCCTCCAAAGTCAGAACCTTTTCTACATAATCCTATTGTCAAGAGTAAATGCAGGAAGGACATGATTAAGGTAGCAGACTAAATTCCACCAGTGATCATGAAATTTAACAGGATATTCTTAATTAGGGTATTCCAAAAGGTAAGCATGAATCTTGTGGAAGACTTTCATTCTTCACTAGGATGATCAATTTTGTGTTAAAGTTTAATATAAAACACTATCTTGCCTTTGTGGCATGCAAATTTTCAGCTGCAAGCTATTAGCTGTGGAGCTACCAAAATAATTTTGGAAGTGTGTTTAAAACTCACAATCCATTTCCTGCTTATATTTTTCCTACTTCATACAATATGCGATGGAATTTTCGCAAGACTTCTTGCCCCAACCCCTCATTCAGAAAGGCTTTCCATTGGAGAAGAACCTATTAAGGGTACAGACTTACCAAGACAGTTACAAGATATTTCACATTTGTCTTTTTGCCTTATTTTTAAAACAACAAAATTTTTAAGAACTATGCTGATGAAGAAGATGATGATGATTAGTTATGTCAGATTAAGTTACATTGATGCTGACTTCCATGCTCAGAGCACCTTATTACTTCCTTGTTGGTATTTGGGTACTTAGCTTGGTGAAGCTGCCTTCAGGTGAACAGTTATTTCCCTGGCCTGAACATCTGAACTCTTTCGTACTGTGAGACTGCAAGTAAAGAAAGGAAATACATTGAAGGATGCTGTCCTTTATAGAGACACATATAAAAATTTTGTTTCAGTACTTGGCTTTTTATCAAATGATTTATTTTTGTTTTTAATTTTTAAAAATGCATGTCACCAAAAGTTAAATACAGCTGCCCTTTGAGTTCATCAGTGAAGATAAGTTACAGTTCAATAAAAGCTACTGCTTGTTAGAATGAAAGATTATAATTGACATTTTTGTATCTGTATCAAAGTTTTTTCATTGATTGCTTTGCACTTACTGTCTGCTGCTTTGGATTTCCTTTTGGCAGAAAAAAGGGCACAAATGAAAACAAAATGAAGAATATTTTACTTTCTGTATTTAATTATTGCATACCAGATACAAGACTGCATTGGAAAATACAGTGTTCTTAACTTGCAACCTCATGGACTGTTCACCTAGTTCTAGTTCCTTTACTGATAAGGCTTGCAACTACAATATGTATCCCTCTAACTCATTAATTAGTGGTGCAAGAGAGCCATACAGTAGTATGGCATGTATTTCAGATTATTCAGACAGAAGCACTGCATCACCTGCATTAATTCATGCAGAAACATCTTCATATAGATGGATGGTCCCTGCCCATAGGTTAACTTTAGTAAATTTAAGCATTGGGATAACTTGTTCAGCTGTTTAAAAATGACGATTGGTGCAAATGCATGGTATCAAAGAAAGAGTATACACAGAGGTATACTTTTTTAAAATGAGAAGCTTCGGGAAAATGAATGTGGCATATTTAATCCAATTAAACAATTCTCTTGCAGTTATTCAGTAGCAAGAAAGGATACTGAGGAATTAGACATCCTAAATGTTACAAAATCCGAGTTGTCTTCTAGAAAAGGTAAATTTCAAAAGTTACTGTATAAACTGTTTACGAAAGCAAATTAGTTATGCAATTATAGTTATGCAACTAGTCATAGAGACGGAATCCACATGGTCCCAGGGCAGGTCCATCCAGTGTTACGTAGACAATAGCCTTGTACAAGCTTAGAAATGAAATATAAACTGGTAATGCACTTGCAGAAGGGAGGCAGAGACCAGTAGACAGGCCTGTCCACAAAGTACAGGTTATTGATTATGGGTTTAAAGGTAAAAGACCCCTGACAGTTAAGTCCAGTCGCGAACGACTCTGGGGTTGCAGTGCTCATCTCGCTCTATAGGCCGAGGGAGCCGGTGTTTGTCAGCAGAGAGCTTCCTGGTCATGTGGCCAGCATGACTAAGCCGCTTCTGGCGAAACCAGAGCAGCGCACGGAAACGCCTTACCTTCCTATTGATCTACTTGCACTTTGACATACTTTCGAACTGTTAGGTTGGCAGGAGCTAGGACCGAGCAACAGGACCTCATCCCGTCGCGGGGATTAGAACCGCCGATCTTCCGATCGGCAAGCCCAAGGCTCAGTGGTTTACAACACAGCGCCAGCCACGTCCCTATGGGTTTAATGACATACAAATGCGTGTACCCTAATGGACAATTTCTGACTAGAAAAGCAGCCTGGGTACGAAGACATCTGAAGGGTTGAAGTAGTGAGGGGCAGGTGCTTAATACTTTCTCCACTTGCTACTTTCCCCTTTTTATTCCCCTTGCCCAGCAGCCTTTCTCTGGTGTGTTGGCAAGGGGGAAACGGATGTCAGGAAGCATGTGTGTTGTGAGAACAAAAAGGATAGTTGCAGCTGAAAAATGATATCCAGTGAAAAGCTCCTCCCACCTGACTGCTTATGACAGCTGCTTTTCTTGATAATGGGCCATGTCTGTTTTATTAAAAAGTGTTTGCATCTAATCTGTAGTTAGGTTCTATTCAGGATAATGAAGCACATAAGTGTTGTAGGCAGTTCATATAGATTGCAAGGAGTAGAATTCCTAAAAGAATGGAAATGTCCATGTGACTACAGTGGTACCTCGCAAGACGAATGCCTCGCAAGACGGAAAACTCGCAAAACGAAAGGGTTTTTGATTTTTTGAGTTGCTTCGCAAGATGATTTTCCCTATGGGCTTGCTTCACAAGACGGAAACGTCTTGCAAGTTTGTTTCCTTTTTCTTAACACCGGAAATACAGTTGCGACTTGACTTGGAGGAGCAACTCATAGAACGCCTTGTGTGGTAGCCTTTTTTGAAGTTTTTGAAGACTTTGGTGATTTTTGAAGCTTTTCCAAAACTTTTCCGGCACCGTGCTTCGCAAGACGAACAAACCGCAAGACGAAAAAACTCGCGGAACAAATTAATTTCGTCTTGCGAGGCACCACTGTATTTGGTGGCCAGTGTGCAGGAGAAGTGTCCCAAGAGTCAAGGATTTGTGGCACACCTGGGTGTGAGCAGCAGAGCCCATAAATCTGGCCATAAGAGTTAGGCTGCATATATTTCTGTTTCCAGCCCACATTGAAACAGCTGAAAAGGAAAATGCAGGAATGTGGCCATTCTTGCAGTAGATTCTCTAAAGGAATCTTCCCTGTCAAGCAATATACAGTGGTACCTTGGTTCTCAAACGTCTCCATTGACGAACATTTCGGAACCCGAACACTGAAAACCTGGAAGTAAATGCTTCCGTTTTCGAACGCGCCTCATAAGTCGAACGGCTTCCACTGTGTGTTTTTCAATTTTCTCAGCTGAATTTGCAAACAGCCCTTTGCGCCTCAGTTTTCAAACGTTTCGGGGTAATCGTGTCTTAATTTGGTATATGCCCCTTGGAAGTGCCCCTTATTTTATTTTGGCATTAGTTTCTCACCTTCCTCTTGATAACCCAATATTGAATTTGTGACCTTAACATATGGCTGAAAAAGGAGCAAGGATAGCGCCAATTGGTAATAATGCAGTTTTGATTCTTAGTACCTTGAATGAGTAAGCACGGGACGTTTTCCTCCGAAGGGTTACAAGAGGCGAGCTCCTTCTTCAGTCTGAAAGTTATACCTTCGAATTGGAAGATGGATATGCGGGAAATCTTGGAATCCTCCAGCAGTGATGAAGAAGATGGCGGGGAGCCTGGGAGTGATGAAGAGGAAGACAAAAGAGAACATAAGGAGGAAGAAGTAGTGGTGAGTGGGTTGGCTTTCCTTTGTACACGTGTAACTTAATACGCTCCACATATAACAGAGCTCCTCAAATGTCATGTTTGAAAATAATTTCAAGGGAAAAAACAGCTTGATCCTACAGATTGATCCTGTGGTCCTCCAGATGTGACAGCTAGCGTGGCCAGTTGTCAGGGATAAGTGATTTACAGTCTAGCAACATCTGGAGGACCACAAGTTTCCTATTCCAGCTATAGATACTTAAATGGAAGCAAATACCAACATTTTCTGCTGTGTTTGCTCCTAGACGGAGCTACAGAATGGCTGGTGACACAGTGGAAAGAGCCAGTGAAAGCTCCGCATTCCCATGCCCCCACTCTAAGAAGCATGTCTCCTTCTGGTGGCTGGCTGTTTCTGTCTCTTAAGGGCTGTGAGGTGTGTGACTTCTCCCTGACCCAAAACTGTTTTGGGGAGTAAGTGCAGCCTAGCTAGCAGGAATAAAAAGCAAATAGTATCCTATCTGAACATATGCGAGAGATGCCGAGAGAGTAGCAGGGGAAGATTTCAGTCCATCTTTGGATGGTGTCCCCACTGCAACTGGAAACTGTAGAAACTGACCTAACAGATACTGAACACAAGAGGAATGTTCTTAGCTTTTTCACATGTTCCTGCGAAAGAGGATTCCATTTGTTACTTTGAGCAATTTCTTTCCAGGTTACTTTCCATAGGAACATTAATGTAGGTTAGATGAGGGCACATTTTGATTTGAAAATCTTAATTTCAGAGAGTTACTAATTTCAGGAAATTAAAAATCCTTACACTGAAGGCCATTTTGAATGAGCAACACTGAAGCATGCTTTTTCCTGTGGCATATTATTATTATACTGCACATAATATTCTTAATAGTTGCATTATTTTGCACTCCTGGGATGCAGAACCAGGTGGAAAATGCATGTGTGTGTTATAGCAGGCATTTCCAACAGGTAGATAGATCGTGATCTACTGGTAGATCATTGGACATCTGTGGTAGATCACTGGCTTCCCCCTAAAAAAAACCTCAACAACTCAACCCCAGTTATTAATTCTGAGTAGATTGCAGTCTCTTGGGAGTTGGCCACCCCTGTGTTATAGGTAGTAGACAATGGCAGCAGGATTGGGGGGATGGAGATAGACTTTTTAAATGTTTCTTCTGCATGTAATAATGATGGTACATAAGAACAGCCTGCTGGATCAGGCCAATCTAGTCTAGCATCCTTTTCTCACAATGGCCACCTCGATCCCTACATGAAGTCTGAAAGCAGGACCTGAGTGAAACAGCACTCTCTCATGATCCCCAGCTACGGAGCCATTGCGGCAAGTAGTCTTTGGTAGCCTGACCCATGAATTTGGCTAATCTTTTAAAACCATCAAAGTTGGTCATCACTGTGGGAACGAATTCCATAGTTTTACAATGTACAATGTACTTTCTTTTGTCTTTCCTGAATCTCCCAACCGGGTGGAATCCTAGGAGATGTCTGTGGCTTTTTAATTGAACCTCATTTTAGTTTGGGACAGCATTAGAACACTTGAAGTCTACTTAACTAACTCTCAGGTGCGCATCACTGAAGTTACTGCAGACAAGATGCAGATTATTTTCACATTAATTTAAAATACGTGTAGTCTGAAGAGCTAAAATACAAATCTTGCAGACAATTGAGGCAGAATTTCTATCCTGATATGCTCAGGAGTCATTGTGCTTCAAAAAGGAGGCAGGCATTTCCATACTCAAGTTCAGAATCAGCTGTCCCCCACTTCACCAGTTATAGCTATTGTTCCTCTTAATTTTATGTGGTTATATTTACATTATCGCCTATCCCAGCCATCGGTGATGAAGCCTCAGGACTCCAAGCAATTGTGGTTTCTCTCAGTACTCTTTCCAGCAGTGAAGGAATCAATCTTCAGGGTATACTGAAGGTATAAACTTTAGGGTAAACTTGAGTTCCTCTAACTCTTTCTTTCTGAATCCATGAAGAATGGACTTGGCATCTTCAAATAAAGCTGCTTGGGTTTCCCCCCCAGCAAATCATAATGTTGCTCTTATACCATGGCTTAGAAGAGCTCTTTAAGGCTGCATCCACATAATACATTTAAAGCACATTCTCCCCTGATGCCCCCCCCCCAAAAAAAAGAATTATGGGAACTATATTTTAAGAGGGATGGTTCTTAGATGGGAGGGAAATACTTTAAATTTATTGTGTATATGCAACTTAAATGTACCACTGTGTTCTTGATCTCCTTTTCACAGTTTTTTTTTTTATTTCCCTTATTTTTTGTACATACTTTTAGCCCACTCTTCACCACAGGGTCCCAGGGTGTGTTACAAAAAAATTACAATTAAAAGGAATACAGTGCACAATGTTTAGATCCTAAAATAAAACTACAAGACAACCAATATCGGAGTTACAAAACAGCAGCAGGATGAATAAGATAGAAAGATGCAAGCAAAAAGAAAAAAGTTTTCATTGAGAGATCTCTCCTCACACCCCCTCTGATTTTTTGAAAAGTGCAGTGGAGGAGCTGACTGGTGGAGTAAATGGGATAGTTACCACGGGGGTCACCAACCTTTTGGGGCCTGTGGGTACATTTGCAACCCAGAGAAACCATTGTGGATATCAAGCACACACCACAATCTTTTCTATGGGCAGCAATAAATGCTTCTTTCAAGTCTTAATTTAAGCAGGGAGGGAACACTCTGCAGGTGCCAAGGAAGGCCTCTGTGGGTATAAGAAGACGTCAGGTGAGCTTCCCTTGGAAAGTGATTTCATAACGGTGCCAGTACTGAGAAGGTCTGCTCCTTTGCAGCCACCTCCCTCTCTTCACTTCTCTCTTAAGGTTTGGAGAGAGAGATGCGAGAGGAGGTGATTTTTCAGGTAATCTGGCCCTATTGCTGTTTAGATTAAATCCAGCGCTACAGAATTGGGCCCTCAAGCAGGGCCTGTGCAGCAACCCTGTAGTCAACCTTTGTTAACTTGGGCAGCCATATTTCTAGATGGGGAATTTGAGAGCAGGGGCATAGTGCTAGACAGTCCCCACACTCACAGTTGGAAAGTATGGGAGGGCTGGGCCCGGAGTGTGCCCGGAGGTTAGGTTAAAATAAAATTTAGTATGAACACCAGGAATTAAATGACCGGCATGTTTTTAGATTCAGGTAGGTGGCTGTGTTGGCCTGACGCAGTCGAAATAAAAAATTGTCCAGTAGCAGCATACAGACACGAAAGCTTATACCAGAACAAACTTAGTTGGTCTGTAAGGTGCTACCGGACTACTACTACTACTACTTATTATTATTATTATTATTATTATTATTATTATTATTATTATTTCGATGGCGTATTTTTGTTTCAGAAGGAAAACAATGTTAAGGATGCAGTTAACAGGGGGATACCAAAGTGTTCTTTTTCGTGCTGCATAGACATTGCTAAAATACTTCCAAGTGCTTTTTTCCAGTCCTTCAGACCCCTTAAATTAAGACACATTGTTTTAACATATTTGGTTGGAGTTTTCAGCAAGCATAGCAGAAAGCTATACCATACATTAGCTGATAGATAATACTCCATAACCATTCATATTTCTGGAACCATTCTTGTCAGAAATTATGGCCCTCACTGTTCTTTGGGTATAAATTAAGTTTAATCTGTTGAATTGTCTCACTCTTTTTTGAGGTTGGAGGGCAACAATATACCTGTTTGCCTCCTCCTGGCTGCAGTGCAACAGGTGATTTATTAGTTGCTTGTTTCTGTCATTTGTATGCTGTCCCATAACAAAGGTCTCTCTGTGGTTTACAGTAAACAAAAAGCAATGTAAATATATGATAAAAGATACAAAGTAGCTGCATAAATACAACAAGAACTAATATTACCGCACGCCCAAAATTAAGAACACAGATATAAACATAGATGCCAGTGAATTATACAAATCGTTTGTATAAATCATATAGTACTATAGATAAATGATATAGTCATACCTCATGTTACATTTGCTTCATGATACATTTTTTCAGGAAGGGTTACTTCCAGGTTTCGCCGCTCGCGCATGCGCAGAAATGCCACTGCGGGTTGCGTTCTGCTCATGTTGCGAACGGGGCTCAGGAACGGATCCCGTTCACAACCAGAAGTACCACTGTATTTGCACTTAACAATTACTACCAAGGGCGTGGTCTGAAGCAATAGTGAAAGTTATACCAAAACATAACAAAGATCCTATGGTACCTCAGCCATACAGACTGATTTCTCTGCTAAATCAAGTTGTTAAAATAGGGTCCTTCCTAATTGCAAAGCAAATAAACAACATACTGTACAAATATGTAAAACAGGAGCAAACAGGTTAATAAAACAGGAAATTACAGCATAATGTCAAAAAACAAATTGACCATGCAATCACAAACATCAACAAACAATATTCCAGGGTTTTTTAGGCACAAAAAAAGGCTTTTGATAGAGTAGACTGGCTTTTCCTACAAAGAGTTTTACAGTAAACTAATATGGGAGGAAAGTTCAAAACTTGAATAGATTTATTATACCAAAGACCTATTGTCAAAGTGTTTATCAATAATCATTTATCTACATCTATTTATGTGCAACAAGGAGCACATCAAGGTTGCCCATTAACACCTTGCTTGTTTGCAATCTTGTTTTAGAGCAATTGTTTGCAAAAATTTACTCAAACTCTGTCTCGGTTAACCACAATTTTAAAAAATGACCAATAACCAAGTATAGCAAACTATTGACCTGACTATTTGGAATAACCTGTTAAACATTAGATGTTGGCTTGAACAAGAGCATATTTTCTCCTATGAACAGGTGGCAACAGCCTTAATTCAAAGGTGACCACCATTAGTCCACTTTCAGCTAAGATATACAGTGGGACATTTATGGATAATGTATGGAATTTTATTACAATCTGGTAAAAATAAGGAAATTACAAAATATATTTAACACTTTCCCAGTTTAAAAGAAAACAATTAAATAAAGGCAATGCATGTGCTTTTGTAATCAAAGTAAATCTTTAATAAAAATTACTTTAAAAAGAGAGAACAATTGCACGCATTATATGTATAAAAGAAAGTGGTCAATGGACTTGTTAACTTAGTCACAAGCAGAATGGGTCTGGATGGTCAAAAATATCCCAACAACACTACTAAGTGTTAATCTGAAAGAAAACTATTTCAAGACACTCGTTCAATAGTATCTTACTCCTTATAGCCTGAGCAAAATATAGTCAAAATACACATTGTGGGGGTTGTAAAAATACAAAGACAGAAATATTTTGGAACTGCATAAAAATAAAGACTCTGGGAGCAACAATTTTGAAAATAATACATGAAAGCATTGATTATACACTTTCGAGGAATTCAAAAACTGCTCTCATATGCATGCCTTGGTCTGAAGTTATAAACAACAATCTCTAATTGGTAAATAACTGTTCTGATAGCAGCAAAGCTTTGTATAGCTTAGCAGTGGGGAAAATAAAAATCTTCCAACACTGATAGAATGTGTGAGGAAAACCTGGGAGACCATCCTGATGATAAAATTAGTTTACAAAAGGAATACTATATATTGTAAGGGACGCGGGTGGCGCTGTGGGCTAAAGCCTCAGCGCCTAGGGCTTGCCGATCGAAAGGTCGGCGGTTCGAATCCCCGCGGCGGGGTGCGCTCCCGCTGCTCGGTCCCAGCGCCTGCCCACCTAGCAGTTCGAAAGCACCCCCGGGGGCAAGTAGATAAATAGGTACCGCTTACCAGCGGGAAGGTAAACGGCGTTCCGTGTGCGGCTCTGGCTCGCCAGAGCAGCGTTGTCACGCTGGCCACGTGACCCGGAAGTGTCTTCGGACAGCGCTGGCCCCCGGCCAATAGATGTGAGATGGGCGCACAAACCCCAGAGTCTGTCAAGACTGGCCCGTTCGGGCAGGGGTACCTTTACCTTTACCTATACTATATATTACAATCATGAAAATAAACTTATTGATAGGTGAGCCTTATTCGTTTTTTGCAGGATAAAGCAAGAGATGAAACACCTCATTCACATTCCTGTAATGCTATGCAATCTTCTCTCTTCTTTACAAAATAACACTTTCTGGCTTAATAGAAGCTTCATTCCCGGAATGTAAAATGTGAATTTTTTAAATGATTTTTTTAATGTGCCAAGACTATGTAAGTTACTTCTAAAGCACTGGCATAAAATGATCAAATTCTCCGCCAAGAACCCTAATGCCTCTGTTTTGAACCAACTGCAGTTTCTGGGGTGTCTTTAAAGGTAGCACGCATGCACACCAAGTTGTGAATAGTCTAAACTGGATGTTAACCAGCTGCAAAGTCCTAAAACGGATGGGGATTTTGTGGCCCTCCAAATGTTGCTGGACCTCAACTCCCATCACCTCCGACTGTTGGCCATGATGACTCAAGTGAACAAGGGTTGGGATCCAACAGCATCTGAAGTTCATCTGAAAACAGGAGCAGCATTTGCCATATTGGATCTCTCTGGCAGGGTGCCAGAGGCCAGGCCTTATGGGAAAACGAACCATTAATGCTTCTGCTGTGTTAACGCCTTCGGTGTGTGGGGCACCATCTACTTTATCAGAGAACGTAAATACTGAAAGAGGGGACTGCCTACTAATGTAGCCATGTTGGTTTTTCTCTTTGAAAAGATCAATTTCGTGCATCTCAGCAGGTTCAGTGTTACCTGTGTGTTCATGAAGAGAGCCTTTAGCAAGCTGGTTTCCCCTTGGATAGTCAATCTGTGAAATACACTCCAGGCTGAAGTCAAACAGGCCTGCTCCCCCCCCCCCCAATGAGCAATTATTTCTTTATTTAAGCTTTCCTGACTCCTTGGTTAATCTTAACTTTTATTCCTCTTTTCTTCTTGCAACCTCATTGCACACTGCTTAGAACTAGTTACAGATAGGTAGCCGTGTTGATCTGCCGTAGTCGAAACAAAATAAAAAAATTCCTTCCAGTAGCACCTTAGAGACCAACCAAGTTTGTTCTTGGTATGAGCTTTCGTGTGCATGCACACTTCTTCAGATACCATGCACACGAAAGCTCATACCAAGAACAAACTTAGTTGGTCTCTAAGGTGCTACTGGAAGAAATTTTTTTATTTCCTTAGAAATAAGTAGCAATGTTTGGCCTCCCTTCACAAAGTCCACCCATTCAAGGGCATTAAGTGATTTTAATAAAAACTGGAAGAACAAATTAAGGCTTCATTCGGCTTGCCAATCAAGTGTCTCTCTTGACGGTGGTTCTGCTGCTCTCTTGGGTCTCCTCCTATAACAGTGACGGGGAACCTGTGACCCCAGACATTCTTGGACCCTGACCGTCGGCCATGCCTATTGAGGTTGATGGGAGCTGGACTGGAGAGCATCTGGAGAGCAACCCATTCATTCTCCAGTCTTTTTCTGTAGCTTGTGGGTCCTGCTTTTAGGACTTTAAGCCTGAAGTGGGATTTGTGTGGAGGCAGTTTGGAGAGTGAGCAGTGTGGGTGGCTTCACCTGCTACAAATGGGCACATCTGGCATAGGAGCGGGCCCAGTTTATAAACACAGGTTAGCAGCCCGAATCCCTGGCCTGACTGCCTTTTGTGGATGGGGGAGTGGGGACTACAGTGGTACCTCGGGTTAAGTACTTAATTCGTTTCGTAGGTCCGTTCTTAACCCGAAACTGTTCTTAACCTGAAGCACCACTTTAGTTAATGGGGCCTCCCACTGCCGCCGCGCCACCAGAGCATGATTTCTGTTCTCATCCTGAAGCAAAGTTCTTAACCCAAGGTACTATTTCTGGGTTAGCAGAGTCTGTAACCTGAAGCGTCTGTAACCCGAGGTACCACTGTATTTCGGAGGAAGCAATGGTTTGTGAGACCTGTTATTCACGGCGTTCTTCCGTGCCCCATTCTCGGTGGGCCTTAAAAGCACGTGGCCGGCGAGCAGTCGCGCCCTTTGGGGGCCTAACCCCATTTGTCTTTGTTTAACGCAAGAGAAGCCCCAGAGGTTCGTTGGGTGTCCTTAAGAAAACTCGCAGGTGCTTCTTAATTTCTGGATTTAAGTTCTTTCCTTTAAAAAAGGTTAGGAGCCCTTAGTGCATGGTTTTTTCCGAGGGAAGCAGCGGCAAATCATTGCACCGCCCCCGAGGAAGAGCTTGTTTTACTTCGCCTGGCCCAAACCCTGCAGTTACATGCTTTTGGGTGTGCGTTTGTTTTAAATCCAAGCACAGGGTGAGGGTGGTGGTGGTTTGTTTGCTTTTTAATGGGTCGTTCTTTGGGGGGGGGGTTATGTAGGATAAGCAATGTGGACTTTGCGAATCCTCCCCCCCCTTACACGGAGGGGGGGGGGCTCGGCTCTTGAGCCTGTTGGGCGAGGAGGAAACTTGGCCGGGCTGAAAGCGCGGCGGCGCGGCCGTGTTTCCCTTTCGCTTCCCCCTCGCCGTCTGCGGCCTTGCGAGGCTGCAAACAGAATGGCTGTTCATGCTTCGAGGCTGCCTGCGGGGTTGCCATGGCGACGCACTGTTGGCTGCGAGTGCGCATGCTCGGGGGCGATTGAGCCGAGGCTTTTGGCAGGCTGCCCGGGGAGGCTTACCAGATGCTTTGAAATGGGCTGTCTCCTTTCTTCTCCTCCTCCTCTCATGTAATGTCCGATTCCTCCCTTTCCTTGCATTTACCTATTTATCTATTTATTTACCTATTTATTTGAACGGACCGGGGGAGAGGATGTGAGGAGCAATGCTGCAGAGCGGCGGCGGCTTCGGTGCAGCGAGAGAAAGGGACGCAAATATTTGCAAGTTAGGCTGAAGTACAGCGAGGCACCGAGAGCAGATTAGGTAGAAAAAGCAAATACATATATATACATATTTTAAAAACCCAGTTTGCACTTGGGAGGAAAACGCAGCACCCGGGTAAGGACTCCTCGCGCGTTCAGTAGGTGTAGCATTAATCCATTTCGGCCCCTGTGGGTGGGGGTGGCTTTTTCTTTTTCTTTCCTTTTTTTTTTTTTGGTGAGGGGTGGGGTTTACTTTTTTTTTTAAGTTTTCTGATCTCTTCAGCAATGCATGTGGCAATGCATGCAATCCTCTCTTTTTTTCCCCTCTCCCCCCCTTGCAAAATAAAATAAATTAAAAAATGCATGTATAGATATTTCTTGTTCCTGTGCCAGAAAAAAGAATGGCTTTTTAAACAAAATGGAGTCACTTTCCATGCAAACATGCTTTAATACTGAGCAAAGTGTAAGGGCTTGATCGTTTGTGGAATGTGGATTCTCTCTCCTCCTCCCCCTCCCTCATGTTGTTATACAGAGTGAATAGGCCACATTTTGCAGGGTGTGAACTGTTGCAATCTGCGCTAGGGGGTTTTTTGTGTGTGTGTCTGTGTGTGTTAGCATTTGTAAATACACCGTTGTCGCAGGTAAGTGAATGAAGGGCGATCCCCCTTCTTTTAACCCCTGGGTAATATTTTTATATGTCGTTTCTTACAACTGGTACTTGGCTCCTAAAGAGCTTCTGCCTTTCAAACAAAAGAGGAGGGAGGGGGGAGCGTTGTTTTTTCTTTTTTAAAATAAAAACTGCATTCCTGTGCATTTCTTTTTAGACCTAACTCGGAATTAAAATGTTGATAGAGACTGGAAGGTAAAGTACACCAGAAAGAGAGATTAGCATGGGGGGGGGGATGCAGAATCTATTGTTTCATGTGGCAGGAGAGAACCTTTATATAAAAGTGAAGATATGGAGATCAGTCTGGCTGGTGGAACACTGGCATTTGCTTTTTATATTGTCAGCAGAAATCATTCTTACTGGATCATTAAGTCAAAGTGTTATATATGTATCTCCTTAAAACCTAGTCCAGTCCTTTCCTCCTCCTCCCCCCCCAGTCCCCCCACAAGGAAATATTCAAGCATATTATGTTATTATGTCAGGTTTTTTCTTTTCTTCAGTGGTTTGATTCAGAAGTAAAATGCAGTCCTAAGAAGGGGCACTTCATCCGGCTTCTCTTCCTGCTATGTAAAATCTTTTACATTTAAAATAATGTAATATTTAAAATAACTGGGGTGGAGGTCTGTTCGAAACGGGCTGCGATTTTTTATAAACCTGCTTTTGTGCTGAGATTTTGTCACCTGGTGGTTTTTCTTGCAGTTCTGGCAGTGGAATGGGCCTTGGGACTGGTAAGCCACCTCTGGATAAAGGACACGCTGGGTCCAATCCACCAGTCACGGCTTCACTTGCTCCAGTGGAGATTGAGATTGTTTGAGGCTCAAACCCATGTCCTATTGAAATGTATGGTGCCTGTGTAACCACAGCAGTGCTTGGTGTGCTGCTTATTGTTGTGCCTCCCCTTTTCTGCATGCAGTTTTCACTGTACCTGTGTAGGAATTTGAACCCAGAACTCAGTCAGTGAAAAGAAACCAGTTCCCCCATTGCAACATACTACCCCAGGGGTCAGCAAGGTTTACCTCGCCTGGGCTGGTTAACTCCAGTGGAGATCCCTCCATGGGCCGGATCGCGCGGTCGCGATTTCCTGCACCTGTGCAAATGCGATTTTCTGCATCTGAGCATGCGCAGACGCGATTTCCAACACCAGGAAGGCAAGTCCCTGCACTGCGCTTGTTTAGCGCCGCACGCGGGGACTCACTGAATGGGCAGCTCTGGAGGCGGCTCATGGGCCGGTTAAACGACCCCCGTGGGCCACTTGTGGCCCTTGGGCCTTAGGTTGCCTACCCCTGTACTACCCCTTTCCCACATGGATATGTTAATACGTCAACTATTCTTATTCTTACATATTGATTTATCCTCTGATTTTTTCCCCCTGACAGTACTATAAGACCTTTGAACCATTCAAGTACTGAGTTTCGAGCCAGGAAATGTCTTCCTAGCCCTTGTAGCAAGTTGGCAATTTATCTGAAGTGACTTGTAGAAATGGTGGGTGTGATGTGGCTTTGCCATTCTTCTTCCCAAAGCCTGGTTTCTGGCTTTGTTATTACCGCCATGTGCAACAGTGCATCAAGGTACCATTATCCAGGTGATCAGGTTCTTTTTTTGCAGTTGTCCCAAAATACTGCTTGTTAATCCTGAGCTTTAATGAGTTGCTCTTGGGTTACAATTGAAAGCTTTTGTATTGAGATTTTATCAGGTTGAAAGCTATTCCAGTTATTATTCTCTTGCTCTTTTACACTTAGCTTGGATCCATACCTATCCCATTCCCCAGCAGGTGAGGAGGTGATTTCAGATTTGGCCAAAAAGGCCAAATCCATATGCAACTCAGTAAAATAGCAGAAGGCACTTTCTTTCCTCAGACATTGTACCCCTTGGATCCTCTGGTGTGTCCAAAAATGGGGACCATGTCCTCTGGCCTTTGTGATCTTGAAGGACCTTTACAGAGGTTCAGAGGGTTTATCTCAGAGGAGGCAGAAACACCAAAAGCAGCCATTTTGACTTTCTTCAGATTTTTGTTTTCTCTTTTTCTTGCTTTTTATAGTTATTGGAGATCTGCCTCAGTCAAGAGCCTAGATCAGGATTGGCTAACCTTTGGTTCTCCAAGTGTTGTTGGACCAGCTCCCAGAATCCCTGACCATTGACCATGATTGATAGGTCTGGAGGGAGTTGGGAGTCCCAACACCCAGAGGGGGCGCCATATGGATTACCCCGGTCTCCATGCTAAATTCAGTTCTAAAGCTGGGCTTACACACACTACATGCATTCGGTTCAAAGAGTTTGGAAAGTAGGGTGGAGGTGGTCATAGAATCTGATGAAACCCCTAGATTAAGATTGAAACCAGGGTTCCTGTAGATGATTGGTAGCTTTTAGTACTGTTCTTTATTCATATTATTACAGAATTTTATTGGGAGATCAGATTGTTCCCCAAAGCTTGGAGACAGCTGCATCTGCAAAAAAATACACGTTTGTTGAATGATAACTTTCAAAAGTGTGCAGGACTTTCATGTTCTGAAATTCCTTAACCTTGTAAACATAAATTTCCTTTCGGCTGAACATATTCAGTGCCCGTGCGACTGACAACATCTATACCTACTGCAGCATAATAATTACAATAGCCATTTGACTCCTGTGTCCTTGTTGGAAGGTGCATAACGTTTCCTGCGCAGAATGGACTTGACTCTCTTTCCAGCAATTTCGTAGTACTTTGATAAAATAATGCAGTAAAAGAAAATAGACATTTGTGGCGCTCTTGTTTATTTGGAATGCAAAAACCTAATTAAAACCTTTGCAGCATGTTTCAACACCTTGATACTGACACAGTGTGGTAACTTCAGCTGCCATTATAAACCTTTTGCATAAATGCTCTATACTCATATTTAGAATTCTCACTAAATATACACATTCCTCTGAGGCTATAAAAAAGATGGTTGGGAGGTTCTAGAAACTGCACATCAGAAGCAAATTCTGTGTTTATCTCCTTTTGAAGAATAACAAACTCTATTAAATTTTCTTCCTATTTAAAACCCTTTTAATATTTAAGGCAAAACTAGGAATGAGAGGTCTTCCCCAGTGCCATTAACATTTCCTTAGTATTTATAATAATAATAATTTGTTATTTATACCCCGCCCATCTGGCTGGGTTTCCACAGCCACTCTGGGCGGCTTCCAACAAAATATTAAAATACAGTAGTCTATTAAACATTAAAAGCTTCCCTAGACAGGGCTGCCTTCAGATGTCTTCTAAAAGTCTGGTAGTTGTTTTTCTCTTTGACATCTGGTGGGAGGGCGTTCCTCAGGACGGGTGCCACTACTGAGAAGGCCCTCGGCACTGGATCTCAGGGTGCGGGCAGAACGATGGGGGTAGAGACGCTACTTCAGGTATACTGGACCGAGGCCGTTTAAGGCTTTAAAGGTCAGCACAAACCAACACTTGATTTGGCTGTTGATTTCTGCAGGTGCCGGCTATATGTGTGGAGGAGGAACCACTCCTCACCAGCCTGAACAAGGGCTCCTGTTTACTTCTCTGGCAACAAATCAAACTTGGGTCACTTGCTGTACTTCCTTTATCACTGATAAAACCATTTTAAAAGATTGTAGTTACTCAAGAGAGCCCGTAATATTCCACAAATTCCTTAGTAGCACACAGTGCCTGCAATTTAGTCCAAGTTACTGGGGAGTAACACCCAATCTACACAGTGGGGCTTAAACCTTGGGTAGACATGCATAAGATTGTCCTATGCGTTTGAGGTTTCTATATTTTATTCTATGCAGAGCATAGCCCGCAATACTAAATAATTAAATTAAGAAAACTGCGATGAACTTTCATTATATTTCGTTTTCCAAGCTGATGTAAGAAGCACAAAAGTGCAAGTCAAGCTCATGAGTTTGGGGAAAACAACTCTCCCATTTTATTTAAAACTGTATCCCATAGCATCACTGAATGAATTTGGCAATCATCAAATATGAAAAAATAAGAGTCCTGCTTCCAAAGAGGAATCTATAGGGGCTTATAGCTTTGTTTACAGATTAGTAGGTTTAAGGCTAAGGTGTTTTCCCAGTGCTCCTAAGGGATTTTGGGATTGAATTTCTGTCCCTGTATGCATAAAGCATATGATTTGACACCAAGCATCATCCACCCTTTCCAGTCCAATCCCAATTTATGTGAAGCAGGTTGAATCAAATGGTACATATTCAGAACTCCATTCAGCACTTCGCTCCCAGTAAAAGTGTGCACAAAAGAAACCCTAAGATTACTTTTAACCATTTTGCTGTAACAGGATCACCTTGGTGTAATATTTAACATTTTGCTTAGTTACACCTGACACACATGCGCTAAACTCCTGAAGTACTTCTGAAGCATTTTATTGTGATGCTGTAAAATTTAACATAAAGGCTGGTGCACACAGTCTGTCAGAAAACAATAAATTGCAAAGTCTTAAGGATTCATGTGATGCTACTGGAGCCTGTCTGAGAAATAAACATTGAACAGAATGGCCCCTGCAGCACTGTGGAATACATATATTTGGCTTTCCTTCCCTCCCCTACCACAAAAAGTGAAAGAATATGAACACTAAGTGACTCTAATAATGTCAGCCCCCAAATACTCTCCAAATAAGCACTTGGGTGACACAACTTAGTTTTTTCTTCAGAACGAAAAGTTCCTTTAGTGAAGGAGAACCACGATAAATGCTCAAGAATAATTATGATTGTCAGTAGAAATGTTTGTTTGCAAAATCATGGTTTGTAGGCTGTCTAGAGGGGAGAATAACTCCCCCATGGAAATAAATCTCCTTTCCAGGAATATTTCTGTCATTAATGATGTGATCTGGGATTCTCTGCCGTCCATCCCCCCCCCCCCCCCCCGGGCATGTAGATAGATGCAAAAGTCACTTATGGAGAGGAGTTACCTATGTATCTCAGATGCAGCTGTCCCAGGATGTGTTGTAGTCGTTGGAATCCCGGGCTAGGAACAGGGAGACCAGACTAAGTTCCCATTCAGCCTAGAAGCCTGCTTGGTGACCTTGGGCCAACAGCCCTCTTCCAGCGTCGCCTGCTTCCGCAGGGTAGCTATCAGGACACAGCGGGGTTGGGAACAATGTATTCTGGTCCTGCATTCCTTGGAGGGAGACTGGGATTGGTAGCTGTCCCGCAAGAAGTGTGATGCTGCAGCAGATTCATGTCTCCCGTGCTTGGATGAGATTTAAAAATCAGTCGGCAAACGTGCTGCAGGAGTGAAAGCTTCATTCTTGGCATAGATCGCTTAATAGGGAACTCGGCCACCGGAAATTGAGCAGAAACATGAGAGAGGTGTTGGCATTCTTGGGGGAACCCCAAGGTTTTCAGAAGTACAAGCACCTTAAACTATGCAGAGGCCGAAGAGCCCAGCGGGGACTGAGCATGTTCACTAGCCAGAGAATGTGTCTTGTCAGTTGAAACCTGGGGGTGGGAGAAGGAGGCAGTGGTCCTGCTGGGGCCTCTTAAAGCAGGGGTGAGGAAGTGGCCCTCTAGGCCTCTTATCTGGCCCTTGGAACACTTCCCAGGCCACATCCCTTATTGGCCCTGTTTCACTTGAACTTTGCTCATTCCTCTTCCTTGTCTGGATAGAGGAGAGATGGGTGTGTGTGAAGAAACCAGTCTGCTGTGCAAAGGTAAATTCACATTCTTTGCTCTGTTTACTATTATTCTGGCCCCTCCTTCCGCTGGCCTGTGGCCCTCAGAAGATTGTCTGGAAGGAAACGTGGCCCTTGTTGTGCAAAGGGCTCCCTGCTTCTGCCTTACAGCTCACAGAATCCTGCAGAAGGGTGTAGTTGGCTGGAAAGAACCCTGAACCAGAGCACTTCTGCTAAGAGAGAAGGGTATACTTTGTGAGTTCAGAATTGAAGTGATGCTGCTTGTGGTTCCATGACTTTCCAGCTGAAACTGAACAGAGATTAGTGACTCTAATAGAGCACCTAACTTCAGCTGCTTTTCAGGTTAATAAGCCAATCCCTGTATATTTTCAGGGGCAGTGGTCTCTTGGGGATGAGGCCAGGCATCAGGGTCCCTTCAAAATGAAGACTGACCACTTGCATTTAACGGCAGCTCCAGATCCTGTCAAATCTCCATCAGACGTCAACATGCAAGACACTTTCTATCAAGTTGCTTGGATACCATATAACGTATTTTGGTGAATAGTTCCCTCTTGCCAATTTTATAATACTGTTTTTTTGCAGATCTGAAATTTGTCGAACTCGGCTCTCCGTATGCAAATGCTTATGATGCTGCAATTAAGGCAAAAGCATAGACATTTTTTTTAAAAAAATGTGTCTCCTTTTTTCTTTTCTTTTGGCAGCCTGAGGAAGAGCTTGATCCTGAAGAGAGGGACAATTTCCTCCAACAGCTTTACAAGTTTATGGAAGACAGAGGTAAGGCTTGACTGCCTTTTAGAATGATGGAAGCTCTGAACCTAGTGTGGAAGTGCATTTTAACAGTGCTATATTTAGTGATTGCGCCGAATGCTTGTGATGTGCTCTGAATGCTATTGAGACCACATTCCTGTGCATTCGAAGAGAAGTCCCATTGAACTTGGAGACATTTACTTCAGAGTAGATGTGCAAGGCATTTGGGCTCGTGTTTACAAACGTTAAGCATCACCATCACCTAAAATGAATCCTCTTAAGCAATCTTACTGCAGTAATGAGTTTGCAGCAGCATGCGAGAGAAGCGAGGCATAGGTATCTGCAGGTATGTGGGACCCTTTTTTGGGTGGAATATGGGCACTGCCAGATGACCAATTTATTGAGCATGCATCCTGACTTGTTTGCAGGGAGGTTAATAAGACATTGCATCAAAGCAAGTGTTATCCCACATTTTCCCGCATCTTTCCTTACTGCAAAATTTCAATCTTTGGGGGAAGTGGGTTTGTTGTGCAGGACCTCTCAACCAACTATAGTTGCACAACCTGAATTTGCCGGTATCTGACAGAGTCCCACCTGAGAATAGCAAGCATCTGAAAACCCCCTATATGTGTGCACCAACATCTTGAAGTATACCCAGAAGGTTATAGAAAGCCAAGTATAGAAACGTTTTATATGTTGATGTTGTATTTACATGAAAACCAATACAAATTATTTGTATTTGGATTAAAACAAAAAAAAAACACACACGCTGTAATGTGCTCCCAGTGACCAGTTCTTCCAAACTTGATCCACTGTGCTTGGTGCATGTTGTGGCTTCACCTTTTCAAGGGCCAGGCTTCTTCCATCAAGTTTGCTGTGGGTAGTCTAGGTTCAAGAACACAAAAGATTAAAAGCTGGCTTGTCAGGTCCAAATCCGTTGCAGTATCAATGAAATACTCCTTATATTCACTGCAACTTGAAGTGCCAGGCAGAGTGATAGCAAACTAAAGCGCTATATGCTGTGAAAGCAGCAAGTGAGCATGATTGTTTGCAATCATGTTGTTAGCCAATTTAAACCTGTTGTTACATGTTTGCGTTGAACTGATCCAAGGTCAAGGGGTTTAATTCGCATTAATGTTTTCACATTGAAAAAAGGGATATTATTATCATTTATTAAAATTGTTTTTATTTAAATTTCTACTGCCCTTCATCCAAGGATCACTGGGCAGTTTACAATATTAGTGTTTCGGTTTGCCTGGGATTCTGAGGTTGGTTTGCAACTAAACCATCTTAAGGTTGGTTGAAAAGGACAGATAAGACATTGAATTGCCTTCCTCAGTGCTGCTAGAAGTTAGCTTATTAGCGTTAGCCAAGGCTTCAAAAATCTCTTGCCTTGCGCAGCTACTAATTCTGAAATGCATAAAATTGCTCATTTTTAATCCTTGGCAACAGTTCTTGGCTGATGTTGCTGTCTCATGTAACATCTGTCTCCCAATACAGTGTAAAATACTGGGCAACTAATTACTGTTGCTGAACTAATCTAATACCTCATGGGAGGAGAAGCCCTAGCTCATTTTTGTTTGTAGGAAGTCCCTGGTTCAATCCGTAGCAGCTTCTGTTAAAAAGATTTCTGGTAACACTGTGCTGGACTAGATGAATCTGTGCTCTGTGTATAAGGCAACTTCCTGTATGCTCATATATTAATGTCTTGCTGTGGGTAGCATAGATCAACTGCCTAGAGAGATCCTTGAGATCCTTGCTACAGAACAGGATCTGTCTAGGAATGCTTGCTTTGGATGCTCTCTGCTGGTAAATGATGGAAATGAAAATGACTTCTGGAGATTTCTCATTTGGACTTGACATTTAATTTCTTGGCATTATGCTCTGAAAATCTGAAAATCTCAATTACCAGTAACCATCCATAATAACAGCATGCACATATTTAAGGGTGGTCGACTTCATGGGGCCACTGCATATTTTCATTTTCTATAATAAATCCTGGATTGCAGATTATATTTTTACGGTGGGGGGGGGGGACTGTGTTTATTTTTTCAGTTTGTATACTGCTAATTGCAGTTGTCTCTAAGCAGCATACAGGAGACCCAATGCAACGAGACTAAAAATGAGTCAAAACATAAAATAAGAACTGATAGAAATACCTTCTAAAATTCTTTTTTAAAAGGATTCGGTAAGCACTGGAAGTTCATTAGGAAGAAGGCCTGTCTGACACCAGCTAATAGAGAGTTCCACAAATACTGGGCATGCAGATCCTTGCGGATATGAGCCCTGGGGGACCATGCTGAGATTCCTGCATTGCAGGAGGTTGGACCCCAGATGACCTTTTGGGTCCCACCTTACTGTACGATTCCATGACCACCAACAGTGACTCCACTGAAGACTTTGGTGATCAAGCAGAGATACAAGGGCCTTATTTAGGCATCATATGGACAACCAGTGTGACCTTCTGAGTCCTGAAGGACTCAGTGCTGGGGATTGCCTGTCCCAATCTACCATCCACAGTGTTTTACACCAGTTTGAGTGGTTTTCTATAGTTGAGCCTTGGTCCTAATTGAACATAATAAAATACTAGGCTGCAATCCTGATTCCACTTTCCTAGAAGTAAGCCCCATTGAGTTCAGGAGGATTTGGTTCTGAGTAGACTGTTAAGATTGTGCTTTTAAGCTCTTAATGGTCATTTCCCCCTCCATTTTTTGCTGCTTGTATCCTCAACTCTTAAAAAAAATATTCCTTATTTGCAAAAAATGATTCTGTCAAATTACTAATTGATTGTTGAGTCTATTTATGCCCCACTCCGGAAGGGAGAAGAGGTTGGAATTTCCATTACCTTTAAAGGTGACATTCAACTTGACACATCATTATCTTAAAGCCAGTCTGTATCCTATTTAGAAGAATCTGTTTTACCAAAGCAGGCACCAGGTCTGCTTCGAGATGCTCACAGCCAAGCAGTTAGAAGAAGAAGCCTGTAATGTAGCCATGCAAATAACTTACCAGCCAAACAATAATAACAATTCACTTGCCAATATTTGTTGATTGATTGTGGTCTAATAGGCTGGAGGGGAATAATGGGACCAGCCGGGGTGCCTAGAGATGACATCAGGCAAGTGGCTATTTATAAGCTGTAAAGTGTAGATACGTGCTTTAGAGTAAAAGTGCAAAGCCTGTGTAATAAATGCTTCTTTTGGTATCTCTTTTATATTAATTAGGAACTCCTATCAACAAGCCACCTGTTCTGGGCTATAAGGATCTTAACCTCTTCAAACTTTTCAGACTGGTATATCAGCAGGGTGGGTGTGACAATGTAAGTATGGCATTTCTTAAAGCTAGCCTTTAATTTCAAGCTAACATTGTTTTAGTTTTCTATTTAATTTATATATGTGCACTACTGCACTCCTAAAATACTTCTCTACCTCCTGCACAGATTGATAGTGGAGCTGTATGGAAGCAAATTTATATGGACCTTGGCATTCCTATTTTGAATTCCGCTGCTTCCTACAATGTAAAAACTGCTTATAGAAAGTAAGTAGTCTCTCTTTTTATTTAAGGTACAACTACTCAAAACTTAGATCCGAATGAAATCATAAGCAGGATTTGGCAGGGGGGGGCGGCAATATAGACAATAGCAAGGGGGAATATCACTAACAATAACTTTACGGTGCTGTACAGGTTTTTAGCTACTGTACATTTTTCTGTCTTGCTAACTCAGCAGTCCCAACTGCTGTCTGCTGTGGCTAACAACTTAAACTTCCAAATGTAATATTACATTTAAAAGCAAAATGGTAAGTCGGCGGCAGCTAGAATTTTTGGCCTGATTTGGGCAATCATATTTCTGCTTAGTTAAGCCCTAAGTACAAACAAGCCTTGCAACTCCTCCTATAATCCCTTTGCTCCTCCCTTTACAGAAGTGAGCAAGCAAACTAGGAGAGAGACTTCAAGTTAACTTAGAGTTTTGCATTTTGTCCATACTGGGAAATGGTGATTAAATGGCTTCAGGACAAAACAGGATATTAAGCCATGGTTTGAAATTTTACAGTTTGACCTTTTCTTCTTTTTTTAAGTGTTGAGATTCTTGTACCCTGCTTAGAAACTATTGTAATTAAGTGGCATATAGATTGTAGAAATAAGGAAGTCAGTATGAATGACATGGGGAAATTATAGCTAACTGAAGACTTCCTCTTGACTTATTTATTCATAAACCGCCCTTTATCCGACGATCCCAGGGCAGTGTACAACATTAAAAAAATAATATACATAGCTTAATAACAATTAAAAAACCTTTAAAACAATTGCAGAAAAAAGTGTATCAACAATTCTCCCCTCATTTAAAATGCCATAGATTGTGTAAAGAGGAATGTTTTTGCCTAGCACCTAAAGTCATGTAAGGATGGTGCCAGGCTGACCTCTCTGGAGAGAGCATCCCACAGTCCGGGAGCCACCTCAGAAGAAGCCCTTTTTCATGTTGTCACCCTCTGTACCTCTCAGGGAGGGGGGACAGACACAGAAGGGCCTCAGGTGACAAGCACAGGGTCTGGGTCGGTTCGTACTGGGAGAGGCAGTCCTTATTTGTCATCTCAAGCGAAGGAGCTGCATGCGTGACCACAAGGTTCATTCATATCTCTGCTTATTACCCTAAGATACGGCCACCCAAGCCAGCCTAATAAAAATCACATTTCCAAGAGTCCTCTGTGCACTGAGCAGCCATATGTCAGGACACCAGGAAGACAGAGAGAAACCTTCTTCCCACTATGACTGAGGATTAAAATGAGAGGGTGGCATGGGGGAACGATAGCGCTTCAATTGTTGGGAGAATTATTCTGTAGATCAGAACCTCCTCCTGAGTTAGAGCAGAACTTGAGGGTGTTAAAGGAGTGCGCGTTCTCCCTCTGTGCTTCCTAGGTGATGGAAAAAGCCTTATTTTATTTTTACATTGCCAATAAATTCCTTTTCCGAAACCTGTAGGTATCTTTATGGTTTCGAAGAGTACTGCCGGTCTGCGAACATTCAGTTTAGAACCATCCACCACAATGAACCAAAAATAATAGAAGCAGTACAGAAACCAGAAGAGCCAATGGAGGAAAGTGTAAAAGAAGAGCCAGAGATGTTCCCCATAGAGGTTCGCAATGAGGAGGATGAAAACGATTGCAGCAGTGAAAGTGAAAAAGAGGAAATTGAGCAGAGGTCTCCTAGGGTAAGGTCCATCACTTACAACCTTGTGATATTAATTTGTTATGCTCAACTTTGGAATGGAAATGTGTTCCTATATGATTAGTTCTAGATATCTCTTTCTACTTTTATTTTATCTGACATCTGTTATACCTTGCTTGGTTATAAATAAATGGAAAGAAAGAAAAAGTACAGTAAAAAATGAGGTTCCTACTCTTGCTTTCCCAGCAGGGGTTTAATTAACCAGCTGTAGGCCAATGAGAGTAAGCTAATGTTTATTCTGGAAAAAGCTGGCACCTCATTTCCTCCTGCGTTTTCTCAGTCCTGTTTTCCTCATGGTTGTATCTGTTGCTGCTCAAGCTGCTTACGTGGTAACAGAATCCATGTTTTTAGATACCTATTCATAAAGCTGTGGTGGTGGCTTTCAGGTATATATTTTGCTTGTCCGTGAATTCCCTGATGCGCCGCTAAGTCAAGGAAAAAAGCTTTAACTTAATACTGCAGCAATGTATTGTGTAATCCTAACCTACCTTGAAGGCAGCAAGGCAGTTTAAACAGCATGCTTTCTTCTCCCCCACCCCCCAAAACCCCCAACTATTATAGGGGCGAAGGAGACTTGTTCGTGATGTCACTGTCGCTAAAAAGGAAGGCGAAGATGATAAAATGCCGGACAAACTAAGAGACAGCAACAAGGAGAACAAAGATGTAGAAGACGTGTCCAGTAATGCAGAAAAAAGGGAAAATGAGCTGCCACTTGGAAGCAGAAAGACCACACCAAAGCAAAAGGAAAAGAAAGCAAAAAAGGAAGAGGAATCTGACAGGGAGTCAGATGAAGAGGAGGACAGGAGGCAAGAAATATGTCTTTACTTCTACTTTTTGTCTGATGCTTGAAATTGGACACCCAGTGAAAATGACCCTTAATCCATGTTAAATCGCATCTCAAAAGGTGTCGTTTTATAGGGCAGGCTCAGTATAAGAACATGAATGGACAAAGTCTTCATCCTTTTTAAAAAGCTTGTGGCTAACAAAGAGCTTGGTAGTATGATGGCTCCAAGAGGAAGAAGGTTATAGGAAGCTTCAGTGCCAGGGTTGGGGAATCTGTGCACCTCAAGATGTTGGACTACAACTCCCATCATCCCTGAATATTGGCCATGGCAGCTGGGACCAGTGGGAGTTGGAGTCCAGCAATACCTGAAGGAGCCACAAGTTCCTGCAGTAGCTCTACACAAAATTCATGCCTTTTCTTTGGGGAAATAAATATATGCCAATTTCCATAGTTTCCCATTACCCGTAGGCTATGAATCTTTGTTGTTGTTTTGTCATGTCCGACTCTTCGTGACCGCATGGACCAGAGCACACCAGGCACTTCTGTCTTTCACTGCCTCCTGCAGTTTGGTCAAACTCATGCTGGTAGCTTCGAGAACACTGTCCCACCATCTCGTCCTCTGTCGTCCCCTTCTCCTTGTGCCCTCCATCTTTCCCAACATCAGGGTCTTGTCCAGGGAGTCTTCTCTTCTCCTGAGGTGGCCAAAGTATTGGAGCCTCAGCTTCAGGATCTGTCCTTCCAGTGAGCACTCAGGGCTGATTTCCTTCAGAATGGAGAGGTTTGATCTTCTTGCAGTCCGTGGGACTCTCAAGAGTCTCCTCCAGCACCATAATTCAAAAGCATGAATCTAGGCTGCCGTAAAGCAAAATCCTGGGGTGTTCAGCTTTAGCAAAAAAAAATCCCTATCTAAGGTGACTTCCGACAGCATAATCTGTGCTTGAGCACAGCTTATTCATGAGTTCCATCAGAAGGGAACTTTTTTAAGAATATGGATAGGAAGTGCTGTTGTGGTGCTGGGCTGTACTAGGCATTTACACAAGGCACTTTCAAAGAGTTTCTTGTATAACAGTAATATATTTGTGTGCAGGGTTCTGTAAGATGTAATATTCAAGTTGATGTAGCTATTAGGATTGCCCTGTTTAAGCCAGTTAGATTTATTTTATTTTTAAAACTTTGAGTTTATTGTTTTAAAACAATAAAGCCTGGCTTTATTGGGATTTATTTATTTACAAAATACGTAATAAAAACTGAAGGTAGCAAGCACCACCTCATGAGCCATTTATACTTCTTGCTTCAGAAACACTGTTTTACCTATATTCAGGTTTTAATTGAGTGACTAAAACTCATGATGATTTGATTTAAGGGGGTTGCTGCTCTAATTCCTATACATCCTTTGGCTTCTCCGATAATTGTTTGGGTACAAATTCAAGGTGGCATTAGAACACCATGCAGTTGTGCACTTGTTTGTGAAAGGCCTTTCTTTAACTAGTAGGCAGTCACTTGAGAAAAGTACTCGGCAGTAACAAATTAAAATGAATGTCATGAAAGGCTAATCGCGACTTGCATTGGGATTGACTTGAGCGCTTTCCATCAGCTCCACTGTGGCTCTGTGGGATTGATTAGGTGCTTGCACAAGATTCATTACTTGGAAAAGTGCACTTTTGCCTGGATTCAGTTGCTGAGTCACTTTCATCCAAGGCAGAGGTTGGCACTGCTGCATTGCCGCCATGCAAGCATAATGTAAGTGAGGAGGATCACAGCTGCTGCCCACGTCTGGCCTCTAATTGGTTTGCATCCTGTTACCTGTCTTGCTGCAGGGAAGAACTCGAAAACCGAGGAGAATCGGAAGGAGAGGAGGGCGACGAAGACACAGAGCCTTGCCTAACGGGAACCAAAGTGAAAGTAAAATACGGCCGGGGCAAAACTCAGAAAATTTACGAAGCCAGTATTAAAAGTACAGAGAATGATGACGGAGAGGTTTTGTATTTGGTGCATTATTATGGCTGGAATGTAAGGTGAGGAGAGAAGAAAGTCAACCTTGTAATCTTGTTTTGCAGTCATATTGTAGTGGCAAATAAACGTTCAGGTGGACTACTTGAGGCCCTGCAGACAGGTGCCTTCAGTCCTGCCCCTCCTCCTCTTTTATCCTGGTGTGCTTTGAACAGGCGTGAGCATCGTCAAGTGTTTTGCCTGGGCTGTATTAGGAGCTGCTTCGTGTAGCCATTTTTAAAAGTCAACTTGGGATGAGTCAATGTGCCCCAAAAATGTTCGCTTAGGAAAATGATACTGTCAGGAGTGCCCACACATGGTAAGATTTGATGGACAGTCTCTTGTTTACTCAGCAATGTTAAATGAAGACATGGCAAACCTTTGATGGTTTCCATTTTCTTTATGGACACAATTGAAACCTAAGAGCAATATCCAGGAGCAGGTGACACAGTGGGTCAGTGTGTCTGGTTGTTAACCAGAAGGTTGGTGGTTTGAGCCCACCTAGGGACGGCTGTGGCAGAATCCCTGCATTGCAGGGGGTTGGACTCGATAACCTTTGGGGTTATCTACTGTACAATTCTATAATTCTATTATCGGTGCAAGGGTTTCTGCTAGCGCAGTGGAACTCCCTCTGCCACGCACCCACTGGAGTGTTCTGGAGTGTTCTCCAACCTTCTGGAGCAGATCTGGGGAGGTACGGGGCACAGAGAGAAGGAAAAACTGTAAAGCAAGAAAGAAGTTGAGATACATTAAAAATATATATATAACAAGTCATTGGACAGTTTCTTCATTTTGGAAAAAAAGAATTTTATTTTACACCTAGAAGCATTCAATATCTGAAATGACTACTGACTTACTGGAAATGTTGGGATGTGCTGTTTATAGTTCGCCTACTAACTAACCTTTTAAAATTTAAAACATTGGGCGGGGGGTATGGTGCAAGACTTCCTTTGTAGGCTTGAAATCTAGGGGTGGGGATGCTTTTTCGGGTGAGATTCTTTTTACAATTAGCCTTTGCTCTAAAGCCATTTTTAACAGGAGTAATAATTCTGCGTGGTATGTTTTCTGTAGATACGATGAATGGGTGAAAGCTGATAGGATTATTTGGCCTGTGGAGAAGGGAGGCTCAAAGAAGAAGCAAAAGAAAAAAGCAAAAGTATGTAGCATTATTCATAAACCTTATTTTTTCAAACAACCTTTTTATTTTCAAAAAGGGGACTTTTCCCTTTCTGATTACCCTTTCTTTCTGTAAATCCTCTAAGATATGTTGCACAGTAGTAAAATGACCATTTGTATGTATCTGTGTTCAGAGTAAAGAAGAGAGTGAAAAAGATGAAAAGAGAGAAGAGGAGAAGCAAAAGGTGAAACGGGGGCGCCCTCCTCTGAAATCGACTCTTCTTTCAAACCTGTCGTGTGGTCTGCCCAAAACCCCTAATAGCGAAAGTAAACCAGGAGCCCGAAACTCGCGCAGCGGCCTGCCGGATGGCTCACCCTTGCCTAATGGGACTGAAGGTATTTCCAGTTCAGGACTGGGATTTTTGGTGCATGGTTTTTTACAAAGGCTCTTGAACAAGCAGCTAATGATGCTCTTTAGGATGGCAAATCTTTTTTTCTGATTTAAAAGGCATGAGGTGTAAAGCATAATGTGCTAAGTAATGGGCACACACAAACACACTCTTGGAGAATAAATAAAACATTTTCTTTGTAGTGTTCTTGCTTCCAATCACTGATACACCCTCTTCCTTTAATTTTTAGGAATGTCTCGCAGGCAAACAAGACGTAGCTCAGGAATGTTGGATTCTGACAGAGGGTCAAATGGTGAGTAGGTTTTTTTTTTCATATGTTGTGGGAAGATTAATTATGAAATCTGGGGAGGGATGTACAGCAAGAGGATTGAGACAAGACTCCACCTGCAGTTGGGGAGAGGAGCAATACAGTGGTACCTCGCAAGACGAAAGAGTTTTCCGTTTTTTGAGTCGTTCCACAAGACGAATTTCCCTATGGGCTTGCTTTGCAAGACGAAACGTCTTGCGAGTTTGTTTCCTTTTTCTTAAAGCCGCTAAGCCATTAATAGCCACTAAGCCACTAATAGCCGTGCTTTGCAAGACGAAAAAACCGCAAGACGAAGAGACTCGCGGAATTAATTTCGTCTTGCGAGGCACCACTGTATCTATTGCTTCCATTGGCTCTTGATTACAGCCTTTCATGGTGTAAAACAGTGTGAATCTCATAAACAGATTCTTCATGCTTCTAATGAGACCTATTGTACTCTTGAGACAGAGAGCAGAGGGTGAAATGCAACTGCATCATTAGGTATGAAATACTCACACTTTACAGAAGTTTAACCTTCTGAATGCTCCCATCTCCCCAGTCATCATTAGCAACGAGAGAGGAGCTGTGCTTTTCTAGACACTTTCAAACTGTACCTTTGTTCTAGCCTACTTTCTTTGTAGCTTTATTGAAATAATATTTCTCTTTAGCTTATGGGGGGTATCCAGCTAAGGTGACATTCACACAATACGTTTAAAGCACTTATGATACCAATTTAAGCAGCCATTCTGGGAGCCATAGTTTGTTAAGAGTTCTGAGTGGAGACGTATTCCCTTCACAGAGCTACATTTTCCAGAGTTCCCTGTGAAAGAGGGATTGCTAAATTACTCTGGGAATTGGCCTCAGTCATACGCAAGACTAGAATGATTGAAATCAATGGGCTTTGAATGACTTAACTGCAACTACAGATGGGTAGCCGTGTTGGTCTGCCATAGTCAAAATAAAAAAATTCCTTCCTGTAGCACCTTAAAGACTAAGTTAGTTCTTGGTATAAGCTTTCGTGTGCATGCACACTTCTTCAGATACACGTGTATCTGTGTATCTGAAGAAGTGTGCATGCACACGAAAGCTTATACCAAGAACTAACTTAGTTGGTCTTTAAGGTGCTACAGGAAGGAATTTTTTTATTTTAACTGCAACTGATATCAACTTTCATATGAAGTTGTGCCTTGACTACTTGTTCTGTGCTATGTATTTTTTTGTAGATTCGATTTCATCTGACAGTGATGCGGATGAAGCTTCTGAAAAGAATGCGAATGAAGAGTTTTCTCCAGCCAATTCCGACCCAGAAAAAGATGAGAAACGAACAGTTGAAAAACCTGATGAAGAAATCCCAAAGATCTCACTTGTGCTGAAAGAGAATGACAGGAATCACATCCACCCTTTGGAACCTTTGAAACTAGAAGTTGAAGAAAACGAACAAGTGGTTCAGATTTTTGGAAACAAAAGTGACCAAGTAGAAGATATCAAGAGGGAGATGGAAAAATCACCTAGAGCGAAAGGACGGCGGAACAGAACAAGAGACTCCTCCCTGGAGAATGTAAAGAGCACGCCACTAAACCAGGAAGAGGCAGCAAGCGAACATCTCTCGGATTCTGAAAGATTAGACACGTCGTCCTTGGACAGTAAAGGACTGAGCACCCCTTCTGAGAGTGAAACAGATCTTTGTGCAAAAGATAAGAAGCTTTCGAAAAGGAAGACGGCGGAACAGCCATCCCCCGACAAGCGGGTCCGGCTGGTGGGCGAGATGGAAGTGCCAAATATCGTGTCCGAGGGGAGGACAAATGAATGTTCTGGGACAGAAGAATGTAAGGACTTTGGTGCAGATGACTCGCTCAGAAACGAGAACGAAGAAATGCCGTCACTGGTGGCGGAATCCGATCAGCGTCTTCAGGGTCGGGGAGGCGAACACTTCGATTGTTCCGAGGAAAACCGCAACCCCGCACTGAAAGACGAGGACGATTCCATGCCTCAGATCGGGCCCGAAACTCTCCTCTGCCACGAAGTGGACTTGGACGACGTGGACGAAAAGGACAAGATCGGGCCTGAAAAGTTCATAGCAGAGAAGCCAGACTCCAACCACCCCACTTCAAACCCGCCTGCCTTACCTCCCGTGATCCAGCCCAACTTCTCTGTGGCCTCTCCTCTCACCTTAAGTCAGGATGAATCACGGAGCATCAAGAGTGAAAGTGACATCACCATTGAAGTGGACAGCGTGGCTGAAGAGTCTCAGGAAGGTCTCTGTGAGAGCGAGTCTGCCAATGGGTTCGAGGCTTTCACCACTACTTCAAGCAATTGTAGCATCGCCATCCCAGAAAGGGAGATCGGGGAGAGGGGTAAGTGCCAGCTTCTAAATGGAAACTTCATTTTGATGCTTCCATAAAGTGATTTTTGTAATCCACATAGAGGTTTGCTTACAATCAAGCAGAATATAATTTTTGTTAAATAAAGTAAAATTCCCTCTCTTCCTAAACATGCTGAAAGCATGACTTGCAAAAACCCTGAAGGATTAGAAGCAAGGAGTCACATTTTGCTTAGTCATTCATTCATTATTATTCTAATATTATTTACAACATAAATCCACCACAACTCAGATAAACAAATCCACCACCGTTAGACATGAACATAAAATAAAATAAAACAAACGACAAAATAAAAATCTTCCTTTATCCTGTACATGGCCTCCTTATTTACTTTTTATAAACTGTTTCCTTTATGAATTATTATTATGATTTTTTTTCAAATTATGACTTTTGAAACAAGTCCAGGTGTGTATTTTAGGGCACTGTTTTGTAAAGTATTCTTTACATTTACAAGTATTCTTTACATTCTTTTTGGAATTCTTGTCTGGGGAGTCCCCTAATTGCCTCTTGTTAATCTAGCCAATTCGATATAATTTAGTAATTTATCTTGCCACTCCGTTTTTGTTGCTTAGTCGTTTATTTTTATCCCATCGAGGCAGCTAACAATAAAATAGGGGTTTGGGAGCAGAAATATTGAAATTGGCTGCTGCTTGTAAACTAGCAGCACTTCGCTATCCATCATCAGGAGCCCCCAATTCTGCTAGCCATGGCAAGTGTTCCCCTTTGTCCAGCCTGCATTTCAGTGACGCTCAGAGCAGCTGGACGTTCGACACAGCTTGAGGAGATGACCCCAATTCCAAGCTGGAGAAGGGAGCAAGGGCCAGTTCCTTAGAGGTGCATTGCAAAAAAAAAAAATTGATCCCTAGCCCACGGGGATCATCACCCCAGTTGCACCAGGCTTGTGTCATCTCCATAGTGCAATTGTGGCAGCACTCATCTCTGTCCCTGTGCCAGTCGCCAGAAACCAGAGAGGGGAAGCAGGGGGGTGTCCTTGACCTTGCACCAAATTTTGGAGCCCCGGGTTCAAGGTCAGGTACAAGACCTTCTGGGTGGGGGAGGAGTGGCTTCCTAGGCAGCCACAAAAGCTGGCCAAAATGTGTGGGTCTCAATCTGTTATGTTTGTGAAAAATAAGCAGATTATGCTAAGCTGGTTCACATAGATGAAGCAGAGGCTTCGGTGCCAAGCTTGTTTGCCCCCGAGTTTGCATATGACGCAAGTACATTTCAAGAGTTGTGTGGACGTGCTTCTTTAGAACTGCAGCCTTCCTCCCTTGTGGGAGTAATGCAGCCACAGTCTGTGAGGCATGCAGCTGGAGGTTATTTAAAAGGCAGCTAAGGCATGCACATCAGAGGGCCAGAATTCTGTATTTGAGGGGTGAAATGTATCGGTGAGAGGAGCTAGCCAAATCATGACTTCTGTAGCACCACGATTGCCAAAATGACAGTTGCTGCTTCCTCTTGTTTAGCCTGATGAGTTGCAAGTCAGAATAATTTATTGCTATTTGTTGTTGTTATTATTATTTATTTAAAGGTGGTTGGACCTGGAGTGCCCAAAAAGATCTATAGAAATCTACCGTTTTTTACAGAAATGCATCCTTGGAGGTTACTAGTGTAGTGAAGAGCCATTAAACCTCCTCAGGCAGGAAGGCCACAAAGAAAGAACTAGAATTCTTCTTCTTCTTTTACTGGAATTGTATGTTGTAATTGTATTTTACCAGTGACATGTTTGGCACCCTGGGCTTCTTTGACAGGAAGGGCAGGATATAAATTAGCAGTAGCGTTAATATTCTCATTGGCTGCTTATTGTTTCTGGTCTCTTCCTGGTTGTTTTCTCTCTCCATACCATTCTCACTTCCATTCCTTCCCAAGAATATACTGGGCATGTTTTGTTTCTGTTTGCGGCACACTGTGTTTTGTCATCCCTCATGGTCTGGCTTGTCGTTATGGGGATGGTTGATCCTTCCAGTCCTATGACTTTAAAGAGCTTAGTGGCAATTCAGTTGTACCATTAAAGACTATAAAATGAAAAGGTACCTTTCATTTTATTTTCAGGTCAAAAAAGGCCTGGTGACAACAGCAGCAGCTCACTGGCCAAAAAGCAAAAGCGTACTCCAAAACGAGCAAGCACTGTAGCCAAAAATGAGAAGAATGGGACAGGTACGTTTCATAATCTTTCTCTGGAAGGGATTTTGCTCTGTTTGCTTAGTCCAGCCTTCTTGTTTATGCTGTGGTTAGGGAGATGATTTAGGGAGGGCTGCGTTGCCTATTTTCCCCAGAAGGAGCTACTTTTGAACCCAGAACATGCTAAGTTGCAACCTTTGTTTATTAGATTTCTTACTGTCCCTTACCAGGATGGGTTAGAACGATAAAATACATAGTTATAAAACAAACGAAACATTTACAGCCAGAAAACAAGTGAAGTGTAAAAAATATTTAATACAGTCCCACATATTCAAATCAGTTAAAATAGTTCTAATATATATGCAGGCCTAGGGTAAAGATCTCCACTCAGAAAGTGGAGTGGAAACCTTTTCCTAGCAATAGTGGAAAAGTTGTCAGGACAGAATACATTCCTTGCATTGTTTTCCAGTGTACTAAGTAGAGAGTCTAGGGACACGGGTGGCGCTGTGGGTAAAACCTCAGTGCCTAGGACTTGCCGATTGTATGGTTGGCGGTTCGAATCCCCACGGCAGGGTGAGCTCCCATCGTTTGGTCCCAGCTCCTGCCCACCTAGCAGTTCGAAAGCACTCTTAAGTGCAAGTAGATAAATAGGTACCGCTTTATAGCGGGAAGGTAAACGGCGTTTCCGTGTGCGGCGCTGGTGCTGGCTTGCCAGAGCAGCTTCGTCACGCTGGCCACGTGACCTGGAAGTGTCTTCGGACGGCGCCGGCTCACGGCCTCTTGAGCGAGATGAGCACGCAACCCTAGAGTCGGACACGACTGGCCCGTATGAGCAGGGGTACCTTTACCTTTACCTTTAAGTAGAGAGTCTAGATGGGGGCTGCTCTTCCACAGTATGGCTACAAAGCAGCTCATCTAATTGTAAAGGTGAACTTTAAATACCTGAAGGGTTGTCACATGGAAAATGGAGCATGCTTGTTTTCTGCTGCTCCAGAGGGCAAACCTGAACCAATGGATTCAAATTACAAGAAAGGAGATTCTAACTAAACATTAGGAGGAACTTTTGGGTGGTAAAAGAGCTTTTCTGCAGTGGTGCGGTCTCCCTCAAGGGGTGGTGGACTCTCCTTCCGTGGAGGTTTTAAAGCAGTGGTTGGATGGCCACCTGTCAGGGCTGCTTTAGCTGAAATCCCTGCATTGCAGGGGGTTGGACTAGATGACCCCCGTGGTCCCTTCCAAGTCTTAAGATTCTATGAAATACTTTTTTCACTTGATTGCCTTCCAATAGAATTAGAGCTAGCAATACAAAGGCCTGTTGTTTTGCTAACATAGGCTTCAGAATTGTAATCTTAAACATGTCATCACTTTGTAAGACATTCTGTGGAGGGCTATTTTCCCTCTAGAGGAGGAAACGTAAGAACTCCAATTTGGAAATATGGTTTAAATGGTAGCATTTATGTGCTGTATGAGTTTTAATGATCAGATGGAAATGTTCTCTGCTCAGCTGAATTGTGTAGTAACCTTATGTCCTTAAAGACAGCTTGCATTTTGCAGTCATGCATATGTTGAGTGTCTGCAAAAAAAGCCAGGCGGGGAGGGGAAAACTGAGGTTGCTTAGACGTTCAGAGATGGACATCCCACATTGCTGCATTCTGAGAACATCACAAGAGCTCTACTGGATCTATCCAAAGGCCCACTTAGTCCAACATCATGTTCTCACAGTGGCCAACCAGATACCTGTGAAAAGCCTGTAAAAGACTTGGGCACAACCATGTTTGCCCTACTTAATAATAAATAATAATAATAGTTTTATTTTTTTATACCCTGCCTATCTGGCTGTATTGCTTGTGTGTCATAGATGGACTTCTTGTGTTCGCCTCCGCACCCGCTTTCTGCAGAGCCGTTGTAAATATTATTGAAATAATGTATTGAAGCACTTTTGAACTATTAAAATGTAGTATATAGATGCTATTGAGCGCATACTGTTTTTTATATTGAATGCATACTGTTGTCTAAAAGAGTGCTGTGTAGGAATGGGACAACCCAAAATACTATGTCATGTTGTTGCAGGACAAAGCAGTGATAGCGAAGATCTTCCTGCACTGGATAGCTCAAGCAAATGTACTCCAGTAAAACACATTGGTCTCTCCAAGCCGCAGAAGCTGACTAGGTCGCCTGCTAGAGTATTATCCCCCAATATCAAAGATGGGGATAAGGACAAGCAGAGGGACAAGAACCATCAAAACATTTCTCCAAGGGTGTATAAGTGGAGTGTCCAACTCAGTAAGTGCTCCCCCCCTTTTTTTGTACAGTAGATAATTTGGGTGGAAAATAGGGTTACAACAGTACATGGATGTTCCTTCTGGATCGTCAAAGCCTTTTCAATTATTTTATTTCCAAAGATGAATTGGACAACATGAGCAGTACAGAGAGGATCTCTTTCCTACAAGAAAAACTGCAGGAAATCAGAAAATACTACATGTCTCTGAAGTCTGAAGTAGCCACCATAGACAGGAGACGAAAACGATTAAAAAAGAAAGACAGAGAAGGCAAGTTCAGTCTTTGTCAGACATACAAGCTTTTGGGTGAGTGGTGTTGACAGAAGGCCTGTGCAGTTTCTCTTTCCAGACATTGTCACGCGCGCTCTCCGTATTTGGAGTGTTTATATAACATTTTAATTGTAGAATTGTGACCGAGGCCATTGTCAGTTTTTAAAAAAGGGCATACCATCTGCAACAAGGAGGGATGAAACTGAAATGTATGAAGTGGCTGAACTGGATGTGCTCTTAAGATCTGAGCACAAAGAGGCTGGCAGCACCTCACGGGAGCTGCTTTTTGGGTGATGTGGGTGGCTGCTCTGGGAAAGTTGGGGCTAAAAGCAAAAATGGGCATGTGGCACCCCACCTCTTGTAGCACAGCATATTTGTACCCTCTTAACTTTTTCTTCCATGTTTCTTCTTCAGTTTTGGATTTTTTTTTACTTTTTCACCCACAAGGTTGTTTCCAGCCCCTCCTCTGCATGTGTGCCCCATTTGGCACAACATAGTTTGTCATAGTTTGAGGGCTTGCTTTAGAGCAGAGGGTCCTGCAGTCTTCCAGACGATGTTGGAAAACAACATCCACTGCTGTCCGTTGGCAATACTGGTTGGAGTTTGGAGTACACAGCTGGAAGGCCAAGCAGGTTCCCCACATCTCCGTTAGGCATTAACAGGCCTAGATTCCAATTAACAGTGAGAAAAGCTGGTTCAGGAGTTGGCAGCACCTGGCATTGTTCAAATGAGTGACTTGGGGGATACAGTGGTGCCTCGCAAGACGGAAAGAAAGAATCCGTTCTGTGATTCAAGCCCATTGAAGGATTAGCGGATTAGCGCTATTAGCGGCTTTTAGCGGCTTATCTGCTGATCAGATCAGCTGATAAGCAGCTTAGAAAAAGGGGGGGAAAGGGAAAAAAACCAGCAGGAACTCGCAAGACATTGTCGTCTTGCAAAGCAAGCCCATAGGAAATTCGTTTTGCGAAGCACCTCCAAAACGGAAAACTCTTGTCTAGCGAGTTTTCCGTCTTGCGAGGCATTCGTCTTGCGGGGCACCACTGTAGCTTGCTTTCTTCTGCTCTGGAAAGTAGGACTTGAACTAATGGCTTCAGGTTACAAGAAAGGAGATTACGACTAAACATCAGGAAGAACTCTCTGACAGTCCGAGCTGTTGGACAGTGAAACGGTCTCCCTTGGAAGGTGGTGAACTCCCCTTCCTTGGAGGTTTTTAAGCAGAGGTTGGATGGCCACCTGTCATGGATGCTTGAGCTGAGATTCCTGCATTTCAGGGGGTTGGACTGGATGACCCTGGGGATCACCAAAAGCACAGTCATCACCTACGTATATTGGTAAAAGGGTGCGTTAATGCTTTTTGTATTTATTTTTTTTAACAGTGTCTCACACAGGAGCTTCCATGTCCTCTGCCTCTTCAGACACTGGAATGAGTCCTTCGTCCTCCTCTCCTCCACAGAACGTGCTTGCTGTTGAATGCAGGTGATACTGGTCTCCTCTGCCTTGTGCAGCAAGTTGCTGCCATGGACAGAAATCCCGAAATACCATAGAAAGCACTCAACTGGTTTGACATTGCCAAGTATATTCTGTATACTCTTCCACTGCTGGACTGTGTCTGTCTCTTCTCCTCATACCCCTCCCTCCATCTTGTCATTGTGGATTTTTTTTATTTTTTAAAAAAACTTTATTGTGGATATTAATTAAGCTAATTGGCAACTGAAGGTTTGTGGGTGCACTTGGACACCTCTGTATTTGTGCTTATTTTTTGTTTTTGTTTTTTTGTTTTGGTTAAAACAGAAAAGGGCACTTAATCAAATTTGGAAACTTGGATAGCCAATGAAGCATTTGAGTGCTATTAGGAAATTCTTTTTTTTTTTTAAAGGAGCAAGTGCACCAAACAGTCATCAAAATAGGTTAATCAGAAAATGGAATTATTGCTGCACTTTTTCCACCAAGCTGTATCTTAATCCTGGGTGAGAGTCCCCCCCCCCTTTCTTTTCTTTTTGGAGAAGCACTTGCTGTACAGACCTGCCAAAGTGTGTATTCAGCAATGTTCCCAATTTTAATGGTGTAAATTGGACAAAATAAATTGTGAAAGGAAGCGTAGTTGACTGGAAACTACCATTGTAATGAGTCTTCCACTTTTTATAGGATTTTTGAGCACACGATTATGCAAATATTTTAATGTTTAATGTTTACAGTGGAATCGTGAATAGGTTTTCAGTGGACTATCTTATCCCTTGACAAAAGTATTTTGTCTTTTTTTCTATGTAATTTCAGAGTTTTTATTTTGTTACAAAAAGGCAAAAAATAAAATATATAACAATGAAGTTATTTAACAAGATTTCTAAAGCTGAATTTTTTTGTGTAGAATAAGGTATCTTGCAACTTGTTAAATATATTTATTCAGACATTGGATGTTGTATTTTTATGTATTTTTTAAAAAATATTAATAAAATTGGGGAGAAAAAGTCTAAGTTAGGTTCACTCTTTCAATAAAATATACCTGTCACTTAAAATCATATACAGGTGGCTTCATGTACCATACCTGTATGTGAAGTGGTTTTGTCTGTTCAATCTTCCACAGTGTAAAACTATAATCTGGCATCTGGATTAAACTCTATCCTGTCTTGAAAACTTTGGCAATCCTAGTACTTCTGTTGCTTTTGAGGAACAAGTCTTTGGTTACCCTGACAATGCTTTTGTCACACTTTCTTATTTGCTGTACTGTTGAAATCAGTTTTCTATCTGCCAAAGTTGATGAGCATAATTGAGAAGAGTTAAAATGACTGTTTCGGCTGTGGATTGTCCCACAGACTGAAAACAGTTTGTAAATAACTTTCCCAAAATCATGTATTTAAGACAGTTTGCATATACATTGTGTATAAAGTGATTTTTTAATCAATTTTTTAAAATTCACCTTTGTACATTGAAAAGGGGTTTTCTGCCTTTTCCATGTTAATATACTGTAGAGTTATAACTCAGATTCTCTAGACTGTCAGGATATTAAAGGTTCACAAAACCTGAAGGTCTTGAGTGAGAGACTCCAGTGAAATGGTCATGTAGCTAAAGCCTGGTGTCTCTTGCAGGTTCCATTTTATCAGTTTCTCAACTTATGATTCCAGTTCCTTCCATTTTCACAGAGATCTAAAGGAAAAAGTACTCTTGTAAAAATGCACTTTTTCTGTCTTTTTCTTAAGCAGAGCTATTTCAATGTATGATACAAATGAAGCTCAATGAAGAGCATTAATAAAGGTTATGTTTTTAAACATAGGCTTTATTTTATTTTTAACTGATTTTGTAAAACTGCCATCATGTCCAAACAATAGATAATGGCTTCATAATGTGCTGTAAAGATTCTTCAAAGCAAACTTGGATCATATATTTTAATAATAAAAGAAGTTATCATTATGATAAAAACTTGGTCAGATGTAATCATGCTTAATATTGCTTTCAGCAACTATTAATCTGAGCCTAAAACCATTTTACTTTGTTGTAAAATTAATACCCTGTTCTTCAGTGGCCAAGAAACATAGACACGTTCTCAAATATTTATCCTTTATCGGATACCTTGAGCAAGCTAGATGCATTTAAATTGCAAAATGCTTTAAAGTGCTGGCGAACACTTTGGATTATAGCAATTCATTAGAACACTCAACAAGAGATTGACCTTAGCTGTTGTGAAAATATTATGAAAATGAAGTTGGGTAAAACTGAACAGTTGTAGTCCAACTAAAAACGCTGAAAAGGTTTATCCTCTCTGGGGATCGCTACTAATGTGTGTAGTTTATCCAAAGCTGGGTGAACAGCTTTAATAGGATGGTATTACTCTACAAAAAAATTGCTTCTCAAAACAATTAGACGTTGAACAAAGCTCCAGTTGTGGGACTAGATAAAGCAGAGTAGCTTTATAGATATATTTTTTAAATGCTGTAATTTTGTGCTTCTGAAACTAGCTTTTTAAGAAAAACTAGCTGAATAGCCCAAAACCATAGTACGCTACAAAATCATTTAAAACTACTCTTCAGGATCAGTGTTAAATAAAATGGAGGAGGGGAAAAACACTGGATATCATATTAAGGCCTCCAAGTCTGCAGTTAGAAGGCTAAGTTGGAGTGAGAAGGTGTTGGGCAGAAACCTTGTTTAAAAGATTTTTATCCTGCCCTTCATCTCAGGTGGGTTATAGCAAGCCAAGTAAAATATAAACAGTAAAACTCCGTATGCCCACACTAAAACATGGTTTAAAATTCAGAATATTCAGCACAGACAAAAACTACTATGCACAGCTCATAGCTGGGTCCCAAGTTGCATTAAAGTCAGTACAGTGGTATCTCGGGTTAAGTACTTAATTCGTTCTGGAGGTCCGTACTTAACCTGAAACTGTTCTTAACCTGAAGCACCACTTTAGCTAATGGGGCCTCCTGCTGCACCGCTGGAGCACGATTTCTGTTCTCAACCTGAAGCAAAGTTTTTAACCTGAAGCACTATTTCTGGGTTACCGGAGTCTGCAACCTGAAGTTTATGTAACCTGAAGCGTATGTAACCTGAGGTACCACTGTACCTTAAATTGGTCTCTGTGACATGGCAGATGATTCAGGATTAGTGTTGAACGTACCTGGGCTGCCGGCCTGTTAGCACCCTGCTTTCACATTCAGGTAGAGCACATGACAGCTGTCAAATTGAGACGCGACCTGGGCTTGAATAACTGGCCAAGCTTTTCTGTCCAGGAATGGCTGTAGCTGGTGTAGCAGCAAGAGCTAGCAAGAGGCACTCGTGTCACAGAGGCCACCTGAGACTCCTTTGACAAGGTGGGATCCAGAACGTTTCCTAAACGGGATACTTTGGATACTTTAGGGGGAGTGTGCAATGCAACTCGGAACAGCCTGTGCAACAAATAACCAGATCCAGGAACCAGCAGGTTACAGCACCCATCTGGTCAGGATCCCCACTTCAGTTTAGTCACTGATAAACAATTGGAGAGGGAAGCATAGACCAGAGAGCAGCCTGCATCCATCAAACACAATGTGGAGAGTGGCTCCACATGCTTAATTCCAGCTGGAAGCTTCCAGGAAGCCCAGAGAGAAAACACAAAGGCAAAAGAGTGAAATGCTTGCTCTTTTGACTTCACCAGGTTCGTAAGGGATAAAGACGAATGGAGGAAAAGTGTCCCTCTTGGCAACCCCATCTCTGCAAGGTGGTGGTTTAGTTCTGCAGCGGTGCCTAAATACTATCTTGTCACAAAGCGCTTAAAATTCTATATTGGGACTAAAAGGCTTGTGCACCTGGAGAATCCGTCCCATCCAAACATCGGATTGTCTCCAGAGAGCCCTTTGGTGTGGGGGCTGCCTTCTCCCCACCCAACCCCTGGTAGTCAGTAGTATACTGCCTCTGCCCCTTGCCATTTACTTTGGCAAGGGTGCAGGGGCCTACCAGCCCATCAGAAGCCCCCATCATCCAGAACCACAGAGCAAAATAAAATGTTAAATCTATTTTATACACTTGCTTCCCTTCCTGTTCTGACACTTCCCTCTCCTCCTCCCCTGTCCCCCAGCCAGAAATCCAGGCACCGCTTCCAAACGTTTGTCAAATCAGTGGTGGCTCCAGAAGAATAATAATTTGTGGGGTGCAAAAGGGGCAAAGTTGTGCCCCACATGTTGAGAGCCAGTGGTGGTGTGCAGCGGTTGTAGAGCGTCGGACTGGGACCTGGGAGAGAGTCCAGGGTTCAAATCCTACCCCACAAAGCTCACTGGCTATGGGGGCCAGTCACAGCCTAACCTACCTCGTGCCGGATTTACATATAAGCTAAACAAGCTATAGCTCAGGGCCCTACTCTCTTGGGGGCCCCCAAAAAATTAAAGGGAAAAAAACCTGGATGTACATTTCCCAAATATAAGGTACAAAACAAATGCAGTGGTACCTCTGGTTGCGAATGGGATCTGTTCTGGAGACCCGTTCGCAACATGAAAATCCCGCAACCTGAAGCTCCGTATCTGTGCAGGTGCGCAGCGTGATTTGACACTTGTGCGCATGCGCAAAGCAAGCTTTAGCACTTCTGTGCATGCGGCGAAACCTGGAAGTAACCCTTTCTGGTACTTGTGGGTCGCCACAGGATGCAACCTGAAAAAAAATGAAGCAAACGTAACGAGGTACGACTAAAATGAAACCTACATACAGCAACAGTGTTTTGAGTTGTGTAGGCTCCTATGATGTAAGTCATGGGCCCCGCCTGCTAACCTGATCCCTATCACTGGTTTGCTCATTTCTATATATAGGGTGCCTACATTCTGCATGAACAACATGTGCAAATGGCTTTAGATACATACCTATTAGGTCAGTGATGGCCAAGCTTGGCCCTCCAGCTGTTTTGGGACTACAATTCCCATCATCCCTGACCACTGGTCCTGTTAGCCAGGGAGATAGGAGCTGTAGTCCCAAAACACCTGGAGGGCCAAGTTCAGCCATCACTGTATTAGGTCCATAAATGACCATATAGCATATATTCAACACAAAAAAGCGATGATTTGTTGTTGACAAAGGACAGCTGGACATATCAAGGGCCCCATTTCCTTCAGTAGCTCAGGGCCTCATCAAACCTAAATCCGGCCCTGCCTCAGGGTTGTGTGAAATTAAGTGAAATGCCTTGAGCTCAGATGGGGGGGGGGGAAAGGGTAGATTATGAATGCCATAATTAATAAACTCCTGAAATTAATAAACTACCTGAAGGAGCGTCTCCACCCCCATCGTTCTGCCCAGACACTGAGGTCCAGCGCCGAGGGCCTTCTGGCGGTTCCCTCATTGCGAGAAGCAAAGCTACAGGGAACCAGGCAGAGGGCCTTCTCGGTGGTGGCACCCGCCCTGTGGAACGTCCTCCCACCAGATGTCAAAGATATAAACAACTACCTGACATTCAGAAGACATCTTAAGGCAGCCCTGTTCAGGGAAGTTTTTAATGTATGATATTTTAGTGTTTTTTGGTTTCTATGGAAGCCGCCCAGAGTGGCTGGGGAAACCCAGCCAGATGGGCGGGGTACAAATAAATTATTATTATTATTATTATTATTATTATTATTACTGAAAGGGAAAATGAGTGTAGTTTTCACAAGGAGAAGCCTGTGCAGTTTAGTGGTCAGAAGTTGCAAACCGAGACCTGTGAGGAGCTACTTCCCAGGGTTGTTGTGAAGGTAAAATGGGGCAGGGCTGGAGGGAAGGTGGGACATAAATGCCAATCAATCAATCAATCAATCAATCACCCAAGGCTATTACCATTATTCACCTTTCCTTTCTATACCAACCGCTTTCTATATTAAGGGGAAACCTCGAAGCCACTGAGGAGACTTAATTGTGTGAGAGAAGAAGAGAGAGACGCGCCGCCGCCGCCGCCTCGCCTCCCTCCTTCCCTCTCTCCCCTGCGGTCGGCAACGGGCGCCTGGGCGGCCATGGAGCGCTGGGCGTGGCGGGCGCTGCCGTGGCTGGTGGCGGGCGCCTGCGGCCTGGCCGTGCTGGGCTACTGCCTCTACTTCGACCACCGGCGCCGCAGCGCGCCCGACTTCAAGCGGAGGCTGAGGGAGAGTGAGTGGCGGGGGAGGCCTCGCCTTCGCCTCAGGGGAAAGAGGGAGGAGGAGGAGGAGGAGCCGCCACCGGGAACTAGGCCCATCCCCGGCCGTGAGGCTGCCGGACTACAACTCCCATCAGCCCCAGCCGGCGTGGCCAGCGGAGGAGGAGGGTGGGAGTTGTAGTCCAGAGGCCTCGGGAGAGAATTAGGCTTGCGGAGGCGTTGGGCCTTACGCAGATACCCTTCCTGGCATAGGCAACCTGGGCCCTCCAGGCGTTTTGGGACTACAGTTCCCATCATCCCTGGCCACTGGCCCTGTTAGCTAGGGATCATGGGAGTTGTAGGCCAAAAACATCTGGAGGGCTGAGGTTGCCTATGCCTGGTGTTAATCAACACTTTTTTGGGGGGAAAAAACCCACCCTGCGAGGTAGTCCTACGACTCCATTTCCTAGCACATCTTTTCCTCCAAGGAATTTGAGGGGGAAGGCATACTCCTTTCCCCATATGGGTGGTGGGTTTCAGGGTGGTCCTCCTGTTCTGCTCCAGACATTTGGTCCACACATCTATGTATGTGCTTGGTTGGTACATTTATGAACATTTATTATTATTATTATTATTATTATTATTATTATTTAGTCATACCTCGGGTTGCGGATGCTTCAGGTTGTGCGTTTTCGGGTTATAATAATAATAATGATTTATTATTTGTACCCCGCCCATCTGGCTGGGTTTCCCCAGCCACTCTGGGCGGCTTCCAACAAAGATGAAAAATACACTAAAATGTCACATATTATGGACGCGCCGAAACCCGGAAGTACCGGAACAGGTTACTTCCGGGTTTCGGCGCATGCGCAGAAGCAACACTGCGGGTTACGAACACTGCGGGTTGCGAATGTGCCTCCTGCACGGATCACGTTCGCAACCTGAGTGTCCACTGTATAAGACCTTAATTTTTTTATTTCAATACACTGAAATGTTTAACAGTTTCAAGTGTCCTTGAATCTTCCTGCCACACTGGCCACGCTCTCCCGCCATGCACGTTGAGAACCACTGTTCTAGGGTTTCAGGCAAGAGTCTTTTCACGATATACCTGGAGATCCCAGGATATTCGGCATGCAAGGGTGCATTCTATGACTTGCATATTAATCTAATCACCATGTTCGCCTTTCAGTGGTTGTAAAGCAAGGGGAGTGTTTGCTTTGCTTTGCTTTGCTTTGTTGGTCAGTAGTATGCTACAGTGAAGGCACACATAATTGTCCTAGAAGGTTATCAGCACTGCAGAATTGCACCCATCAGCTTTAACGTTTGCAATGGTTGGCAGGCAGGCAGCCGCAATGATGCCAGTTGAGTTTAAACATGTCACAGCTCTGGGCTGTTAATTGTGGATACTGACTATTCCATGTTACTCTTACAGAAAGAAGAAAAGAGTGTGAAAAGGCAAAAAAGCAGGATGCAGAGGTGAAAAATTATGTTTGGTTTCCCCGATATGGCACCTGTAGGCACCACGGGACTCTCAGACACGCCCCCCCCCCAATCTCTCAAAAAGTTTAATTTTTGAAAAACAAAAATTGCTTGTGAAAATTGGACTCTAGTATGATCAAAATAATTCCACCAGCCACAGGATGGGAACCCATTTTATAAAAAGTATACTGTCATTTTTATTTTCAATATGACAATAGCACCCAGTAGCTACAGGATTTATTTTGCAGAATCTTAGCAGATCCTTGGGAATCTTTTTGCATTTAATTTTTTTACTAAAGTGATAGGCTTTGTGGTTCGATAATATGGTAGGGAATGGAAAATTGGGGTAGAGGATTTTTAGACACGCTGTATTTGACTGCAGATAATTTGAAGTCTGAATCATTTTGTCAATTTTCATAGTTTTCATAATTTTTCAGAAACAGCCAGATTTTGGGGAACAGTATTGGAATAGAAATGTAATAGAACGTCTGGGTAAAGATAGTTAAGTCAGTAAAGCATGAGACTTGTGATCTCAAGGTTATGGGTTGGGCAAAATATTCCTGCATTGCAAGGGGTTGGAATCGATTCCCCTTAGATCTATGAAATACATTAAGGCTGCACATCTAGGAACAAGTCTCCCTGAATTAAGGGAGGGTTTTACTTCTAATTAGACTGCATAGGCTTGCACTGTAGTTTTTGTTGACAATGACATGCAAGTAATGAACATGCATATTAGTTGTGATCCTTCAGCTAAGAATGAAAGTCTTACACAGCTTTTAAAAATTCTAATTCTGACCCATTCTCTAAGTCAGGGGTGGGAATTGTATTAATCTCTGAAGGCCACGTCACAAATACATGGCAAGTGCTTCTGTAATGGTGGCTGGTCCTGTAGATATTTCAGTTTCATATATGACAGTTTCAGATAATGATATTAATTTTGCTGAATGTTGAAATATTGGTTAATAATCTGGAAATAGTTCTGCAACTGCATAGGCTGTTTACATGCTGGTGCACATGGAGTCTTCCAAGACTGAAGCCCTGTTACACTCAGTGGGTTTACGTACTTAGAAAAATAAGGGCTTCTGCAGAAATGATTCCCAGCACTCAACGCTTAATCTTAGAAAAAGACATTTTTGTTTTGTTTTACATTACACCCTTCATTCTCATTAGCCCTCAAACTGATTAGCCAATGCTCCTTTTTGTTAAGCTGAAAATATGTTTGTGACACCCTTAGTTATGTGAGATGAAAGATACTGCAAAGCTACAAGAGTTCTTTCTTGAAGAGATACAGTTGGGACAGGAGTGGCTGGCAAGAGGTAAGGACAAGAGGAACTGGCTTTTGTGGAATATGCATATATGTGTAGACACACAGAGAGACTATAAATTGCCTGAAAATTATCCATTTCTATTGCCACTTAGGTGGGCAGTAGTAAAAAAAAGGTAAAGGTAAAGGACTTCTGGATGGTTAGGTCCAGTCAAAGGCGACTGTGGGGTGCTGTGCATCTTGCTTTCAGGCCGAGGGAGCCGGCGTTTGTCCGCAGACAGCTTTCCAGGTCATGTGGCCAACATGACTAAACTGCTTCTGGCGCAATGGGACACCGCGACAGGTGCCAGAGTGCATGGAAACACTGTTTACCTTCCTGCCACAGCGGCACCTATTTATCTAGTTGCACTGGTGTGCTCTCAAACTGTTAGGTTGGCAGAAGCTGGGACAGCGCAACAGGAGCTCACCCCGTTGCAGGTATTTGAACTGCTGACCTTCTAATCAGCAAGCCCTAGAAGCTCAGTGGTTTAGACCATTAGCACAGATGAGCCTGATGATCTTTTTAACGCACTTCAGGCAAATTCATAGCTGTCTGCTGTTGCTGTTTGCGAAAGGTATCTTGTGGAATGTATTACCCATACAAAACTGAATTTAAAGTTTCTGTTCCTGAAAACTGAATACTGAGCAAAAGTGATCTGCTACGATGTCATTGGTTTCCCCTGAAGGCTTGGCAGTACAGGATAAAGAATTTAAATGTACATGAAATCACAACTGAGAGAATTGACCTTTCCCTTCAGAAGTAGCTCCGAATTACAGAAAAGACAATGCCTTTATTTGTTGCATTTATGTAATCCATTCTGGGACTGCTTGGTGAAGGGCAAACTCCAATTGCACATAATACATAGTTTGGGACAATATTGATTTCCGATGACCTCTGCCACTTGTGGGTTGCATCCAGTTACTGATACTTGGAGCAAAGCCTTTACTGAAATTGGTGCAATTTTTAAAAACCCTGAGCAAAAAGAGGGTGCTTTTTCCTTTCACTGATCCTTTCACCTGCTACAATATGTAGGAATAGGGCAGCCAAACCTCCGGAATTTCCTGGACATAGCCGGGATTTGGCCCCCACAAACAGCATCCAAACGAAAATCACTTAAATGTCTCAAAGCTCAACAACCTTTGTGTCCGGATTTTCACTTTTTGGAACATGGCAACCCTATGAGGGAATGTTTTTGTCCCATAGTAGATGGGGTGGATGAAGGGAGCAGAGGAGGGTGGGCTGCAGCGTCTTGTGCCTCAGAGTATTTGAGAGGTTCAGATAGCTACAATTAGTAGCTGAGCTTGTGGGAGCACTAAGAGGTTGATGGTACATGGAGTGCAAATGCTTACTGTAGTTCCAAGGATCACAAATACCTGAGTTTTAGGAGTCTGAATCAATTACAGGAGAACACAACAAGAGCATCGAACACCTTGCCAATGCCATTGCCGTGTGCACACATCCAAACCAGCTAATGTACGTCTTGAAGCACACTCTACCCCCCCATATATTTGAGATGCTTCTGCACAACATTCCATACGCAGTGCAAGTAGGTAGACTTTGTTCACTTTTGAAACGCAGGGGAATGTTGTACAGGAGGCACTGTCTAACCAGAATGGTGTTCAGACATAAGAGAATTTGCCATTCGTGGCTTGTACAGAACCTTGAGATTTCTGTACGTTGCCATGCTGCGACTTGTTTAATTATTACCGCAGGCAGGCAGCTAATTAAAGGCTCAGCTTTATTATTTTTTATTTCAAAAAAGAATTTGGCAGGAAGGGACTCATGCCCAGTAGCAAGGCCTTGGCTCAGCTTGGGGAGAAATGCAATGTGACTTACCATTCTCTGCACTGTGGCAAAAGTGTTTAAAAATGCTGTTTTAGGGCATTGTGTGCTAAAACTAGTACAGTGGTACCTCGGTTTAAGAACAGCCCTGTTTACAAACTATTCGGTTTATGAACTCCACAAAACCGGAAGTAGTGTCCCGGTTTGCGAACTTTTATCTCGGTCTAAGAACGGAATCCAAATGGTGGAAGGACACCGGCAGCAGGAGGCCTCATTAGGGAAAGTGTGCCTTAGTTTAAGAACAGATTCGGTTTAAGAACAGACTTCCAGAATGGATTAAGTTCGTAAACCAAGGTACCACTGTATTGTGCGATTCAGAACTGAACTCTGCTCCATACTTTGAACTGCAATTTACTTATTTTTTAATATTAAAATCCTACTCTTTTGAGGTGCTAAGCAGGTGCACACTTGCTTAGTTTCAGCAGTGTTGCAGCTTCTGATGTTCCCAAGTCATTCACTGGGCCCACACTGCCACGACTTTAAATAAATTAGAATGTTGTCCATGTTGAACTTCTTGCTTAAATCCAAGTATATTGCTTTCATTAGTCTACTGTGAGTGGTCCACCATCACCCATAGGCTAAAAGACAAAGGGTACCAACACCTTGGGGCTGCAAAGGTGAGAAGAAAGATAATAATTGAAGGACATAAATCTGTCCTTGGGAGGGAAATGAGAACATTTTAAAAGTTTCGGAACTCAAAAGTTTAAATACATAAGTACCCATGCCATTGACATGTTTCCCCCCCCCCCTCTGCTAGCGGCTTGAGACAGCCCTGAGTGACCAGGATCCTACCGTTGAATGAGAATGTGGCGTCGCACAAGGGGCTACTCTTAAGGCAGGACCTTATAGCAGCCTATGATACTTCATTTCCAAAGACTCTCGGTGAAAACAGTAATTTCAATTTATTTTACTTTGATTAAATAAAAAATAAACCTTGCTTTAGACACTTTGGGATATAATTTTTGGACAACACGCTTGTGTATTAAAAATTAAGTCATTAAGAAACAACAAAAACTAAAATGTAGTTGTTCCCTCCCCATCTTTAACCTAGTGACGGTCAGAAGCAAATCTGTAAGCCTCCAGAAAAAAGGTGGTATCAACATTATTTCAATGCACAATAGAAGACAATCTCGGAACAGACTCCATCAGCTCTGCAGCCACTGCCAACCCCAACTGCAGCTCCTGGTGGTTTCCACAGTTCAGTTGTTTCCTGAGCTCTTCTGTTCCGAGCTGGTAGATGTTGCCGCAGCAGCGGTGGGGACCAATGCACCTTTGTGTGCAATGCAATCAACGTTGGCACTCCTTCACAAAGGCAATCCCTGCCTTTTAGCGAGGCTGGCCAAGAAGTCCTGCTTTGGCAGCCAGCGCTTCATTCTGCTGAATGTGGTACTCCTGAAACCTCATAGATATCCTCTGGGTCATTTTTAAATACTTCTGTAAGCAGTGCTCTGAGCAAGTCATCTATATCAAGAAGGGAGAGATGGGAAGAACCCTGTAGTCACTCACATTTTTTAAAAAATTCAGTAATTTGAACATGGAAATCATTTGCGTTTTCACATTTGAACCTTACCCTATATGAAGTTATCTTCCCATGGCAATTTTAAGATATACTAATAACAATGAAAATGTATAATAAACTTTGAGGGTTAAATACACTGCTTCTCTGGGAAAATGGGAAAACTGAACACAAATATGTACCACTTTGCCAAAGCTCCCCTTTTTAGTTTACCACTGAGCTGGAATTTTAACACAACATTGACTCAGTTTCGAAACAAACCCACATTAGGGAAATACATAATGTTTATCTGTCTCTGTCATTCAGTGCTTTCTTTGCCTTCCAGTGTTTGATGACAATGTGCCATTAACAATTTTGTAGGGCTTCAATCTTTTGAATCTTTTTTGTCATTCACTCTAGCATTTAACAAATAAGGGAGCTGTGTGAGTGAATATCATGGACCCTTGGACTGATCCAGCAGGGCCCTTTTATTGTTATTCAATCCAATTAATATCTGACCTGAGAGCCACATAAACAGAAGAGCTACATCTCTTTTGAAATGTTTGGTTTAGCTAGCTTTCTTGATTAACGTGCAAATTTACACTGAAGTTCTACCAGGTACAAGTCCAAAGGGCATAGAATAGCCGCATACCTCTTCTGGCTTGACTTCTCGGCTGGTGAAATCTTTCACACAATCCAGGAAGCAGGTTTCTGTCAATTTGTTATATGTCCCAAGAAATTCCTTGAACTGTTAATAAATCAAGAGAGATCTTCAGAACTAGGCAGATCCTTTATTTTAGGGGTGGGGAATCTCTGTCTGTGGGCCAATCGTGGCCTGGGATGCCATTTTCTTTACACCATATCCATTTGCCCATTAGCTGACATCACTGGTGACATCAGCTGATGAGTGTGAGAACCAGGTTTAATCCTGCATTGGCTGCTTGATAGTATTTTTGGCAAGGAACAGGTTTGCACAGCCAAGGCAGAAGGATTTAATCCCTACTCATCAGCTAAATGGTGATTCAAGCCCTGTGCAAAAGCACCTTTTGTAGCAGCTCATGCATGGGAGATACTTCAAAAAGGCTTTTGGCAGAGGCATTAAGACAGCTCATGAGCTACTATTTGCTAAAAGGCCATCTTAAAGCTTTTTTCAAGTCTCCTCCCTTTTCCATTATGTTTCTGACACTGGACACAGAGAAGGAAGGGGGAGATTTGGAAAAGCCTTTACAAGTCTCCTCATCTAATCCTTCAAGTCCCCAATGCTGGAAACTTAAAAGTGGGAAGAGGGGGAGGCTCACAAAGCCTTTTCCCCATCTGCCCCCTCCTGCTTCAAGTCCCTGATATTGGGGAACTTAATGGAGGAAGGAGCAAGACTGGGAAAAGCCTTTCTTTCCCTTCCTCCACAGGGTAGAGCTATCTCTCTTGTCTCCCAACAGGGGAGAGAGAAAGCGTCTGGTCTTGTCCCCACTTTATAAGGTAGAAAAGGAAGCCAGCAGGGTTCCCAAACGCCTTCTGCTACTTGGCAAAGCACCAGAACTTAATTCCCACTTTCCCTACAGCAGCAGTAGGTGCAAGGGATTCTGACAGGTGTACAAGGGCTGTTTACCTGTCAATCATTTGCTGGCATAATGATATCATGTGACTGACAGTTGGGTAGTCACCTGTCAAATTTGGTCTGACAGGCCGATCCTGATAAAGACCTGGCCTGTGGAGCCCAAAAGGTTCCTCACTCCTGCTTTATTTGAAGAATTAGCACACAAGGGGTAGGCAGGGGCAACATGCATCCGAGAGAAATGAACTTAACATAGCATATAATGAGCATCAGCTCTGTGCTGATAAATACATTATTACATACAGCTATTAAAACCACACAAATTGCCAAAGTGTTAGGTACACCGACATTTCAAAAGCACCCTTTGGAGCTACAGCATTTACCTGCTTGATCTGATCAGATTCTGATACTTGTCCAGCCATATTTTAGCGCTCAGATAACTGCCACCTAAAGTGAACACAAGATGTATACATCAGCAATCATTCAGAAATGTTTATGCCTGAAATGTAATACACAGCAGCCTAAATCTTGTTCATTTTTTGGGGGGAATATATGTTCTTGGAAGCCTTTGCCGGCTACTAATACCATTTGAATTATTTTAACTACCCACCTAGCAACTGCTGTTTTATTCCAAATTTTGTAATCCTCTTGTACTCTTGTGCACAATTTGGTTATTATATATGGAAGGCAGTATACAAATATTGAATATAAATACCCCAAATGAACTAAGAAATACGATGGGAGAACTCTGCTGTAATATACGGTTATGCACAGAAAGAAAAGTATATGCAATTGTGGGACAGCAATTGTCATAGGTCTCAGGGTGTGGCCTCAAGGCATGTGAGGCCACCACCTTCCTGAAGCAAAGCAGGTTCGGGCTTGGATGAGTAACTACCTGGGAACCGCATGCATACTGCCTTGAGTTCCATAATGAAAAAAGGTGAAATATCAAATAAATATTGATACATTTTTAAAGTGCCAAATAAGTGGGAATGCTTATCATCTTTATCAAGTTTATCTTCTGGCAGCCCTGTATGGGTTCTTTCACAAGTTTTTTGGGGGGGTCCCTTTACATGTAAAAAATGTAATACACATGTGCAACACCACACACTCCCTAACCACAGCTATGATATGGCAGCAGGTACACATTTTTCACCCATAATTGTCTGAATCAGTGATATCATGTTTGACTTTATTTTTAAGGCAGAGGCTTTGAAATACAGAGATATGCAGCGTACCCAAGGTGGGATTTCAGTTCAGGCTTCCCAGATGCAAGCCCCCGACCCCACGGCTGCTTAGCTCCCTCCCCAAAGTGAAGGGCATGTAGAGTCAGTTTTTGAGCCAGCCAAGGTCATGCTTCCAACCTTCCCTCCTCCTTAAGAGGAGCAGCGCTGGAAGTCAGCAGGGAACTCATAAGCAGGGAACCCATAGGCGCCCCCTCCTGGCTTCTTCCTCCCTCTCCCTTTCACCCCAGGGTTGCCACCTACCCCTGGGTCCAACTACGCCCCTAAGAAGAACCCTGCCCCGGGTTGCTTTGGAAATCCATGCAACCAGAGCTCTCGCGCGGGATTTCCTCTCCCTGTTAAGAGAAGCTCCACCTTGCAGATTTACCATGGGGAAGCCGCTATTAAAGGCACAGGCGCAGTCCTCATTGAAGAAGATGGCAACCCTGTTCAGCGGCTAGGGCCCTAGGGCCTCCCACGCCCTTCCTTTCCCCACAAACTCATCTCCCCCCACAGCCTGCGCTTACCGCAAGCACCGTCTCCCCTCCCCGGGCTCCCCAATGCTCCTTCGCCCCATCTTACATTACCCTCGTGCTGGAGACGAATCAGCGCCGGCAGACTCTAGGATAGCTTTACCTTCCATCTGCCGCGCGGGGTGCGTCGCCCTAAAGGGTCCCCCGCGCCCTCCCCTTTAGACAGCTCCCCCCCCCCTCCACACACACCCAAGTCCTACCCCAGCGACGCCAGCCTGACAAACTCGAGAGAGCGGGCGGGGCCTGAGGGCTTCGGCAGGTTAGGCGCGATAACGAGAGAGAGTTCAGGAGGGTGGGGCCGCTTGCGCAGTGGGGTTAGTTTCTACCCGGAACACTTTTTCCCGTGGCACAGACCAAGCGCGGTCGGGCGGGGAAAGAGGAGCGAGAGGGAGGCGCCCGCGTGCGGATGACGGGCGTGGGTTGTGCGCATGCGTGCTTTCCCTTCTCCTTTTAAAACAAGCGGCGCACGCGCGCTTAGCGTCCGGCTTTCTGATTTGTTTTGAAGGCGCAGGAAGGGGCTGGGCTGAATGTGTCCGTTTGGGAGCGGCGGGAGCCCCGGTTGGCGGGGCTGCTGTTACCATGGCAACAGGCGGTGCTTCCCGGTGGGTGGCTGTGAGGAGGGAGGAAGGGAAAGGGAGGGGGGAGTCTTCGGGGGGGGGGAGGAGGATGGAAGGTGAGCTCCAGAGAGGCAGAGCTTTGAGGGGGGGACCCCCCCTCGCCACCTCTTTTTCCCTGCACCCGCTTTTAAATAAATGTAGTATAAATGGGGCACCGGGGGGGGGAGGTTATTGTTTTGTGTTCTTTGTGTGCTTCTTTGTGGTGTTATACCGCAATAATAATAATAATAATAATTTATTATTTATACCCCGCCCATCTGGCTGGGTTTCCCCAGCCACTCTGGGCGGCTTCCAAAAGTATATTAAAATACTGTGACTGCAAGCTGACTTTCCCTGTGATCCTCGGGTGAAGGGGCAGTGTGCAAATCTATAATCTATTTTTTTCTAGAAAATGAGGGGCCAGAACTCACCATTGAACACCTCCTTCTTTTTCTCTTAGAAAGGCAACAGCACGCGCCTGACAGGCTGTCCGGAACTAAGTTCCAGCGAGTTCTGGCTGGGGGGAAAAAGCCCTGAATCATCATTATCATAATAATGATAATAATTTATTATTTATACCCCGCCCATCTGACTGAGTTTCCCCAGCCACTCTGGGCGGCTCCCAATCAGTGTTAAAAACAGTACAGCGTTACATATTAAAAACTTCCCTGAACAGGGCTGCCTTAAGATGTCTTCTGAATGTCAGGTAATTATTTATCTCTTTGACATCTGAAGGGAGGGTGTTCCACAGGGCGGGTTAAACCACAGAGCCTAGGACTTGCCGATCAGAAGGTCGGCGGTTCGAATCCCCGCGATGAGTTGAGCTCCCATTGTTCGGTCCCAGCTCCTGCCAACCTAGCAGTTCGAAAGCACAAAAGTGCAAATAGATAAATAGGTACTGCTCTGGTGGGAAGGTAAACGGCGTTTCTGTGTGCTGCTCTGGTTCGCCAGAAGCGGCTTAGTCATGCTGGCCACATGACCCGGAAGCTGTATGCCGGCTCCCTCGGCCAATAAAGCGAGATGAGCGCCGCAACCCCAGAGTCGGTCACGACTGGACCTAATGGTCCGGGGTCCCTTTACCTTTTTAAACAGGGCTGCTTTCAGATGCCTTCTAAAAATCTGATAGTTACTTATTTCCTTGACATCTGATGGGAGAGTGTTCCACAGGATGGGCCCTGGTTCTTGGTAGCTTCACTTCTCGCAGTGAAGGAACCGCCAGAAGGCCCTCAGAGCTGGACCTCAGTGTCTGGGCTGAACGATGGGGGGTGGAGATGCTCCTTCAAGTGTACAATTGACAGTCGAACAAACAAAATAAGCGAACTTTCAGATGGCATACCTCTGGATACAGCCAGCACTGGATTTACGGCAGTGTGGGCAGGCAGAAACAGAATTTTGCATTTGACAGACCTAGGTCCAGTGAAGTCTAGAACAGTTCTTTAATTCTAAAGTGTTTGCATGCCTAGGACCCCTTGTGTTCATCTTGGGGAGATGACATTTTCCTTGTGGTTCAAGGGGTTGAGTGCCTTTATAGACGAGTACCATGTCTTCCTTCCCCAAGGAACTTGGAAGTAATTATTGCCCTCTGTGAAGCCATCTGAAATTGTCGTAACCCGTGTAGAAGTAGAGGAACATAAGACTCTTGCACCTCTATCCACATCCCATTTCAGGATCTCTGTTAACTCTGCAGTCTTTGCCGTATAGGGATATGGCAGAGAGGGAATTCTGTCTCTGTGAACAAGAGCCTTACGATCCCTCTATACAAGTTGGTTGGATCACGGTTTAGTTTCTTCTCTGTAGGATGTCATTTCAGATAGACTTAACAGTTGCCTACTGTGCATTTTTTTCTTCTCAGAACATCTGTAAACAAAACATCCCTTGGCACATGAGGATGGCATGCAGTACTCCTTTGTTTAAATGGGTGAAGGGGGTTATCTTTTGAGCATCTTGTACATTTTGTCATAAAATGTACATAAAATGTCATGGTGTTCCATTGCGCCAGAAGCAGTCTAGTCATGCTGGACAAATGCTGGCTCTCTCAGCCTAAAGCGAGATGAGCGCCGCAGCCCGTAGTCCCTTTTGACTGGACTTAACCTTCCAGGGGTCCTTTACCTTTACCTTTAATTTTGTCATAATCACAGCAATAAGTGATTGATATCCTAATCCTTGCACCTGTGTTCCCCTTTTCTCCATTTGCTATGTGTGAAATTGTGGGTCATCTTGTGTTTTGTTTCATAGAAACTGACGCCTGTGCCGTGAGCTGTTAATGGAAGTGGAAGAGACGTCTGGTGTGAACAAGAGTTATTCTGATAGCCTCACTGCTGGTGACATTCTCATCCGCACCACCAGCTTCCCCATGAAAAAGAAGCCCGTTGACCCTCGGACGGCTGTGTCCGCTGACAGCAAGCCTGCTGCTTGCACCAAGAAAAGAATACACATTTCTGTGAAGAAGCTTCGGGAAGTGCCTCCACCCCGTCGTCCAGAATGTGCTGTGTTGACGGTTGATGGTGCAGCTGATATTCCACCAGCACTGTTGGCCAACAAACCTGCATCTCATAAGCCAACAGCAGCAACCTCTGGAGGTGTAACTGAGGGTATGTCTGTAGCCCTGCGCAGTTGTTATTTTTTTGAAGTTAGTCAAAAACTTCATTTGTTATCAGTTGTCATTTGTCTGAGGCTGTTGTCTCTGTAGGCCATAACTAGTACAGACTCTGTCAAATATGTTAATTTAGCTGACGGGGAAAATGTCCAGTAAATTAGGAATGTCGGTCCTCAACTCCCCATCACATTTATTTATTCAGAGTATTTGTACCTCTCTCTTCAGCCTAAAAGGCTTCCAGAGTAGCTTACGTGAAATCAAAACAAGGCGCCCCTAACCTTGGGCTTACATAAATACAAACAAACAAATCTATCATATTTATTTGATCACATCTGGTTTTGTCTTCTCTTACTTTGCCTTTGCATTGTCAGAGTGGTGACAGATTCACAGCCCCTCTGACCACCTTTACAGTGGTACCTCGGGTTACAGATGCTTCAGGTTACAGATGCTTCAGGTTACAGACTTTGCTAACCGAGAAATAGTACCTCGGGTTAAGAACTTTGCTTCAGGATGAGAACAGAAATTGTGCTTTGGTGGCGCAGCAGCAGCAGCTGGAGGTCTCGCTAAAGTGGTACCTCAGGTTAAGAACAGTTTCAGGTTAAGAACAGACCTCCAGAACGAATTAAGTTCTTAACCCGAGGTACCACTGTACTGTGGTTTATCCGAGGTAAGAGAGACTTCCTAGTATGAGGCAGCTATGTCCTTAGAAGACTTGAACATAAGAGCAGCACTCCCCCGTGGTTTCCAGCAACTCATATTCAGGAGCAATACTGTGAGGCAGAGCATAGCCATCATGAGTTTCTAGGTCCATGGGCAAACATTGTTAAGTTAAACTGCAGTTGTATTACCAGGCGTGCTGTGGCTTTTCAGTTGCTCCAAGTGGGTGTAGAATGGTTGAGTGATTCTGGAGGATTTCAGTGAAGATGGGACGGTGTTTGCTGTTTAGCTTAACGGATTATAACCTACATTACAATGGTATGTGTTGGTGGCATGTACAGACTCTGTAGTTCTCTTTAGTAGTCTGCTTATAGGAAGATTGTTTCCTTGGAGAGACAATGTCCCTGTGATTCTGGACAGATAGAAATAATAGAGCATGTGCCTCTCCAGTGCCTATATTATAAAGACATTCATACAGTGGTGCCCCGCAAAACGAATGCCTCGCAAGACAGAAAACTCACTAGACGAAAGAGTTTTCCGTTTTGGAGGTGCTTCGCAAAACGAATTTCCTATGGGCGGGCTTCGCAAGACGACAATGGCTTGCGAGTTCCTGCTGTTTTCCCCCCCTCCCCCCTCCTTCTTCTAAGCCGCTAAGCCGCTTATCTGCTGATCCGATCAGCAGATAAGCCGCTAAAAGCCACTAATAGCGCTAATCCGTCAATGGGCTTGCTTCGCAAGACGAAAAAACTGCTAGACGAAGAGAATCACAGAACGGATTCTTTTCGTCTTGTGAGGCACCACTGTATTATCCTCATCTCCCCACTACTCCATAAGTACCCAGGGCACACAGGACAATTCTATACCTCCCTGCTGCTTTCAGATACCAACCCTGCTACAACATACAGTGGTACCTCAGGTTAAGTACTTAATTCGTTCCGGAGGTCCGTTCTTAACCTGAAACTGTTCTTAACCTGAAGCACCACTTTAGCTAATGGGGCCTCCTGCTGCTGCCGCGCCACCGGAGCACGATTTCTGTTCTTATCCTGAAGCAAAGTTCTTAACCTGAAGCACTATTTCTGGGTTAGCGGAGTGTGTAACCTGAAGCGTATGTAACCTGAAGCGTATATAATCCGAGGTACCACTGTACAGTGGTGCCAGGTTCTGCACAGTAGCGTTCAAAATTCGTTGGTTGATGACCTGCGCCACAAACTAGATTTAATGAACACCCATATCAGAGTGCTTTGTAAATTGATAGTCATAGCCTTTTATATACTAACCTTTTGAGCTCTTCCGCACCCGTTTAATGCTCCTAACCCTTCTTTTAGCTTTTTTTAGATTATTATCGTCTTTTATATATACCTTCTCTTTTAATAATTTTAGCTTTCCAGTATGTTTTACAGATTTTAAATGATTGTACCCCACCCTACCTATGCTGCTCTATGACCGTAATAAAGGTTTGATTGATTGATCAGTGCTCTGCAAGTATGAGCGTTATAAGCAAGATAGTCAATCGAGATATAACCCAGTGAATTGACATTTCTTCTAGGTGTTGTAAGCAGGTATACCGGTAGACATTCAGAACTATTGTCAACTAAAAAAGATAGCGAGCCCTCAGAGTTACCTCCAGAGGTAAGCACAGTGGTATTCTGTTCTTCGGTCTACAGACGATATTTCATATGCTTGTTCCCATACGCCTTGCTTACCAAATATCAGAAGACTGTCCATTTGTATTTCTCTTTTGCATATTGCCTTTGTGTCTGTATTGCAACCACCACCCAAGATGAGTTTTATCAGCTTCACAGTATTGTAATTCTGAAGTTACTGCTGTCAAACTGAAATATGTTGAAAATGTTTCTGGGTGCTTTTAAGGACTTGTAATTTGTGATAGCTGAGACAAAATTGTTCTGCCTTTCTTTTTACTTCATTGTTTCCCTCTCCTTTTATAACCTTAGTGTTTCATTTTCTTAAACTTCTCTGCAAACCATGTTTAGAAGCTTTTAAAAACAGCAACAACTGAGCTGTTAAGATGTTCGCTGCCTGGCAATTGTACTGGAGGCTTTGCAGGTCAAATATTGTCGATTGCTGCTTTAAATGTACCTATTCAGCATATCTGCTATATATTCTATATATTTGGCACATAAGGAACAGTTATATAGTAATAAAACCAGACCTTAAAAATGAACAGACCTTAGGACCTTAAAAATGAACAGATTTATTGTGATTTAAGCAGATGGCATAATAAATTTCTGAGTTGTTAAGATGTCACAATGCTACCCTCTGGAATTAAATAACAGTGTGATTTTATTTGAGAAATATAAAATACATGAAAGCTTATTTTATATTATTCTCTTACCTTCTCGTCCCCCCCCCCCAAAGCAGGTTTATTCACACGACACTGGAGTACACATTCCTTCACAAGTAAAAGAGGATGGCAGCAAACAAAAAGGTAATGCAACTCACTCCTTTGCAAATGCGCTGTGAAACTAGCAATGGTGTTTATTACTAGGTAAATGTGCATAGGAGTGCAACTTTTGTTCCTGGTTTTATTTGTCCTTTGGGGACAATTTCCCCCATATTTCGGGGTATATTTTAAATACTGAAGATGAAAACGAGCATTTATCGAAGTAGTCAAGTACACAAAAGGTATACAATGGTAGCAGTGTTGGGGATGTGAATGAGGGAAAGGAAGAAGTCAACACTTCCGGGTTCTTTTGAGGCAACTTCTGGGTTCTTTCCATCTTTCCCTACTATAGAAGCTGGCAGAGAGGGAGGGCAGATATCAATGGGGGGGGGGCGGACAGCATAATGGACACCACAGTCGCTCAGGCACAATGTAAATTAAGTTTCATAATCGATCAATGCGGCAAAAATTCAATAGCTTCATGTGATATTTTTGTCCATAACTTTTAGGTGTGACTTGAGCTGTTAACAGTTAAAATCTTAGTGTTCTGATTGTGCTGCAATGTTGTGTGCCTAACAGTAGTTGTCCGGAATCTGCTTGAAAGCAGGGTTTCAGTTACAATGTTAGAGAAATTCCAGATTCAAAATAAAGCCTGGTCTCCATAAATTCTGGTATTACAATGATGATGGGAATTTTAAATCCCGCCCTTCCTCCCAAAGTTGCCCAGGGCAGCGTACAGCAAAATGTTATGTTCTGTGCGAGTTTGTGATAAGGTGACAAGTGAGCCCAAGATCTGATCTCCATCTTTGTAGAGATTCTGATGATAAGTGGTATCCGAACAGGCCTTTGTTTTCTTTTTGTAAGGTTGTGCTTTGTTTAGATTCTAATGAGTATAGTTTCTTCTGTTTTTTTGTTCCACATTAGCTGACATGTTTATTTCCCAGTATGATACTGGGCAGAAGGAGGCTGTAAGAGCTGTATTCAAGCAGAGGTAAGGAAGCAAATGTTGAATGCTTCTGTTTACTTGATTCCATCTATGAATTCCTTAATGGCTCAAAAGTGTTACTGCTGTCTGCTAATATGCTGGGGACACAGTGGGTAGAATCGCTGGAGAAAACTGGCAGCATTGAAAGCTTCTTATGTAGGGATCTTCTTATGTGCTGTACCACTGAGCTTTGTACGCAGGTGGTGGGAATTAACTTTCTGCCTAGAACCCTGGAGAGCTCCTGCCAGTTGCAGCAGCCCAGGGGCACATTTGGAAATACAGTCATACCTCGCGTTGCGTTAGGTGCATGTTGTGTCTTTTCATCTTGCGAACACGGCAAACCCAGAAGTGTATACTTCCGGCTTTCGCTGCATGTGCAGAAGTGTTCTGCACTCTTCGCACATGTGCAGAAGCGGTCTATCGCGCTCCGTGCTTGCGCAGAAGCGCCGCTCTAGTTGCGGACTTTTCGCACCCCGGAATGGATCGTGTCTGCAACTAGAGGTACCACTGTATTTTTTAAAAATGAAGTGGCCTCTCCAGGGTGCAAGCCTGGGCAGCGTGTCTGGAGGTCCTGAGCTGCCCTGATGACAAGACTCCCCTTCTCAGCCTCGCTGATGTGGTCCAAAGGAAAGGAAAGCAAGATGTTTGGTGCCAGCTTGGTTGCAGGAGCTGCCAGAAGGCAGTGTACAAGGCGTCACCCAACTGCCTTATGGGCTCCATTCTGTATTTGCACATGGTTTACTCCGGAGCCCTTTTTCTTCTCCCAAAGATGTCCTGCAAGGCAGCGGGTTACTGCATGAGCACTACAAAATACCCATTTTACTGAAGGCGAATTTGTGATATTAGGAACCATCCCACAAACAGAAGCCCAAACACAAAATAAAACACAGCCAAAAAGAGCAGGCAATCTACAGACTCAAAAATTTAAAAAAAGGCAGGGGTGTACTTTGAGGCTTCAAGAAGTAGACAGATTGTAGAGTTTGAGAGCACCCCAAGGGTCATCTAGTCCAACCCCTGCAATGCAGGAATCCCACCTAAGACGAACAAGTAGTATGTCCTGGTGTAAAACATCTTACTGGATGCCTCTTCATGTTCCAGGGTTGAAGTGACATTAGTTCACTGAAAATACTTTTAGAGGGGGGGGGGAATGGCTCTTACAAAAGAAAATAATAAAAACATCTTTTCCATGCCTGTTTTGTATATTTAGAATTCAGACTGTTCCTGTATTTAAAGAGGTGAAGGTCCAACTGCTGGATGATGTATGCTCTGACAAAAAGGACAGTACCAAGTCAACACAAAGCGAGATAGAGTCAGCTACAACCATTGCAGCTGCCACAGCAGCAGCTATAGCTTCTACAGCCCCACTTTTCAAAGTAAGTAACTGGCTTCATTATTTATTTGTTTAAAAAAATATTCCCTGCCTTTCCCCTCCATGAAACAACTTGCAAATATTTTAAAAAATGTAAACAAACCTTCGTAAGCTTCCTGTGAAAACTAAACTCTCCAAGATTTTTTTGTGGGGGTGTGTTGAAAGGTGCATGCATGTGTGTGTGCTGGAAATGGAATTTAGATCTTGTTTTCAGAAAACCTGAGTTCCGTTTTTAACCAACAGACCACTTAGAAATTGGTGGGTAGCCCTCCAATTCCTTGGACCAGACTCAGCCATGTTAAAGGGCAGCTTTTCTTGCAACGCAAGGACAACCATCTAGGCTTGGGGGAGAGAAGTTATGGCCTTCACAACTTTTGGCTTGCGTCTTTCCCTCCAGGTCCAGAGTGACTTGGAAGCAAAAGTGAGCTCTGTGTCCGAAATGCTTACCAAGTTGCAGGAGACAGACAAACAGCTGCAGCGTGTTGCAGACCAGCAAGCTATCTTGAAGGCCCAACAGCCTGAGGGGCCCCCTTGCCATCAGAGAGTCGGCGAACTTGAAAAGCAGATGAATCAGTTCATGGAACAGCGAATTCAGCATCTGGAAAATTTGCAGCAGCAGCAAATGAATATTCAGGTACTGGCATTATTATTATTATTTATTTTATTTGTAGCAGAGCCGGGCTCAGGGCGGCTAACATCATGAAACTTAAGACAGTATACAAAGAGCATAAGAACATAAAAACAGGCAATCAATTAGTTAAAATACATCTTGAAATTAGTTCAGAGCAAAATCTGGACAGATGGCGGTCCATGGGTAAAATTGAAAGTGGTTAATATTTTCCAGAGCCAACTGTTACCACTGGTCTTATGAAGGACCTGTGAGCGGGCTAGGAGGCCTCTTTAATGCTTGTTCTTATACAGACAGAAAGAAAAGAATCAGACTGAACCCTGTCCAAAGGCCTGGCGGAACAGCTCCGTCTTGCAGGCCCTGCGGAAAGATGTCAAATCCTGCAGGGCCCTAGTCTCTTGTGAGAGTGCGTTCCACCAGGCCAGGGCCACAGCCGAAAAGGCCCTGGCTTTGGTCGAGGCCAGTCTAATCTCTCTGGGGCCTGGGATCTTCAGGGTGTTAATATTTGCAGACCTTAAGGTCCTCCGTGGGGAATACCAGGAGAGGAGGTCCCATAGGTACGAGGGTCCTAGGCCATATAGGGCTTTAAAGGTTAAAACCAGCACCTTAAACCTGATCCTGTACTCCACCGGGAGCCAGTGCAGCTGGTATAGCACCGGATGAATGTGCTCCCCCGGCGAGGACCCCGTGACGAGTCTCGCCATAGCATTCTGCACCCGCTGGAGATTTGGGGTCAGTTTCAAGGGCAGCCCTGCATAGAGCTAGTTACAGTAGTCAAGCCTGGAGGTGGCCGTCGCATGGATCACCATGGCAAGGTCAAAATGTAGAACCCTGCTGTTTCATTTCATGAGAATATTCTGTACATCACCCGTGGCTACAATTTTTAAATGTAACTGCATTAAGGGAACTTGTTTTGGTTTACTGTGCCTTTATGTTGCTCACCTTATGCTGCTGTCGTTATAACCTATGAATATTAACAACCCATGGTTGGATCCCAAGGAAAGGTCAACTTAGCTGGTCCCACCCGATTCAGCAGGCTCTGGTGGGGAAAGGGGGAAGCAGCTTTTGCAAGCCCACCTCTGCATGCTCTTCTCAAGATTCAACCCACAAAAACACACAGAATGGCACCCTTAGGAGGAGATATACTGTTCCTGTATGTGCTCCATAGGGTTGGGGGAGGGTACCCCCGGAGCGGGTGGCGCTGTGGGTAAAACCTCAGCGCCTAGGACTTGCTGATCGTATGGTCGGCGGTTCGAATCCCCGCGATGGGGTGAGCTCCCATCGTTCGGTCCCAGCTCCTGCCCACCTAGCAGTTCCAAAGCACCCCTATGCGCAAGTAGACAAATAGGTACCGCTTTCTAGCGGGAAGGTAAACGGCGTTTCCGTGTGCAGCGCTGGTGCTGGCTCGCCAGATGCCGCTTAGTCACGCTGGCCACGTGACCCGGAAGTGTCTCCGGACAGCGCTGGCTCCCGGTCTCTTGAGCGAGATGAGCGCGCAACCCTAGAGTCGGACACAACTGGCCCGTACGGGCAGGGGTACCTTTACCTTTACCCCTGGAGCAGATATGGGGTAAGGAAGCAGAGGGGGAGAATGTTCCCTTACGCAAAGAGAAATCCTTGCACTGACAGAACCTTAGGCTTAGCAGTACATTGACTGCAACCCTTAATAAATAAGCTTCTTGACCTTCCTCCCAAAGGAGTCTGGGGTGCCAAGCAGCATAACAGGCCAACAGCACATTATAAATAAATAAATAAAACATTTGGAAATGGTCAAATTTCCACGCAACTAATATTCTCAAGATTGCCAGGAACGGTACTTTTCACCCATCAAATGGCGGGATGAACAGGGATGTTTAAAAATTCCTCTTGAACGTCAACGTGGTAAACAGAGGCACCTCACCAGGGAAGACATTCCGCAAATGGGGAACTGTTTCCAAGAAGACCCTTGAATAAAGGGAGGGAGGTCTTTGGAGTCTAGGGCTAAGCTGGAGGCCATGTGGGCAGCCCATAGAGGTGGGCAGAGCCCCTGAGCTACAGGCCAGTATTTATGATATTTTCTCTGCAACTGATACTGTCATTTTTGTGCACGGAAGTTCTTGACAAGCTATTCCTGTGTTTGAACTGAAACCTCTTTCTCCTAGTCCCGTTTGATTAGCTCTGCACTGAACTCGGGTGGCTTCCAAGATGTCAACACAGCAGCTTCCAAAAGAACGGCAACACGTGCCATGAAAGCAGGGAAGCCTCTTACTGACCCTATCTCTGCTCACCAGCATGGTTTTTTTCCTTCCAACGCCATACCTGTGCAAGGTGAGAGGGATTGGGTTGCTCTGATTTGTATAGAACTGCAAAGCAGCAAATGCTGATACTGTGCATCTCCTTTCAGTTAAAATTGTGTGTTTTCTAGCTCTTGTCGTCTTCAATTTAAGACTCCATAAAAAGTAGACCAGGCATAAGATTAAGATTGCTTCATGCTCCAAAGCAATAATGGCAAAACTAATTCTTGCCTTTAGTTCAGCTCAGTTAAGGCCACACCAAATCATGGTTAAAATTAATCATAGTTCAGAACCCAAACTATGATGTGAGCTTCCAGCCATGGAATGGCTAAACCATGATTGTCTCCTCTCATCTTCAGTCTTCTCAGATTCCTAAATTCACGTCATGGTGTAGCAGCCTGTGGTGGCAGAGCAATGGCCACAATCCTAACACCAAACCCACTTCAGATTGCGGTTTGTGGTTTGCCAGCAATCATAAATGATGGTGTCAGAGCTGCCCGAGGTCCCAGCTCACAAAGGACCAACGCTGGTTCGTTGTTATATACAAAAGTCTTTATTGAAGTTCAGTTTTCCTTTCACAGCCGCAGCGTGCAGCTCTACGTCTGAAACTCTAGACCGCCGAAGCTCCGTCTGAATCTCCTCCCCCCAGACACCAGTTTAAGACTCTAGCCTTGCTCCACCTCTTCCTCTGCTCTTTCCTCCTCTGGGTCCGCCTGTCAGCTGGGGTCTCACCCTTCCTAGACTCTTCTGACGCTGAGTCCCCTGAGTCTTCCCCCTGCCTCCGGCGGGCTTTAGGACCTGGTTCCCACTCCGGGTTTTCTGCTGTCCCCCGCGCCTGTACATTCGAACTTGGCGCGCGCGCCCAGCTGGCAACCTTCCTCCTGACCGTTACACTGCTCCTGTCACTGCTTCCCCCTTCGGGGAGGCCAGCTGGACCTGACCTCCCCTCCGTTCCCCCACTCTCCGATAGAGGCGTGGTCAGCCCTGACTCATCTCTCCCTGCTGGAGGAGACGCTGATCCTGACACCTGGGACTCTTCACCCCCCCCCCACTACGCTCTGGTGGGGAAGCTGGTCCTGATCTCCCGCTGCTGCTTTGGGAGTCCCCGCTGGCCCCTTGTTTCTGGTGTGTCCCCCCTGGGACCCCCTTGCCCTGACCATCGGCGCCTCCTTCTGGGAATCTTCTGATTCGCTGGAGAAGCTCATGGAATCTCTCGGGTCGCTGTCATACTCCCCTACGCTGCCCTCAGATCCTTCCCCTTCGCTCTCCATTTCCTCTCTCCCCTGTACCTCTGTTCCTGAGCCCCTGACAGACGGTTTTTCAGTTGAGACATCTGAATACTTATGCCTCCTTAACCAAGGGTTGCTGTGACTTCTGGATCAGAGTCCCTGTGTTGAAATGCATAGTAACGCATAGCAAAAAAGTAATGGAGAGGTTTGTGTAGCTGCAGCTACTGAATAGTAGCTGGGTTCTAGTACGAACAGAATAGTGAACTGTGAATATTCTGCCTGTGAATAGGTTACCGGTAAATGTCCCAGCTGTGGAAGACAGGAGAGACAAAAGGGCATAACTTCAGCAACCTCCTCTTTCTTCCATCTCCACTTCCCTCTGTTGATTACTACTGAAAGGTTTCTTAAATTGAAAGATCGCTTCTGAAACATGTTCAGGTTTGGGCAGATTTCCAGAAGTCCATAACTCTGGAGCAGTCACCAAGCACGTATTGTAGCTCATGACATGTGTTTTAAGTACTTATGAAACAGATGGGCATGACTATAATCTGGCACTTCCTTCCTTCCAGATATCCAGCTCTGTTTTGCAAAATGTGTGTTCTCTTTATATGACAAGTTGAGACTGTTCTATCTTGAGGAAGTTGTTTTAACCGCTGGCATAATTTGGGTGATTTGCTTTTCACTGCTCACTCTCTTTAATATGCCTTTTTTCTAATTGGGCAAACCTATCTCCCCACATTCAAGCATGTTCCCGGAAACATGAAAGCCGCGGTATTAGTTCGCAGAAGACACCAGCACCACGCAGATACGCTCCTGTGCCGGTATCTAAAGATACTAAAATCTCACAGAAACTGGCAAAGAGAGAACAACCGGTTGGAGAAAAAGAAAATGTGCAACAGTCAACTTGTGGAAGAACTTTGGGTGAGCTCTAGGAAGCTTCAAAGCTTCTCTTTCTCCTTGTTGATGTGGATCTGCCCACTTGCTGTTGTGTTCCCACAACCATGACTATTCTCACCTACATCAACAGTGCTCTGGTTGGCATTAGATGTATCGTTGTTTTTTATCAGCACCACTCGAGACTTCACAGTTTTCAAGCATTTCACACTCTTTGAATGTGTATTAGGCTTTTATACTAAGTAAGCTATAATATAAACTTGTCCATTACAGCTCAAAAAGAGTATCAAAAAAGAGTATCAGGTCAGGTTTAAGGTGTTGGTTTTGACCTTTAAAGCCCTTTGTGGCTTAGGGCCCTCGTATTTACGGGACCGCCTCTCCTGGTTTGCCCTGCAGAGGACCTTAAGGTCCATGAATAATCATAGTTTAGAGGTTCTGGGCCTTAAGGAAGTCAGATTATCCTCCACCAGGGCCAGGGCCTTCTCAGTGATGGCTCCGACCTGGTGGAATGCTCTGTCCCATGAGACCAGGGCCCTGCAGGATTTAACTTCCTTCCGCAGGGCCTGTAAGACAGAGCTATTCCGCCTGGCCTTTAATTTGAACTTAGCCTGATCTTTTATTCCCCTTTCTTCCCTCCCCTGCCCCTTTTTATGAAGATTCCACAGCTAATTTTCCCCTGGTCTCCTCGCTGGCCCAATTAGGACTAATTTAGCCAGCTAGCCCTGGTGATCATCTAATGTTTATTGGATGGATTTCCCCCCTAAATTGATTAAATTTGTTGTTAGCCGCCCTGAGCCCAGTTTTCTGAACAGGGAAGGGCGGGGTATAAATAAATTATTATTATTATTATTATTATTATTATTATTATTATTATTATTATTATTATTTTATTTACAATCCCATATGTGAATTTTACAATTCTCTAGTATTCATCATGTTGCTTCAGTATTTTACTAATGCTCAGACAAGTAACATTATTACAGCCAATTTGCTACACACTTATCGTTAAAAATCAGTGGGCAGCATAGAATCATAGAATCATAGAATCATAGAGTTGGAAGAGACCACAAGGGCCATCGAGTCCAACCCCCTGCCAAGCAGGAAACACCATCAGAGCACTCCTGACATATGGTTGTCAAGCCTCTGCTTAAAGACCTCCAAAGTAGGAGACTCCACCACACTCCTTGGCAGCAAATTCCACTGTCGAACAGCTCTTACTGTCAGGAAGTTCTTCCTAATGTTTAGGTGGAATCTTCTTTCTTGTAGTTTGGATCCATTGCTCCGTGTCCGCTTCTCTGGAGCAGCAGAAAACAACCTTTCTCCCTCCTCTATGTGACATCCTTTTATATATTTGAACATGGCTATCATATCACCCCTTAACCTCCTCTTCTCCAGGCTAAACATGCCCAGCTCCCTTAACCGTTCCTCATAAGGCATCGTTTCCAGGCCTTTGACCATTTTGGTTGCCCTCCTCTGGACACGTTCCAGTTTGTCAGTGTCCTTCTTGAATTGTGGTGCCCAGAACTGGACACAGTACTCCAGGTGAGGTCTGACCAGAGCAGAATACAGTGGCACTATTACTTCCCTTGATCTAGATGCTATACTCCTATTGATGCAGCCCAGAATTGCATTGGCTTTTTAAGCTGCCGCGTCACACTGTTGGCATATGATGTCTGCTCGCACATGTGCATAGATATAATTTATAAATGCCGTATTTTTTGCACCATAACACTCACTTTTTTCCTCCTAAAAAGTAAGGGGAAATGTCTGTGCGTGTTATGGAGGGAATGCCTACGGGTTGCATGCCTACGGACTTTCCTCCTCTAAAAACTATGTGCGTGTTATGGTCAGGTGCGTGTTATAGAGCGAAAAATACGGTACATAAATGCTATTCATTCTGGGAAGGAAACCAGGAATGTAACTATCCCATATATGTGTCTCTGTGCGGGCACACACACACATTTGAACGTGCGCGCGCACACTATACTCTGCCCTATTCAGCTATAATATAGCATGCTCTTTTTTCTCATCTAGGTGGAGGGAGACTTCTAGAGCACATCTTGAATTCTCAAGAAACCCCATTAAGCCAGAGTGCATCTTCTTGGAACGACCCCAGAAGTGACAATGTGATGCCGTGGTGTTTTGGAAGAGAGCAGTAAGCATCTCCCTTGTTAAAAAGCGAACAGCTTGTAGATTCTTGATATCCTAGAAACTAAATTTGACCTGCAGCGATAGCCTAATCTCAGTTCAAATAATGGAAATAATAGAAAATTAAGAGCTTTCCATTTTTGGTGATTTATATAACACTGCTCCCATAATTCCTAGCTGAACTCTGTACATGCTTGAGACGTGTGTTTCATGGAAGAGACTCTTTTCTTTAAAAGCCTTGTTTGCATAGGCATGCGGTTGAAAAGTACCCTTGCATACTGTGAGCTTAACTGTGCTCAACAGGGCAAACTGACCCTTGAACTTTGTCCACCTCTTTTGTACCTAGCCTGAACTACTGAATTAGAGTCAGGCAAGTGGAACCCGCAGGAAAAAGTGGCTGTTTATATTCCCTCCTAAAAGGAGCACTTGTATGATTTCCCCCACCATTTGATCTTAGCAGGGCATTTTTGTCCTCTTTCCACCCCCTTGCACCTCCTCCTATTTTCCTTTTCCAGGTGACCGCCAACAGTCCATGGCTGCTGAGCAGGCTCAGTCCTCATTCAACTGTTGAGAGGGCTGCCCTGCCCCCTTAGGGTTGTTGGGTTATTTAAAAGTACTTCTTCAAATCTTGGGGTAACCCCAAGCATGCTGATACTTCCACTTACTTCTCAGTGGCCCTTGTTTGGCTACAATCCACTCACCACCTGAGTTTCCCGTTACAAGATGTGATGCTGTGTCTGCATCCGTTAACCAGTGCATAAAAGCAAAACCTGGGGTAAACATTTGTTCTCAGTTCCCATCCAATGGTCAGGTGTTTTGCTTTATTTACGCCTCTTGGATAATGGCTATTTTATTGTCTTGTGTTTATTTTAAGTGATGGAGAAGTGTGAAATTCTCAAATTGGGCAAAACTTTTATCTTGTGAACCACCCTGAAATCTTATGATGAAGGGCTATATATAAGTAATAAATAAAATATAAGGGCTAAGTAGCAAATTGGGTAAAAAAAAAAAATAGTTTTTACCCACACCAGCTCGGCCAATATATGGCAGCTTTGGTGGCCAATAACATGGCTTTGCTTGAGCGTCTGTTTCCCTGCCTTTCTGGACCTTTTTGTTCTTTTAGGAATATGTGTCCCTCTCCAGAGTTGTGTAACTTGATTCATAAATGCCCACAATTTGGTTGGGATTTTCCCCGATTCTCAATAGTAGGTGGTGAAGACCAACTGCTGGTTCATTCAGCCTTGATTCAGCACTTGCCTGTAGTCTAGGCAGTCCCATAAGAAGAAATGCAGGAGTGCTGAGAACTCTGAAATAATTCTTCGTAGCAGATTGAACATTCAGCAGACTGAGCCTTTCCCTGCATCTAAAAGCACACTTCAAGATCTCAATCCGGTTGAGAGAACAGTTAAGAAAGCAGATGCTGTGCTTCACGATCTCGGGCAACTGAAACGGGACATGCATGACATCTTGCAGGTAAAGCAAAATATGACCAGGTTGCTGAAATAACTTGATTGATTATTGATTGATTGACTAGTTAATTTCTGTGCTGCTTAATATATTTTAAAATATCTCTATGCGGTGTACAAAAAACTGAAGCAACATCATCCATCTTAAATACTACCAAAAAATACACAGTCACATGTAAAAATTTTCCATTAATACAAAGTTACTAATATATATAAATCAATTCACTTTCCTTCTGACACTACCTCCCTCTCAGCTTCCGGGTTCTAACCCCGGGTCCAAACAAACTCTCAGCTCACCCACAAAATTCCCACAATGAGAAGAGATCCTGCAAACAGCGGATATTGTCCTAGTCTCTCATTCTAGACTTGCTTGTTCTGGGCAGTCCCAAGATGCATGGTTCTTCGTCCGGCTGCCCACCCCTGTGTCCCATTCAGCTGCCCTCTCTACACCCAGTTCCAGGTGCAGCAGGTTTGCAGTTTCCCAGGGGGTCCAAAGGATGGGAAGAGGGCCCTTTTCCACTCACAGCTCTTTCTTCACCCTCTGTCTAGCTGCTTAACAACAGCTTAACAACTTCATACTGTAGTGGGAGAAGTTGAAATACTTGCAAGCAGGAACCTGAAATTTGAACTTGCAGAGGTGGTTTCTGCAAATGAAAATGCAGCAGCCAAGAAATCCAGTTTTCAGACTCTTCTCAGCTGTAAGCAGAATAAACCATGCAAATGGCATACAATGGCTGTAATTCAGTGAGCGCCTTACGACTCCTGATGCATGTTGGCTTAAAAGCAGTCTTTGTTACTTGGGGTTTAGGGGAGAGGGCTTGCCTTCTGGAGGAAAGTGGAGGTTTCACTGCACATACAGGGTAGTGTTGAATTTGGGCCGGGGGCACCTGGTGTCAGCTCACCTGGTCCTGAATAGGATAACTGTGCCCCTGAAGGACCAGGTGCGCAGCCTGGGAGTCATTTTGGACTCAAAGCTGTCCATGGAGGCACAGGTCAATTCTGTATCCAGGGCAGATGTCTACCAACTCCATCTGGTACGCAGGCTGAGACCCTACCTGCCCACGGACTGTCTCGCCAGAGTGGTGCATGCTCTGGTTATCTCCCGCTTGGACTACTGCAATGCGCTTTATGTGCGGCTACCTTTGAAGGTGACTCGGAAACTACAACTAATCCAGAATGCGGCAGCTAGACTGGTGACTGGGGGCAGCCGCCGAGACCACATAACACTGGTCTTGAAAGACCTAGATTGGCTCCCAGTACGTTTCCAAGCACAATTCAAAGTGCTGGTGTTGACCTTTAAAGCCCTAAACGGCCTCGGCCCTGTAGACCTGAAGGAGCGTCTCCACCCCCATCGTTCTGCCCGGACGCTGAGGTCCAGCGCCGAGGGCCTTCTGGCGGTTCCCTCATTGCGAGAAGCGAAGCTACAGGGAACCAGGCAGAGGGCCTTCTCGGTAGTGGCGCCTGCCCTGTGGAACGCCCTCCCATCAGATGTCAAAGCGATAAATAACTATCTGACATTTAGAAGACATCTTAAGGCAGCCCTGTTCAGGGAAGTTTTTAATCTGTGATATTTTACTGTATTTTTGGTTTCTATGGAAGCCGCCCAGAGTGGCTGGGGAAACCCAGCCAGATGGGCGGGGTACAAATAATAAATTATTATTATATTATTATTATTCTAGCCTATGTAGTTCCTTGGAGCCATTACAGCACTGTTGTGAGGGAGCAATGTGGAATAGCCTGAGTGCACTCCTGCCCCGAGCTCCTTTTGCATTGTTAATTATTAAATGCTGGATCCACATTTTATTGCAGTACAATAGGCTTTCGTAACTGTTCAGCTGTCCTGTCGAGTTGAACTTCGGTAGGCATGGAGGGTAACCTAAAGGACGGAATCAAGAGGAGAACATTTTCTCTCTCCCAACACATGATAAAATTAGGCCTTCTAGCATGATGAATAAGGGCGTTACTTGAGGGTCACAGAGGTGGTGGTGATGTTTTGGCCTGCAGTAGGAAGACACAAGTGTGTATTAGAACTCCATACAGATAGCCTTGGTGAGATTTTAACTGAGAGTTCTAGCATACTTTCTTTCCAGACAAGTTGCTGCGCTCGTCTCTTGCAGCAAAAACAGCTTACTCCATCATCACGTCAAGCATCTGACAAAGTGGGCTTGAGTCTGTACAAACTCATGTCATAATAAATCTGTTAGCCTTTAAGATGCCTCATGATTCTGGTATATTGTACTTTATATCTGTGTAGGGAACTTTATCTTAAGTGTAACAGATTCTTTCTCCCCACTTGCCTTACAGGATGCAAAGGAGTGGAAGTCGGACATGAATAGTATTATGAAGGTTCTGCGTCAATTTGTTTGTTTTTAAATTATGGAGACAGTGCCTTGGAGCAATAAAATACCCTAAAATCAAATACCTCTAATCCAGTTTACGGCAACCTGCTGGTCCCCAGAGGTTTTGGTCTACATACAACACTGGGGCTGATGAAGGTTGTAGTGCATAATTTCTGGAGGGTTGGCAAAAGGCTCCTTTAAACATTCCAGTGCAGGACGTGTGAGCAATGAAATCACTAAAAACCATAGCACCCAGCTGCCTACCTTGATTCTGCCATAACCTTAAAGGTGGGGTTTTAAAAGCAGGGCTGGACCATGTACAACTAGAAAGGCAGACCTGATGCTTGCATCTGCCAGGCGTTCATTGCCACGTAGTTCATTCCGTTTTTGAAGCCATCAGCACTCCTGGTCTGTGGCTCCATCTGGCTTCATGCACTAGCGGCAAGCTAGCTGGTCGCCAGACTGCAACAGCCTGGGTGCACCTTCAGTAAAACTACAGGCATTTAAATGTTCCTGTTCTGTAGTTTGTATAGGGCCTGGCAGCAATGCAGTGCTATGAAGCTCCCACCACCCCTATTGAAACTTGTGTACCTGTTCCCTATACCATGAGAACTAAGATTCTCCAAAAGGGCTTGGAAGCTGGGGGTGGTGTGGGTGGGTTCTCCTACCGCAAATGGCGTTTGCCTGTTGCAGACACGTATTGCATGGCCGAGTAGTTTTATTTACTTGTGAAGATTGCCTTGGGAGTCAAAGGGCCACACTTTCTCCTTTTAATTTGTAGGCAACCTCGCACTGCAGAGACATCACCCGACAGAAGGATCGCCTGCCTCCACATCAGTCTGTCTGTTCGCTGTGGCCATCGTCATCGGAGGTGCTTCTACAGGTTCCCACAACTGTGGTGGGTGGTGATTGGGGTGCCCTGTCTGCGGAATGCTTTCCTGGTACCCACAAGAGCTGTCTCCCTGGCACCAGGCAAAGACCTCGTCTCCCCAGATTTCTGACCCTGGGCTGAAGGCTTTTTGTGCTGCTTCTAAATTTCTGCCATGTTGTCTTTATAGTGGGTGTTTATTATATTTCATGCTTACAATTATTTTAGTAACCTTATTTAGCCTAGCCAACCCTCACAGGGTGATTATGTGGATAAAATGGAAACGGTGGAGAGCCATGTGCGCCAGCCTGATCTCCTTGGAGGAAGAGTGGAAAGGGATGGGAAGGAAAGGGAAGGAAAGGAAAGAAAGGGGTGGTTCCTATTTGGGACTTCCACCATCATGGCTGTGTGATCAGGAATGCACAAGATTGCAGAAGACGGGTGTGCACAGTGAGCTTCATACAATGAAAATTTGTGGCTGTTTTCCAGGATGTTTGAATCGGCAATAAATGAAAAAGTAAATTGTTATTATTATTACTATTTTATTTCATTTCTATACCGCTTTATATTTTTAAGAAAAATCTCAAAGCGGTTCACAGTATATTAAACGTCAATAAAACAATGCAGAATCAAACATTCCTGAAAAAAGTCAAATATAAAGTACACAGTCAAAGCAACACAATTAACAGGAAACCAAAATACAATTTCAAAGATTTCAAAATAAAACATTACAAAGGAGGTTAATTACAGAATACATATTTAACACAAACAAAGTTAACAAAAACAAAATCTTAAACATTTCAAACAACAATATTGCTAAGTGAAGCCAAATATGAAATGCACATTTAAAACAGCATACTTGGGTAAAGGTAAAGGTACCCTTGCCCGTACGGGCCAGTCGTGTCCAACTCTAGGGTTGCGTGCTCATCTCGCTCAAGAGGCTGTGAGCCGGCGCCGTCCAAAGACATTTCCGGGTCACGTGGCCAGCGTGACGAAGCTGCAGCTGGCGAGCCAGCACCAGCGCAGCACACGGAAATGCCGTTACCTTCCCCCTATTTATCTACTTGCACTTAGGGGTGCTTTCGAACTGCTAGGTGGGCAGGAGCTGGGACCGAAAGACGGGAGCTCACCCCGCCGCGGGGATTTGAACCACCGACCTTACGATCAGCACGTCCTAGGCACTGAGGTTTTACCCACAGCGCCACCCGCGTCCCTATAAACAGCATACTTACCAAGAGAATAAAATATTGTAAGTGTGACATGGCTGTTTGGCAGGCACAAAAAGATGGGGCAAAAGAATCCAATAATTGGGATTTGTTGTCAGGCATAGCGATGTCCCTCCAGTCTCCCCAAAATAATACCCAAGGCTTTGTTTTGGTTTTAACTGAAGTTGACAATACTGGTGTCAAACGGAGGGCAGTTGCTTCCATTAAGCACTGCTGACCTTATCAGGGTATCTGGCTGATCAGCATTGAGGACAGTCCTGAATATTTGAAGCTCTGATCCCATTTTGTTTGGATTGTAGCAAAAATACCCTGTTGCCCCAAGCCTTCCAGAACTCCAGGAGCTTTCGAAGTCAGCCATTCTTCAGTCCACCATGGCTTCCAAATCCATACTGAGGGATGCCGAAAAGATCCTGAGAGCAGTCCGCAAGAACAAGAAGCTCCTTGAAGAAAACCTGGAAGCCATTATCCGTGCCAAGGATGGGAATGCTCTGCACGCCTTCATTGATGAGTTGACAGCAGACAGGTAGAGCTCTGCGGCAGTTGTTTTCAATCCTGTGTTGATGTACCTAAATGCCAGCAGCAAATACTGTGTTAGGCAAGCTTGGTGGTTTCAAAGTTTTTAGTTTTGTTCACTAGATGCAAGTAAAAAAAACAAAAACCCATTCTAAATTAGATCACTTCCTTCTCTCATCTAGAGATGTCCTAGAAGAGATACGAATCAGAAAGTCTGTAGATGAGTGGATTAAGACAATCAGCATGGAAATCCAGGTATGGCTTTTAAGAACCACCTATTGATACTTAAGTCTTCATTTTTTAAAAAGCTATATTGAAAGCTATATTGAAAAGCTATATTCAAAGGCCTGGAAACGATGCCTTATGAGGAACGGCTAAGGGAGCTGGGCATGTTTAGCCTGGAGAAGAGGAGGCTAAGGGGTGATATGATAGCCATGTTCAAATATATAAAAGGATGTCACATAGAGGAGGGAGAAAGGTTGTTTTCTGCTGCTCCAGAGAAGCGGACACGGAGCAATGGAGCCAAACTACAAGAAAGAAGATTCCACCTAAACATTAGGAAGAACTTCCTGACAGTGAGAGCTGTTCGACAGTGGAATTTGCTGCCCAGGAGTGTGGTGGAGTCTCCTACTTTGGAGGTCTTTAAGCAGAGGCTTGACAGCCAAATGTCAGGAGTGCTCTGATGGTGTTTCCTGCTTGGCAGGGGGTTGGACTCGATGGCCCTTGTGGTCTCTTCCAACTATGATTCTATGAAGGGGAAATTATACAAAAGAGAAAGTGCATGTCATTACAAAATAGAAGGCCAGATAGTTGAAAGAGCCCATTAGTGATTTTGGTCGAAAGCCGCTCCCTTGTTGTCCTCTAACCTTACCAGCTGCTTTTACATTTTGCCTTTAGGATGAAATGGCAAGGAATGATGTCCTCGAGGCACAACGGGCTGTCAAGACGATGAAAGCCAGCAGAGAAACACATGCAAAATCTCAGTACCCCGCGGGAATCCCAACTAAAAGGCATTTGCCTGCAGCAAAGCCCGCTCCAGTGCTAGCAGATAAGGTGAGACTGCAGAGTTTGGGAACAGTCAGGGATTCTTAGCTCTGCCCAGCAACCTCCATGGACCGAGGTTTGGACCAACCATAGTATAAATGCTAGAAATTATGCTCTCCTCTCTCTCTCTAAAAAATAAATAAATAGTATATTTTCCCTGCCGTAGCTCAGGGCAACCAATTTCAGGGACCTTGGGTTGTGGAACACATTCTCCAGGTCTGGATTCTCATATAGCCGAGTTTTTCTTTTTTGGTTATGCATTTGGATACCTCTTAAGTTGTTGTAACCAAATTTGCATGGTGGTTCCTTTTTGGATCAAGGTGGCAGGCTGAACCTTTTGAACCTGCACTGATTTTAATCACCGATTTCAGAAATGCGCTGGGGTTTTTTGTTTGTTTTCTTTTAATTCCCAGGCAACGCCAAGTACAAAGCCACTGGTGGTGTAAGCTACCCTGAGAGCTTTGTTGAAGATCTAGGTGTAAATCCCTATAAACAAATGCGGCGTCGCTTGTATCATTTGCTGGTGCCCTTTTGCTCAAGCACCATGTCTGCCAATGGTGCTGCACAAATAAATAGCAGTACAGTGGTACCTCGGGTTACATACGCTTCAGGTTACAAATGCTTCAGGTTACAGACTCAGCTAACCCAGGTTAAGAACTTTGCTTCAGGATGAGAACAGAAATCGTGCTCCGGCGGCGCGGCAGCAGCAGGAGGCCCCATTAGCTAAAGTGGTGCTTCAGGTTAAGAACAGTTTCAGGTTAAGTACGGACCTCCGGAACGAATTAAATACTTAACCCGAGGTGCCACTGTAATTGTATCCTATATTTGCACCCCACCTTTTTCCGAAATGCTTGGAATAGTTAATCCTGTTTTATTCTAGCAACAACACTGAGAGGTGGTTAGGTTGAGAGAGTAAGTTGACCAAGGCCATCCCATCAGGTATTTCAGGCCAAATCTCTGCCATCCAGATCCAACTCTCTCTCTCTCTCTCTCTCTCTCTCTCTCTCTCTGCGCCAGCATGTTGCCTTTTTTATTAAAAAGTTTCAGAGTCATTTTCTGGTTTTTTGCAGGGGCCTCCGAGAAGATGGACGGGAGCACGAAATGAAGATTATCTCTCTCAGATATACGGCCGGCCGATTTACCAGGGTCACAGGAGCACACTTAAGAAATCCCCGTACCTGAGGTTCAACTCGCCTTCTCCCAAATCAAAGCCTCCAAGACCTAAACTGATAGAGAGTGTTAAGGGTAGGTAAAACGCCTTCTCCACCAGCACCTTAAAAACCAATGTTTCAAACGGTCTGCCTTCATTTCCTGTTTAAACGTTCTTTCTCCTTGATCTTGTAAGAAGTCTTTGTGGCAGTTTCACTGGCATTGCTTGGCGTAAGTGGCAGGTTGGTGGGGCTCATTAGCGTGGGCCCTGCTATCCATTTTGAGGATGTTTATGGGATTGAGAGACTCTGTTGAGAAATCCATTCTCCCAGAGTTTCAGAAGAGCAAGCTTCCTTTGGCTCCATGAAAGGGCAGCTCCACTTAGGCAGGTCATGGCACTGAACCAGTTCCTAACATGTAGGGTCTGAGCCCAGGGGCCAGTGGTGCTTGTGCCCTTTGCATGCTCCCCCACCCCCAACAGCTGGATGAATGGGAAGCTAACCGCCCTCCATGCTTTAAGCTCAGATGCAAAGTAAATCACAGTGTGACAACCAGAGAAATTACATTTTTAGACCTCTGAAGCTTGCTCTAAAGCAGAGGTTTCCAAACTTATTTGCCCTAGCACCTCCTTTTCAGAAAAAAACAATTACCGTATTTTTCTCTCTATAACACACAGATTGTTTCTCCTCTAAAGGAAGGGGCAATGTCTGTGCATGTTATTGAGCGAATGTGTTGTCCCTGGAGCCGACTGGCGCGAGTGGAGGCAAAAATCAAATCGCACGTCTCGGAGAAGGGAAACCTGAAAAAAGGAAGCTGCTGCTTTCCTGCATTAATAATAATAATAATAATAATAATAATAATAATAATAATAATAATAATAAATTTTATTTATATCCCGCCCTCCCCAGCCGAAGCCGGGCTCAGGGCGGCTAACAACACTAAAATAGTGCAACATTATAAAAACATCATAAGAATTAATTAAAATCAAAATTGATGGCAACCATAAACTAAAGTATTTTGCCTCAGGGTCTTACTGCCCACCCTCCTCTGTTTCGTTGCTGTGTTTGCTCAAACGGAACAAAGAGCAGGGAAAGTCCCTCCCTTCCAGGCAAGCAGAGGGGAAAGCAGAGCGTCTTTCCTTCTAATTCCTCTCCGTGCTCCGGTGCTGCTGCTGCTGCGTCTAGGGACTCGCAGGCAGCCGGAAAACATGCAGGTGGGAGAGAGAGAGAGGGAGGGAGCGCTGGGTGGGTGGGGGAAAACTTTTGCCTTCCTTTCCTCCCTAACCCGTTAAACCCCTCTCCTGCATTCTTAGCCAGCTGCTTCTCTGCACACCCCTCTCGTGCTCCTTGTCCCTTCTGTGTTTTTCCTTCCCTCCCCACTTAAAATGTGGTTACAAAGCATGGATCCACATGGATCCTCAGGATCTTTGCAGTGGGTCACCCCAAATTCACCATCAGAGCACATAGCATGTCCATGGCTACAGCCTGCCCCCCAAAAACCACGCACCCATTGTTGCCTGGGGCTGCAATGGTGCAAAAACGTGGTTACAAAGCTTGGATCTACATGGATCCTCAGGATCTTTGCATTGGGTCACCCCAAATTCACCATCAGATCACATGTCTGTGGCCACAGCATGAAGCACAAAAATGATACATCCACTGTTTCATTCAGAATCCCCCCCCCCTTGTTTTCCTCCTCTAAAAACAATGTGCGTGTTATGGTCAGGTGCGTATTATAGAGCGAAAAATACGGTACTCGGCACCTCCCTGGAAATCTACATCCAGTGTGGTGTAGTGGTTAAGAGCGGTAGTCTCGTAATCTGGGGAACCGGGTTCGCGTCTCCACTCCTCCACATGCAGCTGCTGGGTGACCTTGGGCTAGTCACACTTCTCCGAAGTCTCTCAGCCCCACTCACCTCACAGAGTATTTGTGTTGTGGGGGAGGAAGGGAAAGGAGAATGTTAGTTGCTTTGAGACTCCTTAAAAGGAGTGAAAGGCGGGATATCAAATCCAAACTCTTCTTCTTTAAGCGAACAAACAGAAAGATGCTGTCAGGGGATGATTAGCTGCTTGTGCTTAAAATTGTGCCCCTTCAGAGTTTGTGCGGCCCCACAAACCTCTGTGTGTGACAGAGCTCCTCAGACATGTCTGCTCTAGTCACTAGTAGAGTCTGACAGTGGCTGCCTGCGGAAGCGCTTCCAGCAAAGAAGTTCCTTAACGGAAACGCGTCTCCTGGACTCACGACGTGGCAGCTTCCGGCGAAGCATGGGTCTCCCTGCAGTTGCTTCTGACACCTCCCCGCTATTTTCGCTGGAAGTGTCTCTCACCCCTTTCTCTCCCCTGCTGTTTCCTGCCTGGGCTGCTGCGTCTCTCTCAGCATTACTGAGATCCTCCTCCAGAGACCCCTCGCTCCCCCTCCTTGTCCCTGCTTTAGCTGCTGACTCTCTCCCAGTCTCTGGGAGCCCTACCACCTCCCTTTCCTCTGATGTCAGTTCCCTGACATCCACCTCCCCTCCAGGGCCCCCTTCTCCCCCGCCCCTACTCTCTCCTCTGGGCGGTGAGGAGCTGAAACCCCGAAAAGAATCCTCTTCATCTTCAGACGTCTCGAACATTTCCCTCCATCGGTCTTCGTTCCGACTCGCTGAATCCTCCTCCACCTCGGAATCAGAGAACCCCTCCAACTCTTCTTCTTCGTCGGTGGTGGCGAAGTATTCCCTCCGGAACCTCGCCACTGGCTGGGGTTTACGAGGGAATCTCTGATGAAAAGTTTCAATCAAAACCTCGTCATCTACATCCTCTGCCCTGACCCAGGTGTTTTCCGACTCCGGCTCCCCTTCCCACATTACCAAATACTCTACTTGCTCTCCCTTCCACCTGGAATCGAGAATCTCCGCTACATGGTAGCTGTGTTCTTTTTCCTCCATAGCTGGTCCCCTATTGACCCTCCCCTCTCTGTCCCCTATATACGGTGACAGCAACGACCTGTGGAACACTGGGTGCAACTTCATGTGGTTCGGTAACCGGAGTCTGAAAGCCACTGGGTTGACCTGTTGCGTGACTTCAAATGGGCCCAGCCTTTTGGGTCTTAACTTCTTACAACCTCCTTTGAATGGTAACCCTTGGGTGGACAGCCACACCTGGTCCCCCACCCTAATGCTTTCCCCTTCCCTTCTGGTTTTGTCTGCCTGCCTCTTATATTCCTCCTTCGCCCTGTTTAAATTAAGTTGGAGCTGGCGATGGATCGCTTCCATTTCTTCAACGAACTGTTCTGCGGCTGGAACGCTCCAGTTCTCCCCTTCCCCCCCTGGGAAGGCTCGGGGATGACACCCGTGATTAGCCAAAAAAGGGCTCATCCCCGTGGACACGTTCTCTGCATTGTTGTAGGCAAATTCTGCCAACGCCAGCTTCTCCACCCAATCATTCTCTCTGTCATTCACATAACACCTCAAATATTGCTGGAGGACACCATTAGCTCTTTCCGCCTGCCCGTTGGTTTCTGGATGACGGGCAGTTGAGAAATTCACCTCTACATGCAATAAGCTCATGAGCTTCCTCCAGAACCTGGAAGTAAATTGTTTCCCTCGGTCAGAAACCACCCTCAAGGGGGCGCCATGCAGCCTAAACACATTTTCCACAAACAATTTAGCGGTTTCTTCCGCTGTGACCGCATGTGAGCAGGCTATAAAGTGGGCCATCTTGGTTAACAGGTCTACCACAACCATGATGGCTGTTTTCCCTTTGGACCTGGGCAGATCAGTCATGAAATCTATTGCCACTGCCTCCCATGGCCTTTCCGGCGTGGGTAGTGGTTCTAATAAACCTGCCGGTGCCCGCCTCTCCCCCTTGGCTCGTTGGCATCGGTCACACCCTCTCACATATTCCCGCACATCTTCCCTGACCTTGGGCCACCAGAATTCCCTGGTAACCAGCCACATGGTTTTGTGTTGCCCAAAATGCCCTGCTGTGGGGCTATCGTGCAGTTGCTTGAGTACCTTTTCCCTCAATTCCCCTTCAGGTATGTATAACGCTCCCTTGTAGTACAACGCCCCATCTCTCTCCTCAAAACCCCCGGGTTTGTCTCCCTCCCTCCTGAGACCCCTGAGTTTGTCCTGGGCGTATTCATCCTGCACCGTTCCCTCTAGCAGTTCCCTTTGCCCCACCAATGCCGCCCCACACACCCAGCGGTCCTCGGGAATGACATGGGTCTCTTCGGGTGCACCCTCTCCCTCCAAATATTCAGGTTTGCGTGAGAGAGCGTCCGCCCTAACGTTCTCCGGGCCTGGTACGTAACAAATCTCAAAGTTAAATTTGGAGAACTCCTGGGCCCATCTCAACTGCCGTTGGTTGAGCACTCGCGCAGTTCTCCAATACTCTAGATTCTTATGGTCCGTGCACACTTGCACCTTCTGTTGTGCACCAATTAGCAGGTGCCTCCATCTCCGGAAGGCCTCATGAATCGCAAGAAGTTCCCGGTCGTACACCGTGTAGTTCCTCTCAGATTTGTTCAGCTTTCGCGAAAAGAAGGCACACGGTCGCCACTCTGACCCCTCCTTCCCCGGCTGCAGAAGAAGCACCGCCCCTATGGCTCTGTCAGAAGCGTCTGTTTCGACCCTCAGCTTTTTTTGTAAATCCACATGTAGAAGTTGTTCATCAGAGGCGAAGGCCCTTTTCAGTTCCTCAAACGCTCGCTCCGCCTCCCCCGTCCAAACAAACTTCTTTTTACTGCTGAGACAGTCCGTGATGGGCGCCGTCAGGTGGGCGAAGTTTCGGATGAACTTACGATAAAAGTTTCCAAACCCTAGGAACCTCTGCACATCCTTCTTGGTCTTGGGTGTTTTCCATTCCAGCACCGCTTGAACCTTGCCGGGGTCCATGGCCAACCCCTTGTCTGACAAGCGGTACCCCAGGAATTCCACCTCCTTGGTATGAAACTGACACTTCTCCAGTTTCACCCACAGTCTGTTGGCTTGCAGCCTGCTCAACACTTCTCTGACGTCTCTCACATGTTGCTCCTCATTCTCCGAATACACCAACACGTCATCTAAGAAGGCCACGCAATTCTTGTAGAGCAAAGGCCCCAGTACGTGGTTCATGAAGGCTTGAAAACACGCGGAGCCTGTTTGTAATCCAAAAGGCATAACGAGGTATTCAAATGCCCCCAAAGGGGTGAACATGGTGGTCTTCCATTCATCCCCTTTCCTTATACGTATCAGGTTGTACGCCCCCCTTAGGTCCAGCTTTGTAAAAATCTTTCCTTTTCGCACCCTGGTCAAAATATCATCAATCCTGGGCATAGGAAAAGCCGCCGGCTCTGTCACTGCATTTAGGCGCCGAAAGTCACATACCAGCCTCGGCTTGTCCGTGTTTTTTTTATCCACAAAAAACACTGGGCTACCCCCCGCTGCCTTGGACTCTCTGATGAAGCCTCTCTTCAGGTTCTTGTCAATGAACGCTCGCAACTCCTGCATTTCCCTGTCTGACATGGCATACAACTTGCCTACAGGAAGCTGTGCTCCAGGGAGTAAATTGATCTGGCAATCAAAGGGCCTATGCGGGGGTAGTTGGTCAGCTTCCTTCTCGCTGAACACGTCGCTGAGATCAGCATACTGTGGTGGCACCTTCCCCTTCCCCATTACTTCAGTCCCTGCTAGGGTGGCTTGGGCCCCTGCTGACCCCTTTTCCCCCCTGCAGTGTTCTAAGCAATGTGCTGAACCGAAGGAAACCACTCTTTGATGCCAACCCACCAGCGGATCATGTAAGGCTAGCCAGCTCATTCCCAAAATAATGGGAGCGCCTCCCAAGGTGGCCACATTAAACGCTATCAGTTCTGTGTGCCTTGCCACCCTCATTATCATTGGGACGGTCTGCAAGCTAACTCCTCCTCCCAACAGTTCCCTGCCATCGATCGTGGTCACCTGCAGGGGGTTGCTTAAAGGGATAGTCTGTATCTGATGTTCAGCAGCAAACTCCTTGCTCATAAAATTGCAGGAGCTGCCTGAGTCCAACAGCGCCTTTATTTTTAGGGGGTGTCCATTTTGCAGCTCTAGCGACACTTCAATCACTAGAGCAGGTCGAGGAGCTTCTGGCACGGGCACTTTCACTGCTCTTTGGCCTGGCTGCAGTGCCCTGACGTTGGCAACCAGGCGTTGGCTTTTACCTGCTCCGTTTCTCCCTGCTCTTCCCCCTCAACTGCTCCCACCATCCCTTGCCATTCCTTCCTCTGGGGGCAGACTCTGACAAAGTGGCCTGGCTGTTGGCAGAGATAGCATTTCCGGGCTCCCTTTCCCTCCTTCTTCGCCCCCTCACTGGGCTTTGAAACTGCGCGCGCGCGGGCTGTTCCGATTTCCATCGGCTCTGCCGGCGGGAAAGCTGGCTCAGGAATGTCTGGAATGCGTAACTCCTTCCAACGTTCCCCTCTCCCTTCCCGCCTCTCCAAGGCTCTTGCCTCCTGGCGCGCTCCAATGGTCAGCGCAGATTTGGTCAGCTGATCCATAGACACCGCCCTGGGGCTCCTGGCCAGCTCGTCTTTCACAGCTGAAGAAAGACCTTCTTCAAATAGCATCTGAATGGGTGCTGCCGATAAATCCCACCCCAATCTGTGAATCAGCATGGTAAATTCAGTCCAGTACTCACGGACAGATCTGCTTCCCTGCTTGCAAGCCATTAGCTGTCTGCGCACCACCCCTTCCTCAATATCGCTGGAAAACATGATATCCATTGCACGAAAGAATTTCATAGTGTCCTTTAGGATATCGTTGTGCGTTGCCATCAGGGGTCGAACCCAGTCCCGCGCCCCCTTCTCAAGATGCCCAATTACGAAAGCAACTCGCGATTCCTCATCAGGGAACTCATCAAACTGCACATTCAGGGCATATTGCATCTCAGTCCTAAAGGCATGGTAATCCTTGGGGTCCCCCCCAAACTTCTGCACCAATCCTGGTACCTTTCTGGGGAACTGAGTGGTTCTCCCCTTTTTGTCAGCATCCTGAGCCCTTCTCTCCTCGAGCCTCGCCGTCTGCAGCGCAAGTTGGACCTCCAGAGCTTGATACCTTTCTTCCAAGCTTGGACCAGCTCCAACCCCTGCCTCTCCGGTTCCGGCTGGGTTGCTCATGATGCTTTCTCCTGCACAGGCAGCGTACAGAGACTGTCAGACTGCTGTCAGGGGATGATTAGCTGCTTGTGCTTAAAATTGTGCCCCTTCAGAGTTTGTGCGGCCCCACAAACCTCTGTGTGTGACAGAGCTCCTCAGACATGTCTGCTCTAGTCACTAGTAGAGTCTGACAGTGGCTGCCTGCGGAAGCGCTTCCAGCAAAGAAGTTCCTTAACGGAAACGCGTCTCCTGGACTCACGACGTGGCAGCTTCCGGCGAAGCATGGGTCTCCCTGCAGTTGCTTCTGACACCTCCCCGCTATTTTCGCTGGAAGTGTCTCTCACCCCTTTCTCTCCCCTGCTGTTTCCTGCCTGGGCTGCTGCGTCTCTCTCAGCATTACTGAGATCCTCCTCCAGAGACCCCTCGCTCCCCCTCCTTGTCCCTGCTTTAGCTGCTGACTCTCTCCCAGTCTCTGGGAGCCCTACCACCTCCCTTTCCTCTGATGTCAGTTCCCTGACAGATGCATTGACAAATCTGGGTTCTTTCATGTATCTCTATTTCCACCTACATCCTGCCAGCTCAGTCCAATCTGCCGCAGTGGCGGGGCTGGCGCCGCAGCCTGCCTCTCATTGGCCAAATAGGCAGGCAAGCTGCAATCCACTTCTCAGGCCTGGGTGAAGCCAAAGAGGGTTCACCCAAGTCCAGAAAAAACCCCCTCACCACTGTCCTGCAACAGCGCCCAACCTGGCATTAAGCGTCATTACACAACAGATGAAACATTTTCTTCTTTATTCTTCCTCCACCCCCTTATTTTTATTCAGTGCTCTCCCAATTGCATCCGAGGCTACTGCTGCCCCCCTGGATCATTCCAGCGCCCCCAGGGGACAGTTTCACTCACTTTGGGAAACACAGCTCTAAAGCTTCATGCTCTTCTCATAGCCTAGGAGACAGGTTTAGAGTTAATTTTTGTAAGCTGCTCTAAGAGACTGTTTGACTCAAGGGTGAGCTATAAATGCTGTAAATAAACAACCTGTTTTATATCATGTCAGACCAATTCTACACTGAATGGCAGTGGCTGTCCGGGATTTCCAGCAGGAGATTTTTCTCCTCCTCCCTGAAGATGCCAAGGACTGAAGCTGGCATCAGATGCTCTTGCACTGAGCTGCCGGAGACTCATGATTTATCTGACGTTCTTTCCAGGTACGAAACTGAAATCGGCAAGGACGCAGACTGGTCCCTACATGCGCAGCAGTCCTAGGAAGCCACCTCCAGGATCGGCTTTTCATCAGGAGCTCCAGTATCTCTTCAGCCCCACCAGAGAGACCTCCGAACTCTCAGGTGGTCTTGAAGGGCACCTCATCCCAATGGCTATTCCATTAGGTATGGAAAAGAAAAAAGAGAGGCTCAACTTACGCGAGCCGCCTTCACTCAGGGAAAAAAGTCTGCTGCTACACCGCAAATTGTTCTTCCTCGTTTGTCCGTGTAGAGGTTCACATGGGATTTTTCTGGATGCAGGAGCAAGGCAGCTCATGATTTTGCGAAGGCTCCATGTCCCTAATTATATTCTTAGCCCCAGAATGTATTCATAGGTGTGTCTGGTTATAAAAATACTGCAAATGAGAGGTGCAGAGGATCTGTTAGAAAAATGAAGTCCAAGGAATCGGAACCCTTTCTTAGTAAATTATTGGTTAGGCTAGGTTAAAGTACAGGGCTGCTGCTCTTCTGAATTTATCGGATGAAAGCCTATTTATCAAACTGAAGCCTATTGAGTGGAGCATCCCGTTTCCCATGGCAGCCAATCAGGTGCCCCTTGGAAGCCCATAAGCAGGGCAAAAGGGAGTAGCCCTCCCTTGCTGCTGATACTGGTCCTGATACCATATCAAAAGTCACTGATGGCTTTCTCTGCCATGAACTTGTCTAATCCCTTTTTAGTTCCGCCACCTATGAGTTCTGTATGTGTGTATGTGTATGATGTGTGTTGCACAGAGGTACTTCCTTCAGTCTTTCCTGAATCTCCTGCTTTTGGGCTTCACCAGAGCACCCCACATTCTAGCATTAATAGGAGACAGAAAACATTCCCCCCCCCTTATGCTGTGCATAGTGTGTTGCCTTCCTCACCCTTTTCGTAAATTAAAGAGGCCAATCATTTGCGTGTGTGTTCTGCGTATGATTACTTGGTTATGATGCATCAGTGGGTTCTTTTTACTCCAGATCTTGTATCTTAGCCTCCCCCAAGCTGATGTCTTCCAGATGTTTCAGACTACAGTCATACCTCGGGTTACAGATGCTTCAGGTTGCGTTTTTTCAGGTTGCGGACCACCAAAACCCAGAAGTATGGGTTACATCCGGGTTTCAGCAGCCGCGCATGCACAGAAGCGCTAAATCATGCTTTGCACATGCACAGAAGCACCGAATTGCAACCCGTGTGTGTGCAGACGCACCGCTGCGGGTTGCCAACGCTGCGGGTTGCGAATGTGCATCCCGCACGGATCACGTTTGCAACCCGAGCAGCCACTGTATAGCTCTCACCAGCTTCCACAAGCATGGCCATGGGGACTGGGGCTGATGGGAGTTGTAGCCCAAAGCACCAGCTTTGGCTAAGACTGTTGCAGCCGTTCCTAGTTAGGAGTCTTGCTCCATCACTGATAATTTGGGTTAAATCCTTTCTGCACCTTTTTCAACTCCAGTGTCCTCTCTCTCTCTCTTTGAGATGCAGAGACCATATTCCAAATGTAACTGCATCATAGGTTTATCTGAGGCTATTGCAGTACTATTACTATTTTCAACTCCTTTTCTTCATAATTTCTATCATGGATTTTTCCTCCCCACGTCCTTTGGGGGGCGGGGGCGTAATGCTGTAAAAACAGATGTTATCTCCAACCTTTCCATCTTAATCTTAAGATCTCTTCCCTGGGCAGTTGCTTCCAATTCAGATTTCATCAGGGTATATAGGAACTTGTTACCTTCATTTGAGGCTGTTTCACTGGGATGTGTGTACATACAGATATGGAGTCCCCGCCCCCTATGTAACTTTTATTATTTTCACTGTAGTTATTTTTACCATCCCTAGATGTCACTGTAGTAAATGAAATTCTCACAAAACAGTGGGGAAGTTTGATATTCAGGCTCGTGCTGTTAGGAGAAATCAGTTCTAGGAAAGCTGCAGCAGGTTTGAAGCCTGTTAAACTGTTTGTGAAAGAATAGTAGACCCAGTCCTGAACATGCTTGGTTCGGTAAATCACGCTTAAGACACAGTACCAGGATGTTATATAGTACCTCCAAGATTCAGAGACAGTTGCAGGGCAGCATGGGTGAGAGAGTGCTGTTACGCTCTGGTCCTGATTTTTGGCTTCACACAAAGTTGCTCGGGGAAACGAGGCTTTAGTCTGATCCGGCTGGGCTCTTCTTAGGTTCTGAAGTCAAACTGTAGCTGGTTCACCCCTTTTTCCTAGTGTATAGGCATGCCTGGATAGCTCAGTTGCTTAGAGTGTGGTGCTGACAATGCAAAGGTTGCAGGTTTGATCCCCGTATGGGAGAGCTGCATATTCCTTCATTGCAGGGAGTTAGATCCCTTCCAGCTCTACAATTCTATGATTCTGCAGTGGTACCTCTGGTTGCGAACAGGATCTGTTCCGGAGCCCTGTTCACAACATGAGCAGAACGCAACCTGCGACTGCGCGGGTCGCGATTCGCCGTTTCTGCGCATGCATGTGACGTCATTTTGAGCGTCTGCGCATGCGCGAGCGGCGATACCTGGAAGTAACCCTTTCCGGTACTTCCGGGTTGCCGCGGGACGCAACCTGAAAAGACGTAACCTGAACTGAACGTAACAAGAGGTATGACTGTATATGCAGTGGCCTGAGAGAGGGAGTCTCTGATTCCTTTTGTATGCTTCCCCCCACATCCTGAGCCTATATTTTTATTTATAAAAAATGGTTGTCCAGTGGACCCTCCGGATATGAACTTAATTTGTTCCAGCGGTCCGTACGTACCCCGAAAAGTCCCCATCTAGAGGCACCGCTTCTGCATGCGCAGCGCAATGGAGCACTTCTGCACATGCACGCACGGCAAAACCTGGAAGTATAAACTTCCGGGTTTGCCGCATTCGCAACCCAAATGTTACGTTACCTGAAGGTAATATAACCCAAGGGTCCACTGTATTCTGAAACTTCATTTTTGAAAAATCAAAGCAGTTTACATATATACAGCGCACAATAAAAACCACATGAATATTTAAGATTACAGATCATCATCTAACTGTTACAAGAAATGTCTGGCAGCACAGAAATGTTTTCAGCAAATGTTGAAAGGTTAAGACAAAAAGTGCCTGCTGAATCTCTGTTGGCAAGGCATTTCACAGGACAGGGCTGACAACACTACTGTCTCGTTTTTGTGTCATTGTTAAATGAGCCCCACCAACTCGGGATGACCGCAGTGCTCCTACAGATGATATCAGAGATCAAGCTGAAACGTAAGGGTTCAGATAGTGGTTCAGGGCTTTGCAAATAAATACAAGGATATTGAGCTTGGCTCTGTAGTAAATGAGCAGGCAGCCCGTAAAACTTCACACATTTTTTCCAAGGCGACATGCATGTGTGTGTGTGTATGATCTTTATGACAGAAATGAGGAAAGTAACAGGTTGGGTAGGTGTTACAGGCAGTTTACTGTTGGTCTGGTATGAAATACAGCATTGCAGTTGCTAGAAGGGTGTGTATTTGGATGTCTATGGCTAGCTGGCTGGATTTATAGATCATCACACATGTTCAGTTTTCTCTTTTGTTTATAATTTGCGTTCTGGCTCAGGATTTGTTAAAAGTGGTTCTCTCCTGCTTCCTTTTGTTTTGCACTTACATTAGGTCAAAAACAAATCAACAGCACCTCTTCTCAGCCTACAGGAATAAGCATAGGCGAATTTCACCCTCTTACTGTGACATCCTCTGTTCCTCCTGCTCCCCTGAAACCACAGCCAAAGGTAAAGAAGCCCAACATTGGCATAATAGAGATGAAATCGGAGAAAAAAGACCCTCCCAAACTGACTGTCCAGGTATGGAACAAGAAGGGCAAGAGCTGCCTCTATGAATTTACCCCTGATCCCCCTCCATCTTCTGTGTCCGGTTACTTCAGCTTTGAGATCTGTTTTATTTCCTGGTCAGAAAAATGTAGAATCATAGAGTTGGAAGAGACCACAAGGGCCATCGAGTCCAACCCCCTGCCAAGCAGGAAACACCATCAGAGCACTCCTGACATCTGGTTGTCAAGCCTCTGCTTAAAGACCTCCAAAGTAGGAGACTCCACCACACTCCTTGGCAGCAAATTCCACTGTCAAACAGCTCTTACTGTCAGGAAGTTCTTCCTAATGTTTAGGTGGAATCTTCTTTCTTGTAGTTTGGATCCATTGCTCCGTGTCCGCTTCTCTGGAGCAGCAGGAAACAACCTTTCTCCCTCCTCTATGTGACATCCTTTTATATATTTGAACATGGCTATCATATCACCCCTTAACCTCCTCTTCTCCAGGCTAAACATGCCCAGCTCCCTTAGCTGTTCCTCATAAGGCACCGTTTCCAGGCCTTTGACTATTTTGGTTGCCCTCCTCTGGACACGTTCCAGTTTGTCAGTGTCCTTCTTGAATTGTGGTGCCCAGAATTGGACACAGTACTCCAGGTGAGGTCTGACCAGAGCAGAATACAGTGGCACTATTACATCTCTTGATCTAGATGCTATACTCCTATTGATGCAGCCCAGAATTGCATTGGCTTTTTTAGCTGCCACGTCACACTGTTGGCTCATGTCAAGTCTGTGGTCAACCAAGACTCCTAGATCCTTTTCACATGTACTGCTCTCAAGCCAGGTGTCACCCATCTTGTATTTGTGCCTCTCATTTTTTTTGCCCAAGTGCAATACTTTACATTTCTCCCTGTTAAAATTCATCTTGTTTGTTTTGGCCCAGTTCTCTAATCTGTCAAGGTCGTTTTGAAGTGTGTGTTTGTATGGATTGTGGGTTTTTGTTTTTGTTTAAATCGGAGCTTAAAAGTCAGCGATTTATGAAGTTCAAAGAGCCAAGCAGAACCTCAGCTTCACCGTTTAAAGTAACTCCTGGGAGCTTGTTGGTTTCCTGACAATCCAGTTTGCAAATCGAAGGCTCTAGCCCTCATGACTGCAAACTGAAACTGGTACAGCAGGCATAGGCTACATAGTTCCCATCTTTCCCAACCATTCACCATGGTGGTTGGTTGGGACTGATGAGAGTTAGAATCCCCGCAACAACGGGGGGAGCTCAGGTTCCCCATCCTTGTGCTAGGGGGTCAGCAACTTAAATAAGAATATTGAAATATGTACTACTTCCACACACCCAGTAGTTTGGCTCCATCCTTTTCTTTAAAAAAATTAGGTTAAAGCAGTGATGATGATGATGATGATGATGGTGATTTTATTATTTATACCCTGCCCATCTGGCTAGGTTTCCCCAGAATCTGATGAAGGGCAGTCCAGAAACTGAGTAAATAAATCAGGTGAATGCCACAGGCCGAGCATTTAATGGCATAGGGAGGACAAAGACTGCATCGGAAGCTTGGTTCGTGTCCTCCTGATACTTCAGAAGATGGGAAACTAGATTGAATCTGTGGGCTTTTACTTTCCAGGTCCTGCCTAATGTTGACATTGACAGTATTTCAAGCGACAGCACCAGCGTCAACCGGATTTCCTTTCCAAAGGAGGTGATACAGGTATTTGAATTCACCCTTGCTAGTTTCTGATACATAAATATATCAGTTCATTATCACAGGAAAAAGGTCTGGAATGGCTGTTGTTGAGAACATTTAGCATCGAATGGCCGCTTCACATGTGGCAAATTTCTTGCGAAGCAAGCACTGCCCCAAGACAGTTCCTCACACGGCTGCTTTGCTTGGAAGCTGAGAAACCAGGAATAAGGATAGCACAGTAAATGTTGTAACTGCCTAAACTTGAAGAACTTGGTTTATATTTTGTGGGCACCTTTGCAGGGCACTTTGTCATTTGGTTCTTTTTTGTATGCCGACACTTCTCTTACTGCCAGTCCCTCAGAACACACTTTGATAAAGGCTTGATTGGAAGTCTCTAAAGTCAATATTAAGTCCCATTGGCTGTTGGGATGGGAGAACACTATAGAGGAAGGGCAAGGTGCAAACTTGATTGCCTTGTCTCGTTCCCAACATTCCATCCTCCATGACCAAGAAAGGCTTGATTCTTAGTGGTTGGGGTCTCCAATGCTGGGGAAAACAGGCTTGTCTCCCACCCCGGTGGTGACTCCAAATGCACCTCTCCTCTTGCACCCATTCATATTTATATTGGTGGGTGGGTGGATGGTGACTGGTCCCAAGATATAAGCCTCCCCACTCTACATTCCTGCTTTCTTTCAGTGTCGCAAGAAGGTTGTTGTGGCTTTTTGCATTCTTTTCCTCTACTAAATCTCAAGGTTCACTTAATCTGTATTTTTTTAGGCTACTGCAGAAAGCAGTCTGTCCCAGGACGAAGACCTGAAACTTCCTGGTGCTGACTTCATCGATGTTACTGGTGTCAGTGAGGTGGGCTTTCCAATAGCTTCTCACTTTGCAGGGGATAAAATGTGATATTTATTTTTTAAGAGTCACCATTGTTACCCGCTGGACATTCTTCTTAGTAAGCTGATTTGATGAATGTTTAATTCACTAACGTGAAAATTACTTCTAAAGAAACAATCAGCCCTCATTTATAGCAGCCAGTGGCAATGCTCCTATTGATATCTTCACTGCTTCTTTGGAGTTTCACCTCAAATCCTCTTTGTATAACTTCCCTCTTATTGTAAAAGCCTGCCGCTCCGTGTAAACTGCTGCTAAGGCTGAGGTGGGAACAAGGAAATTAGAGGCCAAGGAGACTTTGACAAAAGGTATTGTGCAACCAAATCCACAGGATCTGCACAGCAAGACCAAACTCTGCTTGTACCAGGCGGCTTGCAACCACCATACTTAATTTTGCACCACATGGAGCTTAAAAGCATCACAAAAAAAAAACCACAGAGTAGTTGGAAAATCAGCAATTTGTGCATCTGGAGATCTTTCTGAGGGGCTGGAATGGAAGAGGAAGCCCCCAAGCATGGCATAGGCTCCTCCACTTTCTGTTTGCTATCAAGGGTGAAAAGAGAGAATAAAGAAGGCGACCAATGCTGAGCACAATCAAGTCCCTGGTTTTTCCTTCTCTCTTGGCTGCTTTTTCACAGCCCCTTGTTGTTGTTGTTTAGTCGTGTCCGACTCTTCGTGACCCCCTGGACCAGAGCACACCAGGCACTTCTGTCTTCCACTGCCTCCCGCAGTTTGGTCAAAGTCATGTTCGTGGCTTTGAGAACACTGTCCAACCATCTCGTCCTCTGTCATCCCCTTCTCCTCGTGCCCTCCATATTTCCCAACATCAGGGTCTTTTCCAGGGAGTCTTCTCTTCTCATGAGGTGGCCAAAGTATCAGAGCCTCAGCTTCAGGATCTGTCCTTCCAGTGAGCACTCGGGGCTGATTTCCTTCAGAATGGATGCGTTTGATCTTCTTGCAGTCCATGGGACTCTCAAGAGTCTCCTCCAGCACCATAATTCAAAAGTATGCATTCTTCGGCGATCAGCCTTCTTTATGGTCCAGCTCTCACTTCCATCCATCACTACTGGGAAAACCATAACCTGAACTATACAGACCTTTGTTGGCAAGGTGATGTAAGCATCACTAATCACAATCCAGTGAATGTCCTAACTTCTGTGTACCATTGGATTTCCATGTTCCTTTCCCCAAAATATGTTCCCTGAGTTAAGCTTTAGAGAAGTAGATTGGCTAGTGAGATTCTGGGTCACCTATTAATGAAACTATTTCTGTAATCCTGGTATTCATAAATGCAAAAGGTTACCTTAATTGTATTTCATAGATTCATAGAGTTGGAAGGGACCCCAAGGGTCATCTAGTCCAACCCCCTGCAATGCAGGAATCTCAACTACAGCATCCATGACAGATGCTGTCTATCCAACCTCATTGTGTATCATCCAATTGGCCATCCAATTTCATCATTGTCATGACAACAGTTTCCGCAATGCACAATTGGAGATTAGCTTTGTATAACTGCAGTGTTGAATTCATGCAGTTTGCTTTTTTTCATTTATTTTCTTAATTGGGAAGGAGTCATAATGTTTCCTACTCTTTTACCTAAGCTGTAGCTGTGTCAGAAGCCAGAATGCTTCTCCTTTGAGATTCTTCCTTTCTTTTTTTAATAAGGTCATTTATTTCCAGCTTGTGCTTAAGAAGCAGCAATAAAAGACACCAGGATCATCCTTTTTTAAAAAAAAAATTAGATGTGAGCAAGAGGCAGGTTTTTTTCCTGCCCCTTGTCCTTTTTCCCATTTTCTCAGGCGTTGCTTTCATCCTGCATCCTTGGCAGTCTTGGCCTAGTGTTCGACCACAGAAACATTCCAACTCTACCACATATTTGGCTTGGGTTTGCCTAAACGATGAGCCTGAAGATGTGGAAGGATTAACTTTAATCTGAAAGCATATAAATACTTGAGACATCAGAAGAAAAGCCTCATAACAGCTTTGTTGAGAGCACATGCACCCAAAGGAAATGCCCACAAAGTGTTTGGCAGAATACTCACTTTTTCTTTATGAAAAATATATAAACTAAGGGTAGTAGCCTCTGTGTTATATATTTCAGTTCTTCAGTGACGGGTTCATTGAAATAGAAACACAAACGAAACCTATGGGGAGAAATGCTGTCCAGTAATTAGATATTGGGTAGAATTTGCTGTCAGAATGAAAGATAACTATGAATACCATTGTTCCAGTGGGGAGAAAATGTTTGCCAGTACTTATGTCTGTGAATACATACACATACACACACACACACACACACACACTTTTTTTGAACTTTAACATGCAACATAAATTTTAATGTGCAGAATACAATTTGTTGCAGAAATTCGGGTGCGTTGTAAAGTGTGCACCAGCACAGCATATGAACAGATGCTTTCTCTAGAAGCAGCGCTTGAGATGGCAGAACTTGGTCAAGGCCAGTGGGAGACCTGCATTTGAGTTCTGCTTCTGACATGGAGTAATTTGTGACCTAGAGCAAGTTGCCCGCCATCTCAATTTTTCATCTGCAAAATGGGAGTGCTAATAAACCCTACCTTGCAAGACTTTGTGAATGCAGAGGTAGAATAAAAACATTACCTGCTGTGAGCTTGAGGGATAGGGGAGGCTCTGCATCAAGATAAAGGACGGAAAAAAGAATAAAAGTAAATGAAGCATAGTTAGAACAGAAAATTTGGGTAGAAATATTTGTCAGTGATTCAGAGAACCACATGCCTGGTTTTCTCTGCCCAGGAGGACTTGGTTCCTTGATTTTGCTTGTGGTGGTGGTTGGTTTTAGTGAATAGGAGTCTTAAAAACCAGGTGGCAACCAATTTTTTTGAAATGAGTATTTTCAAAAAGAGCTTCTAAGGTGCTTTTAGCTTTCAAGGGGCTTCTGGTCAAGGGTTGAAGTCAAAAATTCTTCTAGCCATGCCTAAAGAAGCTTTATGGATCTTGGACTATAAATAAGTAAATGGATATTCTACTTTTGTAATACCCTCTTGAGTCAGGTTCGTGCTGTTCCAAGTTGTTTTCGCTACATCTGTTTTCAAAGTATGGTCTTCCCTGCTCATGAGGGACCCGTGTCAACGTAGCTGATGGGATTGGCAAAGCACTTAGCTACCAACATTAGCAAAGACCTTCTGGCTGATGGGAATAGGAAATTGGATTAAGAAATGTAATGGAGCTTACAGGGAGGGGAATCTGGTTCTAAAAATTTCCCGTCAGTGCTACTTAGAGTCCCCAGACCCACTCAGCTGCCTACAATGTTGTGGTTGTGCTTTGCTATGCAGAATAAGTCTGTATGCCATTTTTTGAAATTTGCACAACTTCTTGTGAAGCACAGCGTTGTTGCCAACATTTCTGAATGTCGAGCGTGCTGGACCCTGAACTCAATGAAATTTATTGCTAATGGAGGTGTACTGAAACACGCTGTGCAGTGTTAAATTAGCCTTTGTTGTCATTAGGACGAAGGAGACGATGACGTCCCGGAATTCTCCGAGCCGGTCCTACATTTCGACAGACAAGGAGAAACCGCTTCTCCAAAATACAGTGGCCCTCCTTTTCCACCTGCTGCTCCTCAGCCCACAGCAGACATTCTGGATGAGATCATAGAAAAACGGGAGACCCTGGAAAACAAGCTGGTTGGCTGGTGAGTTCCCAGAGCAGGCGCTGTGCAATGGTGATGCGCTGATGGAATGTCATTAGCTCTATAGGACCATCCGTGTATGTGGCATTTTACAGAGCAACCTGTGCAAAACAGATCCTTGCTCTTAGAAATTCATGGTCTTGCATTTGGGCTGTGAAAGCCGTGATGGATTGAGGGAGGGAGGAACGGGTAAACCCCATTACACGCACTTGGCCTTGGTTTTTGTTAGCCACACAATGTAAGGGATTAAGCCGGCGTCCCCCACATCCATTCAGATGTTGTTGGCCTGCAATTCCCATCGGCTGCAGCTGGGCCAGCCCTACCGTTAGGCAGAGGGAGATGGCTGCCTCATTTGGATGCTGGGAGCCTGCAGGCCAAGGCTTCTAACTCTGCTCTTCTGTATTTGGCATAAGCATCGTAAAGGCAGGTGCATTAAATATAGAAATCATTATTCCACCAGGGTGGAGCAGGAAGTAATGGCACGAATCATCAGTGGGATGTTTCCACCCCAGAAAGAAGCAGTGCCCAACAGAAGCTCATCAGAGAGCGAGGACAACCAAGATATATCCTCAGACATCGGTAAGCAAAAGCTGCAATATTTTTCTCTCTTTGTCGCTTCCCCAACCCCCGATGGAGGGAAGTATTTACAGAAAGTGGACTGATCCAAGGAAAACGAATGTTTCTAATATCCTGATTTGAGATTAGAGCCTTGCTTTGGTTTAGCTCAACCGAGAAAGGTGTTTAAAGACACTTGCTCAAGCCAGCTCAAAAAAAAAATAACCCACACAGTTCTCAACCTTAACACTCCCTCCCCTTTTTAGGTTTCAAGTAATTTCCCTGCCCTACCCCTCAGATAAACTCAATGCAGCAAAGCATATTATGTATAATAGTGTAAGAATGCCTGCAGGAATTGTAGGGTCCACTAAACGTGTTCTCTGTGCCTGGAGTTCTCCTTCAAGAACACAGCAGCACGGTGTTGGTTCATATTGCTCCAGCACTAAGAGAACTCCGCTGGCTGACATATAGTTAGTTTCCTGGTCGGATTCAGAATGCTTCTGGTGGCCTCCAAAGGCCATCTTTGGCCTAGGTAGACCAGCATATCTTTGGGACTTCCATGTGTTGTTGAGATAGTCAGAAGCTAGATTGGCACTGACGTTATCACCCAACAACTGCTATTCTAAAGGATACAGCTCCTGAACGTGGAGTCTCCATTTAGCTAAACTGGGTGAGAGCCATTGTTAGAGAGACGGCTTCTTCCTGAGTTTGTCTGAGTCCCCTCCTAAAGTCACCTTTAAGTTCAAAGTATCTGGATGCACCAGGTTGTGGGTAGGCTGACTTAAGCCACCAGGCACCAGCACATCTCTTGGTAGTGTACTTCATGAGTGAGTTAGGCATTCTGTAAAGAAGTACTTCCTGATTTTAGAAAAGAATGCACTGCCAATCAGTTTCAGTGGGTGACCACCACGTTCAAATATTATAGAAGAGGAAGAATAACTTCCTTCTCTTCTATCCATATTGTAGTGGTTTGGAGTTACTCGTGCGTAAACTGTCCCCTTTTGGAGCTTGGCTGCCTGGGTTAAACCGTCTTGACTGCACAGCCCATCTCAACGTGGCTGCCTCAGTCGCTCGCAGAGTCTGTCTGTGGGCGTTTCTTAAACCGTTGCCAGCATAAGAGTTGTTTGACTCCCAATCGTCTCCGCCTCTCATTGCGCGGGAGTCTCCTGCGCAAGGAGGGCATGGGTAGTGGAGGACCAGGGCTCTCCTCACTGACTTCCAAGGAAGAATCCCGGAGCCCTTCCACCTCTTCTCCCATTTGCTCTCCTGGCTCCTTGGTGTTACGCTGATTTCCTTCCCCCTTCATCAAGCTGCGTCTCCCCCTAGTGCTTGTTCCTTCCCCTGCAGAATCAGAGAGCCTCACCTTCGCCTGTTGCTCTGATGTCAGTTTCCTGACACATATCATACATGATTTTGCCTTATGTTGAAGTAGCATACTTTTTAAAGAAAATAAAGTTTTTATGCATGCCAGAAATCTGAAAATCAAGGACGGCTTTTGCCACACAGGCACGTCACCTTGGATCCAAATATCACTCTAGCACAAACAGAAAATCAGCTTAAAATTTATGCAGAGGGTCTTGATTTCTGTCTGCTCCTCCCCCTGACCTCTGGATCCGTTTTTCAAGGGGGGTGGAGGGTAAGAGAGGCTGGGGAAGCTCTTGCTTCCCAAGGACAACAGAACTCTTGATTCTTAATCTACAAGCCTTTAGCATTATTATTAATTTACGATAGGGTGGAAGGTTCACGGGCTATGAAGGACTTCCTCACAAATTCATTGACAGCTGCACAAATTATTATAGCTAGGAAGTGGAAGGGGCAAGCAGAATGTAAAATGGAAGAATGGTATAAAGAGGTGTGGGATATAGCTATTGATGATAAATTAACATGTGTCGTTAAGGTAAGATGGGGAATACGCAGGAGAAACGATCTTGAGGAGATATGGAAGGTGTTTGTAGAATTTGTACTGTTAAAATGGAAAGGGGTCAAACCATCACCAAGGTGTGTTGAAATTTTGGGAGGTTGGATAGCTAATATGGAATGGTCTTGGTGGTGGGGTGCCCATTTTTATTATTACTTATTTATGATTATTACTTTGTGGGGGGAAATAGTATACAAGCCTTAATATTTGGTTCTTGCCTGTGTTCTGGTTTATCTTTAGTTGAAGCAGCAGGTACCGGGGGGTTTCAGCTGTTTGTCGACGCCGGTCTCCCAGTGGATTCGGACATTATTAGACATTTTGTGAATGAAGCTCTTGCTGAGACAGTTGCCGTCATGCTGGGTGACAGCGAAAGCCAGCAGGCAGCCTCTGCTGTTGTTGTTCCTCAAACGACAACACCCTTACCAGAAAAGGTGACTTGTTTCTTTTTGTTTGTGATTTGTGATTAAGAATTGGGGATTTATTTATTTATTTTGTAGTAATTGGATGGTATTCAACTAAGTTTTATTCAGAGTGGGCTGAATGAAATTAATGGACCCAAGTCAGGTTCATTCATTTCAGTGGGTCTACTCTTGAGTAAAACTTAGCTGAATACCACCCTTGGCATTTTGCTTCTTGCAGCATGTAAGCAACAATGACAAAAAGTTTGAAATAAGAGGCTTTCTGGTCTTCCTGCCCCTATTTGGCAAAGATGGTGTGCAACTTCTGAATCTGTTGCCAGCACTGAAACGTGCCTGGAAGTTACATCTCCTGACCTGGACACTGCAGTTCTCTTTTGGCTAGGAACTAATCAAGGCAGAAATATACTCTGCACATTCCCAGAGTCACTCTTTGCATTACTGGTGTGTGCTCCAGGGCCGAGGTGCACACTCCCTATGTCAGACAGTGACTTCAGCAACAAGTTTGGCCTTTGTTTGACCAGAAGAAATTGTTGTCTGGGGAAATGGGCTTGCTGCAAGGTGGGTCTATAGGCAACTGGTTGATATGCTAAATTGCTAAATATAGGCCCCTCAGTCCACTGTTGTTTAAAAACCCATAATTTCAGACTTCTTGCAGTTTGTCCTGAAACTGCTCCTTCTCCTGGAAAAAAATAAATAGCATTCACCCAAAATCAGCCCAGACTGAAAATACTTGGCATTGCTTGAGGCTAACCCACACACATTCTGCATGTAACTGCTGCAAATTGTAAATGTAGCCCAATACCATTTATGCGCCGTTTATGTTTTGATTCTAAAGGGTAAGCTTTTATTAACCATAAAAATAAGCACATGTCCTTTATTTATTGCTTGTGGGTTTTCTTGAGATTCAGAAACATTCGCATGCTAGACTAAGTCCAATCAATATTCCATCTCACTTCCCCTTGAACTGTGCACTGTCGCAGAAATCCTACGTCCTGTAAGCTTTGAATTCCTGGCTCTTTCTCTCCCATTCAGATTTGATTATTTAAAATAAAGTGGAGGGATTTTTTTTGTAACAGCTTTACTACTTTCTTTCAATTGCCTTTGTGTGTGTTTTTTTTCCAGGAAACAATACTGTCTACTCCACTAGCCACACCTGAAGCCACGCCTCCTCCATCCCCTCCTCCTCCAAAAGAACCGTCTCCAGTAAAAACTCCAGAGTCCTCTCTGTCTGTAACTGAAATTGATGGAGATGCTGATCTGAGGCAGCTAACAGCAGCAGGTATCAAAACAGGTTATCAGAGTAGAAAAGTTGCTAAATTACCATATTTTTCACCCTATAGGGCGCACTGGCCAGATGGGCGGGGTACAAATAATAATTTATTATTATTATTATTATTATTATTATTATTGGGCGCACCTATTTTGGGGGGGGAGAATAAGGGGGGGAATTATTCCCCCCCCCAGCCCCAAAGAGCAAAGAAGCCAAGACAACCAGCAGGATCCATCCCGCTGGCTGTCTTGGCTTCCTCTTTAGCCTTCACTCCCGGAGCTTGCTGCTATCCGCAAGCCTATCGGAAGGCTGGCGGATAGCTGCCCAAAGCCCAGGGTGCGCAGCGCTGCGCTCCCCGGGCTTGGGCTGCAGGCTGCCATCTGCAAGCCTTGGGAGCCCAGCGGGATACCTGCCTATGCAGCACTCCCCGGGCTTCGGGCTGCAGGCTGCTGTCCGCAAGCCTTCGGAGCGCAGCGAGCACTCCTGCCGCGCTCCGAAGTTTTGCGGACAGCTTCAGCGAAAGCCTGCATTCGCTCCATAGGACGGACACACGTTTCCCCTTCATTTTTGGAGGGGGAAAAGTGCATCCTATAGAGCGAAAAATACGGTAATTACACTCATCAGCTTTGTTTTCAAGCATGGTGTATTTTAATTTTCCAGAAAGAGCTTTCTTGATTGATTGGCATATTGGGAGTTGTTCTGTCATCACCCCAACCCCCAAAACAACAACACAAGCCTCTTCTGCTATGAACTATCAAAATTATTCTAGTAATTCTTCTGTGTATCTAGGTTTGGGGACGGGATCAATCATAGAATAATAGAATTGTGGAATGATTGAATCTTCGAGTCGGAAAATGTTCAGCCAGCTTACTCTCGAGCATATGATGGGGGACATTGTCAAAAGCCTTACTGAAATCGAGATACGTCATGTCCACAGCATTTCCCTGATCCACCAAGTTTGGAATTCCATCAAAAACAGTAATCAGATTTGGCGTACTTTGGAACCATACTCTGGGAACTTTCAGAACTTCAAAGCAATCGGGAATAGAAACAGAAAGCAATTAGTTTGTTCTTGACCAGTCTGGAGTGGTCGAGTGTATATTTCCTCCATGTAGCAAGTGAAATGTTTGCAGGCAAGAATCATACATTCCTTTGCTGTAGCAACATAGTTTGGCTTGGCATTTCTTTATCTCTTCTTTTTGTAGGATCCAAGGCTGGAGCCGCCATCAGCCCAGTGGCTACCCCTGTGGTCACCCCTGTGGCTTCACCGCCCAGAGTAGCCACGCCTAGCCCTCCTGTATCCGAGCATGTCCCAGGCAGAGGAGTGGTGGAAAGGCAGACGCCTCCGAACCCCTGGGGAGATGCAGAGCTTCCTCTGGAAGAAGAGAGGCCCAGCCTGCAGAGTGAAGAAGAAGGGAGCTATCGCCCCACAGCTCTGTGAGTCGTGTAACACTTGACAAAAAAAATCACCTTCTAATCTTCCTCTTGCAAACTTCTTAGCTGCAGCAATAAAGAGAAGTACTGATTTATTACTAATATTTATATTCAACTTAATATGCAAAATCCCGTAGTGGTTTACATAAAACGCAATAAGATTGCTAAAAAAGAAAAATCTACAGTGGTGCCCCGCAAGACGAATGCCTTGCAAGACGGAAAACTCGCTAGACGAAAGAGTTTTCCGTTTTGGAGGTGCTTCGCAAAACGAATTCCCTATGGGCTTGCTTCGCAAGACGACAATGTCTTGCGAGTTCCTGCTGGTTTTTTCCCCTCCCCCCCTTTTTCTAAGCCCCTAAGCTGCTTATCAGCTGATCCGATCAGCAGATAAGCCGCTAAAAGCCGCTAATAGCGCTAATCCGCTAATCCTTCAATGGGCTTGCTTCGCGAGACAAAAAAACCCGCTAGACGAAGAGAATCACAGAACGGATTCTTTTCGTCTTGCGAGGCACCACTGTACAACATTTTAACACTGCTGGAGCCATCACTGCCAACTTTCAGACACTCTTGTTTCCCCTGGCTTTGGGTTGATTAGCAACATAAGAAGAGCTTCCTGGATGAGACCAATGGCCCGTCTTGTCCAGCATCCTGTTCTCACAGTGGCCAGCCAGATCCCAGCTGGGAACTCGCAAACAGGACCTGATCTGCTAGTGATACCCAGCAACTGGCATTCAGAGGCCTTTTTGTGGTGCACACCTGGGCAGTTTAGGTTCCATCCTTTTTGCCACTGCATTTGCTTATAAATGTTTGTCAGCCTTGTGCATTTTATGGCTCTAGAAGTCCTATTTTGAGTCACCTTTTTGCGGAAAGTTGATGAACAAAGGTTACTATTATTAATGTTAAATTCTTATATAAAAATGAAACATATCAGTAAAAAAGAGAGTCTATCAAGAAACATTCAGTGAAATATTGGAACGTAATTATTATTATAATAATATAATAATAATAATTTATTATTTATACCCCGCCCATCTGGCTGAATTTCCCCAGCCACTCTGGGCGGCTCCCAATTGAATATTAAAAATACAATACAGCATTAAACATTAAAAACTTCCCTAAACAGGGCTGCCTTCAGATGTCTTTTAAAGATAGGATAGTTGCTTATTTCCTTGACATCTGATGGGAGGGTGTTCCACAGGGAGGGCGCCACTACCGAGAAGGCCCTCTGTCTGGTTCCCTGTAATCTCACTTCTTGCAATGAGGGAACCGCCAAAAGGCCCTCGGCGCTGGATCTCAGTGTCTGGGCTGAACGATGGGAGTGGAGACGCTCCTTCAGGTATACTGGACCAAGGCCGTTTAGGGCTTTAAAGGTTAGCACCAACAATTTGAATTGTGCTCGGAAACATACTGGGAGCCAATGCAGATCTCTCAGGACTGGTTTTATGTGGTCTCGGCGGCCACTCCCAGTCACCAGTCTAGCTGCCGCATTCTGGATTAATTGCAGTTTCCGGGTCACTTTAACAGTGATTCACCCATAAAGCAGTGCACTGTGAGGCTAGCTAGCTAGGTTTTTTTGCCAAGGAAGAAGTTGTCCTCTTGGCACTATTACCTAAGTGGGCGTGATGAGTAGTTGTTATTTAGAGGGTACAGGTACGGTTGGCAAGGAAGCAGAAGGGAGAGAGCTGAGATGAGTTGCCCCAATCCAGCCAGAGTGTCTGTGGGTTGTGCATAATCAGTTTTGTTGATTATGTTGGGATGCATCCAAGGAAACGGGGGCAATTTGCAGGCCCCCTGCTGGCTCCGGCCCACTGGCCGGTAGCCGGGCAATCTCTGGTCCTTGGAACAGCATCAAACAGCGGCCCGCAGCTTCAGAACTCTTCAGAAGCTGGAGCACGCTCTAATCAGCAGAGTAATTAACTCTTCGCGGCGGAAGGGCGGACAGAGGCACATGTAAAGCATATTTACAAGCAGTTTATTCAGCATAGATCAATACAAAGAACATGTCTGCTCTCCTTCGTGTCTAAGAGCAAGAAGGCAAAAGAAGGCAAAAGCTATACACAAGCTGTGCTGGAATGTAAACAGACATGTGACATACAACAGCTCCACATACCTGTTTAGATGGAACGGAACATCAATATAATACAGATTATGCTCTAACGTCGCCCAAACAAGTGTGATCAGTAAAAAAAACCCACCATTTTGTGGACAAGTAAAATTAAAGACAGAAAATACATTTTTTACAAACTGGCGAACGTTTAAGCAATGTTAGTAATGTGTGGCATCAGTTTTTGATGGTGCTCTTTATTATTATTATTATTTGTCATTTTTAGCATAATGTCTGTGGCCAAACACGAAGAGCCAGACACTTTGGTCTTGCCAGCTCCTGAGCCAACTGAGCCCCACGAGCCGCCCCTGCAGGAGCCCAGGGCTCCATCCCCTTCCGTGCACACCCCCAGTTCTGGCCTTTCCACAGAGGAGAGCAGTCTGACCGCCACGGAAACTGAGACTACGGGAAGGCCAATCTCAGAAGGAGAAATTCTGTACAGTTACGGACAGCTGCTGGCTGCAAAAGGTGAAGCTATTTCCAGCTCTTTGTCTTTCTTTAGCATTTTCTTTTTGATTTTCTAATTTTTCCAAGACCGAACACATCCCCTCTTAATAGTGTGAGAGCTCCGAGGGTGACCTTGCAAGATTTATGGAACATGTGGAAGGGCCCATAGCTCAGTGGCAGGGAATCTGATTTGCATGCAGAAATGGCCCAAATTCCATCCTCTGCCAGTGAGTTCAAACAATACTGAGTTAGGTGCATCATTGGTCTAATTTGGGAGCCAGCAGTTTCCTTTGTTCCTATAATCAGCAGCTCAGGTTTTTTTTCTGGAGGCCATATCAAGCGGTGGCGGAATTCTGGACTTGGTCACTACAAACTATAAGGGAGGGAACGTGCGTGGCGCTGTGGGTTAAACCACTGAGCCTAGGACTTGCCGATCAGAAGGTTGGTGTTGGCTTTTTGCAGTATGGTAACGCTGCAGAGAGCTTGCTGGGGAGATCATGCATTAAAAAGAAAGGACTCAAAAAGTACTTAAAGGTTTTAATAAGAAAAACAAAAACTCCATTTACACTAAATATATTAAACAAACAAACATGACCCAACCACCAACCCATCCCCCAGGGTAATGGGAGAGCTAGGTGCTGCTCCTTATATACTCTACCCAAATGCTGACATGCCTTAATCAAATACAACTCAGCAGCACCTGCTATGTTTCACAGCTGTAAAGCTGGGTCTCGTTATCTTGCTCTGGCCCTTACTCTGGCCCATTAAAGACATACACATGGAGTGTAACAATGATGAACCTTTACATTTAAAGAAACCATTCAACAGTTGGCAGTTTGAATCTCCGCGACGGGGTGAGCTCCCGTTGCTCAGTCCCTGCTCCTGCCAACCTAGCAGTTCGAAAGCACGTCAAAGTGCAAGTAGATAAATAGGTACCACTCTGGCGGGAAGGTAAACGGCGTTTCCGTGCACTGCTCTGGTTCGCCAGAAGCAGCTTAGTCATGCTGGCCACATGACACGGAAGCTGTACGCCAGCTCTCTCAGCCAGTAAAGCGAGATGAGCGCCACAACCCCAAAGTTGGTCACAACTGGACCAAATGGTCAGGGGTCCCTTTACCTTACTACAAGGGAGAGGAAGCCTATCTTTTTTAAACGTTCCCCTGCTTTAAATTAATTAAACTCTTTCAGCTTGGCAAAACAAAGCATTATCTTTTTGCAATGGGGATGCATTATTTCTTCCCTTACACCACAACACTGACTATTTCAGAGCTGGAGCAAAACAGTTTGCCTTGTTTGCCTTCAGTGACACTCTCATGCCACTAGGCCTGGGCAATATATCATTTTATCGCCCAGGACCGGTATGAGGAGCTGACCGCGATGTCGGGTTCACCCAGTGGTATATTGCTGGTGAAACTGTCAGTGCTCCTGGGTCCCTCTCCTAGCATCGTCTGCTGGAGGGAGTCAAGAGCGGTAGCGGTTCCACTCAGCAATATGTCGCTGTCAGGGAACTGACATCGGAGGGAGAGGCGAAGGGGAGGCTCCCAGATGATGCTGGCGAAGGACCCAGCAGCAGGGGGAGAAACAGCTCAGTAGAGGGGGAAGTCAATCAGCGCAACACCAGGGATGAAGGGGGGCAGACGGAGGAATTGGAGAGAGGGCTCCAGGACTCTTCACTGGACATCAGTGAGGAGAGCCCAGGTCCTCCGCTACCCACACCTTCCCTGCGCAGAAGACTCCCGCACAGTGAGAGGAGGAGGAGACTGGGTGTCAAACAACTTTTATGTTGGAAGAGGTTCAAGAAACGCCCACTGACGGATTCTGCCAGTGACTGAGGCAGCCACCATGAGAAGGGGCTGTGCAGTCAGAAAGGTTTAACAAGGCAAATTAACCGAGAAAGGCACCAGCTTACGCACGAGTAACTCATACCTATTGCAATCACTAGTGTAGAACCACCATCCCACTCTGTCCTCATACGACACACAGAGAGAAAGCCGATAGCAGCTTGTTCCTCCCTCTTTAAACCGCTCAACTGAGGAGTGTGTGGCTTCTCTTGCCTCAGTCGAGCAGTTAGAGGAGCCCCCAGCCCATGGGCGGCAGTGTGGGGGCTCCGTGAAACTGCCTAGGTGTGGGGAGCGTGATTGCTGTTCCCCATAGTGAGCAGTTAAAGGAACCCTGGTGCTCTGGGGCTGTCTCAGCTGGGAGGAATATATTAAAAAAATTGTCCAGCAGCACCTTAGAGACCAACTAAGTTTGTTCTTGGTGTAAGCGTTCATTCCCTCCCCTCAGCTGAGCGGCACAAACAAGGTGCATTGTCCCAGCCTGCGAGCCTGGGTGAAACTGTCTCACCTCTTGAGGTGAGAGCTGGGGTGGTTTCACCCAGTGTTTTGCAGGCAGAGACCAATGCATCTTGTTTTTTTCAAAATCGCAGTATATCGCCAAACCACGGTGTTTGGCTTGCAATACACCCCAGCCCCACATGCCACCAGATCTGATTGGCTGTGTGTCATTGCATTTACGGTGTGACCTCACCTGAAGGAAAGCAGAGAAGTCGTGGGGCGGAAGAACTGCACAGTGGCCTGAAAATAAATGCAGGAGGGGGAAAGGTAGGGAGAATCTCTCCCACTACCACCTGAAAGCTTGGAACCCTCTGTGCCAAAACTTGTTTCAGTCCTTGTTTTTAACCTATTTCGTTATTTTGCAAGTGGAATGAACTTGTGTGTCTTCGCCTACCGTGCGTAAGTGCATGTTTGTTATGTTTTTCCTTCCAGCTTTTGCAGAAGGAGGATTGTCTCTTCCAAATCTAAGTGACAGTATGACCAGCACTCTTCATGATGCCCATGAGATGGTAATGAAATCATTTAACTAGACACTGCCAAAATTGATGGGGTCTTCAGGGTGGCGGCGACAGAAAACTGGGTACCCCCCAGGTAGCCACCTCTTACTGGTCCAGATAGACAAACGGGCCGGTTTGGGCAGAGGCAGTGGCTGAGTTTTGCACATATCACTAGGCCAAACCAAAGCTAAGAGTGAATGGATGAGTGAGTTTGTTGGTACTCCCATCAAATCATCATCACCATCATCATCAAAAAACGCAGCTGCTCTGCTCCTCCCAGTGTCTTGTTCTGGCTTGCTGCTCATGGGTTGATGGGAGACCAACCATGAACTCAGGTTCAAACATAATTCTCTCTTCTAAATATTGCAGCGGCAGCAAGACAGGCCGGGGAGGCAGAGTCGCTGCATTCACACAGCCGCCACTCAAAGTGGATTAGAAATAGAGGAGCAAACAGTGATCATTGAAACACAAACTGCCACAATTAAAAAATGGTACAGAGAGCAACACAAAGAATCAACAGGGTCAAAAACTTGCTTAGAAAGGTGAATTGCTGGTGATATTCCGTTCCACCTTAAAAGGGAGCAGGCTTTGTGAGTCAGAGAGTCTGCGCATGTCCTGTTCACAGGATGTTTATGTTTCTATTGCTCTCGTTTTCTCTCTGTGTCGGAGACACTGACGCAGGCAGTCATGTCTTTCTTTGTTCTGATCAACGCAGAATAAAACTTGTAAATAATGCTCTCCTGAGTGCGACTTTTGCTGTGCATTATCTGCTGATAGAGTGTGCACGAGCTCTGGAATGTGGCAAGCTATTTCTAGAAACTCATGTCGCTAATTGCTGATACTGCGTGCCTACGGGAGATCGATGGATCATCCGGCAGACGGCTTGGGGCCATGATGGACTTTATCTCCCTGGCAGTATCCCAACAGAATCACGAAACAAAGATAGAGGCGATTCAACATCTTGGAGCCGGGAGTTTTGCAAACTAGGGGGCATCACAGAAGAACGTCTTTTTTGTGGTCATTGCTTTAGTACCCATATCATATAAGAACATAAGAAGAGCCTGGCTGCTGGATCAGCCAAGGCCAGGGTATTATTATTATTATTATTATTATTATTATTATTATTATTCCTGTTCACACTGGCCAACCAGAGGCTTATGGGAAGCCCACAAACAATGCATGAGTGCAACATGACTTTCCCCGTTTCTGCTCTGCCAAAACTGGTGCTCAGAGGAATACTGCCTTCTTCTTCTTTTTATAATAATGTTTATTAAGGTTTCACAAACAATTTTAAAAAAAATTCCAAAATTTAAACATAAGAAAAACTACAAAGATATAAAAATACAAAAACAAAACACATAAAAAATACCCAATAGAAGACAAAGTTAACAAAGAAAGGGAAGAAAAAAGAAAGAATAAGAACAAAAGAAAAACCAAAAAACAAAACAGAGAATAGATTAGTGTTTTCAAATCTTATACTCCATTCACTAATTTCTTGACCTCCTCGCACCTCCCATTTTGTAATCCAGTTCAGATATTGATTTCAGCAAATCCTTACCCTCAAACTTTTATCCTCACTCAAGATATTAACCTATTAAAATTATCAATTTTCCAATTATCAATCCCTATTTACATTTTCTTAAAAATCTTTTTACCAATACCACTTATGTTCCATCAGACATCATTTTAACATTCCTTAATATTGCAGTGCTTCTGCAAATAATCCTTAAATTTCTTCCAGTCTTCCTCCACCGACTCTTCTCCCTGGTCATGAATTCTGCCAGTCATTTCTGCTCTGCCAAAACTGGTGCTCAGAGGAATACTGCCTTCATCTGTGGAGGTAGAACATAGCGATCCTGGCTAGCAGCTAGTAACTTTTTTAAAAAAAAACACCTCACCTGTTGTTGTTTTTGTTGTTGTTGTTGTTGTTGTTATTATTATTATTATTATTATTATTATTATTATTATTATAACTGTTTTGTAATAGCTTTTATAAAAGCTATTACAGAACAGTGAAAAAAATAATGGTTTCTTTGTTCCCCGCCCATCTTACTGGGTTGCCCCAGCCAATCTGGGCAGCTTCCAGCATATATAAAAACATAGTAAAACATTAAACCTTAAAAAGCTTCCCTATACAGGGCTGCATTCAGATGTTTCCTAAATGTTATATAATTACTCATCTCCTTAACATCTGACGGGAGGGCGTTCCACAGGGTGGCACCACTACCGAGAAGGCCCTCTACCTGGTTCCTTTTCACAATGAGGGAACAGCCAGAAGGCCCTCAGTGCTCGACCTCAGTGTCCGGGCTGAACAATGGGGGTGGAAACACTCCTTCAGGATATTTTGTACATCACCTTGGACCATATGTGGAACACTAATGATGATGGTGATGATGATAATTGCAGCAGCACAGAGTGTGTCGATGCCCCAATGCAGTAAGCTGCTGTGTCACTGAAAGAGTCTCCCAAGGCTTCAGAAGAGTGACTGAGCTCAGTAATGAATTCTTTTACAGTCAAACCTTGGTTGACAAACATCCATTCCGGAAGCCCATTCTGCTTCCGAAACGTGTGACAACCAAGGCGCAGCTTCCGATTGGTTGCAAGAGCTTCCTGCACTCAAGTGGAAGTCGCATTGGACGTTTGGGTTCCTAAAAACATTCGAAAACCGCAGCATTTACTTACGGGTTTTCGGCGTTTGGGAGCCGAGGTTTGACTGTGTTTTATGCATTTATATTGTTCATCTTTCAGGATTTTGATCCTCCAAGCGAAGGGCAAGTGTTACACAGACCTCACAGAGGATACCACAAGGACCCAGTCCTCTCCCTTTTCTCAAGACTAAACCAAGCACCACTTGCTTCCCAGGAAGAGATCTGTCGGAGCGAGGTATGTTCATTTCTCAAAACAACAGATCACACCTGTGATCCCATGCTCCACTCTGTGTGGGGTGTTTGTCCGAGTGGGCGGGGTGTGGGGAGGAAATCTGCCTCACAGTAGTCTGGATGATTGCTAGAAGGACGGAATATTGCCCCCTCCCTTCTCTCACCTCTGTTTCTCTCCCGTTTACTCCAGAACACAAGTGACAGTGCTGGGGAACTGAGCGAGGGGCAGCGGCCGAAGCTGACGGAAGCTGCAGAAACGATCCTGATGGGACGTGGCGTTTACATGGACCAGCCTAGCAGCCGGGTTTCTAAAAAGCCACCTCAACATGCAACATCTCCGGGACAATATGACAGGGTTCCAGGTGCAAATTTAAATTTTTTTTCTTTCTGGAGGTTTCCTAAATAGAGTACGGAATTTGCTTGAAAATGTCCCTTGCTACTGGTTAGCAGTGTAATGCATATCTCCTCTCAGTCCCTTCTTTTCCAGGCTAAATGTGCCCAATTCCTTCAACCACTCCTCATAAGGTTTGTTTTCCAGACCTTTTATCATCTTGGTTTCCCTCCTCAGCACATGTTCCAGCTTATCAATATCTTTCTTAAATTGTTGTGCCGCTGGCACAACAAACTGGACACTGTATTCTAAGTGTGGTCTGACTAAGGCAGAATAGAGTGGTACTATTACTTCCCTTAGGGACGCGGGTGGCGCTGTGGGTAAAAGCCTCAGCGCCTAGGGCTTGCCGATCGAAAGGTCGGCGGTTCGAATCCCCGCGGCGGGGTGCGCTCTCGCTGCTCGGTCCCAGCGCCTGCCAACCTAGCAGTTCGAAAGCACCCCCGGGTGCAAGTAGATAAATAGGTACCGCTTACCAGCGGGAAGGTAAATGGCGTTCCGTGTGCTGCGCTGGCTCGCCAGATGCAGCTTGTCACGCTGGCCACGTGACCTGGAAGTGTCTCCGGACAGCGCTGGCCCCCGGCCTATAGAGTGAGATGGGCGCACAAACCCCAGAGTCTCTCAAGACTGGCCCGAAGGGCAGGGGTACCTTTACCTTTACCTTTATTACTTCCCTTGATCTGGACACTATACTTCTGTTGATGCAGCCCAGAATAGCGCTAGCATTTTTTGCTGCTGCATCAAACTGTTGACTCATGTTAAGCTTGTGGTCCACCAAGACCCCTTGATCCTTTTCGCAAGTACTGCTAGTAAACCAGGTGTCCCCCACCTTATACAGTGATACCTTGGGTTACATAGGCTTCAGGTTACATACGCTTCAGGTTACGGACTCCCCTAACCCAGAAATAGTACCTCGGGTTAAGAACTTTGCTTCAGGATGAGAACAGAAATCGTGCTCCTGCTGCATGGCGGCAGCAGGAGGCACCCCTTAGCTAAAGTGGTGCTTCAGGTTAAGAACAGTTTCAGGTTAAGAATGGACCTCCGGAACGAATTAAGTACTTAACCCGAGGTACCACTGTATTTATGCATGTGGTTCTTCCTAAGTGCAGAACCTTACATTTGTCCCTATTGAAATGCATTTTGTTAGTTTGTGCCCAGTTCTTCAATCTATTGTTTTGAATCCCAATTCTTTCTTCTGTGGCATTAGCTTGACCTCCGAGTTTGGTGTCATCTGCAAATTTGATGAGCATCCCCTTAATTCCTTTGTCCATATCATTTATAAAGACGTTGAACAACAATGGGCCTAGGACAGAACCCTGTGGCACCTCACTTTTCACATTTTTCCAGGATAGCTGATTGTCTGGCTATATATAAAGCACCTTCCTGTGCTGATCTCTTTGTTAACCACTTCCAGAAAACAACCTGGTAGGAAAACCTCTAACTTCTCCATGAGTAGCGTTTTTATTTTGCAAACGCGGAAAAAAACACGGCTCAGTTAGAGTAGCGCATTCAGCACAGAAGAGTCTTTTCCAGGAAAAACTAAAATTCTTGGTAATTATTTTTTGAATGGCTGCCACTTTTGAGGCTAATTCCTTTTTAAAAAATTATATGTATAAGGTGCAGCATGAGACTATGCATCAATCCATCAACAGTTATGGTTAAGTGCTGTTTTTTATTTCAGTCTTGTTCCTGTGTTATAATTTAGAAGTTTAACAATCAAATAGCCCATTACATCACCTTCTTATAAAATATTGCATATTTCCAGAGTCTGACCTTGTGTATGTATTGAAGAAATACATATTATACTAATCTTTCTGCTTAAAAGTGGGGGTTCGGTTTGGATATTTTTTGGGTGGGGGGGAATAATCACGTGACAACTGATACAGTACAGCATTCCCAGGGATCATGGCCTATAGCGTGTCTTCAGTCTTGTGAGCTGCCTTCGCTTTGTATGTCATAAATTCTGTGAGTGGTTCCAAGAGTTTATGAGCTGGTCATGTCTGCTTGAGCTGCCAAGTGATAATTGTGGCACTATCAACATTTCCAGTATAAATCAGTGTTTTTTGTAGCTAATGGCTTAGCTATAAAAAATTCAGCTCTGAGTTGAAGTGCAGTCGGCTCAGTGCTGTTGATGTTGCAACAGGTTATACTGTTCCTTTCAGAGAGTCTGCAAATGTGTTGTGGATCTTGCAGCAAATTACTCTGTTTTTAATTAGAGTGTGCTGGGTTATTTTGCTCGTTCACATAATAAAATGACTTTCTGTGCTGGAAACCTTTATAATGTACCTATCTGCTTGGAAGGCTCATAAATTCATATGCTTGGATTCTTAGGAGCTCTGAGGTTGTGCATTAATGTCTGCTCTGCTTAAAAATAAATTATTCCACAAAGTCAGTCTGGGCCAGTGCTGATGCAACAGAGCTAGTCTCTTAACCATGTGATTGAATGCTTCATTTCCCTGTCTCCGACACAAATTTCCCCTAAGCTGTGATTCAGCAATATATCAGCACCAGCATCAACCAAAGTTTTGAGCTAGATGGATTCCTTACTTAACCAGGACTCTTAAGCTAACTGGATTAAAGCCACTAGTTCAAAATCTTTAGTCAAGCAGGGGACCTGGTTGGTACCAGCGTTGACCACAGTTATAGCAAACGTAACACTCCCATCTCCAGTTAAAAGATTGGCCTCATTTTGTCTGTGCCAACCCTCTTCAAAAACATTCACTGTGGTTTTCTTTTTTCCAGTGTGCAAAAATTTCAAAAGGGTGATATTAAAGAGATTTATGGCTAAAACCTTTTTGTGATGCCAATGAGAACAAGCTGAGGATTTCTCAGTTTCAAAGCTTTCTCAGGCTCTTGGCAAAGTCCACGCTGCAGTTGTTCCAGAAAAAAATCACCAGTACGCACGCAGAGAAGTACAAAGAGCCCCCTACATTTTGACATGGGAGTTGTGCTCAGAGTATGATGAGTAGGCAAGAGAATTCCTTTTTTTCTTTTGAGGGTAGCCTACAAATGAGTCTAAATAGCACCTTCGCAGCCAAGAGAATCCCAGGTGCTTGGGAGGATGGCGGTCCCTCTCGCTTTGATTCATTAGGGTTGTTTTTGGAGTAATGTATTATTTTGTTTTTAATTTTAGCTTTGCTGTGTGCTTTAAATCTGGTTTAAATCTCTCAGGAGAAGTTATTGGAGGCGCTGCTGCTACTTGTGGGCCAATGACCATGGCTGAGCTGGAGCGACCAGTTTCTCCAACAGCGCAGGGAGATAGCAATTTGGCACCGCGCTTGGATGGCACGTCCCAGGTAATGCATCTTTAGTAGACCAGGACAGTAAACCTGCAACCTGCACGCATCTAAATGGCATGGACAAAAAAAGTTAAAAGGGGCAGAAAGGTTGCGGAGTTCGAGGGAAAAATTGAGGCAATCCCACCCACCCTTGAACCTTGTATAGTTTTGACTATAGATTAATTTGTCTTTATGCGCAATCCCCGGAACATAACCCCCGTGTAAGTTGCAGGCTTAGTGTACCTAAATAAATTGTGGGTTTGTGTGTGCATTTTTGCAAACGAAACACCTAGACTGTTTGGATTGTGTTAATGTCACCCAACGTAAGGTGGGGCTACCTTCAGTTGTTCTTTATTAATTTTCCTATTTATTAGTTATTAGTTTTCCTTTGAGGGACGCGGGTGGCGCTGTGTGTTAAACCACAGAGCCTAGGATTTGCCAATCAGAAGGTCGGCGGTTCAAATCCCCACGCACGGGATGAGCTCCCGTTGCTCGGTCCCTGCTCCTGCCAACCTAGCAGTTCGAAAGCACGTCAGAGTGCAAGTAGATAAATAGGTACCACTCCGGTGGGAAGGTAAACGGCATTTATGTGCGCTGCTCTGGTTCGCCAGAAGCGGCTTATTCATGCTGGCTACATGACCTGGAAGGTGTAAGCCGGCTCCCTTGGCCTGTAAAGCGAGAAGAGCACCGCAAACCCCAGAGTCGGCCACGACTGGACCTAATGGTCAGGGGTTCCTTTACCTTTACCTTAGTTTTCCTTTATTGGTTTTCCTTCACCGTGACATCCCAGGGCGGGTTACATTTAAAAACGCAGCATGAAAAACTGTTAAAACAGATTGTGAACAAGAGAATACTCTGGGTCCTAAAATATATAGCTCAGGTGTCAAAGACAAGGGTAGAGAGCGAGAGAGTTCACAATTTTGGGGCTATCAGAGAGGTATATAAGTAGAAACCCAGCCAATAATCTATCTGCTGCATTTTAGACCAGAATAATTGGTCCAGAACCAGCTGCCAACCCAGTGTGGTACAGTGGCTAGAGTGTTGGGCTGTCACCTGGGAGGCCAGGGTTCAAAATCCCACTCAGGCATGAAGCTCAGAGGGTGTGACCTTGGTGTGACCAGTGACAGCCTCTCAGCCTGGCCTACTTCACAGGGTAGTTGTTGAGATTAAATGAGGACAACCACACATGCCACTTTGAGCTCCTTGAAGAAGAAGGTCCCCCTAGCGAATGCTAATGTTATAGCCGTAATTTTGTATCTTGAGCATGCTGGGTCTCATGCATCTCAGAATTAAGAGGAGGGCTCCCAGTGCCAATGATAACTAATAAATGAATACAAAGAGAACCTCCCACGTGATGCTGACACAAAAGCCTCACACATGTACCATGTGAAAGAACAAAAGTTTACAACCCCCCTACTCTCCCTCCCAGCTCTCTTCTTCCCCAACCTTATGCTGTGTACAACTTCAAAGTCTCACATTGAATATAACTGATCCATAGAAAAGACTTTGCGATCTGAAAATAGAGATGATGTATGTACTTTTATAACCCCCAAATTTTTTTTTAATAAAAAGCAATCTAAAAAGTAAGAGGAGACACTCCAAGTGTCCCTATTTTCCAGGGACATCCCTGATTTAGGTTTCTAATTTGATCCCGGAATGTCTCACTTTTCCTTAAAGGTAAAGGTAAAGGGACCCCTGACCATTAGGTCCAGTCATGGTCGACTCTGGGGTTGCGGCGCTCATCTTGCTTTATTGGCCGAGGGAGCCGGCGTATAGCTTTCAGGTCATGTGGCCAGCATGACTAAGCCACTTATGGTGAACCAGAGCAGCGCATGGAAACGCTATTTACCTTCCCGCCGGAGCGGTACCTATTTATCTACTTGCACTTTGATGTGCTTTCAAACTGCTAGGTTGGCAGGAGCAGGGACCAAGCAATGGGAGCTCACCCCGTGGCGGGGATTCGAACCACCGACCTTCTGATTGGCAAAGCCTAGTCTCTGTGGTTTAACCCACAGTGCCACCTGTGTCCCTCCCACTTTTCCTTAGGATGTCCCTATTTTCATTGGAGGATATGCCATTCTCCTGAGCCATCTGAAGGCAATCCTGTATAGGGAAGGGTTTTTTTTAATGTTTAATGCGTAATTATGCTTTTATATTTGTTGAAAGCTGCCCAGAGTGGCCGGGGCAACCCAGTAAGATGTGTGGGGTTGTAAATAGTAAAATTATTGTTATAGAATGGGACGTCCCTGTTTTCATCGGAGAAATGTTGGAGGGTATGGAACGGTGCCTGCCTTTTTGTTGAATTAAGTCCACACCATCGGTGCCTTCCTCTGTCCCAGCTAGCACATTTGACAACCACGGACAATCACATTTACCCGTATTTTTCGCTCTATAACACGCACCCGACCATAACACACACGTAGTTTTTAGAGGAGGAAAATCCGTAGGCATGCCACCCGTAGGCATTCCCTCCATAACACGCATAGACATTTCCCCTTACATTTTAGGAGGAAAAAAGTGAGTGTTATGGTGCAAAAAATACGGTAATCAGCTCAATTTTACTTCTTGATTGTAGTCTTACCTGAAAAGATGGACATGCATTACAATCCACACTTTTCTAAGAAAAGATAAATGCATAGTTAATGCACCTTTTTTCTTAAATGAGCTTTTAAAAAGGGGGGGGCAGCTGTAGCTCAGTGGTAGAGCATCTGCAATCAGAAGGTCCCTGGTTCAGTCTCCAGTGGCATCTCCAAGAAGGGCTGAGAAAGATTTCCTTGCTGAAACCCTGGAAGGTTGCTGCCAGTCCATGTAGACAATACTGAGCTAGTAATAATAATGATAATTTATTATTTGTACCCCACCTGTCTGGCTGGGTTTCCTCAGCCACTCTGGGCGGCTTCCAACAAAGATGAAAAATACATTAAAATGTCACACATTAAAAACTTCCCTGAACAGGGCTGCCTTCAGATGTCTTCTAAAAGTTAGGTAGTTGTTTATCTCCTTGACGTCTGATGGGAGCTAGGGGGAACAATGGCCTGCCTTGGTATTAGGCAGCTTCTTGTGTTCCTGTTAAGCCGTTTTTTGTTTGTTCTGAACATTCCAACATCTAGTTGATGGTCTAACATGACATTTAATACCTGACATACAGAAAGAGTGCCAGGAGCCACAGCAGGCAGCACCCAGGAAATCCAGAATCATCTGTGTGAAACCGAAATCCGAAGTCGCACAAGAGCCAGGTAAATTATTTCTTTTATGTTCTCTTAGAACTGATATGCTGGTCCACATTTTTTAATGGTAGCAGATAGTCACTTTAAACTAGGCATCCCCCAACTCGGCCCTCCAGATGTTTTGGGACTACAATTCCCATCATCCCTGACCACTGGTCCTGTTAGCTAGGGATGGTGGGAGTTGTAGTCCCAAAACATCTGGAGGGCCGAGTTGGGGGGTGCCTGGTTTAAACCAACTGGTGCAATATCCTTCTGTTCATTCCCCCCCCCCAAGTGCCACTCGGCAGTTGGCAGGTGCTCAAGGTAGCAAATGGGCAAAAGGATGAAGGTAATTTGGGGGGGGGGAGCAGCGAGTGCCCAGTTCGCCCTCTCTGAGCAGGGCGGCCAGGCTGTCTTAAGCAACAAGACCAAGAGAATTATTATTATTATTATTATTATTATTATTATTATTATTATTATTATTTATACCCTGCCCATCTGGCTGGGCTTCTCCAGCCACTCTGGGCGGCTTCCAACAAAATACTAAAATACAGTCATCCATCAAACATTAAAAGCTTCCCTAAACAGGGCTGCCTTCAGATGTCTTCTAAAAGTCTGGTAGTTGTTGTTCTCTTTGACATCTGGAGGGAGGGCCTTCCACAGGGCGCGTGCCACTACCGAGAAGGCCCTCTGCCTGGTTCCCTGTAACTTGGCTTCTCGCAGGGAGGGAACCGCCAGAAGGCCCTCGGCGCTGGACCTCAGTGTCTGGGTAGAACGATGGGGATGGAGAGGTTCCTTCAGATATACTGGACTGAGGCCGTTTAGGGCTTTAAAAGTCAGCACCAACACTTTGAATTGTGCTCGGAAATGCACTGGGAGCCAGTGTAGGTCTTTCAAGACCAGTGTTATGTGGTCTCGGCGGCTGCTCAAAGTCACCAGTCTAGCTGCCACATTCTGGATTAGTTGTAGTTTCCGGGTCATCTTCAAAGGTAGCCCCACGTAGAGCGCATTGCAGTAGTCCAAGCGGGAGATAACTAGAGCATGCACCACTCCGGCGAGACAGTCCATGGGCAGGTAGGGTCTCAGGCTGCGTACCAGATGGAGCTGGTAAACAACTGCCCTGGACACAGAATTGACCTGCGCCTCCATGGACAGCTGCAAGTCCAAAATGACTCCCAGGCTATGCACCTGGTCTTTCAGGGGCACAGTTACCCCATTCAGGACCAGGGAGTCCCCCACACCAGCCCGCCTCCTGTCCCCCAAAAACAGTACTTCTGTCTTGTCAGGATTCAACCTCAATGAAGAACCTTCAATGAAGTAAAATAACAGCAATTTGTTTGGATCTGGAATTAATAAGCTATAATTCTATCTTATAATAGTACTGCACCATCTTTTATACCTATTTGTATGTTGAAATTTAGTTGAGCTTGGTAGCTTATTGGAATAGCATGTTATAGAAGCTGAGGCTGAATTTCAGAAATGTGCTTTGCTAAAAGCATATTGTAGTTTTCAAGGTAAACTTTTATATACTTCCTTGGGAATTTTAGCATAGATGTGAGAAGCAGCCTCATGTAGTGGTATTTGAACTAAAGAAAAAGGATATAAATACTCTGTGAAATCCTCTGTGAAATCCACAGAAAAGGATTCTGTGAAATCCTTTTATTTGTTTTTTTAAAAAACAAGTTGAAATCTATTGTTGTTTTATTTCATAAAATTTATATACTTCTTGATTGTTAAAAAACAAAGCAGTGTTATCAATTTAAAATAACAGTCTAAAACCTAAAGAAAAAACAACAACAATAAGCTAAAGACCAGCTTAAAACATATGTCAACGATCTGTAAGTCTGGATAGGTTTATAGGTTCTTGCGCTGCGGTCTTGTTTGGGGGGCATTGTTGCTGTTCTTGATATTGGTTTTATTTTGGATCTTGTGATTTCTGTGGAAATGGTTCAGTTTAGTTATTTTTTAATATTTCATTTATTGATTATGACTACTTTTGTTATGTTGTAGTTGTGTGTTTTTTCCACTTTTTTAAGTAACCTTGAGCATGGTTTGTAAAGGCAGCATATAAATAAAATTATATATCTATGTATGTAAACAAAAAATGTTTTCAGCAGGAGCCGAAAAGAGTAAAGTAAGCCATCCTAATGTCAATAAATCTATGGGTCTGTAAATATACGATATTTTTTAGAAGTGTGTACTTACATATGTTGTGAATGTGGCTAACATGTATCTGCATGTGCATTACAGAACATGTTACTGCTGCTGCATCATGTATGAATGAGTCAATCTGTTAAATATGAGCTCTTGACCACAAGGTGGCAGCTTCTGTTCTTTTTTTAAGGAAGAATGACAAGGGTGGGTTTCACATAGAACAGGGGTGGCCCACTCCCAAGAGACTGCAATCTACTTACAGAATTAAAAACTGGCAGTGATCTACCCCCGTTTTGGGAAGAAAAGCCCCGATTTTGGGGGGTTCATGTCAATGTTGTTGTGCTTTTTAAGGGAGGAGGAAAGCCCCATTTTTAGGGGTGTACAGGGCAAAGTTTGCTTTTTGTTCTTTTTGCTTAAAGATAAGATCTAATAGAGCATAATCCATTTAATATATATGATACTAGTGTTCCTTTTCCAACTAGCTGAACAGTCAGCTGCTTAATAGGACTTACTATGCAATCACCTGTGATCCCAATCCTAAGTGTTGGTAGTTCCCAAAACTGGAGGGAAAGGACTAGACACAAGTACCAGTATTTTCTGACCCATAGGCCAGAGGGTGAGTTTGAGTGATCATTGTCTTTTCCATGCAACGCTCAGGATTTGTGTTCCTTATGCAGTGGGATGTGCCCTCTTCTGGGTCACAGAAGGGGATTCGACTTATAAACACTTCCCCATCACATCTATCTATCTATCTATCTATCTATCTATCTATCTATTGGGTTGTGCAGAAATCTCACTCGCTGAAAACTTTGTGGTCATGGAGCCAATTAAGTATTGGAACCAGTCCAGTTCCTACCAAGCAATAAATACATAATAGTGAATACATGGCATTGAAAATGAGTAATCTGGATCTTTTGTGTGTGTGCGCGATACGCAGGAGAAACAAAAATGCTTATCATTCCTTACGCAACCAATCTAGCAAGTGCTGCAGCTTCCATGGGGAAATGGGTGGTCTGGAGAGCAATTGTGAAAGCTTCCAGGGGGGTTCGTGTTCTGTGCTCATGACATCTTCCTTCCTTAGATTTGGAAGCTATTATGTGTCACAGAATTCATTTCCTCGGTTAATAGATTCATTACTTGGCTTTGCAAGATAGTTTGCTGTCGTCTCTTCATTAGCCAGAAATTATTCTAATGAATTGCAGTACTTACTGTGGTATAGCAAATCCCTACCAGATGCTTCAGCTGGAAGGGATGATATTGGAGCCAACTGTGGAGCTCAAATCAGGACAAGAACATGATAAGGCTATGGAGATTGTTTGGTTTGGCTTGGTTTTGGGGGCCTTATGCTGGTGTTCCAGAAGTGGCTTTAGGAAGTGGCATTATAGAGTGGCCAGAATCAGAACCTGGGACAGCTTTCAGGGACAGACTTCCATCTGAAAGCTCTGAACAATCCTGGGTTCATAGTTTAGTAATTACTCCTCCCCCTTTGAGATATCACTGGAGGGGTTCACACCAGACTACTTCTAGTAGATTTCAGAGCCATAAGACCTCTGAGCCTAGAAAGTTGATGAGGTTTTAGGGCCAGGTCACAACAGAGTAGAGTTGGTTACAGTACAGTGGTACCTGGGGTTACATACGCTTCAGGTTACAGACTCCACTAACCCAGAAATAGTACCTCAGGTTAAGAACTTTGCTTCAGGATGAGAACAGAAATTGTGCTCTGGCGGCGCAGCGGCAGCGGGAGGCCCCATTAGCTAAAGTGGTGCTTCAGGTTAAGAACAGTTTCAGGTTAAGTACGGACCTCCAGAACGAATTAAGTACTTAACCCGAGGTACCACTGTACTAAGTTGCTACTCCGCTGTTCAGAAAAATGAGTAGCTAACAAAGCACATTTTGCTACCTGGGTTATAAGGTTTGGTAAGCTTATAATGCCTGGTCTTCCAGTTCTGGTTTGTTGCTTGCTTGAGTAAAAACCTTTAGGAATTTGAGTCAAAGCATGGGGCTGAAACAATTATGACAGTAGGTCTTACTGCAGGATTTCGTATCTCTATGTCTTCTGTAAAGGCCAGAAATGCTTCTGTAACCTTGAGTCTGGATTCCTGTAATGCACCCTATGTGGGAATGCCCTTGGGCCTGGCTTGGAAGCTCCTGCTGGAGCAGACTGGAGCAGCCAGACTGCTGATGGTGACACGTGGCCAACAATATATAACACCCTTGTTAGAACATCTGCACAGGCTGCCCATTTGCTGCCAACCAGGATGAAGATCCTTGCCAATTTACAAAGCCCTGAACAACAACAACAACAACAACAACAACTAATAATAATAATAATAATAATAATAATAATAATAATTTATTTATACCCCGCCCATCTGGCTGGGCTTCCCCAGCCACTCTGGGCGGCTTCCAAAAGAATATTAAAATACTATAATACATCAAACATTAAAAGCTTCCCGAAAAAGGGCTGCCTTCAGATGTCTTCTAAAAGCCTGGTAGTTGTTGTTCTCTTTGACATCTGGTGGGAGGGTGTTCCACAGGGAAGGCGCCACTACCGAGAAGGCCCTCTGCCTGGTTCCCTGTAACTTGGCTTCTCGCAGGGAGGGAACCGCCAGAAGGCCCCCGGAGCGGGACCTCAGTGTCCGGGTAGAACGATGGGGGTGGAGATGCTCCTTCAGATATACTGGACCAAGGCCGTTTAGGGCTTTAAAGGTCAGCACCAACACTTTGAATTGTGCTCGGAAACATACTGGGAGCCAATGTAGGTCTTTCAAGACCAGTGTTATGTGGTCTCTGCGGCCGCTCCCAGTCACCAGTCTAGCTGCCGCGTTCTGGATTAGTTGTAGCTGTATAACAGTGCCCCAGCTCCCAGCCCCTCAAGACGGTCCAGAAGGATGTTATGGTCGATGGTATCAAACGCCGCTGAGAGATCCAGCAGAACTAGGAAACAGCTCTCACCTTTGTCCCTAGCCCGCCGTAGATCATCAACCAGTGCGACCAAGGCAGTTTCAGTCCCATGATGAGGCCTGAATCCCGACTGGAAGGGATCCAAATGGTCCGCTTCTTCCAGGCGTGCCTGGAGTTGTTCAGCATCCACTCGCTCAATCACCTTGCCCAAGAATGGAAGATTTGAGACTGGACGATAGTTGGCTATCGTGGCCGCATCTAAAGATGGTTTTTTAAGAAGCGGTTTAATAACCGCCTCTTTCAGCGAGTCTGGGAAGGCTCCCTCACGGAGGGAAGCATTCACCACCCCACGAAGCCCATCGCCCAGTCCTTCCCAGCTAGCTTTTATAAGCCAGGATGGGCAAGGATCAAGGAGACAAGTGGTTGGTTTCACTCGTCCAAGCAGCCTGTCCACATCCTCGGGGGTAACAGATTGGAATTGATCCCACACAACTTGACTAGACAGGACTCTAGCACTCTCCCACCCCGGCCCTGCTCCCACGGTGGCGTCTACCTCTTCTCGAATCTGAGCGACTTTATCTGCAAAAAACTTTGCAAAGTCATTGCAGGAGATCATGTTGCCCCTACTGGGCCCTGATGGAGCAGGTGGTTCCACTAAATTGCAAACCACCTGAAAGAGTCTCCTGCTGCTGTTTTCCGCAGATGCAATAGAGGCGGTGAAGAAAGTCTTCTTCACCGTCGCTATCGCCACTTGATAGGCTCGACATTGAGCTCTAACCCGTGTCCGGTCAGATTCAGAATGGGTTATCCATTCTTAGGTCCAGCAATACCTGGGGAACTGTCTAAACTCTGATCCCAGCTCAGTCACTGAGATCATCTGCAGGAGTGTTGGTGGTGACAACATCCCCCAGTTGACAAGGAGCAGCTGACCTCAGCATGAAGGAGAACGAAACAGTGACATCGGCCCAGTCTTGTAGGATCCTCTACCAACAGAGATTCATCAGGCACCTTCTGTTTGAACCTCTAAAAGCCTGCTGAAAAGTTTTGTATTCTACCAGGCTCTACATAGGCAATTAAAAGCGCACTATTCAGTAATAATGAATTAATAATCTCTGGTTTTAAATTGCTATGTGGCATTGGTACATAAAAATATTATTGTAAACCACTTTGGTATTTTTTGTGATATAGCAGTATATCGATATATTTTTTTAAAGAAGTAACATAAAGTAAATGACAGGTAATGTGGAGCCTGGTGAGGCCTTTCAATATCAAGGGGGAAAGTGGGGAAGAGAAGGAGAGGTGCTACCAGCTGCTGCGATAGAAATCAACATTAATATTGTTTTCTTCTTGGTGCTACCTTGGACTCCTATGCTACTGGTGGAACTTCATCCTGTAGAGCCTTTGCTTTGTCATCTGTGCCAAATATGCTTTTAAAAACAATTGTTATTCTCTCCTCCTTTCCCCTCCGAAAGGCTTCTTGCCAGAAACAAATCTTTCTCACAGTCCCTCGCAGGACCCGGACACTTACTCTAGGATATAGCTGGAACAGCTCTCAGCGCCCTGCATTGTGTACATAGTAATTGCCGCTGCCTTCATTGAGAAAAGCGAAACGGCGAGATGGGCAAGGATCCCGCTGGCACCCGCCTTGAGTGGCCCTGAATAAAAGCAGATGAGGGTGATGCTGCGCTGGCGAGGCTGACCTGCGTTCACCCCATCAGGCATACGTCCCTTTACATAAACAGGGAACCGAAAAGCAGAATGAATGGATGTTTAAAGGAAGGGGCACACTGGGATGCTAATGACTGTATTAGCCCAGGAGCCGCTTAGTTACCCTTCCCTACGCTTCTTGCAAATTAGGGCCGCAGCAGCATGGTGCCTGTCACTTCCGAGTTGCGCCAAGCAGAAAATATAAAGCTGTCCTTAACTGCCCCCCTGGCATATACAATGCAGAAAGCTGGGGGCTAAAATAGAGGCTGAAAAAGTTGAGCAGGTTATAGCTGGTGCTGCGTGCGTCTGTATGTATGGAATTTCAGTTGTTTCGTTTCTGGGAGTAATTGTTGAGACGGTGCGATGGGGATTCATGATAAAAATTATGTCGAGGCAGAGGGACATGGCTGGGGGGAGGAGAGGCTGCAAAACAATCCATCCTAAAGGGTCGGTGATGAATGTGGCTGAGGAGGTGATGGAGGCTTGGGGGCCAGGTTTGAGGTTCCCCACCTTAGCAGGTTCCCCACCTTAGCAGGTTTGAGGTTCCCCACCTTCATTGGACTCAGTCCCAGGGTTCCAGAGGGAGGAAAACGTCACGGGGAGTCATGGCTACCACTCTGGTTCACAACCCAAGCAGGTTCGAAGCTAATGGCAATCATAGCTTAGGGGATCCCATTGATTTCAATGAGAACTGGGTGCAGTGAACTTCCTCTGACCCCTGAACTTACTGTAACTTATCTCCTGGTTCTCATGTCTAGGATTGCAGCAGAGGGATGTTCCGGTACTATATATTTAATTCCAGCCATGTTGACTAGTTGCTTGTGTGACACTCCAGCGTTGCCAGGCTGCGCGCATGTGTTGTTCTGTACATAATCCGACATCAAATAGGTTTACATTAGTTCAATGAAACACAGCACTTAACTCAGAAAAGCCATTTAAGATTTTAAGTAAAAGCCAGGCCTATTTGGGTAGCTCCCTAATTGCCAGTGTTTCAGGGCGCTGCGTGTTCTCCCTCTCCCTCTCCCTCTCTTAAGAGCATAATTGTAGTTCTTCAAGTGATTGCTGCGCATAGTTGGCAGGCCTTAATGAAGGTTTCTTTTAGCAGATTGCAGTCGTGAATTATTATTTTTATGAAAATTTTTTAAATACGGAATATTTAATACTATTCCCCGTTGCTTGAGCACAGTGATATGGTACTTAGAAAACATGCTTCTTATTCCCACTGTTGTGTCCCACACATGTACGTGGCTGCCTGGCTTTTGAATTTATTTATTTTTCACATTTATATACCACCTTGATCTCGCACGGATCTCAAGGTGGTTGATGTGGCTTTCCTCCTCCTCCTCCTCCTCCTCCCCATTTCATCCTCACAACAACCACCCGGTGAGGGTGGTTGGACCTAAGAGATGATGGCTATCTCCAAGATCACCTAGCGAGCTTCATGGCTGAGTGGGGATTCGAACCCTGCTGTCCCAGGTCCTAGTCCAATGCTCTTAACCACTAAACCACCACTGGCTCTCTGGTTGCTGGATTCCCATAATCCCTGGCGGTTAGCCATTCTTGCTGGGATTGAAGAGAATTATATGAGCCACATCCAGAGGACCAAAGCTTCCCCACCCTTGCACTAGGCCACAGTTTAGTGTGACATGCTAATCCTGTGATGATAATTTGAAAAGGTAAGAACCAGAGAGATAGGACAGGCAAATATGGGGCATTCAAAAAAAGTACCGTATTTTTCGCTCTATAAGACGCACCAGACCACAAGACGCACCTAGTTTTTGGAGGAGGAAAACAAGAAAAAATATATTCTGAATCTCAGAAGCCAGAACAACAAGAGGGATCACTGCACAGCGAAAGCAGCGATCCCTCTTGTTGTTCTGGCTTCTGGGATAGCTGCGCAGCCTGCATTCGCTCCATAAGATGCACACACATTTCTCCTTACTTTTTAGGAGGGAAAAAGTGAGTCTTATAGAGCAAAAAATACAGTATACTGCCCTTCATCCATAGAACTCAGGGCAGTTCACAGCATGAAAATACAAGATAAAAACACAAAATGCATAGTGAAAACAAGAACAAAAATAAAGCAATAACTCTCCCTCCCACAAACTTATTTAAAAGGGTACAGGATGTTAATCAGCCAAATGGAAGGGGCCATTAAAGGTGTTCTGAGTGCCTGAAAAGTTTGCATAGTGTATCTGGCATAAGGAGTGAACCCTGATGTCTGTGATATCTTATGCATGGTCCTCAGTTGGATGGTCAGTAATGGTGAGGAAGACTCCCTGAAATCTTCCCTTGCCTCCATACTGCCAATCGGTAGACATAAGAGTAGTCTGAAAGTGTAGTTAGCACTTTCAGTTGATGCAGGGGCCACAGTGAGGTCCAGCAGACCTGGCTATGTGCTGTGTGTGCACCTGCTAAAAAGCATATCCCAGCATCCTCTGGACCACACTGGGTTGTTGTGGCACACACCTGCAGGAGTTCCTCAGTAGGCAAGTTGGTGTGAACAGGATTTCTTGAAAGAGGGAATACTTCCAGCACAACAAAGCCCACTTAGATAAAAATGGGTTCACCAATGTTGTCGCTATGTGGATAACTCATTTTTTACTGTCAAAGCAGTGAGATGGCCACACCTTCTGGGAGGTGTTTGAGGAAAAGAAGGTCCGCCTTATTTAGGAAATTCCAAGTAAAATAAATATATACTTTACAGTTTTCTTAAGGTGCCTTAAGGCAGAAGCAGAATGAGCAACACACACACACACACACACACACACTCGAAGCACTCTGGAGGAAAGGGGGATCGGGAGGCTAATCTGGACTGAAATTAATGAATGTAAGAATTAGAAATAAAAACTCCTCAGCCTAAACAAAAGAGGAGCAATTTCCCCTCTTAACCAGAGCCACACAACCGTTTCTTGTTTGCTTCCACTCTGGTTGACTGTTGTTGTGTTCTGCTAACTCTCTTGGGCAGTAGCTTGACTTTTGTTGAATGAACCGATTGTTTTCCTTTTGTGTTGCCCGTCAAGCGAGCCCCCATCTGGTTTGCATCAGACTGTTTTCACAGCCAACAACTGCTGCCTTTTCTATATCCTGACACTTAAGGGCCCCCACGCTATCAAAGCATTGCTGTGAGAGCCTGTCTGGCTGGACCCATGCAGCTGTGCCCTGGCAGCTTGAAGCTATTAGCCAAATAATGGCAACTTAGAACTTGAACCGGCTCTTATTCCCATTGGTGGTGTGTGTGTGTGTGTGTGTGTGTGTGCACTGAACAGAATACCCTACTGCTGAACCCCGCAATTCAGCAGTGGGAGCCCCCAGTTCCATCTCTTCTTTCTAAAACTTTCTAGGGTTGTGTTTTTGCTTTTTAATTTGCAAGCATCTGAGAGAACTGCAATTTCTAAAACACACACAAACACATAAACCAGGGGCACCTCCTTTAATGTTGCTTTGAACCGCTTCCTGTGGCATTGTTCGAGATAATACTTGGCGTGCAACAATACAAGGAGGATTTGCTTGTTCAAACTGTGATTTATTTATCTTTCAGGATTGCCAATGGACACAAGGTTGCTTTTGTATTCAGGAAACTTCAAGGGCTGTTTGCAGACCCTGACTTTATGCTGCTTCATGCATTTTCTGCATGAGGATTTTTCTTCTTCTAACGTGCAGCACAGTTGGGACCCCTGGCAGACCCTGCTTCCAGATTGTAAAAGGGCTATCTGATCTTCAAGGTTCATAGGCCTTCTCTGAATGGCCGGGCCGGGCCTATTAAAGCCCTGGAAATCACAGCTGGCCTTAGTGAGGCTTCCTTCGGTCTGTGATATGACAATCCTCTTTTCCCCCGGGGCATCATCTACGTGTGGAAAAGTAGGTATTGCCACTGGCAATTATTCAGATATTATTACGAAGTCAATGTGCTTTCTAGTGAGCAGTGATTACTTACCGCTACTCCTACTGTACTTTTTAACACAGAGATGTGCCTTATGTATGTGTGTGTGGATAGATGTGCCGTGTGTGTGTGTGTGTGTGTATTATAATTGCACGTGTGTGTGTTTGCTGTAGAGACAGATTGAGAAGGCGAAGGCTCTGACATTGCTCTTGAGTGTGTGTGTATCTGCACGCGCATTGCGATGCGATCTCTGTCTCTCTCACACACATTTTCTTGCACAGCTTTGAGGAATGCTGGAAGAGCAGCGTGAGGCCACAGCGCTACAGTTGCCAGCATGCCATCTGATGTGAAAATGGGGGGGGGGGTGTTTCCTCAACGCTGCATTAATTTTGTTTGCTCCTGGCACCCGTTGCGTGTAGGATTCTTATCGCTGTCACTTTCAGAAACAGATCTGATTGTCTAAAATAGCTTCTCTCTTGCTGGCTTCCTCTGCTCCAGTATAACACAAAGCTTGCAAGTAAATCCGTCTGCTGATACTCGCAAGCAGGACAGCCAAGCCGCCCCAGTTGTTTCCCTCCTAAACGTGGTTTTTCCTAGCCATCGTGCACATCCATTTAAGCTTATCCTCACATGTCTAGAAACACTTTATTTTTTAAAAAAAATCAGCTGGAACCAAACTGGAATGTTAAAAGGCTTCTGTTGTAAGTCGTTCTGAGTTTCTGTAAGAAAAGCGACAAATAAGTTTAATAAATAACAACAATTACTCAGGTTACTGTTATGTTGTGTACCTCTGCCATCTGGCGCACTTGGCCCCAGCAGGACCCTTGGAATTCACGTGTTTACTGCCTTGATGCTAAGATGCTTTTCTAGCTATGGACAAATTCTTCTAGTAGCTCAAATGGTAATAAAGACACCTGATCTGTTGGCCTTGCCAGAGCTCTGGAGAGAGGAAACAGAATTGTGCTGGGCCATCAACATGCTTTACGGTTTATGAGACAACTGGACCTAAAAGCCTCTGTGGAACAGCAGGAATGTGTACTGCTGTTCTTCGGCTTCTACTAGGGAACGTGTTTGCAGATGGGGGAAGCACAGCACTCCCTCCCTCTGCCTGACTGCCCAGAGCCATTGCCTACATTGTGTATTTTGGGTTTACATTCAGCTGTCCTCTCCTCGGGCATCTACATTGGCTGACAGTCTGTTTCTCAGTGCAATTAATGTCACGGACTGGTTGGACACAGAGGAATAATGGGAGGAACCAGCTGGCAAACCACCAAGGTAAAGAAGGCTCAGAACCCAGGGATTGGGGGTGGGACAACAAGTGGTCAGAGACAGAAGACTGGGAGGGAGGGGAGGTGTCGGAATCTGAAGAGGTAACAGGGTTTAGTAAGCGGGGGCAGTCTGTGGCAGAGAGAAGTCCAGAATCAAAAGCAGAGCAGGAAAGGAGGGAGGCCAAGAGGCAGACATGGCTGGTGAAGAGTCATGGGTGTCTCCTCCTCCTACTGTGACAAGCTCCCTTCCCCCTGAATCAGAAGAGGCATGAAGAGGGCGGAGGAGAGGTTAGTGTCAAGCAGGCGCAGTCTCGGATTGCTTGGGGGGGGGGACCCTTTAAAAAGAAAACCTTTAAAAAGAAAACACTCCTAAATGACTTAGGACATTTCAGCAAATGTGGGATGTGCTTCCCAGGAAGGTTCACCTGCCATAGCCTTTGATATCTTTCCGGTACTGGGTCAAATCCCATCAAATGCAGGACTGCGAGAGTACCAGCTAGCTGGTTTGTGTTCTGTTTTTCTTTCTTGTTTTCTAATGTGTGTTTCCCTGCACACTCTGTAGTATTGCATTATTTTATTTTGTGCTTAACTTGCTGGTTCTGTGTTAATATTTCGTAAGCCACCCTCAGAGGCCCTGGCTTTAGGGTGGCAGATACATTTATAAAACAGATAGAACAAAACAGTAATTCGAGGGATGCTCTTAATCTGCGTATTAGCTCAGTGCAGATATTAGGGTGTGTGAGCAAGAAGGAAGCAGACTTAATGCTTAACTTGGCTGCGCTTCTTCCAGTCCCAGAAGTTTCTGTTAAAAATCTGGGCCACTTTCCTAGTCAGCCTGGGTTGGGCTGCAGATGAAAGAGCTGAGATTAAAGCGAAAACACTTTTCCTTGTTTGCATAGTTTTGACCCAAGCCCAGGCAGTAAGTGATAGCAACAGTGCTATCTCCTTTCACTAAAATAAAAACAGTTTATCCCAGTGTAATCATCTGCTTATGTTTCGGTTTCTTCCCCTCTTCATAGCCTTCCCTTATATAGCATTTTTGTATAAAACATTAAGTTGAATATAAGCTACAAATATTTGTAACAAAAGATTAAAGCTTCATATTTAAAGCCAGGGGAGGGGTGTGAGAAGTGCAGAATAAACAAGAACTGAAAATGGATTTTCCCGGAACTTGGGGGTCAGTGTTTCTCCCCCCCCCCCAAACAACAACAAGAAAAACTGGATGGGGAAACAATGCAAACACGTCACTATTGTTATTTTAAAAAGCAAACAGAAAGGAAGCATCTTTGGAAAGTGTCCTGAAAGAAGACATTGAAGTCATTTTTGTTGTCTCCATTAACTTGTGCTTAGCAGTGAAACGACGTCGGCAGCGGCTTTCAAATTGTACAGACAACTCCCCACTTATGCAGGGGTTACGTTCCGAGGTATCGCCTGCGTCAGTGAAAAGCCTGCAAACACCCCCACAACCTCTGGAAAGCCTTGAAAAAAACAGCAGCATTTACCAGACGCCAAACTCCACCACAATCGCTCCCTCCAAACCTCCTTGCTCAAACACCAACTCTCCACAGAGCCACAGCGGTCCGTGCTAGGGCTCCTGGGATTGCACTTGCAAAGGCTTGTGGGGTGGCTAGGTGCTGTTTTCGTGCCTGGGCTCTTTGAGGGTTGTTTTTGCCATTTTTAAAGTACTTCCAAGATCGGCATGATGCACATCAGTTGGTTATGGCCTGTATTTGAAAGGGACTCAGAGATCCATGGTAGCTCTCAAGACTTCCTCAGTGAACCTGGCTCCAGAAGGCAACTTTGTCCACCACTGCTGATCTTCTGCTTTGGAGCTTTCTCTCGGGTCACGGAGTGAGACTAAAAGCCAACAGGTCTGTCCAGAACAGATGTCCCGTGGTTATCAAGCAGAGATCCTCCAGCCAGCTAGTCAATATGGAAAGGCAGGCCAAAGGCCGAAAACTTGAAAAGCACTGCAGTAGGAAAACAGGTTGATTTTGACTGATTTGGTTTGTTATATTTCTGTGCCGCTTTTAATTCAAATGAATCCCAAAGCGGCTTACAAAAAAACAAATAACAATACAGTAACATGATTACAGCACAAATACAGCATATAGGAGCAATGAACAAATCATCAGTAAAACAATCCATAAAACACCATCAACAAAACAACTAAAAAAAATAAGCTGAACTGAACTATTACAACAAAAGCCATATTATACAGTTAACAATTCAATGCCGCATTTTATCATCTATAAAACAGTAGCAACAACATTAACAAAATAGCAACCAAAAAAACAAAACAAACCCAACTGAGTTCATGCACACACTGTCTGTCCCTGTCCCATGACTCATAGTCTTTCACTCTATTCAGTTCATTAAGAGACACATATCCACAATGACAGTGGCAGGAATACCATTCGGAAGGTTCCTTGGGCTGGAGATGGGGCAGCGTAAGTGAGCCCAACCACCCCATGATGATAGTCAAAGTCTCTATCCCTTCACTGTTCTTCTGGAAACAGCTCCCTTATGATTTTAATGGCTCCGTGGGTTCAGTCTAGGTTTTAAAAACTCTGGATTCTGCAGAGCTCTAGATTCTAGGTTTCAAAAGAAAAATCGGGGGAAATGACAGCAGCCAGCTTTTTGCTTCTTCTGTGTACTGTAAGAATCAGGTCCATATTCCTACCCTCTGCCTCCTGTTCCTTTGGAACTATTCAATCTGTACAAAGGCCCATCCCTCTCAGCTCATTTCTGTTTGTAGGAAATCTCCTCCTCCTGCAGCACAGTGTAGCATGATCCGTGAAGGAGAATGGGAAACCTTTTGCCTATTGACGGCTCCCTCTCTCCAGTACTGTCCCAGATGCTTGCGAGTAATTTTGGAAGTGCTGGCACTCAGCCCAGTAGACTGCCTCTCCACAGACTGCTGCAAAAGCAGCTGAGGTGTGGACCTTTTCACACCATTAAACTCTTCACATTATCATAAACGTGTCTCGGTCCTGCATGTAAATTCTGCTGTGGTTTGAGAGAACCATTTTGTACCCACTCCGGGAGAACTGGAGTCACTGGTCCAGTGACCTTCAAGGGAGAGTGCAGTGTTGGAAACGGGAATAATTTCCATTAAGCATTGGCTATAAAGGACTGGATAAGACCTGAAGGTCACCCAGTTTCTCTGTTTTACGTTAGCCCAGGCCATAGTCATCAAGCAAAAATGAGTAATGAAACGGTATCTCCTGCAGCAAACATGGTTTGGTCTGGCAGGAATACGTGAGTTAATTCCAAGAAGCTGTGTGCTGCATTGGTTAGAGTGTTCAACTATGCCGGGGGGGGATGTTTGTCAGTCCAAGGGTCAAATTCCCAAATGGGCAGCTTTCTGAGGGCCACATCCCACACCCAGCCTGGACCTTAACCTCTGTTGCTTGGCCCCTCCCCATTATTTGTCCCGTTAACATCTTTTGCTGCTCCAGTTTAACCACCATCCAGAGATTTTTTCTCCCTTGCCGCCCCTTATGATTCAAACTGCCTCTGGTTGAGGCTAATCTGACTTCCTTAGGGCCCGGGACCTCTAGGGTGTTGCTATTTATAGACCTTGAGGTCCTCCATGGGGCATACCAGGAGAGGCGGTCCCATAGGTACGAGGGTCTTAGGCCATGAAGGCTTTCCATGACTAATAACCCCGATGGATTTTCTCTACCTCCAAAGCTGGAGGCAGCATCTTTCTGAATACCGGTTGCTGGGAACTGCAGTGGGGCAGGAGAGGGCTTTTGTGCCCAGATCGTACTTTGGAGTTCCCATAGACGTCTGGTTGGCCTCTATGAGAACAGTAAGCTGGGCTACATGGGCCATGGGCCTGATCCAGTGGTTCTTATTCCAGATGAGAAAGGCAAAGGACCCCTGGACAGTTAAGTCCAGTCAAAGGCAGGGTGCAGTGCTCATCTCACTTTCAGGCCAAGGGAGCCAGCATTTGTCCACAGACAGGTTTCCGGGTCATGTGGTCAGCAGGACTAAACTGCTTCTGGCGCAACGGAACACCGTGACAGAAACCAGAGCGCACGGAAAAGTTGTTTACCTGTACCTCCAGACGAGAACAGGGGTGATGTTAGAGAGAGGACCAGATCCTTCAAAATGTGTTTTTCATCTCTCTCTCAGGGATGTCAGGGTGGGCATCAGGAACATGTCAGCAATAACTCACAAGGTGTCAGTGAACCTAACTCTTTATTCAAAGAGTGCCTAGTGAGCACTGCAGCTCTTCCCAGGAGGCCTTGCCCCAATGAGTCAGTTGCAGGGACTAAAGGTCCCTGCCTTCCCACAGCTCTCTTAAGTCTCCTCCCCCTGGGGGTTCTTCCCAAGCATTCTGAGACTCTGTCATCTTGCCTGTCTCTACTCCACCCTCTTCAGACCTCTGAGGAGACCAGTGGGGCAGAAGATCTGGTCACAACAAGAGAGGGAGACCCCCCCCGGCTTCTTCAGCCACCTGCCTCATCTCTGCCTCGTAGCCCCCTCCTCTCCAGCCTCCAGTCTCTTGACCTCTCTCTGCCACAGCCTCTTCCTGCTCAGTAAACCCTGTTACCTCTTCAGCTTCCAACACCTCCTCCCAGGCTTCTCCCTCTGACCACTCAGTGTCATCCCACCAGCAATGAGCTCTGAGCCTTTTTCCCTTGGGGTTCCTCAGCTGGTGCCGCCCACCATTCCTCTGCATTCGGCCAATCTGTGACAGGAGACCCTTTTCAAATTCCACTTTTCTGTCTGCCACGAAGACGTTCCTGTCTACTCACCGCAGAAGATTCCTGGGGCAAATTTGCTTCATGCTAACCAGGGCTGTTGAGCCGCTCTCTCTGTTGATCTGTGTGAGCTGAGCGCATAAGATTCTGCATTTCCTGATATAATGGCAATGTGGCATGGGCCCTTTTGTTTCAGTCCTTTTCCACTGCGGTCACACATTGAAAGGACATTGAGCTGCAATGCACTATGGCCCTGAGGTCTCTTTTCTTATAAACTTTAGAAGAAACCCAAGGTTCTCCAGAATATAATCCAAAAAACGCTCGTGTGATACATGGTGAAATTAATAAATTTAATACGTGGGTAGGGAAACTAAGGCCCGGAGGTGGGATCCGGCCCTATTGCCTTCTAAATCCAGCCTGTGAACGGTCTGGGAATCAGCGTGTTTTTACATGAGTAGAAGGTGTGCTTTTATTTAAAATGCATTTGTGGGGCATAGGAATTCGTTCATTCCCCCCCCCCAAATATAGTCTGGCCCCCCACAAGGTCTGAGGGACAGTGGACTGGCCCCCTGATGAAAAAGTTTGCTGACCCCTCATTTAATACATGGTGGTTTGTAGCATTTTAAGACTGTTGTTAGATCCCTTTCATTCTATGTTGTTTTCACTTGCAGCCAAGTGAGCATTTTCAGCAGTCTTCAGTCTTTATCTTTTGTGAACAGCCATTAGATCCACAGCTTTTAGGTCCACTGGGAAAATGCTGTTAGGCATACATGTAGCGCATTAGTGCTTCTGGAAGCATCGCTTTCGAAAACCGTTTTCGCAAGTCAGGCAGCTGCTTGTGCATCACGAGGCCCAGATTTTCCTTTCCTTTGCAACAGCAGCCGGCAGTTCTCATTCAGCCTTAAAATAAAAGGAACAGCACAGCTCGAAAGAAGCAGGACACCAAACCACTTCTCTGCAAAGAAAGGCTCTAAAGGGTTGGAGACCCTCTCATTCTGGAAAGACGCAACTGAGAAAGGAGGAAGCAGGCCAGCTGGAAAGGAGCTTCGCAGCAAGATCTCCAAATACTCTCCTTGTGAATTGCTGTTTTCCTTGAGATCTGTGACTTTCCACATAGTTGGTCCAAAAAGAGCCCATTGACTTTTCTTTTTAATAAAGTGTCTGTTCCTTTTCTCCTGGGAGTTGCGTGGCCCGCCAGGGTGTGCACCCCAGCATCTTTCAGAGGCAGTGTAAGAATTTTTTAATTGAGTCCGGCCTTTCATGGCATATGACTCTCGTCTGCTATATTTATAGGAAGTTATATCATTGCCATGGAGAGACAGGCAGGCTCTGCCTCCATGCCTCTGCTGTTTTCCAAGAGACCGCAGAAACCCATATTCTTATCCATGGCTGTGCTGAGCACCTGAAATGTCAGGCTTCTTAGCATCTTGAGCAAGAGCAGCTAGGATAGTTGACCTCACTGCCTTCCTTGAGAGGCCTTACCAAAGTGCAAAGGCACGGTTTGTTTTGCTGTCCGTCGTGCTAAATAAACTCGGACTCCCTGATCAGAAATTGGGCTGGCCTGGTGGCGAAGAGACCCTGGGAGCAGGAAGAGCCAAGTGGCCTCAGGCTGGTCACTTTAGAACAGGTCAGCAAACTTTTTCAGCCGTGGGGCCGAAAAAAAAAATGAACAAATTCCTATGCCCCACAAATAACCCAGAGATGCACTTTAAATAAAAGGACACATTCTACTCATGTAAAAACACGCTGATTCCTGGACCGTCCGCAGGCCGGATTTAGAAGGCGATTGGGCCGCATCCAGCCCCCATGCCTTAGGTTGCCTACCCCTGCTTTAGAAACTCATACCCGTTGCTTGTCTGCAGCTTCAATGCCAGGGCTGATCTGCTAATTAGTAGTCTCCGAAGCGCAATACAGAACAGACTATATGAATCTGAGCTGCCGCTGCATAGCCACAGTAGATAATTAAGCAGGGGAAGAGTTGGTAAATATTATCCCTCTAGGGTTGAGGGGAAAATGTTGGTTGCTATGCGTGTCAGTGAAAGAAGCAAGATTATTAATGTAGCATGCCTCAGTAGTAATGCAAACTGCGCTAGAGACTTGGGTTTCGTACTTCTAATGACTCAGGGCCCCGGCGCTCTCAACTGATACTTCCTTTTGGTTTCTTGCACCTTGGGTGGGCAAGATGCGCAGGCAGTCCTGGTTTCTTCATATAACAATAGCTGCCTGCTCTGGATTTTGGTTTCAGGTGAGGTTAGTTGAGCTTGTGGCTGAGGGGGCTGCCTTATGAAAGTCAGATGGGGTGGACATTCAAGCTGCTGTGCACATTGATCCAGTAGAATGACGAGAGTCTATGCTTTGTGCAAATTAGCAGTCGGAAAAGAGGTCCAAAGACTATATATGATTCTCTAAAACGTTTACTAAATTCATATCCTGTCCTCCTTCCCAAAGGGGCCCAGGGCAGCAAACACATTCATGATTTTAAAATGTACAATAAAAAATGCTTAGAAGCTCTTTATGACATCTTAAAAGATGCACAATGAATTTTTTAAAACAATTTTTAAAACAGATGTAACCAGATTGTAACCAGACATCATCGCTGTTCTCTTTTCACATCAACAGGCAGAGAGTTGCAGAGCACATTAGTGTCAATTGATGGTTGCCACACTGGTGTGCAGAGAGCAGGAATCATATCATAGAAACATAAGAAGCTGCCATATCCTGGGCCAGCTCACACATGTGTGCCCAAGACTCACGTGTGTGTTCTCTGTCTCTTCTATGTTCATGGAAATCGCAAGTTCCCTGAGTACATCTGACTAGGCAAACGACGGTTTTCACTTACCCTCCCAAACAAACTTGCAAACCGCAATTTGAAGTGGCCCCACTAGAGAGATGGGCAGAGTTAAGGGGGTCGAGTGGTCTTTAGCGATTATAGTCATGGATGCTTGTAATCCTCATACAGTCCGGTTTGAATAGCTTAACATTTCTTCTCCTATTTTTGGATTTGGAAGAAACTAGCCCCTCTCCTGTTTAGTGTTTGTCCGGGTTACTAGCAGTGTGGGTGGCTAACAGATGTCAGAGAACACACCCAGGAAAATCTGAGTCAACAATGCAGCTGCCTGCATAAAATCTTCTGGCGATGTCTTCCCATGTGCCGATGCTGCATGATCCAAACAGCATGCGCAGGGCCTCATGGCGTTTTTACATACGAAGATGATGAAATCAGACGGCAGCTTTAGCACATCTTGCATTTGTTCGCTTGGCTCAGCTTGGAAACGACTAAATCTTCTCTCTGTTTCAGGGGGAGAAACGGCACCTGATTTAAGTTTTCTGCCTTCGCCAGCAAAGATGTCTACGATTGTACCATCTGCCAGCATAGACGACCAAAGCTTCAGTTCTGTCCACGGCAGTGCAGATTCGTCAGGGGCAGATACGTTTTGAAGTGTGCATGTGTATTTGTGACATAGACGCATGAGCTGGGAAAGGAGAGCGTTGGCAGCTGTTTGTGCGGAAACAATATACGGTGCAGAAATGGCATCAAACACATGTTTTGACATCGAATTAATTGGCTTGCCTTTCATCACTAGAAACTTTTTATACGTGTGTGTTTCTTACATGTGAATATGTACACTCTTTTTTAACAAATTAAATATTTTATTTTAAAAAATGAATTTCAGCCTTGCTGGGTATCTTACAAGCCCTGTGTTTTCTTTCCTTTCCTTTTTTTGACTTGTTGTTGCATGTTAATAATAATAATATTTTTATTATTTATATGCCACCCAACCGACTAGGTTGCCCCAGCTGCTCTGGGTGGCTTCCAGCCATAGAAGACAATAAAATATTAAAAACAACAACAACAACAAAACCTTTAAAAATTCACTATATGGGGCTGTTTGGAAGGGGAAGGGGGATCAGGCCATTCAGGGGAATGTAGGACCAAAGCAGGCCATTCGTTCCTCTAGCTCAGTATAACCTACACTGATTGGTAGCAGTTATGCAGGATTTGAGATATAGGGCTTCTCCAGCCATATCTGGAGAAGCATGAATTTGAACCTGGGACCCTCAGCGTGCAAATCATGTCATCTGCCACTGAGTTATGACCCTTCCATGCAGTTGGTGCTAGAAAGGTTTCTTTGTTCTGCCAAGGCGGTAGGTAAGCACCAGTTCCACAGCTTGGGAGCCTTTGCACAAGGAGTCCACATTGGGTCTCCCTAACCTGGAAAGGGCAGGATGTGTAAATCCCATGAGTTCTTTCTTACTGCCTCTTAAAAAATGCAGGTTGTTGTTGTTTTTTAATTGTACTTGCTCATTAATCTTCCAAAGGGAGTAGTACACACAACAGCAGGTGTATTGAAGCTGTGGGGAGCACCTGCTGACTCATGTTGGAGCGGCACTGGAGAGTTTGAAGATTGAAGTCTGTCCATATTGTTGTTTAGTCGTTTAGTCGTGTCCAACTCTTCGTGCCCCCCTGGACCAGAGCACGCCAGGCACTCCTGTCTTCCACTGCCTCCCACAGTTTGGTCAAACTCAGGCTGGTAGCTTCGAGAACACTGTCCCACCATCTCGTCCTCTGTCGTCCCCTTCTCCTTGTGCCCTCCATCTTTCCCAACATCAGGGTCTTTTCCAGGGAGTCTTCTCTTCTCGTGAGGTGGCCAAAGTCTTGGAGCCTAAGCTTCAGGATCTGTCCTTCCAGTGAGCCCTCAGGGCTGATTTCCTTCAGAATGGATAGGTTGGATCTTCTAAAGGTCCATTAGAGATGTGCACTTACTACAAGATTTGGTTTAGGCTCTAGTTGGGCGAATCAGGAAGGAGCCTGCTTTCTTCCTAAGTGCTTTTGGAGGCTGCCTGATTTGGCTGAATATCCACATTTGCAGAATTGGATGAAAATTGCAGGCATGTTAGGATGAAGCCGGCCAAATTTTGGAAGGGGAGCTGCAGCAGTTTTCCCACAAGGGCAGTCTTTACAGTTTGGGATGGGAATAATAATAATAATAATAATAATAATAATAATAATAATAATGGCATCACTTAATCTCCCCTAGTGTTTTGTGGGCAGTTGTACTGAAAACGGAGACATCAGAGAAGTGTGTCCCTGGGTAGGAAACCTGTTAAATTACAAACAGGCCCAGGAAATTTTGTGCTAGATAATTTTTAAGTTCATTGGGGGGCGGTGAGTACACAAAAGCGATTTGCTCCCCTTCCTGTGCTTTTGCAGGCAACAATTTTATTATGGAAAGGGCACACATCATAGAGGTGCCCCGAGGATAGTAAGCTGTGAAACGTCAGAAGGATGCCCAGAATTTCCCAAGCAAGCATGCCTAGAATTAGCAAAGAGAAGAGTACAGAGAACAGAAAAAAACAAGGTGATATATTAACATCTTTCCCTGACAGCATCGTGATCAGAAAGCTGCTAAAATCATTCCCACCTTGGGATTGGCCACGCATGCTGAAGCCTGGACAAGAAATTTATTAAATAAGTGAATTTAAAAATGAGAAACTTTTGAAACAAAGCTGCTGTAATTTCTGGATTTAAAATTTATTTGTGTATTTTATGTATGTGTGTATATCTATATACACAAACATGTAAAATACACACACATACATTTATCATATTTTATTGGTTAAATATCCTTAACACATCAAACTAAATACCTAGTCGCAGTGACAGCAACTTTGTACATATTTAAACACCATCAAATAAATCAAACATGAAAAAGTAATATATCTAAAAATGCACAGCTCTCTGGTAGCAGTTTCCAATGTTATGTATGTACACTTAGAATAACCTTAGGGCTTGGGTGATATTACACTCTTAACACAAACATAGTAAATCAACCCTCAGTGTCAAAAACCCTGCTCTCTGAGCACAGTAATTACAAAAGGACAACATAAACGCTGCTGGCAAGAGGCGGGGGAGACAATTAAGGCAGGAGTAAGAAACGAGAAACGATGGAGAGAGGAGTCAGCGAGTGAGTTATGGAGCAGGCTGCTCCTTAAGAATTGGAATAATTCTCTTTCTGAAGCAACTGGATGTTGACAAAGTGCTGAACAATAACACAGACCAAAAGACAACATTCCATACCTAAACATTAATAAGGAACTGGTGCTACCATGAAATTATTATGAAAAGGGACTTTCCCTTGATATTACAATAATATTGGTTTTGTGACAACCTCAGTTCTAACATGCCTATGGTTTGTTAAATCACCGCCAGGGCTTGGAATGATTTCATTCAGTTGAACAAAGCTCAACTAGCTCCTTTTAAAAGCAAGCTGCTTGTTTTATGGAAGGCAGAAGCCATTTTGGGAAGGAAGCAGGATACGAATGAATGACAGTGAAATCCCATCATTTTGTTTGCCATTCAGGGGATTCACTTTTCTGGTTGCCTCCAACATGTAGAACAAAAGAGTCTTTGTCTTTAAAAAATGACATCGAAATACGTAAAGAGACATAAACTGGAGAGAATCTTACTTTATCCTATATCTATAATATATATACATTCCTGTAATGGTGTATTACTGGGACGTGGGTGGTGCTATGGGTTAAACCACAGAGCCTAGGACTTGCCGATCAGAAGGTCGGCGGTTCGAATCCCCGCAACGGGGTGAGCTCCCGTTGCTCGGTCCCTGCTCCTGCCAACCTAGTAGTTCGAAAGCATGTCCAAGTGCAAGTAGATAAATAGGTACCACTCCGGCGGGAAGGTAAACAGTGTTTCCGTGCGCTGCTCTGGTTCGCCAGAAGCGGCTTAGTCATGCTGGCCACATGACCTGTACGCCACCTCCCTTGGCCTATAGAGCGAGATGAGCGCCGCAACCCCAGAGTCGGCCACGACTGGACCTAATGGTCAGGGGTCCCTTTACCTTTAATGGTGTATTGCAGAAAAAAAATAGTCGTCTTGGACAAGCTATTTCCCCATCTTTAATCTTCCTGCTGACCTTCCAGAATTGCCCAGAACATAGCTTGGAAACTACTGGGTTAGCAACACCACGTGGGGTCTGTTGAAGGCAATGGTGTGAAGACAGCCCATGTGATCCAACCACATGATTTCACTATTTCACATAATCTTAAAGGTAAAGGTAAAGGTACCCCTGCCCGTACGGGCCAGTCTTGACAGACTCTGGGGTTGTGCGCCCATCTCACTCAAGAGGCCAGGGGCCAGCGCTGTCCGGAGACACTTCCGGGTCACGTGGCCAGTGTGACATCGCTGCTCTGGCGAGCCAGCGCAGCACACGGAAATGCCGTTTACCTTCCCGCTATAAAGCGGTACCTATTTATCTACTTGCACCCGGGGGTGCTTTCGAACTGCTAGGTTGGCAGGCGCTGGGACCGAACAACGGGAGCGCACCCCGCCGCGGGGATTCGAACCGCCGACCTTTCAATCGGCAAGTCCTAGGCGCTGAGGCTTTTACCCACAGCGCCACCCACGTCCCATTCACATAATCTTAGGCAGTGCTTTTTTCTGGGGGGACGCATACCCCTTAAATGTTTGTGAATCTTTGTACTTTTGTCCATTTACTGTATTTATTTTTCCCAATTTGAACTATAAAATGGTGATTTTCTTGAGTCAACATGAGAGTACCCCTAAACATTTTTTTTAAGAAAAAAAGCACAGATCTTAGGGAAGTGTGGGCCTCAGGCATAGGAGAGCATCAGCCCTACTGTTGTGGTGTGGGTCTAGGAGACTGTGCTGACCTGGTAATCTATCACCTATGACTGAAATTGGTTTCTAGATCTGTAAGAGACGGAACAGCTGTGGGGCCAGTTGTGAACTTCAGGCTTCACCAACTTTGTGCCTCCAGATGTTTGGGCACCAGGTTGGCAATGGCCAGTGCATCCGCTGCATTCCATTTACCGCAAGGTAAATGCTTGCCCAAATGGAAACTGGGTGGTAGACGGATGCTACAGAAAATATACAACAATCATCGACATCTGCTCTCCAGATGCTAAATTTGCATAGTTGGCCTTGAAGGGAACAACTCTCCCTGCTATGGTGTATCCTTTTTGTTATTGTTGATGTACGATGTTTTCGCTGCTCTGCTCCGCCTGCTGCAAAAAAGGACAAAAGGGGGCAAGGAATAAAAGCAGCTCCCATAAAACGAACGTGGTAGAGAGCATCCATCATCATCTCTCACACACAAAAGTAAATAAATAAAAATATGAAGTCCCCACAGCATTCCTGAAAGGGAAGGGATTTTGGCTGGATAATGAGAAAACCATGTTGTTGTTGAAAAACCTTTAGCTCAATCCATGTGTGTGTGTTCTAGTAAGCAGGAATCAAAGAGCCAAAAGGGATTTTTTAAAAAATAAAAAATTAAGACTGTAATTTAATGGGGGTGGGGGTGTTTATGTTTCTTACTTAATTTGCTTTTTATCTTTTTAAACTATTCTTTTTTTTTTCATTTCACAAGACATGTTGTTAATGTTCCAGTAGGGGAGAAGCTTCTTCGAGAGTGGGGAACCTTTGGGTCTCCAGCTGTTTTTGGACTACAACTCCCATCATCCCCAGCAAGCAGAACCGGTGGACAGGGATGATGGGAATTGTAGACCAGCATACCGCTGCACTTCCAGCTTGACACTCTCTCCCCCAGCCACCAGCCCTGACCACCCCCCACCCCCCGTCCCACATCTGAGCAACATGGAATGATGGCCAGCGATGCATTCTCAAAAGGGAAAGCTTGGCTGCATAGGTTTGGACTTGATTCTGGCGACATATACAGGGCAGGGAGGGACCTAATTTCACTGGGTCAAATATAAAGGTAAAGGGACCCCTGACCATTAGGTCCAGTCGTGGCCGACTCTGGGGTTGTGGCGCTCATCTCGCTTTACTGGCCAAGGGAGCCGGCTTCCGGGTCATGTGGCCAGCATGACTAAGCTGCTTCTGGCAAACCAGAGCAGCACACAGAAATGCCATTTACCTTCCCACCGGAGTGGTACCTGTTTATCTACTTGCACTTTGACGTGCTTTTTAACTGCTAGGTTGGCAGGAGCAGGGACTGAGCAACGGGAGCTCACCCCGCCGTGGGGATTTGAACCGCTGACCTTCTGATTGGCAAGTCCTAGGCTCTGTGGTGTTAACCCACAGTGCCACCCACATCCCTAAACAGTGTGGTACACTATCTTTATTTTCTTCTTCTTGGCCAACTCAAGAGGTGTTCGGCGTAAAACAGCTACATGAACACCTCATCGCCTCCCGGCCACTTTCTCTTCTGCTTCTCCAACTTGGCTCAGCTATAACAACAATAAAAAGGAGGGGTGGGGAACCATTTCAGCTTGGGAGAGGAAGAAAAAGTCCAGATCAGGAACTCTGCACTCATGAAATCTTGGCCTGGTTGAAGGCTACAAAGCCGCCGCTTCCTTTGATGTGCGCTGCTGTTTTTCGACTTTAAAATGCGGCCAGAAAATCGCGAGGCATGTTCCCTTCCTTACTGTGGATAATAATATCCGTTTGCTAAAAGTGTGCGCACAGGAGGAACGGCTCGTTTAAGATGAGGGGACATCTGACCACGGGGAGAGAGAAAGCTGCCCAATTATGAAACAGCTCCACAAGCTCAGTATTATCTGAGTTTTTAAAATAAATAAATAAAAAACCTCTGTGTTTAACAGGATGCCAAGTTGATTAAGCCCAACTTCTGTCTCCTTGGGAAAGTAGAACCATCTGCTCCTGATTTGCCAAGGGGAAAAAAAATCCAAATATATAACTGGAAATGGAAATGGCTTAGCCTGAGAATGTGGCACCTGAGATAGTTTGAGGAAACACCAAAGATGATGATAGAAACCAAACCACCATAAGGATGTTAGAAGAGTCCTTCTGGATCAGAACAATGGCCCAACACGTCCAATATCCTGTTCTCACAGTGGTCAAGCAGCTGCCCGTGGGAAACCTAGAAGCAGATTTTGAGCACAAGAGAACTCTTCTCCCCTAAGGCTTCCAGCAACTGTAAGCAGAGCACAGCCCATTAGGGTTGGTAGCCATTGCTGTTGCCGGCATGCAGAGGGCTGGGAGGCCAGCTGGCTAGCCCCAGCTGGGCCGTTCCCTTCCGGCGGCCCGGAGCAAAGACCATCACTTCTGCTCTGACATAAATCAGCGACCCAGGCTTCAAAGCCAGGGCACACCATCAGCAGATCGAACTGCGCACACAGAATAGGCGTGAGGCTTGTGGAAGCATACTACAACTACAGATTTATTAATCATAAATCAGGACAAAGAAACATGTCGTCTCTCATGTCATCTCAAAGAGAACAGCTAAAAGCAAAAGCTATACGCAAATGGAAGTTCCCAGCAAGCTGTGCTGGAATGTAAACAGACATGTGACACGTAAGAATCCCATGTCTGTTCCTTAAGGTGGAACGGAATTCTCAACAGCTACTACCAGCATGAATTTAAAACTCTCTCCTGTGGTTCCACAGTTTAGTTCTGCACTATATGAAAAAGTGTGTGCAGATCCTGCTATCTGAACAGAATGCATCCTCAACAAATGGTTTGTTAGGTGGTTTGCATAACAAGCTGACGATTTCCATTGAGTCCTATGGGGAAATTTCCAGTGTTAGAAATTGGGATAGGAAAGGTGGGAGCCAAATGTCTTCTGAGACTTGGGTTGTAGGAGCCAAAACAGAATGTCTAGTCGCCACGGGTGGCGAGGGGACGGAACAGCAACACTTTTTATTTATTATTTTGATAAGCATGAACTAACACGCAATTCACATAAGTGACACGCTGTTAATAGCACATTTTTAGCAGAAATTGTGCATACATGTTTAATTCGGTGTTTACAATAAAAATAATGGTACCTCACTTCAGTTTTCAAAACATTCTACTCTTTATTGTTAAATTCCTTAACGTATTGTCTATCTTTAACATATACTTTGAGGATTCAAAGCACATAGTTCTCAGTAATCCTTGAGAGTCAGCCAGGTGCAAAAAAATGGCGCCCAGATTTTGGAGGTGCTTGCAAATGGAGAATCTTTAGGTGCAAAATGCGACTGGTGCCCTGCTAATTTTGAACGCTGGAAATTTCTAATTTTGAGTCACAAAATGACTGGGGGGGGGACTGTGGAAACCCAGGAAAATCCTCTGAAACACTGCAAGTGTGGTGTAGTGGTTAAGAGCGGTAGACTCGTAATCTGGGGAACCGGGTTCGCGTCTCCGCTCCTCCACATGCAGCTGCTGGGTGACCTTGGGCCAGTCACACTTCTCTGAAGTCTCTCAGCCCCACTCACCTCACAGAGTGTTTGTTGTGGGGGAGGAAGGGAAAGGAGATTGTTAGCCGCTTTGAGACTCCTTACGGTAGTGATAAAGCGGGATATCAAATCCAAACTGAAATATACTCAGAGTCGCAAAGTGATTTCATGCTCTTTATTCAGCTCATAGTGGTGAGGAGGAATGAATGAAAGTCCCCTCACAGTATCTGCTTTATATACATTATTTACACAATGGGCTGCACATGATTGGCTAATTCCGGAATTCTACTGTAAGCCAATCAGGTTGTGGATTCACTTCTATCTGGAGCAGGATTGGGTGGTTCCTGCCAACCAATCATACTGCTGCATTGTTCTTGGACCAATCAAACTGCTGCATTCTGAATCCTATTGTTCTAGGACCAATCAGACTGCTGCATTTTGGATCCTATTGTTCTAGGACCAATCAGACTGCTGCAGTTTGGATCCTATTGGTCTAGGACCAATCAGACTGCTGCATTCTGAATCCTATTGTTCTAGGACCAATCAGACTGCTGCATTCTGAATCCTATTGTTCTAGGACCAATCAGACTGCTGCAGTTTGGATCCTATTCAACTCAGTACATAACACCAACTCTTCTTCTTCTTCAAAAGGGAAACAAAGAAGGAAAAGATGCTGTCTTATTTGTCCGATTTCTCCCTCTCCCTCCCCTCACTGCAGCTGCAAAAGTAGTAAGGCTTGCATAGGCTACTTATTGTTTACAAGGGCTTTGGTACTCAAATCTCATGTTTGGATAGGTTAATTTTCATAGAATGAGCATTTGGACAGTGGGACAACATGAATCTTCAAATATTCGACTTCATTTTATTATGAGATATGAGGGCTTCTTGAGCCTGTGCCTTCCCATCCTGCAAAGCTTTACTTCTTCTGTGTTGAGTGATGACAATCCAGAGCAATCCCAGGCATATTTTCTTAAACAGTTTGATGTTATTGAGGCTGTTTTAGTTCCAGTTTCCCAGTAAAGGAACCTTGTTGGCCACTGTGAAAAGCTAAAAGGTAAAGGTAAAGGTTTCCCAGTAGTGATGTATGGAAGTGAGAACTGGACCATAAAGAAGGCTGATTGCAGAAGAATTGATGCTTTTGAATTCTGGTGCTGGAGGAGACTCTGGAGAGTCCCATGGACTGCAAGAAGATCAAACCTCCCCATTCTGAAGGAAATCAGCCCTGAGTGCTCACTGGAAGGACAGATCCTGAAGCTGAGGCTCCAAGACTTTGGCCACCTCATGAGAAGAGAAGACTCTCTGGAAAAGACTCTGATGCTGGGAAAGATGGAGGGCACAAGGAGAAGGGGACAACAGAGGACAAGATGGTTGGACAGTGTTCTCGAAGCTACCAGCATGAGTTTGACCAAACTGCGGGAGGCAGTGGAAGACAGGAGTGCCAGGCGTGCTCTGGTCCATGGGGTCATGAAGAGTCGGTCACGACTAAACAGCAACAAAGGTAAAGAACCCCTGGACGGTTAGGTCCCGTCAAAGGCGAGGGGTTGCAGTCCTCATCTCGCTTTCAGGCTGAGGGAGCCGGTGTTTGTCCACAGTCAACTTTCCAGGTCACATGGCCAGCATGCCTAAACTGCTTCTGGCACAAAGGAACACCGTGACGGAAATCAGAGCGCATGGAAATGCCGTTTACCTTCCTGCTGCAGCAGTACCTATTTATCTACTTGCACTGGCATGCTTTCGAACTGCTAGATTGGCAGGAGCTGGGACTGAGCAACAGGAGCTCATCCCATCGCAGGGATTCGAACCACCGACCTTCTGATCGGCAAGCCCAAGAGGCTCAGTGGTTTAGACCACAGCGCCACCACTGGTCTGTTCCAGCAGTCTCTTCTTTTGCTCTTATGGAGGTGGGATTCCTTCAGATTTGAGACTTGAAACATTTGTACGGGGAGAGAACATTCTTGAAGGAAGAAAGCTTTGTCCCCTTCACTGCAAATCAAGGCCGATGAACTCTTTTGAGAACAGGAACAGTTGTGTGAAAGACGATTTCCCCTGCTGAGTGCTGGAATTTGTGCCTTTGCAAAGCCGACACTGGGTGTCCTCTTGGAATCGGCGGGTGAGATTAAGCTCTCGGCGCTTCTCCTCACGTAGTTTTATATCTGCCCGCTGCTTATCAGTCAAGAGACCCCGGGAGAATATCACTTCCCTCCAAGTCTGTTGACTCTCCATTTTAAAGTGAACCGGGTTTTCCCACGGCACGGTGCTAACAAGTATAATTTAACACGAAGCACTTGAAAGGCTCTGCACAGCCGCAGAATTTAATTTAAAAATTGCTCCTAGGGAACAAAACAAGGCAGATATCCTTTCCTAGAGGGATCCGACAACGGTGTTGAAAGGAAAGGCATTCCATTTAAAAGAAGCTTTCTTTTTGTTTTGTTTTGGAAAGCAATGTTAAGAGTCGGCGCCAGATCGACAGATTTTGCTGGAGGGGGCAAAAATATCCATTGTTGCCCCCTCCCTGACTTCAGCACTGTGGCTGGGGTGTGTCTCTTGCCTTTGGTGGCCACCCCAGTCCAGGAAGCAACAAGTGGCAAATGAGGCGTCTAGCTGTGAACCTTGCAAGGCCTTTTGCTGCTTATGGAAGGCAGGTGGCCATGACGGGGGGGGGGGCAGGAGAGGCTGAGAAGATGTTCTCCAGCTTGGTTTGCATTGGGCAGGATGTGCCGTTGGCATATGCCCAGCCAGCAAGCGGGCGAGGGAGCCCAGCCAGCTAGTCGGCCGGCCCTTGCTGTTGGGAATGGACAGACAAGTCCCAGGCCCCTGTGGACTGCCCAAGGAGAGGAGGCTGAGAGAACAACCCACAAGGGAGGGTGTTCAAAAAAGGGCCCTGTTATGTACTGAGTTGAATAGGATCCAGAATGCAGCAGCCTGATTGGTCCTAGAACAATAGGATCCAGAATGCAGCAGCCTGATTGGTTCTAGAACAATAGGATCCAGAATGCAGCAGTCTGATTGGTCCTAGAACAATAGGATCCAGAATGCAGCAGTCTGATTGGTCCTAGAACAATAGGATCCAAAATGCAGCAGTCTGATTGGTCCTAGAACAATAGGATCCAAAATGCAGCAGTCTGATTGGTCCGCAGGAACCACCCAATCCAGCTCCAGGTGGAAGTGAATCCGCAACCTGATTGGCCTATAGGAGAATCGCAGAATTAGCCAATCACATGGGGCCCATTGTGTAAATAATGTATATAAAGCGGGGGAACTGGCATTCCTCACTACTATGAGCTGAATAAAGAGCATGAAATTCACACTCGACTCCGAGTATATTTCAGGCCTGGAGGGGGGCAGAATGTGGTCTCCAAAGGCTGATTGATCGCCAAATGACTGATAATTTGTGGAATACAGTTTATCTACATCGCAATATTGCAAACAGTTTTGCCTAACAATTAACTTGGAAGGTACCGGTTTAATAAAGCTCAAAAGGAAGGTTTGGACAATTAATGACTGGGAGTTGCTGCGCCATTAAACTTCAGATAACAGACTTGGACAACATCCCGGATCGGAATGGAGTCAGAGGAAGCTGCGCTGATAAAAAGGCAGTTGGAAATATACATACTAATAAAGCTGTATTCAACGGATGAAAGCATATGATGTTTGATATGACTGAGAATTGTGGATTCACGGACGGAGAATTGTAAAGCATCAAAATTGAGATGTGGAAAATATGAAAACAACAAGGAGAGGCAAAACTGAGATGTGGAAATATGCTTCAGAGATCCAGACTGTGGGGAGCTCCGAAAAATTAATAATTATAATTTGCACTATAATTTGGTTCTTTTTTATTTTAATTGGAGTATTATGATTGGATATATTAATTGGATGTTTTTTATTGGAAAATCAATAAAAATAATTTTAAAAAGAAAAGGAAGGGGTGACATCACTGGGCTCCTGAGCCCCACAGGGGGGGCTGCAGAAAGAATGTCAAGGGAGCCGTGGACTCAAAAAGGTTGAAAACCTCCGATCTACATGAAACCATTGAGTGGTTGCTGGGAATTCCATGTGGATGGCGTGCTGTCACTCTCATGTCCAGCCTGTCAGCTTCCCTTGGAGGTGTCTGGCTGGCCACTGTGAGAACAGGATCTGGAGTGGGTGGAGCTTTGATGCTCAGTTCGCAGCATCTCTGGATAGGACTGGGAGAAACTACTGCCTGAACCCCTGGAGAGCTGCTACCATCCAGAGTAAACAATATTGAGGTAGATGGACCAATGGTAGGACTCAGGGGGCTGCCTTGTGCAATGAAACATTCTCCTCCTCTCTTCCAAGCACACATTCCCTAAATCTGTCCACAGTCCTCCAGAACAGATGCGAAAAAATTAGTTGAATGTATCCCAGCACAGTCATATCTTGGTAGCTGATCAACGCCTTAGTTGTCAAACAAATAGGCTCCTGAACATTGCAAACCCGGAAGTGAGCGTTCTGGTTTGCGAACGTTTTTTGGAAGCTGAACATGTGACGCAGCTTCCATGGCTTCTGATTGGCTGCAGGAAGCTCCTGCAGCCAATCGGAAGCCACGCCTTGGTTTTTGAACCGTTTCAGGAGTCAAACAGACCCCTGGAACAGATTAAATTCGAGAACAAAGGAATGACTGTACAGTGGTACCTTGGGTTATGTACTTAATTCGTTCCGGAGGTCCATACTTAACCTGATGCTGTTCTTAACCTGAAGCACCACTTTAGCTAATGGCTGCTGCTGCTGCGCCGCCGGAGCATGATTTCTGTTCTCATCCTGAAGCAAAGTTCTTAACCTGAAGCACTATTTCTGGGTTAGCGGAGTCTGTAACCTGAAGCGTATGTAACCTGAAGCGTATGTAACCTGAGGTACCACTGTATAAGGCAACTTCCTATGTCCCCATAGTGCAGCAGTGGATTTTTGCTCACATGTAAAAATTCTTTGCAAGAAGCCGTTTTCCTACCAGTTTGGTACAGTGCTACCAAAAGAAAAAAGAAAAAAGGATTGTCATTGTCTCATTATTTATCTCCTTTATCTGACCTCCTGCCTCCTCTAAGTATGTCTCCCAACTTAACTCAGGTTATCCCTGATTTTGTACTTTGGAAGCAATTGTCCTCTGTTTGCAATTGTGGTGCAATTGCTTCCTTGCACACTCAGCCCAAGCAACACAGGCAGAGGTTGCATGCGCCAGCTCAGAGCTATGGGGAAAAGACCAGGAGTGGTGACTTCCCATGCCAAAGAAGGGCATTGCTTACATCTCAGCGGAGGGTGCATTCAGACGTCCAGAATATTGCATCACTTTTCCTCATTATAATGGTACTGCTTCTGTCCTGCTTTCTCACACTGCACGAACCCCTTGTGTTATGGAAGCGGCTTGTGGACTGATACACCAGCAGTTTCATTCACACCAGTGGGTGGGTGTGACACAAAAAATAAACACCCCGGGTAGAGAACTTATCCCCCTCCGTTGGAAAAGCTCTTCGAAACAAAAATGTCTTCAGTTGTGTCCAGAAAGTACAAGTACAGTGGTACCTCTGGTTAAGAACTTAATTCGTTCCGGAGGTCTGTTCTTAACCTGAAACTGTTCTTAATCTGGGTACCACTTTAGCTAATGGGGCTTCCCGCTGCTGCCGCACGATTTCTGTTCTCATCCTGGGGTAAAGTTCTTAACGCGAGGTACTATTTCTGGGTGAGCGGAGTCTGTAACCTGAAGCGTCTGTAACCCGAGGTACCAACAAAGGTCAACAAAGGTCCGTATAGTTCAAGCTATGGTTTTCCCAGTAGGGATGTATGGAAGTGAGAGCTGGACCATAAAGAAGGCTGATCGCCGAAGAATTGCTGCTTTTGAATTATGGTGCTGGAGGAGACTCTTGAGAGTCCCATGGACTGCAAGAAGATCAAACCTCTCCATTCTGAAGGAAATCAGCCCTGAGGGCTCACTGGAAGGACAGATCCTGAAGCTGAGGCTCCAAGACTTTGGCCACCTTATGGGAAGAGAAGACTCTCTGGAAAAGACCCTGATGCTGGGAAAGATGGAGGGCACAAGGAGAAGGGGACGACAGAGGACAAGATGATTGGATAGTGTTCTTGAAGCTATGAACATGAGTTTGACCAAACTGCGGGAGGCAGTGGAAGACAGGAGTGCCTGGCGTGCTCTGGTCCATGGGGTCACGAAGAGTCGGACATGACTAAACGACTAAACAACAACAAATAAGAACAAAAGAAGATGTCTGTAGGAAACCACAAGCAGCATCCCATTCTCCTCTTCCTTTGGTTTCCAGAAAATGGTACACAGAAGCATTTGCTGCTTCCAAATTTTGAGGTGGAGCATAGCCATCAGGACTAGCAGTTAGCAACGCCTCTCTCCTCCATGAATTTGTCCGGTCTTCTTTCAAAGCCATCCAAGTTGGTGGCCATCACTGTGGCAGGGAGTTCCATAGTTCCCTTATAGTGTGAAGAAGTGTCTGTCATATCGCAACAGGAATTACAGAATATATTGTATTAGATGGGAGCTGGCTGTGAATACTCCATTCTTCCTATGCTTCCTCAACCCTCCCCTATATCATAACTTCGCATGCTCCTGCCCTGCATTTTGGGGTTGGAAGCATTTGCTGAGAATGAACCCCAGGGATCCGTGCAGCCTGCCCCAGGCTTCCACAAACCAAATCTTGCCTCTCTTCCAGCCCCCGTTCATTTGCAAATAGATGGCGACCTTCCTGGCTATGATGTTGTGTTCTGGATGGTGCATGTTTCAGCTCTCCCTCTGGCTGCTGGGAGATTGATGCACAGAGGGGGAAACGGAACGGTCTGGTTTAAAATGAATCATGCTTTGGCCTTCGAGAGGAGATGTGAGATGGAAGATCTTAACCCCGGCCATATGTTAGAAAGGAATGAGCCCCTGGAACGAGCCAACGGAGTCTAATAAAAAGAGTTCTGCTGCCCTCCTCAACGCAAGTCAAGCCCGTTTCATATTATTCCTAACTCAGCAACAATTTAGCCCTTAGTTGTCCTCCTCTCTTCTTCAGATTTGTTTCCTCTTTGACACTTAGGGAAGCGGTTTCAGGGAGTGGGCGACGAAGCAGTCGGTTTTTTTTCTTTAAAAGGGAGCAAGCAGAGGACTGGTTTTCGGGACAGTCTTCTGCGTAGCTTTTCAAATTGCTTTAGAAATCGAGAATTGCTACGATTATTCACTTTGTGCACCACAGTCTCCATGCTGTAGCCCTCTTCACATTTTACGCGACTATACTTAGCAGAACCCAGTCCTCTGTCCTGGCTCCTTCATCCTACACGCATCCAACTTTTGAATGAGCCTGTGTAGAGAGGTAGCTCAGTCGGTAGAGCTTACGACTCTTAATCTCAGGGTTGTGGGTTCGAGTTCCACGTTGGGCAAAAGATCTCCTGCATTGCAGGGGTTGGACTAGATGACCCTCGTGGTCCCTTTCAGCTCCGTAATTCTACGATCTGTAAATGGGGGTCCCTGCCTTTTCTGGGCCGGGTTGAGCCTGTGTTAAGGTCACATTCCCACCATTCATTTAAAGCACACAGCTTTCCCCAAAAGTATCCCGGGAGCCATAGTTTGTTGAGGGCGTTCAAAATGGTATCCCTGTGGGGTGAACTACAGTTCCCACGATTCTTGACACATGCTTTAAATGTACGGCACAGAGGTAGCCTCAAACTGGATTTGACTTTCCTTCGCGAAGATTGTAGAGAGGCCAAAAATGCAGCCGCAAGATCTGCTTTTAAATTCCACATCTGAAAAAATAAATTGGTTAAAGCCTTTCTTTGCTCCTGCCTCCTATTAGAGCCAACGGCCTACACTGGGAACTTGTAAAGCCAACTCCAACAGTGAGCCGCACATTGTAATTATTTCCTAATGTGCGGATGGCTTCGAGATCTGAGCGCCTTCTACCCAAACCCAGTTCCTTTATTAAAGAGCAGGCAGGCAGAGCCTCTTTTGTATCTGAGTCATCTGAGGGGGTGCAGATCCTGAGCCAGTGTGTCTGGGAGCAGGAGCAGGAATGCTGGCAGCTGTCTTATACCAAGCCGGACTATTGACCCATCTAGTTTAGTACTGCCTACACTGACAGGCAGCAGCTCTCCCGGGGTTCAGACAGGCGTTTCTCCCAGTCCTGCCTGGAGATGCCCTGGGACTGAACCTTGCACCTTCTGCATGCCATAGATTTATATTATATGTTGCATTTATATCTTTTCCTCCATGGAGCTTAAGGTGGAGTACAAAGCTCATCCGTCCACATTTAACCTCCACAACAACCCTGTGAGGTATGTTGTGCTGAGAAGCAGTGACTGGCCCAAGGTTGCCCAGTCAGCTTCATGGCTGAGCAGGGATTTGAACCCTGGTCTCCCAGGTCCTCATCCGGCACGCTAACCACTACACTACTCTGCCACTGAGTGAGGGCAAATATACCCAAGCCCAATTCTGATGGGTCAGAGATGCTGTGTGTTTAAGGTGATGCTCAATTCATTCCATACAGGTTGCAATCTTTCTGAAGATGAGGTTTACAGTCTTACAGGTGCTCATAGAAGAAGTTGACCCTGGACTCAGATTGTTGTTGTTTAGTTGTTTAGTCGTGTCTGACTCTTCATGACCCCATGGACCAGAGCACGCCAGGCACTTCTGTCTTCCACTGGACTCAGATACACAGCTGAAAATAAAACATTTTAAGGTGAATATGCAAATGTGACACTAGATGGCGACAGTGAGCTATGCAAAATTCAATGTATTTTCCAAAACTTTTTTTAAAAGCAATTTTACAGCGTTTTTTATATGTGTGTAGATTCCACCCCTTTGTGTGGATGGGTGGGTGACTTCCATGTTTTAGACTGCAAATGCCATAATGGCTTTATACAAGTCTATGGCGCTGCCACACTTGGAATACATTGTTGGCCATCTGTCACGAGTGCTTCGGTTGAGATTCCTGCATTGCAGGGGGTTGGGCTGGATGACCCCTGGGGGTCCCTTCCAACTCTGCAATTCTATGATTCTACAACTGTGTCTCATTCTGGTTGCTGCCCCTCAAAAAGGCGATTGTGGTGCTGAAAAGGGTTCTGAAAATGGCACGGGGGTGGAGCAACTCTCTTAGGAGGAAAGGTTACATTTGGGGGTTTTTAGTAGGCGGGAACCAGTAGTGATGTATGGAAGTGAGAGCTGGACCATAAAGAAGGCTGATTGTCGAAGAATTGATGCTTTTGAATTCTGGTGCTGGAGGAGACTCTGGAGAGTCCCATGGACTGCAAGAAGATCAAACCTCTCCATTGCGGACACGGAGCAATGGATCCAAACTACAAGAAAGAAGATTCCACCTAAACATTAGGAAGAACTTCCTGACAGTAAGAGCTGTTCGACAGTGGAATTTGCTGCCAAGGAGTGTGGTGGAGTCTCCTTCTTTGGAGGTCTTTAAGCAGAGGCTTGACAACCATATGTCAGGAGTGCTCTGATGGTGTTTCCTGCTTGGCAGGGGGTTGGACTCGATGGCCCTTGTGGTCTCTTCCAACTCTATGATTCTATGATTCTATGATTCATTCTGAAGGAAATCAGCCCTGAGTGCTCACTGGAAGGAGAGATCCTGAAGCTGAGGCTCCAATACTTTGGCCACCTCATGAGAAGAGAAGACTCCCTGGAAAAGACCCTGATGTTGGGAAAGATGGAGGGCACAAGGAGAAGGGGACGACAGAGGACGAGATGATGGGACAGTGTTCTCGAAGCTACCAGCATGAGTTTGACCAAACTGTGGGAGGCAGTGGAAGACAGGAGTGCCTGGTGTGCTCTGGTCCAGGAGGTCACGAAGAGTCGGACACGATTAAACAACAACAATGGGGGGGGGGGAGGTGAGCGATTCCTTTTAGACGCATGATGGAGATGTAAAATTACCCATAGTGTGGAGAAAGTGGTTAGAAAAATTCTCCCTCCACAAACTGGAACCCAGGACCATTCAGTGAAGCTGAGGAGATTCAGGACTGGCAAAAGGGCAGGATTTATTCAGAGAGCACGTAGTGAGCCTTGGAGTTTGCAGTCAGAGCTTGCACAGCTTTAAAAAAGGCATCAGACACATTAACAGAGGAGAAAGCTATCAATTCCTAGGGGATAGAAATTCAACAAATAATAAACAAATTAATGTGTGCAGGCAGACTGTCAGCTGAGCGTAGAGTCTGGCCTTCCTGCTGAAGAAATTAGGGTGTGCATTATTTTTGAGGGGTACAGGGTGCGTCTTGCTTGCTGTGCGGCTTCACAACCCCCAAAGCTTCTCAGATGAAAATAGCAACACTTGTGTATTCACAGCATTCCTAGCCTGACTGACTGAGGCTCCCTTGCCTTCTTCACCACACATTGCTGCAGGCTATTCGCAGCTTGCTGTATCTACACTGTATGTGTTTATTTGCTCTGCAGTGCTTCGGAAGCAGACTGCGCTAGTAAACTGGGATAATAAACTCACATTTAAATAATAAAATCAGGGGCGCTTAATGGAATGCAAGCTCGCAGCCAGGTTGATCCCAAAGCGTGTATATGCGCCATACATTTAAAGCACATGGCTTCGCTGCAAAGAAACTGGGGAACTGTAGTTTTCATCTTATCAGAGCTACAATTCCCAACATCCTTTTAAAAACTACAGCAGTTCCTGGGACTCTGGGGCATGTGCTTTGAGGAATATTCAACAACTGTACCCCGCCCATCTGACTGGGTTGCCCCAGCCAAATAAGAGTCATTTTCTCATCAGGAACCTGAAAATGGAGGTGGATCTGGCAAATTTGGACAGTTTGATGCTGTTCCAAGGGAGACCGGTGATTGCCCGGCTGCCGGACGGTGGCTAGAGCCAGCTGGGGGCCTGCCTGATGCCCCCATCTCCCCGGCAGTATCCCAACACATAGAAGCTCACCTATGGGCCATCGCTGCCATGCTGCCATGTTTCATTGGCACAAAGCATTTGCGGGTAGGGAGTGCAGTAATTCTGTCTTCTTCAAGCTGAAGGTTGGTGTTATGTACTGAAGTTCTCACCCTGGGCCAGCAGGGGGATACTGTAGATAGTTTTCACTCAGGTCCACATATGCAAATAAGGGATTGAAAGTGACATTCAGTGATTGGATAGTTACAGAAAATGGTTACTGTTGCGTTCTAGTGGAGCTCTATATAAGCAGGCTGGCTGAACCCTTCACTTCAGTTCTGTTCTGGCCTGTGAATAAACAAGAGCTGTTTTGAAGAATCGCTGTGTCGTCTGATATGTTCACCCACAACTTAACAGTTGGCTTCCTTGGTTTCCTGCCCAAGGCTTCCTGGTCCTTCCTCCAGTTGCTCCCCATACCCCAAAATGTAAGTCTTTAAATGGTCCTGGCTTCCTCCAAATTGTTCTGGGAGCTTTAGTTTGCAAAGGGCACTGAGAGTTGTTAAGAGACCATCCCATACCCTCCAACATTTGTCCAATTAAAATAGAGACGTCCAAACAAAGAGCAAGACGGGGTCAAATCAGAAACCGGGATGGCTTCTGTCAATTTGGGACTCTTGGAGGCTCTGGCATCTTCCCCATGCCCCTCACAGAGCTACGATTTCCAGAGCGGCTTAACAACCAAATCCCTCTTCCTGAGGAACGCTGGGAATTATAGCTCTGTGTGGAGAATAGGGAGTCTCCCCAGATCTACAGCTCCCAGAATTCTTTGCGGGAAGCCATGCTTATTTGAAGTGGCATCTCAGCGCTTTAAAAGCATGGTCGGTCTGTGGCCTTCGCGCCGTTACTCATAACATACGCCTGTCTCCTTTCATAGCATGAACGTCCTTGCATCAAAGGCTTGTTTTGAGCATGTGTGTGATTGTGGTTGTTTAGTTTAACCATCAGCTTGGGACATAGGCGCCGACTCCATGGGGCTTGAGGGGGCTTGAGCCCCCTCAAAAAAAATTTTGGGGGGGCTCAGCCCCCCCAATAATCTCGGGCGCCGCCGCCGTCCCCCGCCTCCTCCCCACCTGCTCCCTCGCCAGCCAGCCAGCCGCGCGCCCTAGCCGGAGAGCCCCGGCCGTCCCCCGCGAGATTAGGGAATCCCCGGGGGCGGGGGCTCCTGCCTCTAGCCCCAGGTTTCCCGCATATCAGCTGTTCCGGAGCTGATAAATAGGCAGCAGCACGCTCTCCCCTATTCGCTCACGAGGGGGCGCCGCCACTTTATTTGCATATTCATGAGCATATTTGCATATTCATGAGCTTATTTGCATATTCATGAGCTTATTTACATTTCACGAGCTTTCCCGGGCCCCCCCAATATTTTTTATAAGTCCGCGTCCCTGGCTTGGGAGCTGAACTCAAGGGAAGAGAAGAATGTGTGTCTGGTGCGCCAGCAGCTAGAGGAATCCTACCTTGATCTTTTCCTATGTTCATCTGGATAACTTTATATATTGGCATGTGATTATTGCTGCTTCTTTTTTTTTTACAAAGCAATAAAAATCTTTGTGCACCTTCTCAAGCAACAAGGCATAATGAATAGGACCCTTTGGAAAAGCCCAGGCTTTCAAGAGCTCAGTCTTCCCTCTTGTTCATCTTCCTTAGATGCTGACCCAAAAAGGTTTTTAAGGCTTTTTTTGCTTTTTGGCTGCTTCATAGGCTGCTGGGGCCTCGGAACGAATTGACAATGGCGCTTCTATGAAAATTTTTTTGATCTCTCAACCAACTTGGTTTCCCTCTCGCTTTTAAAAACACACACATGCATGCAATGGAGCCAAGCCTGCCAGATGTGTGGATCTTAAGCAATCAGCTGTCTTCTCCTCTCGCTCACTTTCTCCAGGACAATCTTCCAGCTGTGGAATATAATACCGTTTCTTGGAACAGGCTCAAACAGCTTGTAATGGACAATGTTGGCCACTGAACCTTCCCAGCGTTCAGGTTCTTCCAGGGCGTTGTTAACACCACGGTTTGTGCAACAGGATTATATACCTGGCAGTATCCACAGCAGTGACCAGAGGAGGAATGACCGCTGGTAGGAACGCAGAGGGAATAAATTTCTTGGTGCATCTGCAGCAGCCCAACAGGATGCCTTCATCTGCCCCGGCTGCAGCAAAACATGTCTCTCCCATATCAGTCTTTGCAGTCACAGCAGGTGCTGTAACTCTTCAACTGTTTGACCTCACCCCCGAAGGCACACTCTTCCATTGTCTCCCGAGGCAGACAGATGTCAACCAGTATACAGGCCTGCAGTTTTTTCTCCTATTCCAAGGGAAGGTAGGGAATGAAACTGGAGGCTGAGTTCTGCCTAAGGGGAAAGACTAAAGTTAGTTCATTGTGTCTGGGAGGGGGCACTTTAAAAATAATAATAGCAGATTTGAATTGCTCACACCCAAATACATATTTTTAAGAGACTGAAGAAACTGGCATAAATTAGGTTTCACTCCCTAAAATGAGTCAGAACATTGGTTCATTTTGCCCAGGACAGTGGTACCTCAGGTTAAGAACTTAATTTGTTCTGGAGGTCCTGAAACTGTTCTTAACCTGAGGTACCACTTTAGCTAATGGGGCCTCCTGCTGCCGCCGCACCGCCAGAACACGATTTCTGTTCTCCTCCTGAAGCAAAGTTCTTAACCCAAGGTACTATTTCTGGGTTAGCAGAGTCTGCAACCTGAAGCATCTGTAACCTGAGGTACCACTGTACTTGCCAACACTGACAGGCAGCTGCTCTGCAAGGCTTCAGGGCCTCTCGCTGCCTTTTCTGGAGACACCCGGGATTGAACCTGGAACTTTCTCCATGAAAAGCAGGTGGTCTGGAAAGGCACCGAAGAAAGCCTGCTGGAGCCCCTGCTTCAAGGCTCCACCCTCAGCGTCTTACACAGGCTCTGCAGCAGCCTTCTCCAAGCTGGTGCCCTCCGGGTGCAACTGGATAATAATAATAATAATAATAATAATAATAATAATAATAATAATTTATTATTTGTACCCTGGTTTCCCCAGCCACTCTGGGCGGCTTCCATAGAAACCAAAAAACACTAAAATATCATACATTAAAAACTTCCCTGAACAGGGCTGCCTTAAGATGTCTTCTGAATGTCAGGTAGTTGTTTATCGTTTTGACATCTGATGGGAGGGCGTTCCACAGGGCGGGCGCCACTACCGAAAAGGCCCTCTGCCTGGTTCCCTGTAGCTTTGCTTCTCGCAATGAGGGAACCGCCAGTAGGCCCTCGGTGCTGGACCTCAGCGTCCGGGCAGAACGATGGGGGTGGAGACGCTCCTTCAGGTATACTGGACCGAGGCCATTTAGGGCTTTAAAGGTCAGCACCAGCACTTTGAATTGTGCTCGGAAACGTACTGGGAGCCAATGTAGGTCTTTCAAGACCGGTGTTATGTGGTCTCTGCGGCCGCTCCCAGTCACCAGTTTAGGTGCCGCATTCTGAATTAGTTGTAGTTTCCGGGTCACCTTCAAAGGTAGCCCCACATAGAGCGCATTGCAGTAATCCAAGCGGGAGATAACCAGAGCATGCACCACTCTGGCGAGGCAGTCCGCGGGCAGATAGGGTCTCAGCCTACGTACCAGATGGAGCTGGTAAACAGCTGCCCTGGACACAGAATTGACCTGCGCCTCCATGGACAGCTGTGAGTCCAAAATGACTCCCAGGCTGCGCACCTGGTCCTTCAGGGGCACAGTTATCCCATTCAGGACCAGGGAGTACCCCGCCCCCATCCGCCCCCTGTCCCCCAAAAACAGTACTTCTGTCTTGTCAGGATTCAACTTCAATCCATTAGCCGATAACAATTCCCCAGCCCCCAGGGTTCAGCGCTGGGTCTCAACCTGGCCAGCCTTGTCAAGGGATATGCTCTGTTCTTATCAATATTTGAAATTGCCAAGCGTGGCCTCCCCCGAGTCTCTCCAAGCGGCTGCCAGGGGAACTGCTCCCCAGTTATTCCCCCAGCCACTCTCAGCAGTAACAGTTTTGTCTCAAGGCTATGATTCATTGCTAAAGCCAAGCCTGCCGTTTAAAAGCCACCCAAGAAGCAATTAAGGAGCATTTCTACAGGCACATCAAAAACTTGCCTTTTTTTCCTTTCTATTTTTGCAAAAAAAAAAAAAAAACAACCAGCATTAGTGAACAGCTTTGAAATTGACAATATCAAATGAGGGAAGTGGTATGATGATGGATCCACCATTCAAAATAAATCACTATAGGCAAATCTTACAATAGACAGAATAGCCCCCTCAAAAGCGACTGTTTGAGTTAAGTAGAAGGAATAGCCCCGGGACAAGATCTCTGGAATTCCGAAATATGCAAAAGATCTGTCTGCATGGCATGCATACGATTCCATTGTAGGTTTTTAAAGAGGGAGATTTCCTCTGGGAACATTGGTGCCTGCTTTTGGAATCCTCCGCATCCCTCTTTCTCATCAGTGAATCCACCTGTTTGCTCCGACTCAGGGTATTGTGAATGAACACTGTTTCCCATCCTAACAGAGATCAGGTAAACCTGGAAATGAAGTCCAACTACTGACCGTAGTTCAGGTGTTCAAAGCACTTCCTTTGGGGAATGCAATAGCAGGGCAGGTATTTGGAATGCAAAAGGCCCAGGGTTCAAATCCAGGTTGCACCGAGGAAGACCCCCGCCTGGAGAGCTGCTGCCAGTCAGTGCCAGCAGTAGTGAGCTAGATGGACCAATGGTCTGATCTAGTGTTCGTACGGTTACAACCATCCTTACAACACCTTCAGAAGGTGGGCGAGCATTTATCATGCCCATATCTCAGGTAGCTGAGTCTGAGAGTGCCTTGCTAAAGACTGCCTAATGTAATGGCGTGAGATGTGAGATTCCCACTAAGTCCTTCCTGATTCATAGCTCAGTCTTTTAACCACTGCCCTTCCTCAGCCTTCACGACATTTGCTCAAATGCAGCACTTACTTCCCTTGCCCCTGCATTTCCTTGTTGTTGTTGTTGTTATTTAGTTGTTTCGTCGTGCCCGTCTCTTCGTGACCCCCTGGACCAGAGCACACCAGGCCCTCCTGTCTTCCACTGCCTCCCGCAGTTTGGTCAAACTCATGCTGGTAGCTTTGAGAACACTGTCCCACCATCTCGTCCTCTATCGTCCCTTTCTCCTTGTGCCCTCCATCTTTCCCAGCATCAGGGTCTTTTCCAGGGAGCCTTCTCTTCTCATGAGGCGGCCAAAGTATTGGAGCCTCAGCTTCAGGATCTGTCCTTCCAGTGAGCACACGGGGCTGATTTCCTTCAGAATGGATGCATTTGATCTTCTTGCAGTCCATGGGACTCTCAAGAGTCTCCTCCAGCACCAGAATTCAAAAGCACCCATTCTTTGGCGATCAGCCTGCTTTATGGTCCAGCTCTCACTTCCATACATCATTACTGGGGAAACCATAGCTTTAACTATACGGACCTTTGTTGGTAAGGTGATGTCTCTGCTTTTTAAGAAGCTGTCTAGTTTTGTCATTGCTTTTCTCCCAAGAAGCAGGCGTCTTTTAATTTCGTGGCTGCTGTCACCATCTGCAGTGATCCTGGAGCCCAAGACAGTAAAATCTCTCACTGCCTCCATTTCTTCCCCTTCTATTTGCCAGGAGGTGATGGGCCCAGTGGCCATGATCTTTGGTTTTTTGAAGTTGAGCTTCAGACCATATTTTGCACTCTCCTCTTTCACCCTCATTAAAAAGTTCTTTAATTCCTCCTCAGTTTCTGCCATCAGGGTTGTGTCATCTGCATATCTGAGGTTGTTGATATTTCTTCCGGCAATCTTAATTCCGGCTTGGGATTCATCCAGTCCAGCCTTTCGCATGAAGAATTCGCATTTCCTTATCCAGTGTCAAGCTGGAGTCAATCGCAAATTTCTCAGGACAGGGGCTGTTTGTCTGTGTTGCCCTGTGCAGCGACAGGGTTGCATTACCAATGATAGCAGCAATGGTTTTAATTTTTATTTCATGTCGCATTCTGCTCTGGTCTCCGCTTGAAGAAGAAGAGGGGAGAATAAGTTGGTTGTAAGAAAAAGCGACCTTAGAAAATTGTGAAATCATAGAAGCACAGAGTGTGATCTAGTCTGACCCTCTGCAATGCAGGAATAATCAGGGACTGAATTCGCAACCTTTGCATTATCAGCACCATGCTCTAACCAGCTGAGCTATCCAGGCTGAACCCCCACTTACCTGCCTTTTTTTCTTTTAAATTGCAAAGCCGCAAATGGTGTCCCTTTTCCCTCAAAGAGGAGTCTCTCCATTACCTTGATCACCTGGTTTGCCCTTTCTCCTGCCCCTTTCGCAAACCTACAAATCTCCTTTTTGAGCTGGGATGGGCAGAGCTGAACACGGTACCCAAATGTGGTCATATACCATAGATTTGAATAGCGGCATGATGATATTGCCTGCTTTATTATCAGTTGCTTTCCAAAGCAACCCAGCATGAAATTTGTCTTCTTTACACCTTGGATTCTGATGCTGATGGCTCCCTTCCAACTCTTAAGATTCTATGTATACCTGAAGGAGCGTCTCCACCCCCATCGTTCTGCCCGGACACTGAGGTCGAGCGCCGAGGGCCTTCTGGCGGTTCCCTCACTGCGAGAAGCCAAGTTACAGGGAACCAGGCAGAGGGCCTTCTTGGTAGTGGCACCCGCCCTGTGGAACGCCCTCCCACCAGATCTCAAAGAGAAAAATAACTACCAAACTTTTAGAAGACATCTGAAGACAGCACTATCTAGGGAAGCTTTTAATGTTTAATAGGTTATTGTATTTTAGTGTTTTGTTGGAAGCCACCCAGAGTGGCTGGGGAAACCCAGCCAGATGGGCGGGGTATAAATTATTATTATTATTATTATTATTATTATTATTATTATTATTATTATTTGATTCTGTGATCTCAGACTGCCTGACTCCTGGGTGGGTTCTGTGTAATGAATTAATGCTGAGAGCCTCCTATCGCCTTCCTGGATGTATACATGTTATCACTGCCCCCCTCCCCATTGTCACTTGCCACAGTGCCATTGCGGCCCCCTCCTCTCTCCCCTCCGGGCATCTTAAATACACGTCTAATTACTGACGATCCTTTTCGCCGCAGACCAACAAGTGCACCAGATTTAAATTCCATTTAATGCTCGCTGCGCCCAGCTAATAAAACCATGTCGGGCAAGGGCTTCAATTAGCCGGCGTATCATCCGAGGCTTTCAAGTGGCTTAATGACGGCGGAGGTTGAAGAATGTGACACCCGGCGTCGTCGCTGCTTTCAGCCTCTGCTCGGTGGGTGCTTTGGGATGAAAGGTTAGTCATGTGTACCAGATGCTAAGCAACGTCTTCCATTATTCATGGGTGTCAAACAGGGAAAGGAACATTTCTGGGCTCCCTGTCGCTCAGTGGTGTACACACACACACGCGCACATGCACATTGAACCACCGGGGCCATTAATACACATCACTCCCAAGGGTGCTGACACTAATGATTCTGTAGCGCATGATTCCATTGACTCAGCTCCCGTGCGAAAGAACAGGCCGTCTTCATAATACGTCCTCCACAGGGCACCCCAGGGAGCCATAAATTTCCCAGCAGTCTTGAGGCGCTTGGCTTTGTTGGTTTTCTTGTCTCGGGGTCCCATTGTTTCGGCAGGCCTGGACAATGTCAAGATGATATTTCACACTGGGGCGGCAGTTGGGTACCAACTTGGTCCAGGCAGAAGGGGTGAGCACCATTCAGCCCAACAGGAGTGGCTCTCAAGTAAAGATGTATGGGATCTGGCGGCACTTATAGGAAAAGAGAGGAGGGGTTCAGGAGTGTGTCATGGTAGATTCAGGATATGAGAAACATGTTCAGACTTAACCTGAAAAAAGGAAAACCACACAAACACTAGGGGTGCCCCCCTGCCTATATTGTTCTAGACCACTGCCCCAAACTTGGCCTGTTTTGGTTCTTCAGTTGGTGCCAGCCCTAGATATGTAATTTTAGTTACCTATAGTTGCTTTTTGTAAAAAAAGATTTTATCTGCACTTTAAGGATGATTATTTCTGAAGATTTGATTTTTAATTGGTCTGTGGGTTTTAGCTCTGTGTTTAGCTACACTTTCATTTGCATACCACTTGACCAAGCTCTTTATAAATCTTCTAAACAAATGGATTAAAAATAAGAATAAAGCAGCTTCTCATGATTGATACCCTCTTGGGCTCCTGTGGAAGGGTGGGGGAGAAATCAGCTCAGTTGGTGAGAGCAGTGGCGTAGCGTGGGGGTGCAGGGGGGGCCGGCCGCACATCTGGGGGTTAGGGTTAGGGGGCGCAAATCCACGGGTTAGGGGGCGCAAATCCATGGGTTAGGGGGCGCACATTACTTGCCTTGCCCCGGGTGCTGACAACCCACGCTACGCCACTGGGTGAGAGCATGGTGCAGATAACTCCAAGGTTGCCGGTTTGAACCCTGCATTGCAGGGGGTTGGGCTTGATGACCCTCAGGGTCCTTCCAACTCTACAATTCTATGATTCTATAAAGTAGTAGTAGATTTCTGTGCAGTGCAATCCTGTGCATGTCTACTCAGAATTAAGTCCCCATTGAATTCAGTGAGACTTACTCATGGGTAAGTATGCAAAGACTGAAGCCTTAGTTGGCAAAAAAAATAAATTGTTACTGGAAATGTTTGTGTTGAAGATGCTGTTATTAATTTTTATTTTATCTTAAAGCTTTTTTTTTCTTTTGCAGGGCTCCTTGAGCTGTCCACAGTGGCACAGGAATGTTTCCAAGGCAATTCTCTTTCAAACCAGTCATTCTGACAGATGGTTAGTACGGTTTGGCTGTAGTCAGAGGCTACGCCTTGATAGCTCATTCAAAACACGTTCCCCAACCGCAAAGAATTCTGGGCGCTGTAGTTTGTTAAGAGTTGCTGGGAATCGCAAATCTGCAAGGGGTAAACTAAAGTGCCCAGAATCCTTCGAAGGAAAGAATGTACTTTGAATATGCCTTCAAGGTTTGGTGTATATAGAGCACCAAAAGAACCGAGATCCAAATGCCCACCATTGCTTGGGTGGCGCTGGGCTTGCCCGTCTCTTTCTCAAGGTACACACTGCAGTCATCTTGCTGAAGCCATAAGGCTCTGCATCTGGTCACTTCCTGGAATTGCTGCGAACTCTAGATGCTGTGCTGGAAGAAATGTGGAATGCCAGTGTAATCAATGAATAAATAGCCTACCTTGAAGTGTTGTTGTGAGCATATAAAGAGAAATAGACCTCCTTGGATCATACCCGTGGTTCTGAAACAGTTTCACATCCAGGCACTGATCCAGCTCAATCCTGCTCGGCTTTAGCAAATGTACTTTCAGACCATCCCCAGGATCCAACGTGGGATACAATACGATAATCTTTATTGTCATTGTCCCATACAGAACAATGAAACTGAAAAATCTACATAAGACATTCAAAAACCAACAAGCCTGCTATCCCAGCTATCCCAACCTGGTTAGCCCCCTAAAAACTCTGATACCCCATTTTTAAATACAATATACTCCCATACAGACTCCCTACAATGCATTTAAAACCAAAATCGCATTTGGGTAGAAACTGTTTCTCAGGCGGCTAGTCCTAGTCTTTATTACCCTGTACCTTCTTCCAGAAGGCAGAAGCTGAAATAGATCATATCTGGGGTGCGCATTATCCTGCGCTATCTCTGCAGCTTTCTTATGGCACCTGGAAGCGTAGATTTGATATAAATGTAAAAAAATGTAGTATAAGCACCAACGATTGGGAAACACTGGCCTGCGAGCACTCCAATTGGAGAACAGCCTTTGCCAAAGGTGTCATGAGTTTTGAAGACGCTCAAACTCAGGATGTAAGGGAGAAGCGTGCTAAGAGGAAGGCACGCTTGGCAAATCCATACCGTGATCAACTCCTGCCTGGGAACCAATGTCCCCACTGTGGAAGGATGTGTGGATCCAGAATTGGCCTCCACAGCCACTTACGGACTCATTGTTAAAACCGTGTTTATGGAAGACAATCTTACTCGGCTACGAGGGATCGCAAAAGAAGAAGATAAATGCATGCAACCAACAAATAAGACAGCCTGCCTCACAGGCCTGTAGTGATGATTTAATAAAGCCCCGATGCACCACCCTGAACCACAAGGGACAAATGGATGGATGAGTTTTGCAACGATGGGAGGATGTATGAATTGGCGTTAAGGACAGCGTGTTCCGTCCCTCACAGCTGTGTTTAGATGACGCTCTTGTGTGCAGTTTCCTTCTTCACGCTGCAATATAATTCTCATCCGGATGGCGCAGGGGTTTTGCTGCGGTGTGTTCAAGACACTGCTGCAACTCAATGTCTCCGATCAGGTACACAAGCGACGTTTGTGCTGGGAATTGCAAACTCCCCGGAGTTCAGCATCCAAAGGGCTGCTATGAGCTGTGCTGATAAGAAAGTGATACTCACAAAAGCCCCCCTTCCAGAAAGGTGAGGTTGCCTGATTGCTGTGGCATCTAGCAAGTTTCACACCATCAGCACTCTCTGATCTGCTAGTCGATGTCACCTTGAAACCACAGGTATAGTAGCTATTGTGGGTGAGGTGCAATTGCCTTGGGTGCAATCAGGAGGGAAATGGGCACCCGAAATCATGACATAATCAGGGATGCAATCTAATTAAGGAAATTGTAGCTGCTTCATCATAAGAGTTTCACAGCACAATCTTATACACGCTTACCCAGAGGCAAGTCTTGCTGTATTCAGTGGGGCTTTCTGTATAATAAAGTAGGGCTGAGCTTCACAGCGGAGGATCTGCATTGCATACAGGAGGGAATGCCCCATACCTGAAACCCTAGAGCATGGGTAGGCAAACTAAGGCCCGGGGGCCAGATCCGGCCCAATCACCTTCTAAATCCGGCCCGCGGACGGTCTGGGAATCAGCATGTTTTTAAAGAGTAGAATGTGTCCTTTTATTTAAAATGCATCTCTGGGTTATTTGTGGGCATAGGAATTCATTCATTCCCCCCCCAAAAAAAAATATAGACCAGTCCCCCACAAGGTCTGAGGGACAGTGGACCAGCCCCCTGCTGAAAAAGTTTGCTGACCCCTGCAGAGAGTCAGTACTAGCCTGTGAAGCCCATACTGAACTAAGATGGTCTGTGAAGAATTCAGTATGCAAGAAACTACTATAAAGCCAGGAGTTAGGCTTCTGTAAAGTTGCACCAGACCCAAACCTCGTTTAGCATCAGGGCTGCTGTTCCTGAGGCCCGACTTAAGCCTAACAGAGGAAAAACTAGCTTTTAAAATAGTGCTCTCTGTCACATTGCCAAGTCATGTGACTGAACAGGTTTAGGATCCAGCCTATGTCTCCTGCCTCTGCTCCTGCGACAGCCTTGAAATACCCCTTTGGGGGGGGGACTTACACTGACCTCTGCTTAACCCCTTCAGCTCAGCCAGCTCAGACCTGGCTGAGTGACAGGAGCAAGCCAGGAACAAATCACACCATAGAATCGTAGAGTTGGGAGGGGCCCGAGGGTCATCTAGTCCAACCCCCCTGCAACGGAGGAATCTCAGCTCAAGCATCCATAACTCTTCATTAGCAAGAACACGCTCTGCACAGACTTGACTGAGTGTCCGGGCTAAGGAACACAGCAGTTCATCCCCAGTAGGGCTCCATCTTCCCAGGAATTTACCCAAGCAGTCGGAGACTATGCCTACATGAAGCCAAGCTCTCCTTTGCCCTTTTCTTTAATAAAAAAATAATATTTATTACTTTTAAACCTTACAAAAAGGAGAAAAGAAAAGAAGAAAGAAAAGCAAAGGAAAAGCAAAAAAAATTTAAAAAATTACAGTACAATATATAAACAATACACAACACAACATTAACATTAACACATTAAACAAAACAAGAGCAAAAACAATTCAAAAAACACACATCATACCATCGCAATATCCTCTCTTTCATTCCCTTGTTTCATCGACCTCCTCTCACCTCCCTTTTTGTATTTCATTTCTATCAATTATTTCAGCAAATCCTTTCCATCTTTCTCTATTTTCTGTCATGTGATTATCTTAACATATTTTAACCTTATTTTCCATTAATACTATAATACTTATTTATGCTTAATTCCTTAAAACATTTCTACTAAAGCCATATAATTCCCTTCCAACATTTTTCTAACACTCATTAATTTTACATTATTTCCATATATAGATTTTAAACTTTTTCCAATATTCTTCCACCGTCTCTTCTCCCTGGTCTCGGATTCTGCCAGTCATTTCCGTCAATTCCATATAGTCCATCAACCTGGTGATCTTCTGTCCGAGGCTCTTAACTCTTTTCCAAGTCCCTTCTGCAAGTCTTCTTCATATTTATACATGCACTTTACTTTGTTTTCTCCTGGTCTTGTTCTTATTTTCCTTCCTTTGATGCTGAAAAGTAGATCTCGGGGAAATTCCCATCTAGCAATGTTTTTATTCCTTCTCGACAAGTCAGCCAAATCTCCATAGTTAAAACTGAAATTCAAAAGATATTTCCAGTCGTATTTCAAAGTTCCTCCAAGTCTGGCAGTCCCCACAACTCCAGTCTCCTCCTGACCCAAGTCCAGGTCCCAAAGGTCAATAAATCCCTGCATGAAGGGATCTATCCTACTTTCCTTCTCCAGTCCAAGCGGGGCTCCAATCCTCAAAGTCTGACTTTCTCTAAATTCAGTCTTAAAAGGCATCAACTTATAGTCATCAAATTGCATCTGTAAGGCTGGGGCTCTCTCCCTCTCCACTTGTGCAGTTTTAGGTTCCACAACAACCACTTTCTCCCCCGCCTTCTCCTCAATTTGCCATGTCAAAATAGATCCCTGTATCGATTCCTGAATAATTTCTGTATTAATATTCACTTTTTGTCCCGAATTAGTCACTTTTTGTTCCAAGTTATCAATTTTTATAGTCCTCGCATCCATCTTCTTATGGAGCTGTTCCAGTGAATCATTAATCTTACATAATGCAACCACTAAGGCTTCTTCTGTCAACATTCTTAACGGTCCAAGGTCAATCCCAGATTCTCACAGTTTTATCTTGCAGGTGGAAATTTCCCCAGCTCAGCTCATGTAACAATTTCAAAGGCTTCCTCTAGGGGGAAACAATTTCTATTTGTATCAATCCTTTTAAGCACAGTTCAAACAAAAAAGTTAGTTTCAATTTTCAATTACTTTTACTCCTTTTTAAACGCAGAAGGAGACAATGGAAACAATGTATTTCTCTTCTTTAACTTACTGTCAACAAACGATCTATTCACAGTCAATGAGCATATCCAAAACTTCAGTCTTACTGGCAGCCCGTTTCCAGGTTCAGAGTGGTGGTAATTTAACTTTCTTCACTCTCTCCTGCAGGCTTACGTGATCTAAAATTTCCCCCCTCTTCTCCTGCTTCCAAGGGGGGTTTGATGATTTAGCCGCTGGAAGTTTAATCCTTTATGAAAGGCTTTCCAAGACTTTAGCTTGCAGCCTCTTTGCTTCAGTCTATATACAAAAGGGGAAGGCGGACTTCCTGTTTGAAACCTCCCCGTTTCGGTGCCAAATTAAGACGTTTAAAAATCCAATTTTCCATTCTACTCACGGGTAGTTGTTTTAAGATCAAATTGTCCACAGGAAAAAGTCAGCGCTCTCCGGCAACAGCAATGCGGCTTCACTCCGTGAAAGAAGCAGTCAATTCGAAGCACCGCGCCACTCACCCCACGTCCCTCCGGATCCCCGAAACTGGGTTTCCCCACGAGTAGGGGAGGCGCAAAAGGTGCCAGCCGAATCCCACGTTCACAGGCTTCTCCCGCCTGCGATTTTTGGTGGGTCCCCGCCTTCGCCGTGGCGGCCAGACCCTAATTTCCACGAAGCAAATTCCTCCTGATCAGAGGCGTTCAGCCATTACCGGAGGCGCTAACCCGGAAGTCCCTCCTTTGCCCTTTTCATACCCCTTCTGGTTCTAGGACACCATCAGGGAGGGGAGCTTGTCACAGCAGGAGGGGGAGACACCCATGACTCTTCACCAGCCTGACCCATCTCGGCCTCTTGGCCACCTTCCTCTCCTGCTTCAGTTTCTGCCTCTGATTCTGGACTGCTCTCTGCCACAGACTCTCCCTGCTCACTCTAACTCCTGTTACCTCTTCAGCTTCTGACACCTCTCTTCCCAGTCTTATCCCTCTGACCACTCCCCAATCCCTGGGCTCTGGGCTTTCTCCCTCAGGGGATCCCCAGCAGGGCCGTCTTACCCATAGGTGCTAGGGGTGCGGGGCACCCGGGCACTGGGCTCTCAGGGGCGCCAGGCCAAGAGTCTGGGACCCGAGAGTTGAGTCCGGGGAAGAGCCCATCCCTTGGTAGGAGCGCTGTGGTGGGCTCTTCTGCTGCAGGCAGCTCTGCGCCTCGAGTTTGGGGTGACCGAGGTAGTGAGTGTTAGGATATTTCCGTTCCACCTTAAAAGGGAGCAGGGTGTTTGTGTCACAGCCTGCGTATTTCCTGTTCACAGGATGTTTATGTTTGCTGTTGCTTTCGTTTCTCAGTCGGTCGGAGACACTGACTCAGAATGGTCATGTTTTTTCTTTGTTCTGATCAACGCTAAATAAAGTCTGTAAAAATGCTCTCCTGCTGTGCATCTTCTGCTGTGTGCATTATCTGCTGATAAAGAGTGTGCACGAGCCCTGGCAAGGTATTTCCAGGAAACTCGTGTCGCTAGAAGCTGCGTGACTACAGGGATCGATGGATCGTCCGGCAGCCGGCTTGGGGCCATGATGGACTATATCTCCCTGGCAGTATCCCAACAGTGAGATGCTGAGGCAGCCGGCTGGCTCTGCCTTCCTGTGCGCCTGGGACTGGGAAACCTGGGGGGGGGGGGACCAGGCGAATTTTTGCACCCTGGCGCCGCATGTGCTTAAGACAGCTCTGTTCCCCAGCTGGCTCCTCCCACCATTCCTCTGTGTCCAACCAGTCCATGACACTGAGTCAGGATGAGCAAATTCTGGTAGCGTATCTTCAGCTCAGCCAAGGTTGGGATTGGGAAGTTAGTGGTGGCTGAACCCGGCTGAGGTGGGAATCATCTGGCAGAGCTGAAGTTCCTCTGCACTCTAAGCTTCTCATCCTAGTGGATCTTGCCACATTATTGCCCCCTTGGTCAACTAATGTACTGATGACATTTCTATAAATTTACATCAGGGTAAAGACAATACTTTTTTGTTGTTGTTCAGTCATTTAGTCATGTCCGACTCTTTGTGACCCCCTGGACCAGAGCACGCCAGGCACTCCTGTCTTCCACTGCCTCCCGCAGTTTGGTCAAACTCATGCTGGTAGCTTCGAGAACACTGTCCAACCATCTCGTCCTCTGTCATCTGTCATCCCCTTCTCCTTGTGCCCTCCATCTTTCCCAACATCAGGGTCTTTTCCAGGGCGTCTTCTCTTCTCATGAGGTGGCCAAAGTATTGGAGCCTCAGCTTCACGATCTGTCCTTCCAGTGAGCACTCAGGGCTGATTTCCTTCAGAACGGATAGGTTTGCTCTTCTTGCAGTCCATGGGACTCTCAAGAGTCTCCTCCAGCAATGGCTCCCCTTCATGGATCACCGTAGCGAAGGGGCTTGAATAATTCAGAGAAGTTATGAGCTATGCCATGCAGGGCCACCCAAGATGGACAGGTCATAGTGGAGAGTTTTGACCAAACATGATCCACTTGGAGCAGGAACCGGCAAGCCACTCCAGTATCCCTGCCAAGAAAACCCCATGGACAAAGACAACAGGCAATACTTAGAAACTAATAAATATTCAGAAGGTTAGGGTGGAAGCCAGTGTGGGGTCATGGTTAGAGTGTCAAACTAGGACCTGGGAGACTAGGGTTCAAATCCCCACTTGGCCATGATGTTCACTGGGTAACCTTGGGCCAGTCATTGCCTCTCAACTAACCTATCTCAGAGGGTTGTTGTGGGGGATTAAATGAGGTGGGAGGAGAACCCCATGTACCACCTTGATCTCCTGGGGTGGGGAAGTGGGCTATAAATGCAATTGATAGATAAATAAGAATCATTTGTGCTCACTCAGGTCTTAATTCCTGGAGGGGACGGCCCAGGACTGAGAGCCTGCCCAGGGTGTACAAATGAGCAATTAAACCACTAATAGATTCCGCAGTCCCTGTCCGTGGTTCCCTGATTTGGATGCACATTCATATTTCCCTAGATGAGAAGCATTTAATTGGGGAGAGTTTCGGCATTGCAGTTTATAGACCCAGGAGTGCTACCAAGCCTAAAGATGGGCTTTAATGTTTGGCATGAATCGCGAAAGTATATATGCCAGTAACCTTACCTCAAAGTGCAGGCCAGAGTTAGAGGCTGCCTTAAGGCTGATTGCACTTCTGTTAATGACCTCCTGATTAGCAACCTTATAATTGGTTTGCTTTTTTTTTTTTAATAGCAGGCTGGGTTGGGAGGGGAAGGGAAACCATCAGCCCCACAGCTGGGGCCATGTTTAAGCCTCCTGTCTCCAGCCATGGTCTTGGTAGAAAATACCCTGTCCTCTCTAGGGCTGCCAAAAAATGGAAATCTGGACAAAAAATTTGTTGAGCAAATTCAAAGAAGAGATAAATGGATTTTTAAGGAAACTGGCCAAAATGTCAACACTTCTGACATCGGCCTGGGTTTCCCAGGGCATTTCACCATTTTACTGATATTGCACCCGGACGCTATTTCTGCCAGACAAATCCAGGATATGTCTGGGAAATCTTGGACGTACAGCAGTGCAGGACTTCCCAGTGCAGGACTAGGGAAAACTCTCCCTTTGGAGCCGCTAAGTGGTAATAGTAATGAAATTGCTGTGTGTCTACTCAGAAGTAAGTCCCCACTGAGTTCTGTGAGACTTACTCATGGGTAAGTATGCAAAGGGTGAAGCCGTAGTTGTCAGAAGCTGATGTCACTGACTCAAGTTCATCCATTTTGAAGTAATTGAACTAAACCTTTTTAATTGGATTTTGAATAAATGTGCAATTCATTGTTACTGCTTTGAATTTGATTGTGCTATTATCTTTCTTAGTGGGCTGTGCAAACCACTCTTCTGAAAAATGCTTTTTACAGGCTAGGGTAGGGGTCACTGGGGTTGAGTTTATGGAACCGAGGGGGCAGTAGCCTGAAAAAGTTTGGGAACCATTGGACTAGACAATAGTGAGAAAAATGGCCTGCTCAGTTTAAGGCAGCTTCATAGGTTCCCATGAAGTTAAATCCAGCATAAATCCAGCAAGAGGAGATAACGTGATTGCAAAGAAATTAAAAGTGAAAGCAGAATTTAAATTTGAAAGGACATGGGGAAATGTGGGAAGACTAGAACCTTCTATCACATGGAATGGTTATGGGAAGCAATAAACATTTTTTGGGACATTCGCACAATTACTCCACAGTCAGTTCTTTGTACCCTGAAATTAGCTCCGCTAAGTACTTTTGATGGGCAGAACAGAGACCTACTACACTGAGTGTATTGCTTTTCTATCTGAGGAATGAGACAACTACCTGCATGCAATTCATTGGTCGGTCAGTCTGTTCCTGTAGAAAGAAGGATGAGAGCAGGCAGACGCAAAATGCAGTTTGGGGGCCACATTTGGCAAGCGGGGTTGGTGATGGAACTGGAACTGCCCACTCCCCCCCTGCCTGCCACAGCTGAAGTGCCTTTCTCCAGTGCTAATTTCAGAACTCTTTTCCTTACTTGGACTGCGCATCCAAACTCCACACAACTGGCGTGAGGAAAGGGAGTTTTGGAGGTCACCCGCAGAATTGCGTTGTAGGCCCCAGCTCATCTCTCCTGAAACTGTTCGCCTCAGGCTTCTGCTATGTTACCTGTTTAACATATCCCCCTTCCCACTCCCGAAAGGCTTTCATAAAACAAAAGCAATTATCAGAACCCAGCTACCTCTGTGGCTTCGCCTTGAAATGAGCCCAATTAATTTCCATGCATTTTACAGTAATGTATGCATTAGAGATGACAGCTTGCTATGTGGCACGCCCCCCCTTCTTTCTTAGAAAAGCCTGCCTCTGCCTTTTAATTAAAACGGGGATTACATTTCATTTCATCTTTCTTTCTTTCTTTCTTTCTTTCTTTCTTTCTTTCTTTCTTTCTTTCTTTCTTTCTTTGCCTTCTTATTTGGAGAAGTTACTCCATGAAGCCACCCACAGAGCTCACGGCCCCTCTGGGTGCACCGGAGTGTCACAGTCTTTTAAGGGGGAAAGGGAAAAAAGAAAAGAAAAAGCCATTCCATCCAATAATTAGTGTCATCCCAAATTCATATTTATGCTGCTAATTGCAGGGCTAAGTGAATCTGCAGTTTAGCCACAGACGAATCAGCCTAAGTAAACACAGAAGCAACCGGAGCACACACAGATGTGCTTCTGTCTCGAAAATCTGCATGCTAATTACTGTTTGCAGTCTTCATAATCCCCCCACCCCTTTGATTACACCAATACAAAAGGATACAGCAATTAGCACCTCACAGATTTTTTTTTTTAAGGTTAGTAAGTGGAAAGGATGACAAATAGCCATCACCATTTGTGGCATTTTCTCCCTATGCATAAGAATTCCCTTCCTGGATTTTTCCTCTGGGGTTTATTTACTTATTGCATTTCTATTAGGGCGATCAATATATATATATATATATATATATATATATATATATATATATATATATATATATTTGCTTTCGTAGATTTTCACGGGTACAGGAATGTAGGTTTTGGTGTCTTCGGGTGTCTTCCCGTGTAAGAGTCGGGGTGTCTGGGCGACGTTTCGACGAGGTCTCACTCGTCATCTTCAGGCTGGTGCTTTCGGCTTCTTGTTACTGGAACAGAGCAAAATCTGGTGTTTGAGTTCCTATAAATACTGTTGAGGGGTGTGGTGTATAGCCTCCAACGTTCTGGGCAGAGAGGAAGTTCCTAGATTAGTGTGCCTTTTCTTCTTTTGTTCCTTAATTACTTGAGGGATATCTTGAGTGATTTCATGAGTGATATTCTGAATACCACTGGGTGGGTCATTAAGTGTAGATTAGTTGCTAAAGCTTTCGTGTCTTGACCTCTTGAGCTTGTGAAGAGTTTTTCTGAGAAGATGGCTGTGCTGCATTTAGTTGTGCTCTGGCTTGGCTTCGTGTATAGGGGCGAGCTGTAATTTTGTGCCTTGTGCCAGCCAGATCTGTGTAGGGATTGCAGGGGGGTGCAGCATCCGGAGGTGCCACTATAGTTTGGCTACTGGATGGAGTCTGTAGTATGTCTGTGGAGAGGGTCTGGGTTTGGGTCTGGTGTGGTTGATTGGTGACGGCGTTCTGTGTGCCTCTGGTTCTGGTGTCGGTTTTTGTGGGGAGGGCTAATTTCCAGATGTCAGGCAGGCGGGACGTGTCGTCACGCTTGTTCATGTTGTGAGGGTGTTTCTCTATCTCCACCCTGCACAAATAAACCACCTGCACCACCACCCTGCACAAATAAACTCCGTAGCCAAGACTCTCATCTCCAGAACCAAACGCCTGGCTGACAAAGACCACTTGACAACTGAGTTACAGAATCTCTCAAATGTGTTAATCGCCAATGGATACCAGAAAAACAAGGTTACGAAGCTAATCCAAAAAGAAACACCCCCCAAAAACCAAGACACAGAAGAAAACAATGGCATGGCCCTCCTTCCTTATATCAAGGGCACTACAGACAAAATTAGCAAAATCCTCCATAAACACAATATCAAAACAGCCTTCTGCACCAACCAAAAAATAGCCAATATCCTCAGAAACCCAAAAGACAAAATCCAGCTGGAAAACCAAGGGGTCTATGAAATACCCTGCAAAGTCTGCCCAGCCACGTACATTGGACAAACAAACAGACGAATAAATGCACGTATCGCAGAACACAAGAATGCCGTCAAAAAAGAAGAAAAAACTTCCTCTCTTTTCCAACACATAAAAGAAACAGGACACGAAATTAATTTTGCAGATTCCAAATTGCTCTTTAACATGGAACATCACCACAAGAGAATAATCATGGAAGCCATCGAGATAGAGAAACACCCTCACAACATGAACAAGCGTGACGACACGTCCCGCCTGCCTGACATCTGGAAATTAGCCCTCCCCACAAAAACCGACACCAGAACCAGAGGCACACAGAACGCCGTCACCAATCAACCACACCAGACCCAAACCCAGACCCTCTCCACAGACATACTACAGACTCCATCCAGTAGCCAAACTATAGTGGCACCTCCGGATGCTGCACCCCCCTGCAATCCCTACACAGATCTGGCTGGCACAAGGCACAAAATTACAGCTCGCCCCTATACACGAAGCCAAGCCAGAGCACAACTAAATGCAGCACAGCCATCTTCTCAGAAAAACTCTTCACAAGCTCAAGAGGTCAAGACACGAAAGCTTTAGCAACTAATCTACACTTAATGACCCACCCAGTGGTATTCAGAATATCACTCATGAAATCACTCAAGATATCCCTCAAGTAATTAAGGAACAAAAGAAGAAAAGGCACACTAATCTAGGAACTTCCTCTCTGCCCAGAACGTTGGAGGCTATACACCACACCCCTCAACAGTATTTATAGGAACTCAAACACCAGACTCTGCTCTGTTCCAGTAACAAGAAGCCGAAAGCACCAGCCTGAAGATGACGAGTGAGACCTCGTCGAAACGTCGCCCAGACACCCCGACTCTTACACGGGAAGACACCCGAAGACACCAAAACCTGCATATATATATATATATATATTGAAGAGTCGGACACGACTAAATGACTAAACAACAACAACAACAAATTTATATTTGTTCCTTTCCCCACAATAACCCTTCGAGGTAGGTTAAGCAGAGAGTGAGTGACTAGCCTGAGTTTCATGGTGGGTTCCCCCCCCCCCACGAGAAGGAAAGCAAAGCAAAGAGAAAATGTGCAAAGGGCACGCAGGGCCAGTAATTCAAGAAAGGCTAAGAAAAAGCCATGCCTAGTGTATGAATACTGCTATGATGAAGGCATTTTCTGAACGTTCTCGCTGCATGGTGCTGATAACGCCAAGGCTGCAGGTTCGATCCTTGTCTGGGACACATAGCTGTCAACGTTTCCCTTTTTTTAAGGGAAATTCCCTTATTCCGAATAGGATTCCTTGCAAGAAAAGGGAAAAGTTGACAGCTATGATGGGACAACTGCATATTCCTGCATTTCAGGGGGTTGGACCAGATGATCTTCAGGGTCCCTTCCAACTCTCCAGTTCTATGAAACGAGAAATAAAAAGTCACCAAGCTCTGGCAATAGACCTTTGTCAATACTATGGCAATACTGAAGTTATGAGCCCACATCAAAATCATCATCACAAAGCGCATTCACAAGCCAGGTGACCAAATGTAGCTTTCAGTATTAAAAGGGGTGTGTGCCCATTATTTCACTATCTTGGGCAATCTCAGCTATGGAAGACCTGCTCCCTGCCTTGCAGGGCTTTTCCCAGCTGCCCTGGGAGGGTGGAGCTTGGACTGACTCCAGCTGCAAAAGTTGAGCCTCCTGAACAGACTTTTGGGCTGGGGGATTGCTTGAAGTTTTTTGTTGGAGTGGCGGTGGGGGGTTGTTGCTATTATTGATATTAATTATTTGTATCTTTATATTGTATCTTATATTGTATTGTATATTTCTATTGTATCTTTATATTGTATTGTGGGACGTGGGTGGCACTGTGGGTTAAACCACAGAACCTAGGACTTGCTGATCAGAAGGTCGGCAGTTCAAATCCCCACAACGGGGTGAGCTTCCATTGCTCGGTCCCTGCTCCTGCCAACCTAGCAGTCCAAAAGCACGCTAGTGCAAGTAGATAAATAGGTACCACTCCGGCGGGAAGGTAAACGGTGTTTCTGTGCACTGCTCTGGTTCGCCAGAAGTGGCTTAGTCGTTCTGGCCACATGACCCGGAAGCTGTACGCCGGCTCCCTCGGCCAATAAAGCGAGATGAGCGCCGCAGCCACAGAGTCATCCGCGACTGAACCTAATGGTCAGGGGTCCCTTTACCTTTACCTATTGTATATTGTTTCAGTTGGGTTGCATACTTTTTGATGTTTAATTTGTTGTTTATGACTACCGCTGCTGTGTTTGCAATGATGTAAAGTTTTTCATGTTGCAAGCCGCCCTGAACGTGGATTGAGCTAGTGAAATATACTCAGAGTCGCAAAGTGATTTCATGCTCTTTATTCAGCTCATAGTGGTGAGGAGGAATGAATGAATGTCCCCTCAAAGTATCTGCTTTATATACATTATTTACACAATGGGCTGCACATGATTGGCTAATTCTGGAATTCTACTGTAAGCCAATCAGGTTGTGGATTCACTTATATCTGGAGCATGATTGGGTGGTTCCTCCCAACCAATCATACTGCTGCATTGTTCTAGGACCAATCAGACTGCTGCAATTTGGATCCTATTCAACTCAGTACATAACAGCTATGGAAAGCCGCATAGAAATGCAGCGAAGGCTCCTGCCCAGGTAAAAGATACTAAATGAAGGCATGTGTAATGCGTGGCAATAACATTTAGAATCTCAGCGTTGCAGAGAGTTCAGTCCTCATCAGAGACCAGGAGCAAAAGCAGGATGTTGAAGGAGAAGTAAGACATTTTTCTCAAAAAAGAGAGAGGTCAGTTTAGACTTCTTAAGTAGAAAAAACAAGTTTGCTGATTGTAATTGCTGGTGCTTTCCTGGGCTTGAGCAAAACAAACAAAGGAGGAGACTCACTCACACAGTTCTGCAGACAAGTTCACTTCATTTCAATAATTTTAGTAAGTTGGCAGCTTTTGGTTTGGGGAAAATCTCAGAACAATAGTGCAAGACCACCACCCAAATGTTGGATCGTGCCATTGCTCACGATGATTCAGTCACTTCGGAAGGTGCAAGTCAAAAAGCATTGGAATATGGAGACTTTCCCTCTGTGTGTGTCCGGTTGATCTGCTTGATGCTGATTCACACATGCAAGTGTGTCCAGCAAGCCTGTCTCAGCCATCCCTTTGCATCCCTCCGCCACAAAAGTGGATGCACAGTGGGAAAAACCCTTCTTGAGGTGGGCAGTATGTGATGTTTTGTGACAATAGATAGGGATTAATTGGCTTAGCAATGTCTGGAAGGCCATTCCTGAGCTTTGAAGCAAAATGAAATGCATTCCAGAGTGCTGAGTGACGACTGGGGGAGAGCGGGTGGTTTCCTTTTTTTCTTTTCCTGTAGAGCATTCCCCCCCCCTTGTTCCACATCTGGTCCTCATAAAAGAGCAACAAGCAAAATGCTGAAGATCCGATTTCCTCAATCAGCTGCTTGGTCATGAGATTCCAATAGAGCCGGGTGGGAGGGAGTCTGTTCTCTTTGGGAAAGAGTCAAACTGGCTCTCTCTCTCTCTGTACAGAGATGACTTTTCCTCTAATGCCTTTGTCTTCATTCCTCTTTCATTGTCAGGGTCTGAAACTTCAGAGAAACTTCCGTGGGGAGGACAGGAGAGGTGCCTAGGAGAGGGGTATTCCTGCACTGCAGGGGGTTGGACTAAATGACTCTAAGGGTCTGAAGGAGTGTCTCCACCCCCATCGTTCTACCCGGACACTGAGGTCCAGTGAGTGCTGAGGGCCTTCTGGCAGTTCCCTCCCTGTGAGAAGCCAAGTTACAGGGAACCAGGCAGAGGGCCTTCTCGGTGGTGGCACCCGCCCTGTGGAACGCCCTCCCACCACATGTCAAAGAGAACAAACAACTACCAGACTTTTAGACGACATCTGAAGGCAGCCCTGTTTAAAGGTAAAGGGACCCCTGACCATTAGGTCCAGTCGTGACCGACTCTGGGGTTGCGGCGCTCAACTCACTTTATTGGCCAAGGAAGCCGGCGTGCAGCTTCCAGGTCATGTGGCCAGCATGACTAAGCCGCTTCTGGCGAACCAGAGCAGCGCACGGAAATGCCATTTATCTTCCCGCCGGAGCGGTACTTATTTATCTACTTGCACTTTGACCTGCTTTCGAACTGCTAGGTTGGCAGGAGCAGGGACCAAGCAACGGGAGCTCACCCCGTCGCGGGGATTCGAACCGCCGACCTTCTGATTGGCAAGTCCTAGGCTCTGTGGTTTAACCCACAGCGCCACCCGAAGCTTTTAATGTTTGAGGCATTACTGTATTTTAATATTGTGTTGGAAGCCGCCCAGAGTGGCTGGGGAAGCCCAGCCAGATGGGCGGGGTATAAAGAATAATAAATTATTTATTATTATTATTATTATTATTATTATTATTATTATTATTATTACTCTACAATAAGTGCAAATACTGCAATGTCATGCAAATGGTGTAGAATTGGGGGGAAAGGGTCAGAAAAGGGCAGACAACATTATCAAGGGGTAGAGCAACTCCCCTAAGAAGAAAGATTGCAGCACTTGAGACGTTTTCGCTTAGAGGGAAGGTAAATAAGAAGTGACACAATGAACGTTTCTAAAATAATGCAGAAAGAGAGTGAAAACTTCCCACCTCTCTCTCATAACATTAAAACTCATGGATGTCCACAGAAGCAGAATCTTGGAAGATTCAGGGCGGAAAGACTTCACACAGCGCATGGTGAAACCATGGAACTCACTAGCTTCGTAAGTGTGCGACCCTGAAATTTTGTTTGGTCCAGCCAGTCGAAACTTCCTGTTTCCTCCTGGGCTGGGGCATCCTTCCTTTTGCATGTGATGGGAGGTGGGTGTGACGTTACCTGTCCAGGTAACAAATGGGCAAGTCACGCAGCGCACCTCTTCTGTCTTTGACTTCCTCCGTTGTTGGAGCAGCTTTTCAGCTAGAGATGCTCTGTTGGCTCTCAGCCAACAGAGGACACTGGGATTATCCCCATATGGGATAGATCCACATGGATATACTTTGTAACTAAGTCTGCCTTCAGGGATCCAACTGTGAGCTGACAATGTGAGTAAACTTCTTTTATATACTTTACACAAGATTGTGGCGTGTTTATTATTTTAAGAGGGATATAAGGGAACTTACCAGAAATCTAATACTGAGAGGCTTAAACAAGCCTGCAACCAGCTATCTGCTGTGTGTCTAAAAGGGGAATGTAAAACTCTGCTAAGTTATAGAACTTGCTAGCACAAGTTAGGATAAACGATATATCCTCTCCTGCCTCCCTGAACATTCCCACAAAAGGCGACTACAGTGGTACCTCGGGTTACATATGCTTCAGGTTACATATGCTTCAGGTTACAGACTCCGCTAACCCAGAAATAGTGCTTCAGGTTAAGAACTTTGCTTCAGGATAAGAACAGAAATCGTGCTCCGGCGGTGCGGCGGCAGCAGGAAGCCCCATTAGCTAAAGTGGTCTTCAGGTTAAGAACAGTTTCAGGTTAAGAACGGACCTCCGGAACAAATTCAGTACTTAACCCGAGGTACCACTGCATGGGGTTGCGGTGCTCATCTCTCTTTTCAGGCCGAGGGAGCCGGCGTTTGTCCACAGACAGCTTTCCAGGTCATGTGTCCAGCATGACTAAACCACTTCTGGTGCAACGGGACACCGTGACAGAAACCAGAGTGCATGGAAACGTTGCTTACCTTCCTACCACAGCGGTACCTGTTTATCTACTTGCACTGGCATGCTTTCAAACTGTTAGGTTGGCAGGAGCTAGAACAGAGCAACGGGAGCTCAGTCCGTCGCAGGGATTTGAACCGCTGACCTTCCAATCCGCAAGCCCAAGAGGCTCATTGGTTTAGACCACAGCACCACACGCAAGCTGTGTGCCATTGAGGGTCCTGCTTGCAGAGGAGCCCATCAACGTACACTCCAATGCTCTGGTTGCCCTTTCTGTCTTCTACCAAATGGGATGCAATGTGGTATTCTGCAGCACGGGAGCTTGAATGCACAGAACTTGGGGGGGGGGGGCTGGCAGGTGCAATCCGGATACAAAACTCATCTGTTATGCAGATTTAAAGAGAGTCTCAGCGCTAGTGATTATGCAGAATCATCCATAAAATGCTGACCATCAGAAAGGAATGGGGTGGGGCAAATGAGGAGTTCTCTGCTCTTGAAATTCCTTTCCCCTGCAACCTCCCCGTCTCTGCACAGCTGGCCTAACAGGAAAGATGGTTCGCATTACTAGAAAGGATTGCAAGCGGGGGTGGGGGCGGCAACACACATTTTAGGCAATCTGAACCCTTCCTTTAAGAAAGCACTGCGGGTTTAAAACAGACACCAAAGAACAGTAACTTGAGAAACTCAGCCTAAAGGGCAAATCCATTATTAAAAAACCAATCTATTAACCTATATACCTATTAGCAAAGTCAAAGCCGGATTTGGGATAATAATAGTCTGCTAGGAACTTTCCTCTGGTTACAGGGATACGGATGGGGATCACATTAAAGCAAAGGACGCAAATGATTTGGGTAATTGACTCCCCAAACCAGATAAAAATTGAAGAGAGAAAAAGCAGGGCCACGAAACGAACATGGATGGCACTTTTTGAAACTTCTGGCTGCACTTTCTTGAAACCAGACGTTCCCAGCCATTGGCTGCGCAGGTGAGGCGCAAGGGAATGTTTACGAACATTCCATGTGCTCATGAGTTATCTTTTCGAAGTGTCAGCCCATTAGGTGCGTTTCTGGGGAGAAATTGCAGGAAACGGAGGACGCAGCAATATCACAACTTGAGTCAGTAGACTGTATGACTCATTCATTCATTATTTTCTGCATTTATATCCCACCTTTTCCCTCTACCCCTGCCGGGAGCTCAAGGCTCAAGTATATGGTACTCCCTGCCTCATTTAATCCCCACAACAGTCCTGCGAGGTGGGTTAGGCTGAGAAGCAGTGATTAGCCCCCAAGGTCACCCAGCGAGTTTCATGGCAGAGTGGGGATTCAAACCCTGTTCTCCCAGACCAGGACCATTCATATTGGATGGTAGAACTGATAAATTAACTGATTGACATATAAACCAGCTATATTAACTGATTAATTTGGCTGATTAACATATTATACCCCTTTTAAATGTGATTTTTTTTTGGGGGGGGGTTATTGACATGTGATTTTCTTGTTGTTCTTTTTATTATGTATTTTGTGTTTTTATTATGCATTTTTATGTTATGAACCGCCCTAAGATGTATGGATGAAGGGTGGTATACAAATGCAATAAATAATTTCAAAAGGACAGCTTCCTTTTTTTAAAAAAAATTAAAATGGTGTAGTGGTTAAGAGCGGTAGACTCATAATCTGGGGAACTGGGTTCGCGTCTCCGCTCCTCCACATGCAGCTGCTGGGTGACCTTGGGCCAGTCACACTTCTTTGAAGTCTCTCAGCCTCACTCGCCCCACAGAGTGTTTGTTGTGGGGGAAGACGGGAAAGGAGAATGTTAGCCGCTTTGAGACTCCTGAAGGGGAGTGATAAAGCGGAATATCAAATCCAAACTCTTCTTCTTCTTTTCATTAAAGTTTTTGTGTGTTCCAAACCAAACAGATAAATTCAAGGCAGCTTCTTATTATGTTTATTCCTATAAATATTGGCAGAATGTGAGCTCTTTTGGATTCTGGACATTTTCAGATTTTGATTTTTGAAATTCAGTTTGTGGGGAGGGGTTCTTGAAAGCAGGATGGCTCTGAATATCAGTTGTTGGGAATTGCAGGTGGGCTGAGAGTATAAAAGGCAAAAAGGTAAAGGACCCCTGGACGGTTAAGTCCAGTCAAAGGTGGCAACAGGACACCGTGACGGAAACCAGAACGCACACACTGGCATGCTTTTGAACTGCTATGTTGGCAGGAGCTGATTGGCAAGCCCAAGAGGCTCAGTGGTTTAGACTACAGCGCCACCCGCATCCCTGTAGGCAGAGTGTGTAGGTTTCGCACAAGCATCTATTTGGCCGCTGTGATACAAGGATGCTGGACTAAATGGACCACTGGCCTGATCCAAAGAATGGATGTATTTTAAATGCTTGTGACCAGTTGATAAGCAATTTGTAGACAGCCTCAGAGGAATCGTGGACCAGAAGCTGAGGACAAGTTGGCAAACCATTGCATACAATGGTTTGTTTGAGGTAGATGAATCGATGGTCTGCCAAATCCATGCAGTGTGGGAGCCACCCACCAACTTCTGTTTAATTTTTTTTTTAAGCAATATTTATTGAACAATTAATAACTTCAAAGTTTAAACATAAAATACAAAAGCCAAAAAAAACTACAAAAATAAGAAATTACAAAGCAAAACACATAAAAGTACACAATAAAAAAAGTTAACAGAATAGAAGAAAAAGAACAGAGAACACCAAAAAAAAAAAAACACAGAGAAAAGATTAGTATTTTCATATCCTATACTTCATTCACTAGTTTCTTGACCTCCTCACACCTCCCTTTTTGTATTCCAGTTCAGATATTCACCAACTTCTGTTTAAAATCCTCCACTAAGGAGGGGCCACCACCTTCCAAGTCTATTCTGCTGTCAAACTCCCCTTACCATCAGAAAGGTCTTCCAAATATTTAGTGGGAACCTCCGTTATTGTAATTTGGCTTCCAGTGTTCCCCCTCGCAGTGCCTTGATTTCCCGGAATCGTGGAGTTGGAAGGGACCATGAGGATGATTATTATTATTTATTGAATTTATATACCGCCCTATTGCAGGAGGTTCGATCATCTAGTCCAGCCCACTGTGAAGTGGGAATCTTTTGCCTGATATGGGATTTGAACCCACAACCCTGAGATTAGGAGTCTCATGATGCTATACAGACTTGAGTGCTGCCACGCTTGGGCAGGGAAAGATTGCTGGCAAAAGATTCCTTCATTGCAGGGGTTGGACTAGATGACCCTCGTGGTCCCTTCCAATTCTACTATATGTTATATGGTATATCACGTCGTATTATATATGTTTCCTTGACATGGCATGTCAGCTAATTGTGGCCCAGGGTTTACAGCGAGGCTCACATGGGCAAGTGAGAGAAGAAGTTGGTGCAGCAAGAGACTCTCCATTTCAAGGTCGTGGGTTCGAGTCCTACACTGGGCAAAAGATTCCCTGCATCGCAGCGGGTCGGCCTAGATGACCCTCGTGATCCCTTCCTTGCAACTTTGCGATTCCGTGATTCTAACCGCCGTGCAAGCTGCTCTGCAGACTCTCTCCCCCCCGCCCGGTCCGCGCGCCCCTCACCGCGGCGTCTGGCCGGCTGGCTCTGGGCCGCGGCCGCTTGGCGCGCGTGACCTCCAGGGGGGGCTTCCTTCGCCGCCGCCGCCGGGGGGCGGGAGAATCGGAGGGAGGGAGGGAGGGAGAGAAGGAGGGAGACGGGGAGGCGCAGCGCCCGAGCAGCCGGGAGAGGGCGAGGGGAGGAGCCGGGAAAGGAAAAGGGGGCTTGGGAGGAGAGCGAGCCGAGACGCCGCAGAGGAAGGAGGCAGCCCGGGCGCTCCGGGGAGAGGCGGCGCCGGCGGCGGTGGGGCAGGGATGCGCTTGCCGGGGGGCTGCCAGATCCCGGTGCCACGGGGCTCCGCGCGCTGAGCGCCTCGGGGTTTCTGCGGAGCGCATCTTCCGCGCTCGCCCTCGCGCCCGGATCTCCATGCGCTGATCGAGGGAGGTGCCGGCTCGGGGATGAAGCAGGCGATCGCGGAGCCCGGGCAGCTGCAGGGCCCCCCGACGTCGTCGGGGCGGGAGCCCGAGGCCCGGTGGCCGCGCGACGGCGCCAAGAGCGAGGCGAGCGAGGCGGAGCGGCTGCGCACCCGCGAGCGCCTGGAGGCCACCCTGGCCGGGCTGGCCGAGCTGGAGTTGCTGCGCCAGCGCCACGAGCTGCGCGTCAAGCGGCTGCTGGCCGCCGCGCCCGCCGATGCCCGGCTGGGGGGCAGCGGCTCCGGGGAGACGGCGGCGGGAGAGGCAGCCGCCCCAGGGGTCGCCGCCCCGCGCAGCCTGGAGGAGAAGTTCCTGGAGGAGAACATCCTGCTCCTGCGGAGGCAGCTGGTGAGCCCAGGGGCGCAGCGCGGCGGGGGCGCGGCGGGGGCGCAGCGCAGCCTGGCGGGTGGGGCGGAGGGTCGCGGAGACCCCCCTTGCGGCGGAAGGAGTAGGTGCGGGCACAGCCGTCCCCCAGTCCCCGCACCTCTTTGCAGCGCACGGGGCGCGCGGCGAGGGGACTTCTGAGCGCGTGCAGAAAGCGCCTCGTCTTCATCCGGGCGCACGTGGGAGTTGGCAATCGGGTGTCTATTTTCATCTCCTTTGGGAGCCCCCCCCTGTTTGAGACTTCCCTCGGGTAACGGCTGCTCTTTATTAAGAGTCCTGAGCGCCGGATTCGTTGGGTTGCAGATCAGGAGCGCCTCGGAGAGAGACGGTTTACAGGGGATAAAAAGAGGTTTGTCTTGGGCGCCTGAGAAAGCTTCCCTGCTGGAAATGCACTTGGAGATGTTTTTGAGAGCTGCTCCGTTGGGAGCGGAATGACCGGTCACTTCCATACAGAGCGAGTCCGGGGGTGGGGACACACCTTTGCTTTCGAAGCACCCCCAAAAGCTTATGGGGTGACTCCAGATGGGTGGGGGGAAGAAGGAAAGAAAGGGCAAGCGCCAGCTCATTGGTGAGGGTGTGTGTGAGATCGAGAGTGCATGCAGAATAAAACCGAGCTGTCTGTCTCAGTCGGTTAGAAGTCAGTGGCAGGGAGCCCCATTGCAGGGGATTTGAGGCTCCGCTCCAAATGAGGGAGCAGAGAATCTGGGCACTCACCCGTGGCCCATACAAAATGTGGGGACACCCCCTTTCTTGTATGAGTTTGTGGGAGACCCAGTGTTCTTTGGAGTCTCCCAGTGCTCCAAAACATCAGAACTGCCGGGTGCAGAATAGACACCAGTCTATCTCAAAGAATGGAATGGTTCTCTCTGAAGCAATCTGCGGGTGGTATCCTAGTGCAGAAATCAGAATATTTTAAAAATCTGCTCTATTCTAGGCAGGACAGCCAGCCTCCTGCTCCTGTTCTCTGGCCTCCCCTTTGCTCATCCTCTTTGGGGTCTAACAATAGCAGCCATAGCTGCTAGCATGTAGTGATTAATTACTGCAGCTTCCAAATGAGGTGGAGGGGAGGGGGCTGTGGGTGGGTGTGTTTGCCACCGCACTGCACTGAAAGTGACCTTAGGGAATGGCTTTTCCTTTTTCCCCTTCCTAAATTCAGTGTTTTTTTTCCTTTCGTCTTTTCGTGGGAGATTTGGGGAGGGCACTTGGCGAAGGAGTGTATCGCTAGCTCGCTGTATTCCTTGGGCACGGACGCCAATATTAGATTGCCTGCTGCATGGAATTAATTTGCCTCCTGCAGATGCTGTTAAGGGACTGTGTGTCCGTGTTGGCAAGAGCGGACAGGAGGGCCAGGAAGGAAGCATTTATCTTATTGAGTTTCTGTCCTCGCTGGGGCCTTTCGGAGATTGCTTTTGTTGAATTGTAAAAGGGGAATTAGGAAGAACTGGGCGAAATGATTAGAGCACCACCTGATCACGGTACTCTATTTCTGTAGTCAACTCTTAGGCGTCCAAGAACACGGTTCGGGGTACCTGGATTAAGCATGGCTCACAGGAAGCTTGCCTTAAATTGAGGCAGACCGTTGGCTATGTAGCTCAGTACAGCTTGCACTGGCTGGCAGCAGCTCTCCAGGGTTTCAGATGAAGGATGTTTGTGGAGAGGCTGGGGATTGAATTTGAGACTTTTCTGCGTGCGGACGCTCTGCCTCTGAGCTTACAGCCCTGCCTGTCCTGGGAGGAGGAGAGTCTGCAGAGAACAATGGGTGCCAGGGAAATTCTCCTGCACAAGCCTCACTGAAATGAATGGGAACGGCGCTGCTCTTGCACGCTTTCCACTCTGTAAAGCCGGCGGGAACACCTTCTGCAGCGCCGCTAAGAAATACACTGGCAGCAAAGGCATGGGAGTTGGCTGGTGCTCCCCTGGACTGGATCCTGCTGCATTCCAGTGGGGATGGTGCAGGAGCAAAGGGATCTTTGCCCACTGCAGCGAAGGAGGGTTTTCCTTCCTTTCCCGTGCGCAGCTTGCAAGGCAAGAAGTTCCGGCTGGCTTGCAACTGCTGGCAGCCAAGGCCTTTCTGTGTGCTCCGTTCCAGCGGAGGTTTGTGCAAGGGAAGTTTCAGGGGAGCTGTTACTTTTGCCACACTGAGAAAAGAAAGGATTGTCAGACTCTGAGTCTCTTGCCCTTGGCATCTTGTTAAGCGAGGCTGCTCATGTCTTCTGTGCTATGACTTTCTCTGCCAAGGAAGGCGAGGTCTGTGCGCCAGGGGTGGGGGACGAAAGCAGCTCAGCTTCTGCAGTCAAAAGGCAGTGAAGCCAAGAATCACCCCACCTCTGTAAAAATAGATGGAAATGTTGCTTATGGCACAACAATGTGCTCAATTGGTATGTTTGATTTTGAACACTGCAATGCTCCTTGCATGAAAGAGTAGGCAAGGAGCATTGCAGTGGACCAGGAGCACTGCAGTGGGGAACATTACAGGGGGTCACGAAATAATAATAATAATAATAATAATAATAATAATAATAATAATAATAATAATTTATTTATTTCCCCAGCCACTCTGGGCAGCTTCCAACAAAGTATTAAAATACAGTAGTCTGTTAAACATTAAAAGCTTCCCTAAACAGGGCTGCCTTCAGATGTCTTCTAAAAGTCTGGTAGTTGTTTGTTCTCTTTGGCATTTGGTGGGAGGGTGTTCCACAGGGCAGGCGCCACCACCGAGAAGGCCCTCTGCCTGGTTCAGGGACGCGGACTTATAAAAAATATTGGGGGGGCCCGGGAAAGCTCGTGAAATGTAAATAAGCTCATGAATATGCAAATAAGCTCATGAATATGCAAATAAGCTCATGAATATGCAAATAAAGTGGCGCCGCCCCCTCGTGAGCGAATAGGGGAGAGCGTGCTGCTGCCTATTAATCAGCTCCGGAACAGCTGATAGGCGGGAAACCTGGGGCTAGAGGCAGGAGCCCCCGCCCCCGGGGATTCCCTAATCTCGCGGGGGACGGCCGGGGCTCTCCGGCTAGGGCGCGCGGCTGGCTGGCTGGCTGGCTGGCGAGGGAGCAGGTGGGGAGGAGGCGGGGGACGGCGGCGGCGCCCCAGATTATTGGGGGGGCTGAGCCCCCCAAAAAAATTTTTTGAGGGGGCTCAAGCCCCCTCAAGCCCCATGGAGTCGGCGCCTATGGCCTGGTTCCCTGTAGCTTTGCTTCTTGCAGTGAGAGAACCGCCAGAAGGCCCTCGGTGTTGGACCTCAGTGTCTGGGCAGAATGATGGGGGTGGAGATGCTTCTTCAGGTATACTGGACCGAAAAGGGGCTGGGTGATGGGTGACAGTGAAGGACCCACAAGTAGCGGTCACTTGCTAGAACAAACAAGAAGCCTGCAGCCACGAAGCAGAATGGTCAGTTCAAATAGCTTCTACTCCTCAGTTTATGCGTCCTGGTGTCCCCCTTACCCCGCTTGCCAGGTCACTGTTGCACCGACAGTAGAAGTAGCATGCAAGATTCCCCATCCTTCAAACTCTTAAAGTATATACAACAGCTCTTTCAGGATCTAGAACCTGAATGCCCAGTCCCAGCCAAAGGGACAGCTTTCGCTTCCCTCACAGGAGTTGGACTGCGCATGTTCCAGCAGCTCTGTTCCTGGAGCAGTTGGAAGGTTTGTGGACATTCTGTGCCGTCACACAGCTGGTGTCCAGGCAGCGTTAGAAACTGGGATAGAAAAGCTAGGAGCCAAATGGCTTCTGGGACCTGGGTTGTGGGAGCCAAAACAGAATGTCTGGTTGCTACTGAAGCGGGGGGTGGGAGTGGGGCGGGTCGGCAACACTTTTTATTTTGTATTCTGATAAGCATGGACTAATACGCAATTCACATAAGTGACACATTGTTAATATCACATTTTTAGCAGAAATGGTTAATACATGTTTAATTCGGTGTTTACAATAAAAATATTGGTACCATACTTCAGTTTTCAAAACATTTTACTCTTTATTGTTAAATTCCTTAATGTATTGTCTATCCTTAACATATACAGTGGTACCTCGGGTTACAGATGCTTCAGGTTACAGACGCTTCAGGTTACAGACGCTTCAGGTTACAGACTCCGCTAACCCAGAAATAGTGCTTCAGGTTAAGAACTTTGCTTCAGGATGATAACAGAAATTGGGCTCCGGCGGCACGGCGGCAGCAGGAGGTCCCATTAGCTAAAGTGGTGCTTCAGGTTAAGAACAGTTTCAGGTTAAGAACGGACCTCCGGAACAAATTAAGTTCGTAACCCGAGGTACCACTGTACTTTGAGGCTTCAAAGCACATACATTTCAGTAATCCTTGAGTGTCAGCCAAGCGCAAAAAATGGCGCCCGGACTTTTGGAGGTGCTCGCAAATGGAGAATTCTTAGGTGCAAAATGCTCCTGGCGCCCTGCTAGTTTCAAACCCTGTGTCCAGCGCTTTATTACCATAAGCACAACAAGGTACAGGTGCGTGTGAAACACCTGTTTTGCAGGTGTGAGCTGGGAACTGGGCGATGAAGGAATGCAGAAAACTCATGGGCGTTTTTTAGCAGCTGTCATTGCAACCACTGCCATTGGATAGTTCAGCCAGGAAAGAGAACCAGGGGGGGGGGGGAGTAATTCGGACCATAGACTTGCCCATAGTTTCAAAGAAGTGTTTGTTGACAGTATGTTGCAGATTGTGTTATGGAAACCACAGGATGGGAGAGGGCTGCTGTGCTCTGATCCAGCGTCCGGGCTTCCGACTCGAGCATCGGAGCATCGAGAGTCTTACAGAACAGAATGCTGGATCATTTAGCCAGGCTCTTATGAAGGCAGGCAGGTTTTGCACTAGCAATAATCTTGCTCCATGGGTCCAGATGTTCTGCGCGTGCACACCAGCACCAGAGTCTCCTCCAGCCTGCATGGGGCAGGTCAGGGCCTCACTGTCCCAGGGGGCATATTTTTGAAGGCCATCTTAGGAGATCTCCGTGCTTGCCATTGACCTCCTTGGTAGATGCCAGGCTGAAAGCAACCACGCTTCTGTCCCTCCAGAATCCCAAGCCAGCTTCCTCTGTGTTGCAATGCAATCTTTGACGCCTGCTATTCCTCGAAGGAACCGGAAGGAATCAGAGCTGTGGGCAAGCAATAGAATACAGGTCTTGTCTCCTGTCCTTCAAAGGCAGATGGAGCTGGGGGAGGACATCAGAAGGACCTGATTTTCACGATGGTAAACCTGATGCTTATGGGAAGCCCATAAGCAATTGTTGTTGTTTAGTCATTTAGTCGTGTCCGACTCTTCGTGACCCCATGGACCAGAGCACGCCAGGCACTCCTGTCTTCCACTGCCTCCCACAGTTTGGTCAAACTCATGCTGGTAGCTTTGAGAACACTGTCCAACCATCTCGTCCTCTGTCATCCCCTTCTCCTTGTGCCCTCCATCTTTCCCAACATCAGGGTCTTTTCCAGGGAGTCTTCTCTTCTTCTGAGGTGGCCAAAGTATTGGAGCCTCAGCTTCAGGATCTGTCCTTCCAGTGAGCACTCAGGGCTGATTTCCTTCAGAATGGATCGGTTGGATCTTCTTGCAGTCCATGGGACTCTCAAGAGTCTCCTCCAGCACCAGAATTCAAAAGCAGCAATTCTTCGGCGATCAGCCTTCCTTATGGTCCAGCTCTCACTTCCATACATCACTACCGGGAAAACCATAGCTTTAACTACCCATAAGCAGTGCCTGAGCACAACTGTCCTTCGGCCCAACTGCGCATTCAAGCAGCTGGCATTCAGGAGAATACTAATTCCTCCAGTGTTGGCACAACATTGCCCTTGTGACTGGTAGCCATTGACAGCCGTATCCTGCATCCGTTGGTCTGATCCTCTTTGGAAGCCGCTGGGCTTAAAACAGTGCGTGTGAAAAGGATCTAGGGGTCTTGGTGGACCATAAGCTGAACATGAGCCAACAGTTTGATGCAGCAGCAAAAAAGGCTAATCTTCTATTTTTGAATCTGGTTCTTTCTGCCCAAGTACAGAACCTTACATTGTTGGAGCCCCAGTCAGTATAGACCTTGGAGGGAGGGAGGTTGAGAAATGAGGGCCTAGCCTCACTCAGCCTCATTCCATTTATTTTAATATACAGTGGTGCCCCGCAAGACGAAATTAATTCGTTCCGCAAGTTTTGTCGTCTAGCGAATTTTTTGTCTTGCGAATCACGAAATCCCATAGGAATGCATTGAAAATCAATTAATGCGTTCCTATGGTCAAAAAAAGTCCAAACAAAGCCAAATCTGGTACAACAACAGTTTATTAACTGCTCTTTAAAGTCACACATACTGTAAAGAGCAGTTCAAAAATTGAAGGGAAAATAAATTAACTTTATAAACAAAACATGTCTTTGTTTTTAGACAAAGGAAACAAAGTCGCGAGACGTTTTCGTCTTGCGAAGCAAGCCCATAGGTGAAATTCGTCTTGCGAGGCAAATCGAAAACGGAAAAACCTTTCGTCTAGCGAGTTTTTTGTCTTGCGAGGCGTTCGTCTTGCGGGGCACCACTGTATATATATTAAAGGTAAAATAATAAAATCGAAAGGGGGTGGGGTGGACTCACAACGGTACTTTAAAACATACAAGATATCGAATACTGAAACAGATTAAAGTTGCCTCAACTTTCCGAGCATCTGGGTATGCTAGTCTGAACAGGAATAATTTTATGAGGTGCCAAAAAGAGGATAGTGAAGGCGCATGCTTGAAAATATTCAATTTGATACTACAGGATTCAATTCAACACTACAGGATTGAAATTTCATTCTGAAAAGGCTTGGATGGATGGATAGTTAGATAGATGAAGAGAGATAGATAGATGATAGGTAGATAGATACTGTAGGTAGGTAGGTAGGTAGGTAGATAGATAGATAGATAGATAGATAGATAGATAGATAGATGATAGATACATAGATAGACAGATAGATAGATGTCTTCAGTGTGCATCTAAATGAGTGGATTGTTGATTCATTACTAGTGGTAAATGAATGAATGAATGAATGAATGAATGAAAGGGGCCACCACACAGAAGGTCCTGCTTCTGGTGGACACAAAGTAAACAGTGGGAACGGTTGATGCCACCAGGAAGTCAGTCTCTCCAGTAGCCCATTCCCAAGTTGTTTAATAAAATCGTAGAATTGTACGGTTGGAAGGGCCTCCAAGGGTCATCTAGTCCAACCCCCTGCAATGCAGGAATCTCAGTTAAGCATCCATGACAGATCCAGCCTCTGCTTAAAAACCTCCAAGGAAGGAGAGTCCACAACTTCCCGAGGGAGACTGTTCCCCCGTCAAACAGCTCTTACTGTCCCAAAGTTTTTCCTGATGTTTAGTCGGAATCTCCTTGGACTTTTAAAATAAGAAACGCCCCTTTGAGCCTTGCCCACCTTAAATCTGGCCTGGCAGCAGATAGACAGCTTCAACTGATGGCGTTTAGCTTCGCCTTTTGATTCTGTGATTCACCCCTACTTTTTCTCCTTGCCCTACCTGCCAGGCTGCTCCAATCAGCTTGGCCTCCAGTTTTGCACCTGCTCCAGTCAGCTGCTTTTTGCACAGAAAGGGGCTGCCCTCCTGCCTGCCCAGAAGTGGCAAGGAAGCCTCCTTAACAAATGTGATGCTCTCCTGGATGCCATAAATCGGAAGCTGCGTCGGACATTCAGGTTCTGAAAAATGTTCAAAAATCGGAGCATTTACTTCTGGGTTTTCGGCATTCAGGAGCCAAAACGTACGGTAACGGAGGTGTTCAGGAACCAAGGTTTGACTGTATCACAGTTTACAAACAAAAAAAACAAATGGAACAGAACCAGTGTTAGAAACTCAGATATACAGTGGTACCTTGGGTTACATACGCTTCAGGTTACAGACTCTGCTAACCCAGAAATATTACCTCGGGTTAAGAACTTTGCTTCAGCATGAGAACAGCGCAGCGGCAGCAGGAGGCCCCATTAGTGAAAGTGGTGCTTCAGGTTAAGAACAATTTCAGGTTAAGAACAGACCTCCAGAACAAATTAAGTTGTTAACCTGAGGTACCACTGTATATGCTAGACACCAAATGGCTGCTTAAACCCAGGTTACAGTAGCCAAAACGGAATTTCTACTTGCCATTTGTGGGCAAGACACCTCTAAAGTCTTATTTTTCAAGGGATGGAATGGCTTTGTTTGATTCTCGGTTAGACATCTGGCTAGTTCAGACGACAGCCTTGAGCTCTAGGCTAAGAACTTTGAGAACTTAAAGAAGGAAAGTCACTTGACCCAGGGACAGTCCACAAATATATTTGGCCAATTCCTGCCTCTTTTTCTTAATGTTGACACGGACCATTCATAGCGTAAGAATATTCTTCACAACTGGGAGCAGGGCAGTGGGGTGGGGGGAAGTGAAGACAAGTAGGAGCAATTAACTAGAACATTGTTCACTGCTCCTGCCCAGGCTGCACAGAAAAAATGGCATTTTGGGTCCTGAAATTCATTCCGATTGTGCCGATACAGATAACAGATACAGTTCTACAGCATGGGCTATTAGTGTGTGAAAACAGTCCAGACCCGATGATCCCCAGATGGTGGAGACATCAGGCACCATCCTGGCACCCAGGAATCTTCACTTGGTCGCAAGCGGCCACTAGCCAGGTGCAAAATGTCCCTGGCGAATTTCGAACAAAAGAGGCGAGTCCTGCAAAACAACTGTCAAAAGGCCAGTGTAAAGAGTCGTGTCTTCAGCATGCGGTGAAAACTGTACAAAGAGGACGTCAATCTTTGGCATTCTCTCCCCCCCCCCCCCGTAGTCTTCTCAAATGTTGCATTGTAAGGTCTTTGCAGGCAGAGACCTGTGTCTTTTGCTTAAGGAATCCTGCAAAGCTCTTCATAGGTTGACTGTGCTGCATAGATGACAGCAGGCAGATAGATGCCAGAGGACTCTGAAGAGCCCTGTCACATTTTTTAAAAAATAAATTTTTATTAAAGTTTTCACAGTATTACATAATGAAAAAGAAAAAATAGGAAATAAAAACAGTTAAAAATAATTCCATCTTTACATCACTTATCTTTCATTTACTTGTTTCCCGGACCTCCTCATACCTCCCTTTTTTGTATTCCAATTCAGTTTATTAGTTCAGCAATTCCTTTCCCTCCTTATTATCCTGATCTTTAATCTTAATATATTATAACATTAAATTTTTACCTATTAAAAACCCAATTTTTCCATATTCTTTTAAACCATTACAGCTAGAAACCACTTAACTTCAATCCAACATCATTCTAACATTCCTTAATTTTGCAATATTTCTGTAAATAAATCTTTAAATTTCCTCCAATCTTCTTCCACCGACTCTTCTCCCTGGTCTCGGATTCTGCCAGTCATTTCCACCAATTCCATGTAGTCCATCATTTTCATCTGCCATTCTTCCAGAGTGGGTAAGTCTTGTGTCTTCCAATACTTTGCAATAAGTATTCTTGCTGCTGTTGTAGCATACATAAAGAAAGTTCTGTCCTTCTTTAACACCGATTGGCCGACTTTGCCCAGGAGAAAGGCCTCTGGTTTCTTCAAGAAGGTATATTTAAATACCTTTTTCAATTCATTATAAATCATCTCCCAGAAAGCCTTAATCCTTGGGCACGTCCACCAAAGGTGAAAGAATGTACCTTCAGTTTCTTTACATTTCAGTTTCTTTACAACTCTGGCATTGTGGGAATTACAAAGAAAAGAAAGGAATTTGAAATTACGATCAATTCCAGAAGACGAAGGAGACAATCTTACGGATTTTTTAACGAAAGAGTTTGCTGATGCCTGGGAAGATTTAGAGGAAGACGAATTTAAAATCACAACAGCATTTAGACTGGGCAGAAGACAGAACAGAAAGGCACCGAGAGACTGTCTGATTACCTTGAGATCGAAGGAGGAAAGAGACAAAATTTTAAGACTGCATTTTGAAAAGGCCTTACAAATTGGGAACTCACCGATACAGATCTTTAAAGATATTCCTAAACATATTTTGGACTTGAGAGCTTCTTATAAGGATTTGGTTTACTTGCTGAAGAAGAACACCATTCTCTTTAGGTGGGAATTTCCACAGGGACTGTCCTTTGACTACAGGGGGAAGAAGGTGAAAATAAAGACGATACAGGATAAAGACAGGTTCCTGCAAAGAAATCAAGAAGACTTACAGAAAGGAACTGTAGACCCAATTGCTGAGCAAAAGAGTGTAATAGATATTTTGAACCTTTCGTTTGGACAGAACCTTCCACCACCAACAGAGGAGGAACAACAATTGGGAGCTGTTGGAGGAATACCAGAAAAATAACAAGATGGCCCTGCAATTCCTTAGCTGGAATTGTAATGGGATGAACATGCCTTTGAAGAGACGACAAGTATTCCATATTCTGTACAGAGAACAATTGGACTTGATTTGCTTACAGGAAACTCACATAACTAGAGCCCACAGGAGACTGCTTATGAATAAAAAATTGGGACAAGAATTTATTTCGTCGGACAAAGTGAAAAAAAGAGGAGTTGTGATTTATGTAAAAGAGAAGTGGGCTCCAAAAATGATATTTAAAGATGAACAAGGAAGATATTTAGCGGTGGAGATACAGGTACAAGGAGAAACATTTTTGATAATTGGGATCTATGCACCAAATGAAGGCAAAGCAGAATTCTTCAAAAAACTTCATGAAACTTTGACGGATTATTTGGAATATAATATGATAATCATGGGAGATATGAATGGTGTGGTTTCTACAAACATGGACAAGACACAAAGACTGACACTTACTAAAGAAGGGAGACTCCCGAAGACTTTCTTCGAAATGACTGAAAATATGGACTTAATAGACATTTGGAGAACAAGGAACCCTCTTGAAAGAGAGGGAACCTTTTTCTCCCAAGCAAAGATGACCTGGACCAGAATCGACCAAATATGGGTTACTAGTGGAATGGCTCCGAAGATTAAGAAGGTAGAAATCTGCCCAAAAACCTGTTCCGACCATAACGCCGTGAAGATGGAAATGAAATTTACAACAACTGGTCAGTTTAGATGGAGAATGAATGACACCCTGTTTCGAGATAGAGAGATCCACATGAAGGCCCAAAAAGCTTTAAAGGACTATTTTGAAATCAATCTAAAGGGCGATGTGGAAAAAAGAGTGATCTGGGACGCAAGTAAAGCTGTGATGCGAGGGTTTTTGATTCAACAAAATTCAATAAAGAAGAGAAAGCAGAATGAGAAAAAGGAAAATTTTTTGGAAAAGATAAAAGAAGGAGAGAAAAAATTAAGGTCAAAACCAAAGTCCCAGGAGATTTTGAGGGAGATTAAGTTGTATCAAACACAATATATGGAATTGATGAACCAAGAGATAGAGTGGAAAATAAAGCAAATGAGACAAAAGACATTTGAGTCGGCAGACAAATGTGGTAAACTTCTGGCATGGCAACTCAAGAAAAGACAGAAATTAAATATAGTCACAAGTTTAGAAGTGGATGGAAAGATTATATCTAAACCAAATGAGATAAGAAATTGTTTTGTGAGCTATTTTAAAAAACTTTATTCCCAAGGATTACAAAACGAGGAGGACATAGATAAATTCCTTAATAAACATGGATTACAAAAAATCTCTCATCAAAGCAAGGTGGATCTAAACCAGAGAATAACAGAACAAGAGATAGAGGGTGCCATTCAGGACATGCAACTGGGCAAATCTCCAGGGCCAGATGGACTGACTTCCAGATATTACAAATCTTTAAAGGAATGGCTGATACAACCGTTAAAGGATGTCTGTAATGAGATCTTAGAGGGAAAAAAGGCACCCGAATCGTGGAAAGAAGCATATATTTCACTCATACCAAAGACAGAGACTGAAAAGACTCAATTGAAGAACTACCGCCCAATTTCGTTACTCAATGTGGATTACAAAATTTTTGCAGACATTTTAGCAAAAAGATTTAAAAGAGTACTGATGGAGAAGATTCACAGAGACCAAGCAGGCTTTCTCCCAAAGAGACACCTCTCAGACAATGTTAGGAATATAATAGACATTTTGGAAAAGTTAGAGGTGAACATAAATACTAAAGCAGTTTTGATATTTGTGGACGCGGAGAAAGCCTTTGACAATATTTCGTGGAGTTTTATGAAAAAGAATCTTCATGGGATGGGGGTAGGACAAGGATTTGAGAATGGTGTGGGAGCAATATATTCCGAACAAAAAGCTAAGCTGATTGTAAACAATGTAATAACTGAGGAACTTAAGATAGAAAAAGGAACACGACAGGGGTGCCCAATTTCTCCATTGCTTTTTATTTCGGTCCTGGAGGTGTTGCTGAACATGATTAGAGAGGACCAGCAAGTTAAAGGTGTAAAGGTCGGAACCAAACATTATAAGTTAAGAGCGTTTGCAGATGACCTTGTATTGACCTTGCAAGAGCCAAACACTAGTACAAAAAGAGTGTTGGAAATAATCCAACAATTTGGACAGGTAGCTGGATTTAAATTGAATAAACAAAAAACTAAAGTCTTAGGGAAAAACCTAACAGATATAGAGAAGAATAAGTTTCAAGAAGAGACAGGTCTGATGGTGGTTAAGAAGGTGAAATATCTAGGGGTTAATTTAACATCTAAAAACTTGAATTTGTATAAGGACAATTATGAAAAATGTTGGTTAGAAATTTAAAAAGATCTAGAAATATGGTCAAATTTGAGATTGTCAATGTTAGGCCGAATTGCAGTGATTAAGATGAATGTATTGCCTAGAATGTTATTTTTATTTCAAACTTTGCAGATTATTGACAAGATGGACTGTTTCAAGAGGTGGCAGAAAGACATTGCGAAATTTGTCTGGCAGGGCAAAAAGCCCAGAATAAAATATAAAATATTAACAGATGCAAAAGAAAGGGGGATTTGCCCTGCCGGACTTAAAATTGTACTATGAGGCAGCAGCATTCTGCTGGCTGAAAGAGTGGATGCTCCTCGAGAATACAGATATCTTGGATTTAGAAGGTTTCAATAATGCATTTGGCTGGCATGCATATCTATGGTATGACAAAATCAAAGTGCATAGTGCCTTTAAAAATCACATTGTAAGAGGGATTGAAGGTGAATTTTTGAAAGGAATACAGGCAATATATTCAAACCAACACGCCAAACTGGTAATAAATAATAGTATCACGAAGAGATTCAAAATAGAAAAAGGAACAAGGCAGGGTTGTCCCCTTTCTCCACTTCTGTTCATTTTAGTTTTAGAAGTCCTGGCGAACAAAATAAGGTTAAAGTCAGAGATAAAAGGGATTAAATTAGGATTTAAAGAGTATAAGTTAAAAGCGTACGCGGACGATCTGATGTTATCCCTAGAAGAACCACAAGAAAGCATGGGTAAAGCATTGGAGATAATGGAGGAGTACGGTAAACTTTCGGGCTTCAAGCTGAATAAAATTAAAACAAAAATGCTGACGAAGAACCTGAGAAATGATGCGCAAGAAAGATTAGAATCCCAATATGGAATTAAGGTAACTAAAAAAATAAAATATTTAGGAATCTGGCTTACACCCAAAAATATAAATTTAATTGAAGACAATTATACAGCAACATGGAACAAAGTGAAAAAAGATCTGGATGTCTGGAACAGGGTGAACCTCTCGTGGCTGGGCAGGATGGAAGCAATAAAAATGAACATACTCCCTAAGATGCTGTTCCTATTTCAAAATATACCAGTTATCAGAGGACCCAAGTTATTTAAGGATTGGCAGAAAACTCTTTCAAGATTCATATGGCAGGGAAGAAGGCCAAGGATTAGATTCAAATCACTTACAGACCGAAAGGAGAGAGGAGGATTGGCAGTACCAAATTTAAAATTATACTATGAAGCGGCCTGCCTTTGTTGGGTCAAAGACTGGATAACTCTAGAGAACACGGACTTACTAGACCTGGAAGGGGCGGATAACAGGTTCAGCTGGCATGCCTACCTTTGGCCAAATAAAGAAAAAGTACATAAAAGGTTCTCGAGTCATATTATCAGAGGCCCATTGTATGAAGTGTGGGAAAAAAATAAGAAACTGCTAGAACAGAGAACACCTTGGTGGCTATCCCCAACAGACATCTTATCAATCAAAAAAGTAAACCTGGAAGAGCGAAAATTGACATATGAAGACCTACTGGTAAGATCCCAAGATAACTGGAGGTTAAGACCATATGAAGAATTAAAGGAGAGGCTGTCAGGCTGGCTACAGTACCATCAGATAAATGCAAAATGGTCAGAGGATAAGAAAATTGGAATGAATGAAAAGAAGTCCAAATTTCAGACTGAAATAATTGAAGGCAAATCCAAAATATTATCTAAGATGTACAACATACTATTGGAATGGGAAACGAAAGACGAAGAAATTAAAGAAGTTATGGTCAAGTGGGCAAGAGATTTGGGGCATAGTATAGAATATGAAAAATGGTCAAAACTCTGGAATGAGGGAATAAAGTTCACGGCAAGCGCTGCAATTAGAGAAAACCTAGAAAAGATGATACATCGATGGTATTTAACACCAGAAAAACTAGGTAGAATGTATAAAACTGTAAATAAGTCCTGTTGGAAATGTAAAACAAAAGAAGGAAATTTTATACATATGTGGTGGACATGCGAGGAAACAAAAAGATTTTGGGATCAGATATATACAGAGTTAAAAAAGATACTTAGATATACATTTCCCAAAAACCCAGAGGCCTTCTTATTAGGGATGGTCGGGACAGAAATTCAAGAAAAAGATAAAACTTTATTCCAATACTCAACAGCAGCGGCCAGAATTTTGATCGCTCAAAATTGGAAAGGCACAAACCTCCCAACGGTGAGAGAGTGGCAGTTAAAACTATATGACTTTATCGAATTGGCAAGAATGACACAAAGAATCAGAAATCAAAAAAATACAAAGTTAAAAGAAGATTGGAATAAATTCATGGTTTATTTTGAAAGTAATTTTAAAAACGTACCAACTACAGAGGGTTTGTTATAAAACTCCCGATGTATAAACTAGAGACAAACACCAGCGGTAAAAATGAAATTGTTAAAAGCAAAACCCGAATTCAGTAGGGAAGGAAGTCGATGTTTTATGTTTTATGTTGTATGATGTAACTTTTTTGAATGTATCTGTCTCTTTTTGCGTGTATGCTTTTTTCTCTTTTTTTTTCCCCCCTTTCTTTGTGTATAAAAGAAATTCAATAAAAAGTATTTAAAAAAAAAAATCACATTGTAAGGAAAGCATTGTTTAATGTTTGGATGAGATATAAAGATCTGTTGGAAAACAAAACCCCTAGATGGTTGTCACCCTTAGAGGCTAAGGCCCACAAGAAAGTCAACATGGAGGTCGGATGGCCAAAGTATTGTGAGATTCTAGAACAGGATGGAGAGAAACTGAAATTAAAGAGCCATGAAAAACTAAAACCCAAAGTACAAGATTGGCTCCACTATTATCAAATAATGGAGGTTTTTAAACAAGACAGGAAAATTGGCTTCCAGGTGGAAAAATCAAAACTTGAGACAGAATTGTTAGAACCCAATATTAAGAATTTGTCAAGAATGTATAACTTGCTGTTGAAATGGAATACACAAGACGAAACAGTTAAATCAGTTATGATTAAGTGGGCACAGGATATTGGTCATAATATTATGTCTGCTGACTGGGAAAGGTTGTGGAACACCGGTATTAAATTTACGGCATGTAGTGCTTTAAAGGAAAACGTGATGAAAATGGTCTATAGGTGGTACATGACCCCAGTTAAGCTAGCAAAAATTTACCATTTGCCTGATAACAAATGTTGGAAATGTAAGGAAACTGAAGGTACTTTTTATCATCTTTGGTGGACATGCCCGAAGATTAAGGTTTTCTGGGAGATGATATATAATGAAATGAAAAAGGTATTTAAATATACCTTCCTTAAGAAACCAGAGGCCTTTCTCTTGGGCATTGTCGGCCAATTGGTGCCAAAAAAGGATAGAACCTTCTTTATGTATGCAACAACAGCAGCAAGAATATTGATCGCAAAGTATTGGAAGACACAAGATCTACCCACCTTGGAAGAATGGCAGATGAAAGTGATTGACTATATGACATTGGTGGAAATGACGAGCAGAATTCGTGACCAGGGAAAGGAGACTGCGGAAGAAGACTGGAAGAAATTTAAGATTTATCTTAAGGACTATTATAAACTTGATGAAGTTTAGAATGTCGAGATTTTATAGAGAGAAAGGGTTGCAGTAATACAAGATTAGATTAAGAAAGGACTATGTTGAATTAGGACGGGAAAAAACATTTATAAGTTGCTATAAAATTTGGACATGAGGATGCAGAAAGGGGAGGTATGGGGAAGTCCGAGGAAAGAAGTTTATGAAAGGATATTATGAAATTATATTTGTTTGTTTGTTTGTTTTCTTTATGTTTGTTTGTTATAAAAACTTTTGTAAAATCAATAAAAATTTTATAAAAAAAATAAATAAATTACATCAAAATATTGCAAAAAAAAAAAAAAAGTTTCTTTACATTTCCAACATTTATTATCGGGCAAATGGTAGATTTTTGCAAGCTTGACTGGGGTCATTACCACCTGTATATCATTTTCATAATATTCTCTCTTAAGAGCCCTGTCACATTGATAGGAGCCTAATGGATGGCTCACAGTCGGACAAGCCATCTGGACGTCACGGGCAATGAATCTTGTGAGCAGCAGCTCAGCGTGGTGTGTGCATGTGGGGGAAGGGGGACATAACGCATGGATGCGCTTTGCGCTAATGCATATCGCAGAATCGTAGAGTTGGAAGGGACCCAAAGGATCATCTAGTGGAACCCTCTGTCATGTAGTGAATCAAGGTGCATTATCTCAGGGATGGGGAACTCCTGGCTCTCAAGATGTTGTTGGACTCTTACAAGCTCCAGCTGGCATGACCAGTGAGCCTTTATTTATTTATTATTTGCCTTTATATCCAAGGAGCTTAAGGGTGGTGCGCTTGGTTCCCCATACTTCCTATTTTATTCTCACAACAACCCTGTGAGGTGCTTTAGACTGAGAGGGTGTTGTAGGCTCAGGGTCACCCAGGTCTTAGTCTAATAATAATAATAATAATAATAATAATAATAATAATAATAATTGACAGAGTTGCTCCCAGATCCTAGCTCACAGAGGATCACGCTAGCCAGCGATCATTTAGTAAAAGTCTTTATTGAGTTACAGTTCCCATTCTCAAGCTGCTGCGTGCAACTCTACGTCTTATGGTTAGATCGGCGAAGCTCTGTCTGGGTCCCCGCCTCCTGTACACCAACTTAATATCCTAGCCTTACTCCACCTTTTCCGCCTGACTGTTCTTCTCTGGGTCCCTCTGCCCCCCGGGGTCTCTTCCTTCCGGGACTCTTCTGACGCTGACCCCCCGGACCCTTCTGTCTCCTTGCGCCGGGCTTTAGGACCTGGCTCCCTTTCCGGGCTGCTTACTGCGCCACCTTCCTGTGCATTTGAACTTGGCGCGCGCGCCCAACCTTCCACTTTCCGTCTGACCGTTTCTTCGCTCCCTGATGGAGGTGTGGCCACTCCTGACTCGTGCCCTCCCTCCTGTTGTGAGCTGCCAGCGCTTGATACCTGACTCCCTTCCTCTCCCCTGCTCTCTGTTGGTGACGCTGGTCCCGATTTCCAACTGCTCCCCTCTGAGCTCCCTCTGGCCCTTTCCTCCTGGGGTGTCCCCCTAGGCTCCCCCCTTGCCCTGGCCACTGGTGCTCCTTTCTGTGAATCTTCCGATTCACTGGAAAGACTCGGAGATCTCGGGTCGTCGTCATCACTCATCCTTTCTTCTGCCTCCTCCCCCTCGCTCTCTGTTTCCTCCCTTGCCCTTGCCTCTGCTCCTGAACCCCTGATAATAATAATAATAATAATAATAATAATAATAATAATAATAATATTTATACCCCGCACATCTGGCTGGGTACCCCCAGCCATTCTGGACGGCTCCCAACAGAATATTGAAAACACGATAAAACATCAAACATTAAAAACTTCCCTAAACAGAGTTGCCTTCAGATGTCTTCTAAAAGTCAGATACAGTGGTACCTCAGGTTACATACGCTTCAGGTTACAGACTCCGCTAACCCAGAAATAGTACCTCGGGTTAAGAACTTTGCTTCAGGATGAGAACAGAAATCGTGCTCCGGCGGCGCAGCAGCAACAGGAGGCCCCATTATCTAAAGTGGTGCTTCAGGTTAAGAACAGTTTCAGGTTAAGAATGGACCTCCGGAACAAATTAAGTTCGTAACCCGAGGTATTACTGTAGTTGTCTGACACTTTTAACCACACTGTACTTGACAGCCTCAACGTTTTTTCTCTCCAGTAGTTTCTGTTGAAGGCCAGGACTAGCACATGATGACCCAGTGTTGGAAACTCAGGTATACAAGCTAGGTGCCAAATGGCTCGTTAAGCCAAGGTTACAGTCAGCAAAACGGGGTGTCTAGTTGCCATTTTTGGACAAGACGGCTCTAAAGTCTTATTTTTGAAATGATGGACTGGCTGTGATTGATTATCAGTTAAACATCTGGCTAGTTCAGATGACAACCCTGAGCCAGGTTAAGAGCTTTGATGATAACTTAAAGCATTCGTAACATAAGAATATTCTTCACGACTGTGAGCAGGGCAGCGGGGTGGGGTAAGTGAAGACAAGCTACAGAAAATAACTACAGTGGTAGCTCAGGTTAAGTACTTAATTCGTTCCGGAGGTCCGTTCTTAACCTGAAACTGTTCTTAACCTGAAGCACCACTTTAGCTAATGGGGCCTCCTGCTGCCGCCGCGCCGCCGGAGCACGATTTCTGTTCTCATCCTGAAACAAAGTTCTTAACCTGAAGCACTATTTCTGGGTTAGCGGAGTCTAACCTGAAGCGTATGTAACCCGAGGTACCACTGTATGACATTGTTCATTGCTTTTGCTCAGGCTGCACCAAAACACAACAACACAATTTTGGTTCCTCAAATTCCTTCTGATTGGGCAGATAAAATATAACTGATAGAATTCTATCAGTGTGTGAAAACAGTCAAGACCCAGTCATCCCCAGGCACACACCTCCAGATTGTGGAGATGTCACGCATCATCCTGGCATCTTCACTTGGTTGTTGACACTTTCTTAATAGGTTTGTGAGACAGGACTTCTCCTTGCAGAAGCCATACTGGCTCTGCTTGTTCTTCCATATGCTTGGCTTTTTTTTATCTTTGCCAATACTCCCCATCCCATCAGTTTTCCCAGGTCGGACATTAAGCTAGCAAGCTTGCCGTTTCCCTCTGGATCCCCCTTTTAAAAATTAGTGTTACATTGGCTACTTTCCAGCCCTCAGGTGTGGAGGCTGATCTGAGGGACAAGTTGCATATTTTGTTAGAAGAGCAGTAATTTCACATTTGAGTTCCTTGAGGACTCTTTGAGTAGAGGCTATCTGGACCCAGCGTTTCGTCAGCTTTTATTTGGTCTGTTCGGCCTAGAACTTCATCTCTTCTCACCGCTGTCTGCCTCAGTTCCTCAGATTCCCAGACAGTTGTCTGTTTACTTAGAAAGGGCCACCATGATCGGATTTGAGAACATGACCATGTAATCCTATTAGCTGGGGAGTCCCGGAGAAAGCGCCAAATCTTGGGACTTGCGCTACTTGAGTAAGCAAGAGTTTGGTCGCCTTCCTAGTCCAGTTAGACGAAGCGTCAGCGATTTGCCAAAGTTCTCTGCCCGTCACGTAATCCTGGTCTTGTGCCTGCTGGAGTGGACACTGGCACTACTAGAAAGGAAATTCTGGCATCATTAGAGAGGCGATAGACCTGCCTTGCCAATAGCCTACAAAAGAAACTCAAGTCTGGGAAATCTAATATATTCAGGTCTTCGTTTTGCAAGATGCTTTGTACCGCGAAGTTCCCTTTCAGCCTTAATTTAGCTCTTTTGTGCATTTGACGCTGGAAAGCATCATTTGGTATAATATAAATAGCAGCTGCAACCAAATATTGCAGCATGGAATGCTGCTGTTCAGGATTCCACCCGTTGCATTTCCCCTCCTCCCGCACTTGTTCCATCTCTGTCCCCAAAACAGCCGGCCAGCAATAATTTTCTTAAGATGATTTTCTATCTTCTAGAAACCTTTGGGGTTCTTCCAAGCATGCGGATGCCCCCTTCTTGAGCATGGGGTGTGCGTTTTGGACACAAATGCAACAGCATACACAGCCTGAAGATCAGAAACAGAGGGAGGGATAATAATCTTGTGTCGTACATCATTGTTCGAAATTCACCAGCTGCTGGGTGCATTTTGCACTTGGCTATCGGCCACTTGCTACCAAGTGAAGATGCCATGATGGCACCTGATTTCTACATAGCTGTCAACTTTTCCCATTTCTTGCGAGGAATCCTATTCGGAATAAGGGACTTTCCCTTAAAAAAAGGGAAAAGTAGACAGCTATGTTTCTGCAGCATCTGGAGGCGCATACCTGGGGATCCTTTGACCTTACCTGTTTTCACACACTAACAACATAGCCTTCAGAATTCTGTCTGATATTTTATTTGTACAATCAGAATGAATTTCAGGAATCAAAAAGTCGTAATCCAGAATGCAGCAGCTAGGCTGGTGACTGGGAACAGCCGCTGCAACCATATAACACCAGTGCTAAGGGATCTTCACTGGCTCCCAGTACATTTCCAAGCACAATTCAAAGTGTTGGTGCAGACCTTTAAAGCCCTAAATGGCCTCGGCCCCGTATATCTGAAGGAGCGTCTCCAACCCCATTGTTAAGACCGGACACTGAGGTCCAGCGCCGAGGGCCTTCTGGCAGTTCCCTCACTGCGAGAAGTGAGGTTACAGGGAACCAGGCAGAGGGCCTTCTCGGTAGTGGCGCCTGCCCTGTGGAACGCCCTCCCATCAGATGTCAAGGAAATAAATAGCTATACCCCTTTTAGAAGACATCTGAAGGCAGCCCTATATCAGAAAGCTTTAAATTTTTGATGTTTTGTTGTGTTTTTATATGTGTTGGAAGCCTCCCAGAGTGGCTGGGGCAACCCAGCCAGATGGGTGGGATATAAATAATAAACTTATTATTATTAAATCATTAGGTTAGGCTGAGAGACAGTAACTGGCCCAGTGTTGTCCAGTGAGCTTCATGTGACTGAGTGGGGATTCGAACCTGCGGCCTCCCAGGTCCTAGTTCAACACTCTAACCACTAAGCCACATGCTGGATCTATTCACAGTGGCATAGAAATGGCCTGAGACTCCTAGCTGATTTTAGTTGTGTGGAACCTGAATGACAACATCCCGCAAGCAAAGGCGTTGACATTTTTTTGTCATCAGATCAGACCTGATAAGTTAATGAATTTTCCACCGTTCCCTGTAACATTTTTTTTTCTTCAGAGGAAATGCAGCAAAACAATGATGCGTACAAAGCAATGTAGACAGGCAAGATGATGGAGAGATATAATTATGAGATTCAGCAGGAAAACTGATTGCTCTGACCCAGAGGTTAATGATCGTATTCTAAATACATTCTTTATAGCAGTTTGCATCAAGAACACCTTTGCATATTTGCTTAAGCTCTCTTGTTATTTTGAGAAAGTACAGTAATGCATTTGTGTAACTGAGGATAGTGAAGGGAATTACTGTGTGCCTTTATCCCCCTTTTAACGTTGATCCAGCTCTCTTGCTTGCATGCTTATAAGCATATATAGATTGCAACAGAGGTTATAACTCAATGCCTGCATTATAAAACACATTCGTAGCCTGACATGTTCAGACCCTGGGTCCTTTACTTTCCTGAAGACTGTATTGGATCAAACACACAGGGCTCCGATTCTGTTGACGTGCCCGGGGGCGGGGGTGGGGGGAGTACAACGAGAATCCAGTTAGGAAACTGGGTTTGACTGGGTCCAAAACTGGCGCATCCTCCAGGGGCCACTTTTTACAGGTGGGGTTATAACATTCTTTAACATAATAATAATTATAATAAAGCTTCCAGGATCAAGGGGCAAAGAAGGTGTTTCTTTTAAAAATGGCTTTGGATGGGATACAACAACATGGGTGGGAGGAAGAGGAAACACTCTCCTTCCTGGTCAGTAAGGCGTGCAGGATTTTAGAGGGCAGCATCATGGGTAGGACTGTACCACAGGCCTTGAACAATGGCCATACCGCACCTGTAAACAAATAAATCCCAGGTGTGTGATGAGTGCAGAAGGGAAGGATTGAGGAGACGAGGCCTGAATCATCCCAGGAACAGGAAGACAGCATAGATTTGGAAGAGTGGTTTGCAGAGGGGCATAGTTCAGAAGGCAGAAGCTGGGAAATGCTTCATGGGGAACAGCTAGCAGAAGAAACAGTGGAAGAGAGAGAGTTAAAAGGTTCACAATCCCTGGAAAGCATCCAACCCCCTTCTCCAAGGATACGGAGAGCTCGGAAAGTGTCAGAACAGAAAGCGCAGAGGGTACAAGCTCAGATTACAAGGTGTAGGAGTGACGTAGTTTAATAGGGATGGAGGGGGTGTAAGCCTTAATTGGGAGCACCGCCATTTCTAGGAGACGTGTTCTTTGTTCTCACACTGTGATTATTAAAAATTCTAACTGGTAAGAAGTTCTTTTCGTTTGATCTTTTGTTTACTGCCACGGGGGAGGAACCCGGTTCCCCGAAGCCTGACACTTGGGTCCCTGAAGCAAAGTACCAAGCCCAGTCCTACGTTTGCAGATCTCAGCTATTGCAGCACTTTTTTCTCTTCCTGACCCATCATTGCTTAGGAGTCTCTTTGTCTTTTCGTTGCTTTTTAGAATTGCCTGCGACGGAGGGACGCGGGTTTGTTAAACCAGTTGCAAGAACTGGACAAGCAGATCAGCGACCTGAGGCTGGATGTTGAGAAAACGGCCGACGAGCAGCTCGAGACGGACAGCCGCCCCAGCTCAGGTAGGAATGAACCAGGGCTATTATTGAAAGAATTGTTTCTGGAACCACAGGAGAGGAGCGTGTTCTCGTGGTCAGGTCTTGCTTGCATGTTTCCTATTGGGGCAACTGGTTGGCCACTGTGATAACGGGAAGCTGGATGAGATGGGCCATTGGCCTGACCCAGCAAGGTTCTTCTTATGGGAATCAGAGAATTGCAGAGTTGGACGGGACCCTAAGGGTCATCTAGTCCAACCCCCTGCAATAAAGGAATATGCAGCTGTCCCATATGGAGAATCGAACCTGCAACCTTGGCGTTATCAGCACCACTCTTTAACCAACTGAGCTACCCAAGCTCACTGTTCTGATTCTTCTGGTCATTTTTGCCAATTCGGCATAATCCGTCAATTTAATCTGCCATTCTCCTCTGGTAGGGACTTTATCTTCTTTCCATTTCTGGGCCAATAACATCTGCACAGCTGTGGTCGCAAACATAAATAGTATTTTTTCTGCTCCCTTTGGATTTCGGCAGCTAGGATTCCTAAAAGAAAAGCTTTGGGTTGTTGGTTTTTTTTAGAAAAAGTTATTTAAAATATTTTTTTCAACTCATTATAAATCATTTCCCAAAATTCTTTTACCACCTTACATGTCCACCACATATGATAAAAGGTGCCTTCTTTTTCCTTACATTTCCTACATACATTTGACACAGTTTCATGCATTTTTGCTAATTTAATGGGAGTTAAATGCCAACGGTAGATTTTGCAGCTCTCGAATGTTATTATTAGTAGTCATGATTATGATTGTTTTATTTAACAAAATTCATACTCAGCTTGATTGTAGGGAAGCATCTAAGCAGTTTGCGAGAAATATCAAGAATATCAATAAAACCAGATGAGTGAAAACATTTACACATGATTGAAATCAACAGCCAAAAAGATGCAGACACGTCAGCGCCTGCAGGTCTCGATAGACTAGTTCCAGCAAAAAATGTTTTAAGCAGACACCAAAAAGAGAACAGTAAAAGCGGCTGTCTGATTTCAATAGGGAGTTCCAAAGCTGAATTGTGCTACACACTAAGCGTCAATTCCTTTTCCACCTGTGCATGCAGAGGGCTTTGTGCAGAGAAGGCCGCTGATAGCAACATTGCGAAGGAGACATAAAGTGGGCACGGCTTCTCACAGCGTTGCATTGTGAGGAAATGCGGCAATTTTTTGGCCCGTTTCAAATATTTGCCAGTGTTCATTTCAGCCTCGGTTTATAGCTGCAGCTGCCAAGCTGAAGTACAGTGGTATATTCTCACTTCCAGAAACAAATAGCAAACTCTGGCTTCAATTGTGAAGTCTGCATACCCACAGCAGCCTTAAGGTAAAGGTAAAGGGACCCCTGACCATTAGGTCCAGTCGTGACCGACTCTGGGGTTGCGGCGCTCATCTCGCTTTATTGGCCGAGGGAGCAGCTTCTGGGTCATGTGGCCAGCATGACTAAGCCACTTCTGGCAAACCAGAGCAGCGCACTGAAATGCCGTTTACCTTCCCGCCAGAGCAGTACCTATTTATCTACTTGCACTTTGACGTGCTTTCGAACTGCTAGGTTGGCAGGAGCAGGGACCAAGCAATGGGAGCTCACCCCGTTGCGGGGATTCAAACTGCTGACCTTCTCATCGGCAAGCCCTAGGCTCAGTGGTTTAGACCACAGCGCCACCCGCGTCCCACCTTACTGAGAATCAAAAGGGGAGGTATCAGGATGCTCAGAAACTTTATGGGGGGGGGAACCTAGAGTCCGGAACTGGGAGAGAAAAGCAGAGGGCAGGAGGAATCAAGCATCCTTTGAAGAACACATGGCTGTAACTCCACACGAGAAACACTTACCGTATTTTTTGCACCATAACACTCACTTTTTTCCTCCTAAAAAGTAAGGGGAAATGTCTGTGCGTGTTATGGAGGGAATGCCTACGGGTGGCATGCCTACGGATTTTCCTCCTCTAAAAACTACATGCGTGTTATGGTCGGGTGCATGTTATAGAGCGAAAAATACGGTATGTCCCTGTGGAGATGGCAGTACTGAATTGATGGCGCACTCCCTTCTGGCTTGCACTCTTTATAAAGACTTGAGGGATGAGATTATCACCCCTCTTTTATTGTCTGTTCCGGGTCGCCCAACCACTGCCACAGTGCCCTTTCCCTTGGCAGCTCAAGATGAGCAGGCGACAGCAAAGGTTGCAAGGTTTTTAGCTGGGGCAATCAGAATAAGACCCACTCTTTGACTATTGATTCAAAACCTTAAAATGTATTTTATATAATTGACTTTTTATTTCTATTCTTTGTATATCGTATTGTTGTTTTATCGCTATGGCTGAGGGCTGACGCAAATAAAGATCCATTCATTCATTCACATGGCTGCAAGGTGTATTATGTAACACGTATTATGTGTTTACTTTCCAGCCTTGGCTTCTTCTATCGACTAGGTGTCACGTGATTAATGGGTTTTCCCCCGTGTGTTTTTTTTAAAACAGGCTTCTACGAGCTGAGCGACGGGGCCTCAGGATCACTCTCCAACTCTTCCAACTCTGTTTTCAGCGAGTGTTTGTCCAGCTGCCACTCCAGCACCTGCTTCTGCAGCCCTTTGGACACATCCCTGAGTGGCTCTGATGGACGGCCCATGTCTGCAGGTATGAGAAGGGAGGTGGGGATTCCCTGGAGTGGCTTCGGGGATGGCTTGAGCCCTGTGAACCTTTCTCCATTCACTTCTTCATTCTTTAAGTGAATGCAGGAAGTAAGCCATGTGGGACTGGAGGTTGCTTGTGGGACACAACTTTTGGTTCCATCCATGGGGGCTGCTGGGTCAACCAGGGTCACACCTGGACTTTAGGGATCAAGCCTACTGATACAGAAGACTTGTTTCTCCAAATAAGAGCTATACAGGTGTGCATAATAATAATAATAATAATAATAATAATAATAATAATAATAATTAATTTATAGCCCGCCCATCTGGCCAGGCCTCCCCAGCTACTCTGGGCGGCTCCCAACAGAATACAGTGGTACTTTGGGTTACAAACACCTCGGGTTGCAAACACTTCGGGTTACAGACTCCGCTAACCCGGAAGTAGTACCCCGGGTTAAGAACTTTACCTCAGGATGAGAACAGAAATAGCGCAGCGGGAGGCCAATTAGCTGAAGTGGTACCTCAGGTTAAGAACGGTTTCAGGTTAAGAACGGACCTCCGGAACGAATAAAACATCAAACATTTAAAACTTCCCTAGACAGGGCTGCCTTCAGATGTCTTCTAAAAGTCTAGTAGTTGTTCTTCTCTTTGACATCTGGTGGGAGGGCGTTCCACAGGGCAGGCGCCACTACCAAGAAGGCCCTCTGCCTGGTTCCCTGTAACCTTACTTCTCACAGGGAGGGAACTGCCAGAAGGCCCTTGGATCTGGACCTCAGTGTCTGAGCTGAACGATGGGGGTGGAGACGCTCCTTCAGGTGTACTGGGCTGAGGCCAAGGATCTCTTGTTGTTCAAAGTGAAAGGATGAAGTGAAACCTTTCTGAAAGTTGACTCAGTTTCCATCTTTTAAGGTTTGAGTTTTGGTGGGAACATTCCTATCTCCAGAAACATTTAAAGAAATTGCAGACAGGGGAGCCCTGCCATGACCAGAAGAGCAATATTTAAAATCTAGTATTTGTTAAGGTGGTTGTTGTTTTGCGGGAGAAATCCATGTTTCTGTAGCATTATGGGAAATCTGAATTCTACAGGAAACTGTGTCCTTGAGCATTTCTGGATATGGATTTTGAACTTTGGTTTTTGGAAGGTTAAAATTTCTCAGCCTATTTACCATCCACGGATATTGTTGTTTCCTTTGACGGTGGAGTATTTCCTCACTTCCCCCCATTTCTTCCTTTCAGATCTCATCGGCTGGCTGGAATATAACAAAGGGAACCAGCATGAAGACCCGTCAGTGGGGATGGCCTGCCGAGTTTTGTCCACACCGCACTCTAATTCCCTTGAGGTGGTTGCAGACGTGCATCCAAAATACCAGTGTGACCTGGTGTCGAAAAACGGGAACGACGTTTACCGCTACCCCAGCCCTTTACACGCCGTCGCGGTGCAGAGCCCCATGTTCCTTTTGCCAGTGACAGACAACCCCCCGAGGGAAGAGGCAGAGCACAACGTTGCGGACCTTTGCGTGGGACCCGAACACGACTCTGCGAAAGCAGGCACCTCCTGCCTCCCGCATAGCTCTCCTCCCGAGTCCTGTCCCCCAGCCAGCAAGAAAATAGACGGCTACATCTTGAGCCTTGTGCAAAAAAAGACCCCTTTGGTGCGGACTAACAAACTGAGGACGAATCTGAATGCAGACCCCGCCAAAGGGATTTTGAGGCACGGGAGCCTGTGTGTCCGGCAAGTGCCTGGGGTTGCAAGCGGCAGTTCGGCCGCTGCTCTCAAGAACCCAAATCAGGTCTTCCCCCATTCCAGCAGAGCCAGCACACCGCTTGACAGCAGCGCCTTCTCCCCTCTGAAGCAGCATTCGAGAGAAACTGAGCATCTGGAGAGCAAAAAGGTTCCTGCGCCTGTGGTCTTCCCACCAAATGCTAACCACGAACTTCAAAGCCAGCAGGCGGCGAGGAACATCAAACCGCCAGAGCCGCCGAGGTGTCCGGTCGCAAGCAAGGGCGACGTCCCCAAGGAAAGTGGCCAGATTTTTGCGGAGAGCCCTCCCCAACACACAACGCCCCCGAAGGAAAGCAAAACCCTTCAGCTGCCCCGAAAGATCCTGTTCAAAAACAGTGGGGCACAAGCGGTCCACGGTGTTTTGCCGCCTCAGGAAACCAGGCCTCCGCTGGATTTCAAGAGCGACAGGTCGTCCTCTCAGGGCTTGGAGGAAGGTCTGCTGGTGAACGCCAAATACATCCCGGCTCAGCCGCAGACGGTCAGGCTTCACAAGGGCAGCCGGAGCGTCAGGATACTCAAAAGCTCCTTGGTGAAGCACAGATCCCACCTTGTCACCGTGCTGGAAAACGGGCCGCAGGCCGGCAGGGAGAAGGCCAAACCCTCCGGCAAGAAGTGCCGTTTCCCCGACGACCTGGATACAAATAAGAAGCCGAAGAAGGCCGCCGCGAGAGGGAAGAAAAGCGGCCACTTGCTGCCGGAGGCCGCCCTCCTGAGTCGGCCTCCCGGCGTCCTCAAGTCGGCGGTTAGGCCCCACAGCCGGGAGCCGGTGGTGGCGAAACCGAAGCACAAGAGGGCCGACTATCGCCGCTGGAAGCTGTCGGCCGAGGTCTCCTATGAAGAAGCCCTGAGGAGGGCGAGGAGGAACCGGAGGGAAGGTCTTGGGGCCTACCCTCAGGCTCCCCACCCGTACGCCAGCCCCTACGCCTATGTCGCGAGCGACTCGGAGTATTCGGCGGAGTGCGAGTCGCTCTTCCACTCGACGGTGGTGGACACCAGCGAGGATGAAAGGAGCAACTACACCACGAACTGCTTTGGGGACAGCGAGTCCAGCCTGAGCGAGGTGGAGTTTGTGGGCGAGAGCACAACGACCAGCGACTCGGATGAGAGCGGGGGGCTCATCTGGTCCCAGTTTGTGCAGACGCTCCCCATCCAGGCGGTCGCCGCCGCTTCCGAGCTCCATGAAAACGCAGCCAAAGCCTTCGTCAAGATTAAAGCCTCACACAACCTCAAGAAGAAGATCCTCCGCTTTCGGTCCGGCTCTCTCAAACTGATGACTACTGTCTGAAACGCATAACTAGTAGCTGAAGATGGCGGCAGTGGTGACGGACATGCCTACTGGGGAAGAGTGTGTGTGTTAAGGCAGCCTTCCCGAAGTGGGTGACCTCCAAATGTCTTTGACATTTGTGGAGCTGGAAGGGACCCAATGAGGGTCATCAAGTCCAACTCCACTCCAATGCAGAAATCTCAGCATGCGGTCCCCCATCCAATTTCAAACCATACTGGACCCTGCTTAGCTTTGCAAATGTGCTAGCAGTTTTATATTGCTGCAGTTTGGAGGTCACGGGAGTTGCAGAGGTCGGGGTTCAGGGGAAACTGCAGTGGTTGGGAATCATGGGAATTGCAGAGGTCGGGGAGCATAGGGACTGCAGTGGTCAAGGCTCATGGGAGTTGTAGTCCAAAACATTTGGAGGTCACCAGATAGGGGAGGCGTGGTGTAAGGGTATGCCTGCATTTGGGAGTTTTCGATGTGTCTTGGGCACACTTATTCAGGGCACAGAAGCAACACAAGCCAGCTTCAAGAGAAAATGCACTTTTCGGGGGGGGGGGAGGGCTTCCCTTGCAAGAGGCGAGGCGCCCCAGCAGAGAATTCATCCGGTCACCTCATGGCTTCACTGCTGGAAGGCACAGGACCCTTTGCTGAGAGCAGCAAAGGATTCAGCCCACCACCCTCCAGAGAGGCAGCCATGTTGCGTTACGTTACTGTTTGTGTATACATGCCGCCTGCCAGCCAAGAGTGCTCCCAAGAACAAACAGATGCATACAAAGACAATAACGCAAGCGCAACATGGAGCAAATGAGAACGATGCCAATTCAAAATGTTTCGGCAGTATTAAAACCTGTGCACATCGGTGTTTCTGGCAGGCAAAGAGCATTCCCTACAAGGACACGAATACTTGAGCAGCCCCTTTGTCTCACGAGGGTCCTGGGCAGCAGGGTTTTGCAAGCCCCATGAGGCTTGCAGTGGACTCTCCCCCCTGTGACCACGTGCCCAACAGTCAAGCTGACCTCTCCTGGGTCATCTTACGCTCAAAGGTTGTCCACTTGCACTAAGAGCAGCCCAGAACTACTTGCAAGCGAGAGCAGCTCCTCTTGGCTTCTTTTTGAAATGCTAAGCTGGGGCCAGTAGATGTTCTTGTGGGCTTGCATGCCGGTTGCCTGCCTGGAACACCAAACCAGGATGCTGCTTGCCAAATCCGCTTGCAGGTAGATGCTTCAAGCTTCCAAGGCTGCCTCTCCAGTCTTTGAAAAACATTGAAGGGAAGTTAGTAGCTTTTTATTGAGATACCGAGGGAGCAAGCAATATATATCCCGTGAAATGCAAAGCGTGGTGCTGTGTGATTATTATTATTTTTAACGCTAAATAGCCAGCCATTGGGACAGGGGAGAATCAGGATTGGGACTGTGATGGACAGGGAGATGAGCAGTTAACCCTCTTCTTCTGCATTGCTGAAAATTCCCCTTCCCACTCCCTCTAAGACGCTATTGTTTGGCATGGGGAAAAAGGGGAGGGGGGTTCAGAGAGTTACCGTATTTTTCGCTCTATAACACGCACCTGACCATAACACGCACGTAGTTTTTAGAGGAGGAAAACAAGAAAAAAAATATTCTAAACGAAACAGTGGATGTATGGTTTTTGTGGTTCATGCTATGGCCACAGACATGTGATCTGACAGTGAGTTTGGAGTAGCCCAATGCAAAAATCCTGAGGATCCATGTGGATCCATGCTTTGTAACCACATTTTAAGTGGGGAGGGAAGGAAAAGCACTCAAGGGACAAGGAGCACGCATGGGGTGTGTGGAGAAGGATGCTGCTAATAATGCTATTTAGCCAGCTGAGTGGGGAGGAGAGAGGGACAGAGACCCTGCTTGCTTTAAAGGAACCAACTGGACAGGAGCCACTTACACTCATGTAAGCGGCTCCTCTCCTCTCCCGCTTTGCTCCTTTAAAGAAGCAGGCTCTCTGTCCCTCTCTCCTCCCCACTCAGCGGCTCTTCTCCCGCTTTGCTGTTTCAAAGTGAGCCGCGGAGGAGGGAAGGAAGGGGAACCATGGATCCTCTGCTCACAACTGCAGCAGATCCCCCCCGCCACCTGTAGACATTCCCTCCATAACACGCACAGACATTTCCCCTTACTTTCTAGGAGGAAAAAAGTGAGTGTTATGGTGCAAAAAATACGGTAATTTGAGTGGGATCATGGCGCTGGGGGAAAAGGTTTTTTGTTTTGTTTTTAATCTTTTCATTGTGGTCCTGATCCTGATTAGTACCTCCCCTGCAGGAGCTGTTTATTTAAATAATAGTAATAACAATAACAATGGCCATGGCAAATTATGCATTTAACATAACATGGAACTTGGGCTATGGCAATCAGCCTTGTTACATTGCTGCCCCGTCCGGTACATCTCAAGGCCCTTCCTGAGACAGACTGCCCTGAGACCTTCAGATGAGGGGCAGCAAACAGATATAATAAACAAAGAAAGTAAATAACAGCTTTGCAAACTTTGTGCCTAGCTCACAAAACATTTACTCTCCCACCAGACCACACACGCCTGTGTCGGTCACTTATGCATGTTGCAAGCCTTGCAGGAGGGAGTAGTGTGGTCAGAGCAAGCTCTCTTCCACTTTACAAAAGCTTTCTTGCTTGGTCGCCTGATGGTGACGATGACTCGCCCTAGGCGACCAGGCAAGTGGCTATTTGCAAGCCTGCTAGAGCAGAAAAATGAGCAAAGCCTTTCTCTATGCAGAAACTTTACCCTCCCTGGTTTCTGGTGCTGCTTCCCTCCTTCCCGGACGTGTGCTAATATGCCAAAACGACGGTCTCATGCAGAGGTGCCGAGCGCATATGTGCGCCTCTCGCTACTTACACGAAACAAGGTGCTTCTTGTAAATATTTCCCCGGAATGCTGTTGTTTTGAGTTCCTTAAATGCACATATTTAAATCTTGACGGACTGCTTAAATGATGTTACTTGAACCTCCCAACTTTTTTGTTGGATACTAGTGCCTTTTAAGTGGCAAAACCCACTGTGCTAGTTTTTAACAAAGGAACAGTACCACCACTTTTTCAGCTGTGATGGCTTCAAGTGCATAGTGGAGTGGAAAAAACGTCTGCAGCGAGCGTTGATTTCTCTCCTAGTCGGGGATGGGTCGAAGGGCATCTGGACCCTACGCTGAACCTTACTTTGGCTTCTAAACATCCTTGTTTCATACAGAAAAGTTGCTCCTCTACCTCTTCTTACAGAGACAGAAACACACCATTGACATGCATGCAACACACACAATGTAAAAAAGACTGGTGGCTTTTTTTGAGCAGGGGCAACGTGACTTCCCTCTCCTGCGGTCTTCCTTTTCCTTCCTTTTTTCCAAACAGAACCCCTAGAGTTGTCTAGATGTGGTTTTTAATTTTAAAAAAATAAAACTAGAATTCATTTTTAGGATCTCGTAGGAGGCTGCCTTATCCCAGATCAGAATATTTGTCAATCTGGCCCGGCATTGTCTGGGTCAGTCATGCCACCACCTTCCATCCATATACCTGGAGATCCCGGGGATTGAACCTATGGCCTTCAGGTGTTCTGCCGTTGAGCTGTGGAAATAGGAATTTGCCTTAGGGGGACTGGTCCAGCTAACCCAGTGTCTGTCTAGCGGGAGTTCTTCAGAATCCAAAGGTGGACCTCTTTCTGAACATGGCTAAATGATGTCCTTGAGATGCTTGGGGCTGAATCAAAGATCCTTTTGCACATGTTCTACCTCTGAGCTGTTGGTCTCTTCCCATCCCTTCCCAGTTGCAGCATCAGTGCTGCTCATGCTAAGCACTCTTCCTTGATAGCAGAGACTGAGGGGCACATAGCCTTGTATTTTTGATTTGAAATCCCTGCAAGCCACAGATATTAAATAGGTGGTCCACCCCAGTTTTCCATCCCTGGTTCAGAAAACCTCATTGGCTGTGGTTGGACACAGCACCCAATGTTTCCTGTAGCAGAATCTGCTGGATGACCTGGAATCTCAAGAGCGTGCCCTCTAAATGCTTATTATTATTTGCCTTGTTTTAAGAACAAACTCTAGTTTTCGCGGCTGAGAACCAAGACCTGGAAGTTGTGTTCCAAACACCAAATGAGACACCGAAACAAAATATTGCACAGATCTTGAAATTCAATAAAGGGTCTGGATTCTGAAATCCAGTGTTTCCAATTGCAAACCGATTTTCACATGTTTTGAACTTCAACACTATGGGGATATTTAAAAAACAATATACGTGCAACTTAGATTCTGTAATGTTCAGTATCAATGTGCAAGATTTTAGTACGTGCAGATTTTATTTGTATTCCAAAACCACCTAAACAGATAATTGGGAATGTCAAAATGTCCAAGTGGGTTTATTGTTAATTGTTAAGGATAAGTAGGGGTTGTTGTTTTTCCAGGGGTTTGTGTGTGTTAAATAAAAAAGGGCTTAAAAATAATAATAATTGCCAGATTGGAGGAGATGCTTTAGAGAACAGGTGGGCAGGGATCAGGCTACTGACATTACCTTGTTTTTCACTAGAACCCCAAGCAGAGATAAGTAGTGGCAGGAGACAGGCATGCAGATAAATAAGATGTACTTGCAGGCCTTTTGCACAAAACAACCACCCTGGTCTCCTCTTCCCCTAAACGTTTGTAGTTTCAGCCAATAGGTTGAGAAGAAGCCTTTTAGATGTAGCTGTTCATCGTGATCCATGTGCATTGCCTATTGTAACAACTCGAGAGAGTTGGGACTACAGCTGAGTGGCAGAACATCTGCTTTCCATGCTGAAGGTCCCAGGTCCAGCCCTTGGCATCACCGCCAGGTAAGGTGAGGAGAGAGCCATTTCTGAAACCCTGGAGAGCCACTGCCAGTCCGAGTAGACCATATAGAGCTCGATGAGCCTATGTTGTGTCATGTTTTAAGGCAGCTCCCTGTGCCCTTACCCAGTTGCGAAGCTCTCTTCCGCCAAGGCCAATGGTCTTGCTGAACTCCTGCCACCCAAAACTAGCATGGAAAATGGACAGAGACATTGGGAATCATAGTTGGAGGAGACCATGTGGGTTCCCTCTGGTCTACAAGGACTTGTCAGGAGCTCTGTGGGGAACAAGTATGTTCCCAGCCCTACCCAGAGAAGACGGGGATTGAAGCAGAGATGTTTTTGTGCACAAAGCATGGGCTTGTACCACCAAGCGACAGTCCCTTCTCCTTGGCCTGAACCAAGGCTTGGAAGGCTGTGAAAGTTGATAGCCCCCAAAGACCGCTTCCATAGGCCGTTTTTACTATGAGAAGTAAGCTCTCCTAGACAGCTTTGCGGAAGTGGTGGGTAGAGCCAGAGGGGAATTGGGTGGAGCAACAGAGAGTTAGTTCTTACCTTTCGTAAGGTAGCTTACATTCAGTCAGAGGTTGGTTTGCATTGTGGGGCCCACCTGGCTTCCCCCCTTGGGGCTGCTGCCACTTGCCAGGAGAGGCAGCAGGGAGCTTGGTGCTGTGGGGGGCAGGGACAGCAGATAGGGCAGAAAGTGGGGAGCCCAGCAGACATCAGATCTCTAATGTGTGATAGGCTGAGTTTTGCAAGGGCAGAGTAAGGAGGAGAAAGCAGATGATTTAGCTGAGATTCCTGCATTGCAAGGGGTTGGAATGGATGACCCGTAGGGTCCCTTCCAACTCTACAAGTCTATGATTCTGTGAAATGGGCAGGCTGAGGTGAGTGGGGCTGAGTCCCAGGGGCCAGACAGAAAGACCTGAAGGGCCACAGTGACTGAATACCTCCCACCCTTTCTGCTCACCTGGTCTGGCTAACTGCTAAGAATAAACAAACATCTGCTGTTGAAATGGCAGCCTCTGCTCTTGTGTCATGTGGAAATGAACAACCTTGGCGATATTATGAGACAGTGCTTCAGATAAGGGCATTAGGCAGCTGAGAAACAAGGAAATTTGCAAACTCTGAGGAACACTGAATAGACACTGCAGAAGGAACGAGTTCAATGTGTGTCCTAACAAAAAGACCTGGTGTTTGCAGTACAGTCTGAACTTCGGTTTGAGTAAGGATTATGAGCTTTGTGTTCTGTCGCATGGTGCTTCATCCAGCCTTGCGCTTCTCTGGTTAATATGTTCCTGGGCTTTGTATGGGACTATCCCGTAGCATAAAATGTGGTGCAGTTAGGGTGTAGCCGTTTCTTTCCATGCCACGTTTGCGGCTCAGATTATGCTGTGCAGGCTCTGTCTACTTCACGTCTTAAGAACGTGTGAAGAGCTGTGTGCATGTTCAGAACAATGCGCCATCTTCTAGTCAAGCATCCTGTTTCTCAGTGACGAACCAGAGGCCTCTTTTGGAAAGCCAATGAGAAGGACATGAGCTCAAAGCTCTTGCGTTTCTTCCCCTGAGATGTGACATTCAGTGATGTGGTGTCTCTGGTTCTTGAGGTAGTATTCTGGCACCCTGACTAGTTAACCATCAATAGCCTTACCCTCCATGAATTTGTCTAATCCCCCTTTAAAGCGGCCACAAGTTGGCTGTCGCCACATTTGGTTGCAAATTCCATTATTTATTCCGTGCTGCATGAAGAAGTCTTCTATCCTGGACACTGGCTAGGCGCTGTCAACTTATAAAGCAGTCTCATACCTCTTTAGATAGTCACCTAAGCACCTTGGGAACTGTAGTTGGTTAAGGATGGCCAAGAATTGCTAGAGGGCCCCTGTGCTCTTTGAAGAACCACAGTTCCCAGATGCTCCCACTATCCATCCCTTTTTTAAAAATAGTGCTTTTGATCATCATGGTTTGTGCTCATGATGATGTCAGGACAGTCAGATGTGATCCTGCAGATGCACTGGGAAGTTCCCCTGGAAGAGGGATTGGATGTTGAATTGCTCTAGAAATTGTAGCTCTGTGAGGGGGAATGGGGTCTCCTAGCAACTCTCAACAAGCCTCAGTTCCTATGATTCTTTGGGGGAAGCCATGACTGTTTAAAGTGGTATGATAGTGCTTTAAATGCATAGTGCAGATGGGGATAAATTGGCTTTCTTGGATGACCTTGGGTTCTGTAAAGGGAAAAAAAACTTTATTTCTACTTCATGCCATCTATGATTTTATAATCCTCTTAACGTGCCCACCCCCTTCCTGGCCTTATTTTTTCCTAAACTAACTCCCTTCTCTCTCTCTCTCTCTCTCTCTCTCTCTCTCTCTCTCTCTCTCTCTCTCACACACACACACACACACACACAGTGCAACTTTTTGCTGCATCTCCTTGAACATTTCTGAACCTTCTTCCAGTTCTGCAATATCCTTTTTGAGATGCAGCAGCCAGAACTATACCCAGTATTCAGTATTCTTGATTTCACACCCTGTGAACTCTGGGGAAAACCAAGAAAGGTTTGGTTGTTGTTGTTTTTTTAAAAAATAGTATATTGTATAATATTCACTTTCTTAAAACACACACAAATATGCATGTTGTGAGCATGAGCGTCTGTCATGTTGATACTTCAGTCATTGTCCAATAAGCAGCTGTGTTTTACAGCTATATAAAAATCATATCGCTATGTAAATTAATATAATGCATCAATATGCTGTAATAAACAGTTGTCTTTTAAGCCTGTGTTGCATGTGATGCTTTTGATCTACAACTCCACTTTTTAAAGAAGTGCTGAACTACAACTCCTGTTGTCCTTTGCTATAGAAAGATGGACTGGTTGGATGCAGAGGATTGATGGGAGGCCCCAGCTAGGGAACCCCCAAGGGATCGAGGTTCAAAGCCTGGGGACTGGTTGTGGGACAACAATGAGTGGTAAGAGGGAGAAGACTGGAGGAGGAGGTGTGGAAGCTGAAGAGGCAACAGGGTTTAGTGAGCAGGAAGAGGCTGTGGCAGAGAGCGGTCCAGAATCAGAGGCAGGAGAGGAAAGGGGTCAGTAGACAGATGAGTCAGGCTGGCAAAGAAGCCAGGGTGTCTTCCGCTCCTGCTGTGACAAATCCCCTCCCACCTGGTCTTCCAGAACCAGAAGAGGTATGAAGAGGGAGGAGCAGAGCCATGCATGTCAGTGTAGTCTCAGATTGCTTGGGAAGGACCCAGGACAAGAGGAGACTCGAGCAACTGTGGGAAAGCGGGGACCTTCAGTCTCCACAACTGCCTCAGAGAAGCAAGATCTACTGAGAAGAGTTGCTGTGCTCTTTGGACCAGGTTCCCCATAGCAGATCCTGTTTCTTCTAATAAAGACTTAACATACACCATGTGAGTTATTGCTGGCCTGCTGGCACCTGTTCCTGGCTGCCATGCTGTTAGGAACTGATGGGAGCTGAAGTCCCAACAACCTCTGGAGGACTACAGATTCTCCAGACCTGCCTTGGTGGAGTGTTATGATGGACCCTTTGTTGTTGGTTTTAAGATTAGTAAATACTGTACTAGGGGTGGACTAGGGATGAGTGAGTCCATTTCCATTCCATTTTGAAAGTTGTTTCTTTAACTAAAACACAATAAAATACAGGACATTGACAACAAGACATAAAGAAAGCATGTGTCGTTCAAAATCCTGTCTACCCTGTTTCCCAATAACTTTCAGGAGTTTATTTAAACCCACCACAAATGGGGAATGAAACATGTTTGAACGCATGAAGCAAAACCCACAAATTAAATTTTTAAACCACAACTCCCATCATCCCTAGCTAGCAGGGCCAGTGGTCAGGGATGATGGGAACTGTAGTCCAAAAACAGTTGGAGACCCATGTTTGGGAAATACTGACCTAGTCCAGCCCCCTGCAATGCAGGAATCTCAGCTCAAGCATCCATGGCAGGTGGCCATCTAACCTTTGCTTATAAACCTCCAAGGAAGAAGATTAAAACTCTTAGGCTTCCTTCCTTCCTTTCCTCCCTCTTAAGTAAACTACCCAACTCCTTAGGGTTGTCTTCTCAAGCATATTGTGGCCAAGGTTTGTTAGAATGTAAAAAGAGCCTGGCACCTGGATCAGGCCAGTGGCCCACCTAGTCATAGAATCATAGAATCATAGAGTTGGAAGAGACCACAAAGGCCATCGAGTCCAACCCCCTGCCAAGCAGGAAACACCACCAGAGCACTCCTGACATATGGTTGTCAAGCCTCTGCTTAAAGACCTCCAAAGTAGGAGACTCCACCACACTCCTTGGCAGCAAATTCCACTGGCGAACAGCCCTTACTGTCAGGAAGTTCTTCCTAATGTTTAGGTGGAATCTTCTTTCTTGTAGTTTGGATCCATTGCTCCGTGTCCGCTTCTCTGGAGCAGCAGAAAACAACCTTTCTCCCTCCTCTATGTGACATCCTTTTAGATATTTGAACATGGCTATCATATCGCCCCTTAACCTCCTCTTCTCCAGGCTAAACATGCCCAGCTCCCTTAGCCATTCCTCATAAGGCATTGTTAGTCCAGCATCCTGTTCTCACAGTGGCCAACCAGATGCCCCAATGGGAAGCTCGCAAGCCTCACCTGAGCGCAAGAGCCCTTTGCCCTCCTGCAATGGGCATTCAGACTCCTCCTGCCTCAGATAGTGGAGCTAGAACATAGCCACTGGGTTTTGTAGCTATGAAGTTCATTGGGTGATATGACCACTGCCTACCTCCTCACAGGGTTGTTGTGGAGCAGGGAAACCATTGTTGTTGTTGTTTAGTTGTGTCCGACTCTTTGTGACCCTGAAATATACTCAGAGTCGCAAAGTGATTTCGTGCTCTTTATTCAGCTCATAGTGGTGAGGAGGAATGAATGGAAGTCCCCTCACAGTATCTGCTTTATATACATTATTTACACAATGGGCTGCACATGATTGGCTAATTCCAGAATTCTACTGTAAGCCAATCAGGTTGTGGATTCACTTCTATCTGGAGCAGGATTGGGTGGTTCCTGCCAACCAATCATACTGCTGCATTGTTCTAGGACCAATCAGACTGCTGCATTCTGAATCCTATTCTAGGACCAATCAGACTGCTGCATTTTGGATCCTATTGTTCTAGGACCAATCAGACTGCTGCAGTTTGGATCCTATTCAACTCAGTACATAACAGATCCCATGGGCCAGAGCACGCTAGGCACTCCTGTCTTCCACTGCCTCCCACAGTTTGGTCAAACTCATGCTGGTAGCTTCAAGAACACTGTCCAACCATCTCGTCCTCTGTCATCCCCTTCTCCTTGTGCCCTCAATCTTTCCCAACATCTGGGTCTTTTCCAGGGAGTCTTCTCTTCTCATGAGGTGGCCAAAGTCTTGGAGCCTCAGCTTCACGATCTGTCCTTCCAGTGAGCACTCAGGGCTGATTTCCTTAAGAATGGATAGGTTTGATCTTCTTGCAGTCCGTGGGACTCTCAAGAGTCTCCTCCAGCACCATAATTCAAAAGCATCCATTCTTCGGCGATCAGCCTTCTTTATGGTCCAGCTCTCACTTCCATACATCACTACTGGGAAAACCATAACAGTGGAACCATGGGCAGTTTCAAATTAAATGAACAGTTCCCACCTATGATTCCCAGAAACAGGTTATTGGAAACATACTCAGGTTCAAGTTCAGGTAACCTTTATTGGCATCACATAAGAACGTTCAGAATACATTCAGAATAGATAGGCCAGTGCGATCTCGTCACCGCCCCAACCGCACAGTGACCCACCAAAGGGCAGAAGAGGCGAGTAATCTGCCTCATCGCTGTGGCTTTCAGCAAGGGCAGGATCCTGTAGCATACAGGACAAAAAATCAAATAGAGGAACTTAGCTACTGTCTTGGTGAGCTCCAGGTCTCTCCCCTGTAATAAGCGCATAACCTCCGTCTCTGGTTGGAAACATACTGCCTCTGACAGTGAAGGGAGAACATGGTCATCATGGCTTGTAGCTGATAAGGCTGATCCTCCATGAATTTGTCTCTTAAAGCCATCCAAGCTGGTTTAAATCTTCTGGGAGCAAATCCCCCAGTTTAACTATGTGTTCTGTGAAGGAGACTTCCTTTTGTTCCATAATCCAGTTCACACGCCCCTCCAGATATTTCTAATTGCACCACCAAATCTGTTGGCGATGGACAGGAATTCCCCAGTTTTATCTCCTGCGAAGAGGAGTGTCAGGCGTTGCCACAAAGAACTACTGCCCTTGTAACTGGAAAGAAGAGTTATAAATCAGGAATTTTCCAATGATTCCTCCTAATTGCAGTGCGATTGCATCTTATCCCCTTGTCAAGTGGCTGAGCCCTCCTTTAAAGACAACTTAAGCCGAACAGCTTAAGGAATGGCCTTTTCGATAAGGAGACAAGAGGAACCAAATCTCCCCATCCTATTAAAAAAAAGTGAATGATTGGCCGACAGCAGTAGCAACATCCCTGCTAGGTACTTTTAGGGTAGTTGGCGAAATTTGTTGATCTTATCTTCCACTTAGTAATGAGTTTCTGAGGCTTTTCAAGGTGGAATGTTCTTTTAAAGAAAGACAAAAAGAAGCATCAGAATTGTCTCCCAAAACTGGCTTCAGCAGAGATTTGGTGAGGCTGGTTTTTCATAGAAATACTGAAATTGGGGTGTATCGTGGAAATTATTATTAATCAGGTGGCTAAAGTTTTCTGGGCACTGTATGAGTACTGTAAAAGGTGCTAGTCCCTGCCATCAGGCTTGCAATTTAACAGGATTACAAATTTAGAAAGCGGCGGGAAGCAGGGTTTGGAGAACAAGCTAATTCAGACACGTCAGAAGCTTTCTACGTACATAATTCACATAATATATACAAGATCATAAATTCACACATTGCTAAGGGTGTTTTTGCAAGTGACGCTGAAGCTGCCTTGTTTTATCAGTGGGAGCTGCAACACAATGTTGCAGTGTGGTTTGCTTCTGCTCAGGATATGCCCTCCCCGAACCCTGCCCAAGTCAATCAGCAACGTGTGATCGATCATCTTCATCGAGATGTTGTTGGGATACTGCCAGGGAGATAAAGTCCATCATGGCCCCCAAGCCGGCTGCCGGACGATCCATCGACCTCCCGTAGACATGCAGTATCATCGATTAGCGACATGAGTTTCTAGTAAAAAAACTTGCCACATCTAGAGCTCATGCACACTCTGTCAGCAGATAATGCACAGCCAAAAGTTGCACTCAGGAGAGCATTATTTACAAGCTTTATTCAGCATTGATCAGAACAAAGAAAGACATGACTGCCTGCGACAGTGTCTCCAGCAGAGAGAGAAAACGAAAGCAATAGCAAACATAAACATCCTGTGAACAGGACATGCGCAGACTCTGACTCACAAAGCCTGCTCCCTTTTAAGGTGGAACGGAAATATCCTAACAGATGTTTTAAGGAGCGTCCCCTTTGTAGAGCTCTTCCCTAAAGATTTCTGCACTTCTGCAAATCTGCTGGTGCAGAGCTGCTGATATCTGTAATGATCAGCACTTGCATCCTGAACACTAAAAATATAGGGAATTATTTATCCGTGGTGCCCCCCAACAGCGTACAAGGCTTTGTAAACACACAATCTGTGTAGTACTACCTTGATGCATATATAGTGATTGCACGTGAGAAGGAAAGAACTGAATGCACAGGAACTCCGGCTTAAATCAGTTGGGGATGAAGGGAGCTGAAGTTCAGGAAAAATCTGGAGGGCCACAGGTGTAATCCCTAGAATCCGAATTTAAAAGGATCTCTGGTAGAAAGTGATGTGGAAGAGAATACAAGGACCACTTCGTGTACTGGCTCCCGGTGGAGTACAGGATCAGGTATAAGGTGCTGGTTTTAACCTTTAAAGCCCTATACAGCCTAGGACCCTCGTACCTACAGGACCGCCTCTCCTGGTATGCCCCACAGAGAAACTTACGGTCTTCAAATAAAAACATCTTGAAGGTCCCAGGCCACAGAGAGGTTAGGCTGGCCTCAACCAGAGCCAGGGTCTTTTCGGCTGTGGCCCTGATCTGGTGGAACGCTCTGTCACAAGAGACTAGGGCCCTGCAGGACTTGACATCCTTCCGCAGGGCCTGCAAGACAGAGCTGTTCCACCAGGCCTTTGGCCAAGGCACAGTCTGACCCCTCCTTTGGTAATCAGCTTCAGCTGGGGAGGGCGGGATATAAATAATAATTATTATTATTATTATTATTATTATTATTATTATTATTATTATTATTATTCGTTAGGAACCTCATTCCCCTCACAGAGCTACAACTTGCAAACTCTGTGAATTGTAGTTCTGTGAGAAGAATGGGAGTCTTCTAACAACCCCCAGCAGCAATAGCACCTCCCAGAATTTTGTGTGTGTGTGTGTGTACATTTTTAAAATTTATTTTCCATTTAATTATATACATTCACATCATTATTATCCACTTTACCACCCTGGCTCTTCAGAGTCATCGACTTCCTTCCCTCCCGCCTCATGGCTATCAAAACAAACCTTTATATCATTGCATTTTGTACGTTTTCCCATTCTAAATTCATTCATTACGAAATGACTCAAAATTTAAGTAAACATAGAAAGGTAGAAAATTTCTCTTTACAAGTCTTCGGACAACCCTGCTAGTGATGTTAATTGCTTACAATAATCTTTCAAATATCATATAAATTTACTCCAGTCCTTTTGGAATACTTGATCATGTTGGTTTTCGGATTTTTCCTGTCTGCGTTGCCGGTTCTGCAAAGTCCATCATCTTCATCCGCCACTCTTCTTTCGTTGTTTCCATTTTTTGGCGCATACATCAACAAATAACTTTACATTATGGGGGTTTCTGAAGGGGTGGGAGATCAGAGCAATAAGGGAAAGAAAAAAAATATTAAATCCCCTTTCCCCAATGATGAATTTCATCCTCTGGATTTGTGGGCTAGGACATAGCTGTCAACTTACAGATTTGAAAATAAGGGACCAGCAGCCTTGAAAATCAGCCAAAATAAGGGATTTTCCAAGCACAGGTATGTTCAACTTCTGAGCCCCTCCGAGCCAAAGGCAGAAAGCCCAGCCAGCAGCCAAACGAAGCCTCAAGCGGTGGTTCCCACAGCGCAGCAACCTGGCAAAGGGGATGCAGCAAGGGAAACCACCGTCATCTCTCTGCTGGGAAGCGCTGAGCAAAGGCGAGTCCCCAGGCAACGCGGCCAATTTGATCGGCACAAGGCATGCAAGCTCCACCCCCCCAGTCGTTCTTAGACTCCTTATTGGGTGAGCAACGCAGCCAAGCAACACAGTTGGAGCCTCCCTCCTCCCTGGCCGGCAGGGAGGGAGGGAAGGAGAGGAGCTGCTTCCTTTGAAACCCGGGAAATTTAAGGGACATCATCAATAAGGGACAGCAGCGGGAGACGGCGCTGGGATAAGGGACTTTCCCGCCAAATAAGGGACGGTTGACAGCTACGGGCTAGGAAGGGAAGAAAGAAACCCGTAGAGTTTAAAAAAGAAAGGAGGACAAAAGCCAGGATACACTTGGCAAAGGAGTTTGCAACAGGAGACCTGTAGAGACATCTGGACCCAGGCTGCAAATAGCAGAATTCTTTGGGGGAAGCTGGAATTATTTAAAGTGGCATCGTAGTGCTTTAAATGTTTGGTGTGCGCATGCCTTGTTGGAGTCTGCTTCCGATGTTCATATGTACACCTAGGAGAGCTTTCCTTGCGGTGATGGCAAGCACTGGATTTTTTTTGCCCTTGAGTTGAGCGCACATCTGTTGAAGCACCTATTCAGCTCCAGGAATTCAGGAATGAGAGACTAATTAGATTAAATAGATCTCGAAAATGAGTGTTAAAGCTGCACTCCCTGACTCCGGACTTTCCCTAGCTGTCTCTCCCCCACCACTTGACAGATAGCCCCACAACACTAATTCGTGTCTGAGAGTGAGTCCCAGTCGTTTCCCCCCCAGAGATTTTAGATTAAAGTTGTCTGACTCTTCCTCTGTCTCATCTATAACAGTCTGCTCTGTGAGTGCTTAGAGCTCTCAAATTTCGCCGCGGCCTTCCTTCCCCCTTTGAAATGAGAAGCATCACCTTTGCCCCATCCCTGTCTCTCATCCTTATCTGACTTTCATCCCAATATCCTGTGCCCATTAAATTATCCTCCCGGCAATTAAAGTTTTGCAAGAGAAATTTAATTGGCAGGGTCCTTTGCATTTTTTGTTGTTGGGTTTTTGCTGTTGGTGATTTTAATTTTCTTGTTTTTAAAAATTTTTGCTCTGCAAGTGATTAATCTTCCGAGTGGCTGAGGAGGTTTAAAACACAAAACAACTTTTTATTTATTTTCACATGCCGTGTGCAGGTAAATCAGTAATATCCAGTGCAGGTTAGTAATGCAATTAGCATACAGAGAGAAGTGGAGCAACAATGATTATACAGTGGTACCTCTGGTTACGAACTTAATTCGTTCCGGAGGTCCGTTCTTAACCTGAAACCGTTCTTAACCTGAGGTACCACTTTAGCTAATGAGGCCTCCCACTGCTGCTGCGCCGTCGAAGCACGATTTCTGTTCTCATCCTAGGGCAAAGTTCTTAACCTGAGGTACTATTTCTGGGTTAGCAGAGTCTGTAACCTGAAGTGTTTGTAACCCCAGGTGTTTGTAACCCAAGGTACCACTGTAATGATAAAGTGTCTTGGGTCATTCCCAGAGTTGGTGAGGCTCAATTGAAAAGGATGAGAAAGTGAGCCTTAATTTCATCAACCCAGTCCTGTGGAACACCCTGCCACTGGAGATTCAGCAGGTGCCTTCGGTGTCAACTTCTAAACGCCTGCTGAAAACTTTTATTTTGCCAGGCCTTAGTAGGCAGTTAAGAGTACATCCCCAACAACGGTCTATTGACGCATGTTTTTTATTTCTTTTTGCTTTTAACTTTTCTTTATTACTAATTATTCTTTATCATTGTCAGGGAACTGACATTGAAGCGAGAGGCGAAGGGGAGGCTCCCAGATGATGCTGGCGAAGGACCCAGCAGCAGGGGGAGAGAAAGCTCAGTAGAGGGGGAAGCCATTCAGCGCAACACAAGGGATGAAGGGGGGCAGACGGGGGAAGTGGAGATAGGGCTCCAGGACTCTTCACTGGACATCAGTGAGGAGAGCCCAGGTCCTCTGCTACCCACGCCTTCCCTGCGCAGAAGACTCCCGCGCAGTGAGAAGAGGAGGAGACTGGGTGTCAAGCAACTTTTATGTTGGAAGAGGTTCAAGAAACGCCCACCGACGGATTCTGCCAGTGACTGAGACAGCCACCATGAGAAGGGGCTGTGCAGTCAGAAAGGTTCAACAAGGCAAATTAACCGAGAAAGGCACCAGCTTACGCACGAGTAACTCATACCCATTACAATCATCAAATAAAATAAACCCGAATGAAACATTACCAAAGAAAGTCGAACATAAAATATACATTCAAAGCAATGTAATTAACAGGAAACTAAAATATTACCGTATATCTTAAAGATTTCAAAATAAAGCATTGCAAAAAAGATCAACTACAGAACACGCAACCATGGGTGCCTGGGGCAGTGGATGCCATGCAGCGTGCACTGCCCTGGCACAGAAATGTGTGGGTGCCCGGCCCCTTCATGGAGTATTTTGTGGGTGCTCGGGCACCCAGGGCGTTGGCCCCTATGCTACAGAATGCACATTCAATGCAGCAAAGTTAACAAAAAGCCTTAAACATGTCAAAAGAAGTGACCAGAGAAGGAATGTCTTCTGGCAGGAGTGCAGAGATAAGAAACGCCCTGCAGCAGCGCAACTGGCTGCCTCCCTCTGTCCAGGCTGCAACAAAGCATGTCTCTCCCATATCAGTCTTTACAGCTACAGCCATGGCAAGCACTGTAACTTTCTTGGGCTGCCACATGTCTGGATTTTCCCAGATAGTACTGGGATTTCAAAGGCGTAATTGATGTCTGGGAGAGAAGCATTCGAACGGCGGCGCTTTGTCCTGAATCTTTTTTTTAAATAAAATATTTATTAAAGTTTCACAAATTACCGTATTTTTTGCACCATAACACTCACTTTTTTCCTCCTAGAAAGTAAGAGGAAATGTCTGTGTGTGTTATGGAGGAAATGCCTACGGGTGGCATGCCTACGGATTTTCCTCCTCTAAAAACTACGTGCGTGTTATGGTCGGGTGCGTGTTATAGAGCGAAAAATACGGTATATAATCAAACACAACAATACAAACAAACACAAACAAAAAAACAAGTATAATTTCAAATCCTTATTTTCATAAAACTTACTTCACCGATCTCCTCATACCTCCCCTCTCTGCATTCCAATTTCAAATATTTAGTTCAGCAAATCCTCACCCTTAATTTTATCTAACTGTTAACCTTTTTTTCTTGAAACTTACTTCCCCGACTTCCCCATACCTCCCCTTTCTGTGTTCCAATTCCCAAATTTATTTCAGTAAATCCTCCCCCTTTATTTTATCTAATTTTTCTTTTTCTTTACTTTTACTTAATCTTTACAGCTGTAGTCCACTTAATTTCTAAAGCCGCATCATTCTAACACTCATTAATTTTACAATGTTTCTTAAGATAGTTCTTAAATTTCTTCCAATCTTCTTCCGCCGTCTCTTTTCCCTGATCGCGGATTCTGCCGGTCATTTCAGCCAATGTCATATAGTCTATCACCTTCATCTGCCATTCTTCCAAGGTGGGTAGATCTTGTGTCTTCCAATACTTTGCGATGAGTATTCTTGCTGCTGTTGTAGCATACATGAAAAAAGTTCTGTCCTTCTTTGGCACCAATTGGCCGACCATGCCCAGGAGAAAGGCCTCTGGTTTCTTAAGGAAGGTATATTTAAGTACCTTTTTCATTTCATTATATATCATTTCCCAGAAAGCCTTAATCTTCGGGCATGTCCACCAAAGATGGTAAAAAGTACCTTCAGTTTCTTTACATTTCCAACATTTATTATCAGACAAGTGGTAAATTTTTGCAAGCTTGACTGGGGTCATGTACCACCTATAAATCATTTTCATAATATTTTCCTTTAAGGCATTACATGCCGTAAATTTCATACCGGTGGTCCACAACTGTTCCCAGTCAGCAAACATGATGTTATGACCAATATCTTGTGCCCACTTTATCATGGCTGATTTCACTGTTTCATCTTGTGTATTCCATTTCAACAGCAAGTTATACATTCTTGACAAGTTCTTAGTATTGGGTTCTAACAGTTCAGTCTCTAATTTTGATTTTTCCACCTGGAAGCCAATTTTCCTGTCCAACTTGTAAACCTCCATTATTTGATAATAATGAAGCCAATCTCGCACTTTATCTTTTAATTTCTCAAAACTCTGCAATTTCAGTCTGTCCCCTCTTTGTCCTGAATCTTAGGCAAGTCAATCGAAAAATTGCGGTGTTTTGGCGTGTTTGTTAAAAAAAGAAAAAGCTCAATATTTTCAGTAGTTTCCTAAAGATGCACTCTTGCATTGCCTCCTGAGTCTGATGGATGACAACAAATCCATGCTATAGCCCTTCTCCAAAGCACAGCGCCAAGATCACGAGAAGTAATAATTCTTCTCTATTCCGCATTCAGCATGTGATATAACAACTTTGCTAGCGGCCTAGGACCCACGTACCTATGAGACCGCCTCTCCTGGTATGCCCCACGGAGGATCTTAAGGTCCACAAATGACAACATTTTGGAGGTCCCAAGTCGCAAGGTGGTTAGATTGGTCTCAACTAGGGCCAGGGCCTTTTCAGTACTGGCCCCGACTTGGTGGAACGCTCTGTCACAAGAGACTAGGGCCCTGCGGGACTTGACATCTTTCCGCAGAGCCTGCAAGACAGAGCTGTTCCGCCTGGCCTTTGGTTTGGACTCAGTCTGACCCTTATGTTTCCCTCCCCTTATGGTTTTGATCTATGGGCTACTTTTAAAATGAGGCTGCATTTTAAATTGCATTTTAACCTGTATTTTAAATTGGGTTTTTTCTCTATTATGTTTTTACTGTAATTTTACTGTTGTTAGCCACCCTGAGCCAGGCTCTGGCTGGGGAGGGTGGGGTATAAATAAAATTTATTATCATTGTTATTGTTATTGTTATTATTTTAGGAAGTCTATCTGAAGCACTGAACAAAAACGATGCAGGCTAGTTGTGGCATCTCTGTCTGCAACCATGTTTTCCGGAGGGTTGTAAGCAAATGTATATTTCGAGATGAACAATATATGCCAAGCCCCAGATACCCCTGGAAGCAGTATTCCCCCCCCCCCAGTGCTTTACTGAGCCAGGAAGAGATGCGTTTTCACATTGCAAAAAAACCCAAAATGGATTCTTATTGCCAGTGTTGGAGGCTGCACAGATGGAAGACAACAGAAGGCACTGCTTAAAGGTCACGGGGATAAAGTTGCCCCAAATCTGGTACAGTAAACCTAATACCTGGACAACTGGCTAGACCTTTGCATTGTTTCCTAGAAGAGGAGAATTTTGCACCCCCCCCCCATGGAAGCCGGAGCATCAAAGCTCCGTGGAAACCCAACAAAGATCTGTATCGTTCTGCCTCTGGCACTTGCAGGAAAAGTGATTGACAGGCAAGAAGCTCTTTGTGGGCAAATGCAGCTCAGGAGTTCACCGCTGTTCAAAGATGTGGAGCCTGCACTTTTAATCTCCGGCATTTGCTGTGGATTTTAGAGAAACCAGAGATAGCATCTTGGGTGCATTATGCAGACCTGCTAACCTTTCCTAGGCCGAGTCTTCAATAAGGATTGGGTGTCAAAGATGTGGATGAGGTTGATACACACACACACACAGTGGTACCTCGGGTTACATACACTTCAGGTTACATATGCTTCAGGTTACAGACTCCGCTAACCCAGAAATAGTGCTTCAGGTTAAGAACTTTGCTTCAGGATAAGAACAGAAATCGTGTTCCGGCAGCACGGCGGCAGCAGGAGGCCCCATTAGTTAAAGTGGTGCTTCAGGTTAAGAACAGTTTCAGGTTAAGAACGGACCTCCGGAATGAATTAAGTAATTAAGTACTTAACCCGAGGTACCACTGCGTGTGTGTGTGTGTGTGTGTGTGTGTGTGTGTGTGTGTGTGTATGTATGTGTATATATATATATATATATATATATATATATATATATATATGCTTTCGTAGATTTTCACGGGTACAGGAATGCAGGTTTTGGTGTCTTCGGGTGTCTTCCCGTGTAAGAGTCGGGGTGTCTGTGCGACGTTTCGACGAGGTCTCACTCGTCATCTTCAGGCTGGTGCTTTCGGCTTCTTGTTACTGGAACTAGTACTGGAACTAGGTTCCAGTAACAAGAAGCCGAAAGCACCAGCCTGAAGATGACGAGTGAGACCTCGTCGAAACGTCGCACAGACACCCCGACTCTTACACGGGAAGACACCCGAAGACACCAAAACCTGCATATATATATATATATATATATATTTGCTTATATATATAGCCATTTCTCTATGCAGGGTTCTGTCTTGTGTTGCGGGACATTCTAACCAAATGCAATCAATATTTTTTAAAAACAACAGAGCGATGAGTAAGGTTGTTTTGAATAAGAGACTGTTCTGTTGGGCTGTTTTCTACTACAGTGGTATCTCTGGTTGCGAACGGGATCCATTCCAGAGCCCCGTTCGCAACATGAGCAGAACGCAATCCGCGTCTGCGCATCTGCACGTGCACAGGTCGCGATTTGCCGCTTCTGCACATGCGCATGACGTCATGTTGAGCGTCTGCGCATGCGCGAGCGGCGAAACCCAGAAGTAACCCTTTCCGGTACTTCCAGGTCGCCGCAGGACGCAACCTGAAAAGATTTATCATCAATTAACATCTTGGTCACGCCTTCTGGTTTAACATGTGGTTAAACCTATGGTTTAAACTTATGGCTACACCCATGGTTTAACCTATGGGTTCTCACTGGGGGGGGGGGACCATTTGCTGCAAACTTATGCAGTCTCTAAACCCTTTCTTGCCATAGCAAACCTTGCCCGGTGAGACATCTTTATCTGCAATGTGGAATCTTCATCTAATATCTTTTCATTCGGTTGCTATTGCTCTCCCTGCAACAGATGAAAGAATAGTAACCGTATGCAATTCTCCCTGCCGTTGCTAATACTGCGATACTCATCTGTCTCTCCTGAGCAGCTACAATTTGACGGGTGGATTCTCTGGGCTCTGAAAGCAGGTTGCTTTCAGCCCTGGAATTGAAAATAACCACATTCTCCATCCTTGAACCGTGACTTGCTTGTCTGGAGCGTTAAATAAAGGCAACATCTTCCTGATGGCTGCCGCAGCGTCAGATGGGGGCACAGAAGCTACCCACCCCTGCCTTTTTGCAGCCTGATTTTTGCTTTCCGGGGGAAGGGAGAGAGTTCTTAAGCTTGGGAAACTGTAGCACATCTGCAGCACACTCTGGGAGAATAAACACAGCTGTTCCGATGAGGAAATGACCTGCCATTTGATTGAAAATAGTGTTGCTTTTTTAAAAATAATAATAATCTCATTTTATGAGTGTGTGTAAGACTCTGTGGGAACCACAAGGCTTGCTGATCTCTTCTTATGTCAGAATTGTGGCCCTTTTAATTGTGGTACCTATTTATCTGCTTGCACTTTGACGTGCTTTCAAACTGCTAGGTTGGCAGGAGCAGGGACCGAGCAACGGGAGCTCACCCCGTCGCGGGGATTCAAACCGCCAACCTTCTGATCGGCAAGTCCTAGGCTCTGTGGTTTAACCCACAGCACCACCCACGTCCTCTTTTTAGGTATCCTTTAAAAACTGGACAGGTTTTTTTGGGGGGGGATAAAGAAATAAACGGCTACTAGCCATGTTGGCTATGCTCAGTCAGATGCAGTAATGCTTCTGAACACCAATTTGCTGGAAATGGCAGGAGGGGAGAGAGCTCTTCTGCTCAGATCCTGCTTGAAGGTTTCTCCATAGATGTCCACCTGGCCACTGAGAGAAGAGGATGCTGGACTAGGGGGGTCACCGGCCTGATCCAGCAGGCAGGCTCTTCTTATGTCCTTATGCTTTTCATCAGCTTAATATTTGCTACACTGTTCAGTGACACATCCAAATGTGGAGGGTAGGACTCGAACCCATGGCTTCAAGTTACAAGAAAGGAGATTCTGACACAACACCAGGAAGAACCTTCTGACAATAAGAGCTGTTTTACAGTGGCGGTGGACTCTCCTTCCTTGGAGTTTTTCAAGCAGAGGTTGGATGGCCATCTGTCATGGATGCTTGAGTATAAACAGCGACAACTGGGAAACACTGGTCTGCGAGAGTTGCAATGGGAGAACAGCCTTGACAAAAGGTGTCATGGACTTTGAAGACGCTCAAACTCAGGACGAAAGGGAGAAACGTGCTAAGAGGAAGGCACGCTTGGCCAACCCTCACCATGATCAACTCCTGCCCAGAAACCTATGTCCCCACTGTGGAAGGACATGTGGATCCAGAATTGGCCTCCACAGTCACTTACGGACTCCCTGTTAAGATTGCGTTCATGGAAGACAATCTTACTTGGCTATGAGGGATCGCCAAAGCAGCAGCAGCAGCAGCAGAGTTAAGATTTTTGCATTGCACTATAATTCTATGAATGGAACAGTTAAAAAAGCAAAAGTGCTTCTTTCTTTAAACTGTCCGAAATGGACTATTCATTTAAATTGCCAACATAAAGTTGCATGCCTTTGGGACCACATGCAAGGTAAATAGACACATAATAGAAGTGTCTGTAAATGACAGTGGGATGAACCGGTCTTTGATGTGGTAGATGAAGGAGCACCCCCTCCCAAACTTGGCAACATCAGCACTTTGTAGTCGCTGGAGACCCTGACGTAGCCAACAGAGGAGATACTTCTGACACCAGGGGAGTCTGTAAGCTTTCTGGGACAGCTTCAAAGCAAACCAGCCCATTTGGTGCCTTGCCACAGCCTGTGGTCTGTGAAGAGGAGGCTGATGTGAAAAGAATAATAGTTTGTGTATGCATCTACTTTCCCTCTCCCCAAGTAATGACATCTCTCTAATCCATTCATCGGCTGGGCTGGCACTCGGAAATGATCATCAGATGAAGATTTGCTTGTGTGAATTCGCCATCACAGAGATCTGTCACCACGGAGAGAACACAAACAGCATGTTCTTTAACGGAGTCAGACATTCCCGGAGGGGGAAGGTCTCCGTCTTTAAATGTTTAAGGAAAATATAGGCAGGCAGAAAATAAAATGGGAAGTGGCGAGCTATTTCTACAGGGGAAAAAATTGACAGGATTCATGTTTTTCCTGCCACTTTTTTCACCTGCAAAAATTTACGTCTTCTGCAAGACAACAGAAAAGCTCTCACCTGAAAATTACCAAAAATTATGGGGCAAAGGGAAGAGTTGTCATCATCAATGATATTACGGGCACTGTCCAATACGTGCTTACCACACCTATGGGCTCCTGTGCTTTGATTAACATTGCATGATTGTATGATAAAAATGTATCATTGCAGCTAAAGAATATTGATGCAACCAGGTCTAAAAAGAAGCAGCAGCAAAACGCACACACAATCAATAAATACCTTTAAGGGGGGGGGTTGTTATCAATAAGGGTGTGTTTGAGGATGCCATTCATAAACTGAGACATAACACGCAGTTTGGACAGACATTACTCTCAAGTGCACAGAGAGTAGTGGATATGAGGATCCGTCCTTATTCCACCTTCCTTTTCTTTTCCCAATTTCATTTTTGTGGAAATCTACAGATTTTGGGGTACAGGACTGTAGACCTCCCCTGTGAGCGATGTCTGAACACAACCTAAATGGCAGGGTGATTAAACGATAGCAGAGCCTGCCGTAATAGAGAGAAAATAAGCACCTTTGGTTCATTACATCTCAAATGCCGCTTAATAAGATAATTACAGCTCCGTCGGAAAGGGCTGGCAAGTTGAGGCACTGAGACAATCACTCCAGTTAGCTGGATTTCAATGCAGTCATTTACAAAACTTCAAAAAGTTGTCATTCTGGGCGGACAGGGAGTCACACTGCAGCTAGCTCTCTGCCTTTGCCATAGGGATGTTGCTGAGAGTCTCTTCCTATGGAAATTTCTTCCTGCAGTTTGCTCCAAATTGGCAGCCTTTGTTTCTGACACAGGAGTGATATATCAAGAATCTTCCACCCTTCCATTTTTCTGGCCTAATTTCGGAATATAGGAAGCTGTCTCATACTGAGGGCACATTCGCACAATACATTTAAAGCACTGTGACTTTAAACCATTGTGGCTTCCCTCAAAGAATTCTGGGAGCTGTAGTTTGTTATGGGCACCAAGAGTTGTTAGGAAACACCTCTATTCCCCTCCCAGAGGTACAATTGCCAGAGCATCAGGGACTGGCAGGATGCTGACAAGTGTGCCCTGGGAAAAGTGGGGCTGGAGTCTGACTCGGGAGAGGGGGGCAGTGGTTTGTGGGGATCTGGACCAGCTAGGAGATGAGAATCAGAGGCAGGGGAAGCTTCGGAGCTAGAGGAAGAGGAGGAAGAGGCAGGTCAGGCAAGTGAAGGGCTAGGTGCTTCCCACTCTCCCCTGAACTACTGTCTCCCAGAACCAGGAGGGGACTGAAGAGGGAAGAGCAGAGGAAATTTCCACACAGGCATAGTCTCCAGCTACATGCGCACAGCCTGTCGGGGGAAGGTGAAGGGAGAGTGGTCCCCAGTCGCTACAACTGCTCCACAGAGCGCAGACCTGGGAATAGCTGCCTCAACACTGAATCGGTCACCAGATCTGTAGAAACGACTGTGTTATTTTCGGCAATATGGAGTTAACCCTCTGTCATGTGCACTTCCTTTGGGCTGGGGGGGCACCCTTAACACAGAGTGGTTTAACAATCGATCCCTTTTCACCAGGAATTCTGGGGGGGGGGAGAGAATGTGGCCTCAGTTAGATCATTTGGTCCGTCTAACTTGGCATTCCTCATGAGAAGAGAAGACTCCCTGGGAAAGACCCTGATGTTGGGAAAGATGGAGGGCACAAGGAGAAAGGGACGACAGAGGACGAGATGGTTGGACAGTGTTCTCGAAGATACAAACATGAGTCTGACCAAACTGCAGGAGGCAGTGGAAGACAGGAGTGCCTGGTGTGCTCTGGTCCAGGGGGTCACAAAGAGTCAGACATGACTAAACGACTAAACAACAACTTGGCATTGTCCACAATGACTGGAAGCAGATCTCCAGGGTTTCGGAGAGAGACACTCTTCCAGCGATACCACAAGGCAGAGTGAGGCAATTGCTTCAGGCGACAGATACTGATGGGCAGCAGTTCCCCTGCCCTCCCAACCATTCCTCCTGAGTCCTTGGCCACTCCCCTTTGCTGGAGTGTGTGGCACGCATCCTGTACTCTAGCTTGCTGCCCTCAGGTGCCCTAGTGAACACTGTCCCATTGCCAGGGTTGAAGTAAGGTTCAGTTGGGAGCAGAGACATAGAATCGTAGCATCTTGCCCTCTGACTCAGTCAGCAAAATGTTTTGGGCCTGCTTTCAACACACACGGGTCTCAAAGCACCTTGTTGTTGTTGTTGTTTAGTTGTTTAGTCGTGTCCGACTCTTCGTGACCCCCTGGACCAGAGCACGCCAGGCACTCCTGTCTTCCACTGCCTCCCGCAGTTTGGTCAAACTCATGCTGGTAGCTTCGACAACACTGTCCAACCATCTTGTCCTCTGTCGTCCCCTTCTCCTTGTGCCCTCCATCTTTCCCAACATCAGGGTCTTTTCCAAGGAGTCTTCTCTTCTCATGAGGTGGACAAAGTCTTGGAGCCTCAGCTTCACGATCTGTCCTTCCAGTGAGCACTCAGGGCTGATTTCCTTCAGAATGGAGAGGTTGGATCTTCTTGCAGTCCGTGGGACTCTCAAGAGTCTCCTCCAGCACCATAATTCAAAAGCATCAATTCTTCGGCGATCAGCCTTCTTTATGGTCCAAGCTCTCACTTCCATACATCACTACTGGGTAAACCATAGCTTTCACTATACAGACCTTTGTTGGCAAGGTGATGTCTCTGCTTTTTAAGATGCTGTCTAGGTTTGTCATTGCTTTCCTCCCAAGAAGCAGGAGTCTTTTAATTTCGTCACCATCTGCAGTGATCACAGCAGCCACGAAATTAAAAGCACCTTAGAAACCAGCTTTTTCTCAGGCAGGAATATTCATGCCCATTTCTGCTCGTATGGCATGCAGATTGTGGCATAGAATTGAACTACGGTAAGTTAAAGAGCCGGTCCTCAGTGAACCAAGGTGATTTGAATCCAGATTTCAAAGCCACCGCCTGTCAACCAGAAGAATGGAGGGTGCTTTCTCACACAATGGCATTGGACGGCTTGCCTGCAAAGAGTTTGAGCAAAGGGGTGTGTCTCCCTTGGTTAGAATCTCAAAAGAGATTCTCATTGTCTAAGGGATCAGCTGGAGCGCTTAATTACCCAAGATTGCTCCTTTTTCTTGTAGACATGGGAGATTAGTTTACATTATGTTCCTTGATTAAAGCTCAACAGCTCAAGTTTTTCCAGGGAGAGGAGGGGAAATCAGTGCTAGGAAATAGAAGACTGGCTTAAAATGTGAATTGTTGGTGCTATTAGCAACATCACAGAGGAGAAAATATGCTCAGGGTTGCTGCGAGGGCCCTTGCCGACATCTTTTTTTTGTGATGATTTGAGCACATTGCATTAGAATTTGCCTCTCCCTTTTGGCATCGGGTAAGAAACAACAAGGAAGTGCAAGAGTACTTCCTAAGCAGCTGGTCTAACAAGAAAGAAGATGGTTTAGCAGCTAAGGCAATTAATATCCAAGGGACTGTGCTGCCACTTTCAGTCTGCAGCAGAAAGCAGGCCAAAGCAGCTGTTCTTCTGGCATTCCTCTCTATGGCTCAGTGGTAGAGCATTGGCTCTGTGTGCAGGAGGTCTCAGGTTCAATCCTCAGCATCTTCAGGTAGGTCTGGGAATACCCCCTGCCTGAAGCCCTGGAGAGTCACTGCCTGTGTAGAGAATACTGAGCTAGATGTGGTCCATGGCTCCTTCCTTTTTTCTTTATTACAGCATTTCAGAGCAAGAGTGTGACTTATGGAGAGATCCCTTTGTGACCACATCTTACACCCAGCAACCAGGCTGAGAGTCTTCTAGTGTTTGCATGGTAAACGTATAAAATTCAGGGGGGAGGTGTGCCTCCACATGCAATGAAACTGCCAAAATGGCCAATTGCCAAAGCTTGAATAAAATAAAATAAATCTGAGCTCCTGTCTGTTCAGAAATGCTGAAAGAAATTTTGGTACATCATGTTAATGTGCAAATGGAGTCTCATTGCTCAGATAGACACAGATGGGTACCAGGAGGCTGACTTAGCTATGAGGGGATGATTAGCTGCTTGTGCTTAAAATTGTGCTCCCTCAGAGTTTGTGCGGCTCCACAAACCTCTGTGTGTGACAGAGCTCCTCAGACATGTCTGCTCTAGTCACTCGTAGAGTCTGACAGTGGCTGCCTGCGGAAGCGCTTCCAGCAAAGAAGCTCCTTAACGGAAACGCGTCTCCTGGACTCACGACGTGGCAGCTTCCGGCGAAGCATGGGTCTCCCTACGGTTGCTTCTGACACCTCCCCGCTGTTTTCGCTGGACGTGTCTCTCACCCCTTCCTCTCCCCTGCTAGTTCCTGCCTTGGCTGCTGCGTCTCTCTCAGCATTACTGAGATCCTCCTCCAGAGACCCCTCGCTCCCCCTGCTGGTCCCTGCTTTAGCTGCTGACTCCCTCCCAGCCTCTGGGAGCCCTACCACCTCCCTTTCCTCTGATGTCAGTTCCCTGACATCCACCTCCCCTCCAGGGCCCCCTTCCCCCCCGCCCCTACTCTCTCCTCTGGGCGGTGAGGAGCTAAAACCCCGAAAAGAATCCTCTTCATCTTCAGACGTCTCGAACATTTCCCTCCATCGGTCTTCGTTCCGGCTCGCTGAATCCTCCTCCGCCTCGGAATCAGAGAACCCCTCCAACTCTTCTTCTTCGTCGGTGGTGGCAAAGTATTCCCTCCGGAACCTCGCCACTGGCTGAGGTTTACGAGGGAATCTCTGATGAAAAGTTTCTATCAAAACCTCGTCATCTACATCCTCTGCCATGACCCAGGTGTTTTCCGACTCCGGCTCCCCTTCCCACATTACCAAATACTCTACTTGATCTCCCTTCCACCTGGAATCGAGAATCTCCGCTACATGGTAGCTGTGTTCCTTTTCCTCCATAGCTGGTCCCCTATTGACCCTCCCTTCTCTGTCCCCTTTATACGGTGACAGCAACGACCTGTGGAACACTGGGTGCAGCTTCATGTGGTTCGGTAACCGGAGTCTGAAAGCCACTGGGTTGACCTGCTGCGTGACTTCAAATGGGCCCAGCCTTTTGGGTCTTAACTTCTTACAACCCCCTTTGAATGGTAACCCTTGGGTGGACAGCCACACCTGGTCCCCCACCCTAATGCTTTCCCCTTCCCTTCTGTTTTTGTCTGCCTGCCTCTTATATTCCTCCTTAGCCCTGTTTAAGTTAAGTTGGAGCTGGCGATGGATCGCTTCCATTTCTTCAACGAACTGTTCTGCAGCTGGAACGCTCCAGTTCTCCCCTTCCCCCCCTGGGAAGGCTCGGGGATGGCACCCGTGATTAGCCAAAAAGGGGCTCATCCCCGTGGACACGTTCTCTGCATTGTTGTAGGCAAATTCTGCCAACGCCAGCTTCTCCACCCAATCATTCTCTCTGTCATTCACATAACACCTCAAATATTGCTGGAGGACACCATTAGCTCTTTCCGCCTGCCCGTTGGTTTCTGGATGACGGGCAGTTGAGAAATTCACCTCTACATGCAATAAGCTCATGAGCTTCCTCCAGAACCTGGAAGTAAATTGTTTCCCTCGGTCAGAAACCACCCTCAAGGGGGCGCCATGCAGCCTAAACACATTTTCTACAAACAATTTAGCGGTTTCTTCCGCTGTGACCGCATGTGAGCAGGCTATAAAGTGGGCCATCTTGGTTAACAGGTCTACCACAACCATGATGGCTGTTTTCCCTCTGGACCTTGGCAGATCAGTCATGAAATCTATTGCCACTGCTTCCCATGGTCTTTCAGGCGTGGGTAGTGGTTCTAATAAACCTGCCGGTGCCCGCCTCTCCCCCTTGGCTCGTTGGCATTGGTCACACCCTCTCACATACTCCCGCACATCTTCCCTGACCTTGGGCCACCAGAATTCCCTGGTAACCAGCCACATGGTTTTGTGTTGCCCAAAATGCCCTGCTGTGGGGCTATCGTGCAGTTGCTTGAGTACCTTTTCCCTCAATTCCCCTTCAGGTATATATAACGCTCCCTTGTAGTACAACGCCCCGTTTCTCTCCTCAAAACCCCCGGGTTTGTCTCCCTCCCTCCTGAGACCCCTGAGTTTGTCCTGGGCGTATTCATCCTGCACCGTTCCCTCTACCAGTTCCCTTTGCCCCACCAATGCCGCCCCACACACCCAGCGGTCCTCTGGAATGACATGGGTCTCTTCGGGTGCTCCCTCCCCCTCCAAATATTCAGGTTTGCGTGAGAGAGCGTCCGCCCTAACGTTCTCTGGGCCTGGCACGTAACAAATCTCAAAGTTAAATTTGGAGAACTCCTGGGCCCATCTCAACTGCCGTTGGTTGAGCACTCGCGCAGTTCTCCAATACTCTAGATTCTTATGGTCCGTGCACACTTGCACCTTATGTTGTGCACCAATTAGCAGGTGCCTCCATCTCCGGAAAGCCTCATGAATCGCAAGAAGTTCCCGGTCGTACACCGTGTAGTTCCTCTCGGATTTGTTCAGCTTTCGCGAAAAGAAGGCACACGGTCGCCACTCTGACTCCTCCTTCCCCGGCTGCAGAAGAAGCACCGCCCCTATGGCTCTGTCAGATGCGTCTGTTTCGACCCTCAGCTTTTTTTGTAAATCCACATGCAGAAGTTGTTCTTCAGAGGCGAAGGCCCTTTTCAGTTCCTCAAACGCTCGCTCCGCCTCCGCCGTCCAAACAAACTTCTTTTTACTGCTGAGACAGTCCGTGATGGGCGCCGTCAGGTGGGCAAAGTTTCGGATGAACTTACGATAAAAGTTTCCAAACCCTAGGAACCTCTGCACATCCTTCTTGGTTTTGGGTGTTTTCCATTCCAGCACTGCTTGAACCTTGCCGGGGTCCATGGCCAACCCCTTGTCTGACAAGCGGTACCCCAGGAATTCCACCTCCTTGGTATGAAACTGACACTTCTCCAGTTTCACCCACAGCCTGTTGGCTTGCAGCCTGCTCAACACTTCTCTGACGTCTCTCACATGTTGCTCCTCATTCTCCGAATACACCAACACATCATCTAGGAAGGCCACGCAATTCTTGTAGAGCAAAGGCCCCAGTACGTGGTTCATGAACGATTGAAAACACGCGGAGCCTGTTTGTAATCCAAAAGGCATCACGAGATATTCAAATGCCCCCAAAGGGGTGAACATGGTGGTTTTCCATTCATCCCCTTTCCTTATACGTATCAGGTTGTACGCCCCCCTTAGGTCCAGCTTTGTAAAAATCTTTCCCTTCCGCACCCTGGTCAAAATATCATCAATCCTGGGCATAGGAAAAGCCGCCGGCTCTGTCACTGCATTTAACCGCCTGAAATCACATACAAGTCTCGGCTTGTCCGTGTGCTTTTTATCCACAAAAAACACTGGGCTACCCCCCGCTGCCTTGGACTCTCTGATGAAGCCTCTCTTCAGGTTCTTGTCAATGAACTCTCGCAACTCCTGCATTTCCCTGTCTGACATGGCATACAACTTGCCTACAGGAAGCTGTGCTCCAGGGAGTAAATTGATCTGGCAATCAAAGGGCCTATGCGGGGGTAGTTGGTCAGCTTCCTTCTCGCTGAACACGTCGCTGAGATCTGCATACTGTGGTGGCACCTTCACCTTCTCCATTACTTCAGTCCCTGCTAGGGTGGCTTGGGCCCCTGCTGAACCCTTTTCCCCCCTGCAGTGTTCTAAGCAATGTGCTGAACCGAAGGAAACCACTCTTTGATGCCAGCCCACCAGCGGATCATGTAGGGCTAGCCAGCTCATTCCCAAAATAATGGGAGCGCCTCCCAAGGTGGCCACATTAAACGCTATCAGTTCTGTGTGCCTTGCCACCCTCATTATCATTGGGACGGTCTGCAAGCTGACTCCTCCTCCCAACAGTTCCCTGCCATCGATCGTGGTCACCTGAAGGGGGTTGCTTAAAGGGATCGTCTGTATCTGGTGTTCAGCAGCAAACTCCTTGCTCATAAAATTGCAGGAGCTGCCTGAGTCCAACAGCGCCTTTATTTTTAGGGGGTGTCCATTTTGCAGCTCTAGCGACACTTCAATCACTAGAGCAGGTCGAGGAGCTTCTGGCACGGGCACTTTCACTGCTCTTTGGCCTGGCTGCAGTGCCCCGACTGTGGCAACCAGGCGTTGGCTTTTACCTGCTCCGTTTCTCCCTGCTCTCCCCCCTCAACAGCTCCCACCATCCCTTGCCATTCCTTCCTCTGGGGGCAGACTCTGGCAAAGTGGCCTGGCTGTTGGCAGAGATAGCATTTCCGGGCTCCTTTTCCCTCCTTCTTAGCCCCCTCACTGGGCTTTGAAACTGCGCGCGCGCGCGCTGTTCCGATTTCCATCGGCTCTACCGGCGGGAAAGCTGGCTCAGGAATGTCTGGAATGCGGAACTCCTTCCAACGTTCCCCTCTCCCTTCCCGCCTCTCCAAGGCTCTTGCCTCCTGGCGCGCTCCAATGGTCAGCGCAGATTTGGTCAGCTGATCCATAGACACCGCCCTGGGGCTCCGGGACAGCTCGTCTTTCACAGCCGAAGAAAGACCTTCTTCAAATAGCATCTGAATGGGTGCCGCCGATAAATCCCACCCCAATCTGTGAATCAGCATGGTAAATTCAGTCCAGTACTCACGGACAGATCGGCTTCCCTGCTTGCAAGCCATTAGCTGTCTGCGCACCACCCCTTCCTCAATATCGCTGGAAAACATGATATCCATTGCACGAAAGAACTTCATAGTGTCCTTTAGGATGTCATTGTGCGTTGCCATCAGGGGTCGAACCCAGTCCCGCGCCCCCTTCTCAAGATGCCCAATTACGAAAGCAACTCGCGATTCCTCATCAGGGAACTCATCAAACTGCACATTAAGGGCATATTGCATCTCTGTCCTAAAGGCATGGTAATCCTTGGGGTCCCCCCCAAACCTCTGCACCAATCCTGGTACCTTTCTGGGGCACTGCGTGGTTCTCCCCTTCTTGTCTGCATCCTGAGCCCTTCTCTCCTCGAGCCTCGCCGTCTGCAGCGCAAGTTGGACCTCCAATGCTCGGTATCTTTCTTCCAAGCTTGGACCAGCTCCACCCCCTGCTCCTCCGGCTCCTGCTCCGGCTGGGTCGCTCATGATGCTTTCTCCTGCACAGGCAGCGTACAGAGACTGTCAGACTGCTGTGAGGGGATGATTAGCTGCTTGTGCTTAAAATTGTGCTCCCTCAGAGTTTGTGCGGCTCCACAAACCTCTGTGTGTGACAGAGCTCCTCAGACATGTCTGCTCTAGTCACTCGTAGAGTCTGACAGTGGCTGCCTGCGGAAGCGCTTCCAGCAAAGAAGCTCCTTAACGGAAACGCGTCTCCTGGACTCACGACGTGGCAGCTTCCGGCGAAGCATGGGTCTCCCTATGGGAGCTTCTGACACCTCCCCGCTGTTCTCGCTGGACGTGTCCCTCATCCCTCCCTCTTCCCTGCTAGTTCCTGCCTTGGCTGCTGCGTCTCTCTCAGCATTACTGAGATCCTCCTCCAGAGACCCCTCGCTCCCCCTGCTGGTCCCTGCTTTAGCTGCTGACTCCCTCCCAGCCTCTGGGAGCCCTACCACCTCCCTTTCCTCTGATGTCAGTTCCCTGACATTAGCCTTCCAAACCTTGGCAGTTACGGATTGCTTCCTGGAACAAAGGATCTTTTTGTTGAAAGAATACCTTCACATTTATTGCTAATGTGCTAAAGTCATTCATATACCTACAATGGGGGAATTACAGGCAATGGGGCTTTGCTGATTTCCTTTTTGATGTTTCAGATAGTAGTGTGCATTTTGTAGCCCTCACACCAATGCAAACTCCCAAAAATATTTGTATCAGCCCCTATGTGGTTAAGATGGAGAGAGGTATGGATTCTTGGGGTTTGCAATAGTTACCCGTCATCAATGGCCACCAGCCAGTATTCACCATCATCTGCAGAGCAACCTAGGCCTGGAAGGTGTCAAGGAGCTGTCAAGCAAGGCCTGGTCATCCATAGAGCAGGAAAGCATGGGAGGCACAGAAAGTGATTTATTAACAGAAAATAACAACACAGCAGAGTCCCCTGGCTTGTCCAGCTGGCCTCAAAACCTCCTCCTCTAGCAGACAAAGGCGCCATCCTCCTCTGGGACTGCCTGGTCCATTTCTCAGCAACATGCAGAGAGCCAGTCTGGTGTAGTGGTTAAGAGCGGTAGTCTCGTAATCTGGGGAACTGGGTTCGCGTCTCCGCTCCTCCACATGCAGCTGCTGGGTGACCTTGGGCCAGTCACACTTCCCTGAAGTCTCTCAGCCCCACTCACCTCACAGAGTGTTTGTTGTGGGGGAGGAAGGGAAAGGAGAATGTTAGCCGCTTTGAGACTCCTTAAAGGGAGTGAAAGGCGGGATATCAAATCCAAACTACTACTCTTCTTCTTCTTCTTCTTCTTCTTCTTCTTCTTCTTCTTCTTCTGGATGTCAGGGGGGAAGGAGACCCAGTAGGACTGGGACTCTGACTCCTCTCTGTCTGCATTCACACTGGGACTCTCAGCCTCTAAGCCTGTCCTGGGAGGGCCTCCTTCTCCTGACTGCCCCCTTGATCGCTCAACAACCTGCTTCTAGCACCTCCCAGCTCGTCTAGTGTGGTGTAGTGGTTAAGAGCAGAGGACTCGTAATCTGGTGAACTGGGTTCGCTTCCCCGCTCCTCCACGGAACAGCCATCCTTCCTCTTCAGCTATATGGCGAAAAACAGACTGAACTGTGAGGAGGGAGGAAGTAGTACGGATTATTTTCCTTTGTTATTATTTCCCCCCACCAGAACAGGCAGCTGATGTGACCTCACAGAGAGGGGTGGGGTGTAACAACATTCGCACCTGAGAATGTCAGGTTTGTTTCCCAGAAAGCTGCAGAAGCTTCTCCCCCACCCCTTTTTCGAAAGCATCTCTTGCAGGCCAGGAGTTAATGTGCTGCAATTAAGCCAGGAAAAAAACCTGACCCCCTTTGCTAGTCCCCCTGCTTCTGACAGAAGGTTGAAGATTATGGGGGAAGATTGCGTGGGCGTCCTTCCCAGTGCTTAGCTTCCGAGAGATGGATATACCAGCTTCCTTGATGTCTTGAGGTTTTATCCGAGTGATCCAAAGAAATGAATTCTTGGCAAGGAAGCTCTTTTCTGTTGCAGTTTTTGGAAGAGGCAAGTGCCAGCTTGTTGAGGATACACCAGATCTGTGTCTGGCTTCAGGCTGCATCCTGGCTTGAGGGGTGTGTGTGTGTGTGTGTGTGTTAGAGAGGATGGATTTGCTCTTGAGGAATAATTTACAGCAAATAAAAATGGTCAGAGTGGGTCTTGCAGGGGTGTATTTGTGTCTCCTTTTTGCATGGAAGGTCGCTCCCGCAATTGCTCCTGGATCAGAAGGTCTTTGGGAGAGATATGATACAAAAAGTGAATAAGGAGTGGGCTATCTTTAAGGAATACATCAAAATTTATGTGGAAAAAGTAGAATTTCTTTTTTTTAAGCGTTTATTAATTTTCCAATAAAAACATCCAATTAACATATCAAATCAGATCCAAAAGTAGAATTTCTGACAGATATTGAGTGAATCCAGAAAATGATTAGAGTGAAAGGAGAGTGAAGTCAAGATAGAAGAAGAGATTAAAGAAATAATGAAATGTGTTTAAGCTAGTTGGAAAAATAAAGTAGCGTAACAAGAACGGCTGGAAGTCAAGTCACTTGGTGGGTGTCCGTGGGGGGTAGGTGTGTAGGTATGTTGCTATGTACAGTATAGGTAGGTATTATATAGAGTAATGTAGGTATGTTTTATGTTATGAAAATAAGGTAGTGTGTTGTGTATGTGCATTGTGTAATATATGAATGTGTTTTATAGGTTAATAAAAAAAAGAAAAGAAGGTCTTTGGCTCTAACTTGAGGGGGGGAAAGTTCTATAAACATTTTGGGTCTTTGTAATCAGCACAACACATGTGTACACCTGATGCATGGCAAATGACTGAGAGGTTGTAGATGGGGCCTGCGTTAAATGCAAAAGTGGCAGAGGATGATTACTTGGACCTGTCACTATTTCTCAACCCAGCCTCCCTTAAAGGGTTGTTGCAAAGGTCAGGGGGCAGGAAAGAGCAAATCCTGCACATCAGTGGTTCCCAAGCTTTCCCCCTCCCCACACACGGACCACGTGAAAATTGCTGAGAGTCTTGGCTAACAGCTTTGTCGTTTTCTTCTCCCTGTTGCAGCAACTGTAACGCGCTGTGCTAGGTGCTGCATGGATTCTCATGGCATTTTAATTACTCCAGTTATTTATTTTGCTGTATTGCATTACGAATCCCATAGAATTCTGCATAACTCAGATTGTAAGCTTTCTTCACAGACATACTGCAGATCGCCTGAGGGAGGAAATGCAGGGCAGAAAAGTTGCTGGCATCTGCCTGTCTTGAGAGACAGTGGAGTGCGCCTCCAGGAATGAAGTCAAACCGCTGCATTAGCAGCACCGAATGACCTCTCTGGGGCGTGAGCATGGGCAGAGTGTCTGGAGGCCCTGGGCCGCCCAAAGGAAAGCAGAGCAAAATGTTTAACTGGGTGCACTCTCCCTACCTTGGATCAAATCTATGCTTCCAGGTGCCATAAGAAGGCTGCAGAGATCGTGCAGGATAGTGCTCACCCCAGAAATGATCTCTTTCAACTTTTGCCTTCTGGAAGAAGGTACAGTCATACCTCGGAGTAAATACACTTCAGGTTGAGCGCTTTCGGGTTGCGCTCTGCGGTGACCCGGAAGTAACAGAGTGCGTTACTTCCGGGTTTCGCCGCTCACACATGCGCAGACGGACAAAATGACATCATGCGCATGCGCGGAAGCGGCGAAACGCGACCCACGCATGTGCAGACGTGCTGTCGCATCTTATGTTCTGTTCGATATGCAAACAGGGCTCCGGAATGGATCCCGTTCGCATCCCGAGGTACCACTCTACAGGGTTATAAAGACTAGGACCAGCCGCCTGAGAAACATTTTCTATTAAAATGCGATTTGGGCTTTAAATGCAGTGTAAGGTAGTCTCTATGGGAGTATAGTGTATTTAATTATGGGGTATCAGAGTTTTTAGGGGGCTAATCAGGCTGGGATAGCTGGGATAGCAGGCTTGTTGGTTTTTGAATGTCTGATTTAGATTTTCAATTTCGTTATTCTGTATGGGACAATGATAATAAATATTATTGTATTGTATTGTATCGTATCGTACAAGGTGCCACCGTCCCAACTGTCTTAGGGACTCCACTCCGGATTTGTGTGTCATGAAATTCTACTCAGTATTGATCCAGAGTAGACTCCAATGTATAGTTAGCAGAGTTACAACTTAAACACGTTGCAGGATTCCCCCCCAAAATAGACCAGAGGCAATTAATATTTCATCCAGCAGAGCTTTACTGCTACTGAAGGCAAATGAGCATAACGGTCACAAATCCAATACATTCAGGATTGGCCTCAGTCCATAAGAAATCCAGTTGCAGCAGACTTAACTTAAACTTACAGTAACTTACAATAAGGCTAAACCCTAACATACTATGTACAGAACCTTCTTCTTGCTTGTTTCACACAGAGAAGCTTAAATTAAATTAATTAGAATAGGAGCGATCTCTACATCTCAGATCAATACTTTCTGCACTAAGAAATGCAAACTGACATTGTGTAGGGTTTACTTAAAAAAGCTCAATCAACAACTTCAGTCCTAAAAAAAGCTCAACAACTTTGGCTGCCCCCCCCCATGCTCACTTCATCAAATCTTGCCCTCTTTGAAAAAAGTTTGGGTACCCCTGCTTTTCTTTCCCCTAAGGTGTTCCATGATCACTGCAGGTGGTGACAGCAGTCACAAAATTAAAAGACGTCTGCTTCTTGGGAGAAAGGCGATGACAAACCTAGACAGCATCTTAAAAAGCAGATGCTTTTTGATGATGCTTTTGAATTCTGGTGCTGGAGGAGACTCTTGAGAGCCCCATGGACAGCAAGAAGATCAAACC